>NC_038050.1:56492873-57092873 GCF_002211085.1 Panicum hallii | reverse complement strand
CTTTTCGGACAATGTCATGCGCAGATGAGTATCTAGATTTTGAAGCTACTGCTTCTTGATCTAGCATATCCCAAGACTCATCCAAACCTTCAGAATACGACTTAGCATACTTATTAACACCCATTTGTCGCCGTTCATCTCCTTGTGCCCCAGTCTCCATCAACCGTGATGCCTTAACTGTCATCTTATTGCCCTTAACCTTACTGACCCACACGATGACACATGATTTGGACTGTCTGAGAATATCAGATTGATTTGCCGGTCTTGTTTCTGAAATCAATAGCACATCTGCAGCTTTTGGCTTATAGTTATCGATCCCATAACCATGAGATGTTCCCCTCCATCTGCCAAGACTGATCTCGAATGATCCCTTCCCTTTCCTCATTGAATTAACAGAGAGCAGATCTGCATATGGAGCATTAGAGATGTCCTCCATGCTTGAACACATATCATCCCTGACTTCTTCTAAAAGTGGCCCAAAGAATGATGTCATGTACTGCTCCATGGTGCTAAATGTCTCTGGTATCTTCAACACCTGTAAAAACATTCCACTTCCATGAATCCAAAGATTTTTTTTTTCTTAGTGGTTTGCAAGAAACCAGTCCATAAAGCTTATGAGGCAGTTTGAGTGCATTCAGTAAACTAAGTCCATAAATCTGCAAGAATATAAGAACATTCTATTCGTAAATGCAACGGAAACGTGTTGACTCCAATGGATAAATACCATAGGCAGATATAGGTGAATGAAATGTAAACATTCAGATAGCAGGGTAGTTGCAGCCTATGCCAGTGGCACTGTCTACCCAACCAGGAGACCTAGAAGTTATCTCTAAAACCTAGGTGCAACTCGGACAACAGATAATGCATAATCTGTAAATCATTCACTGCTGACGCTAAAAAGAAAAACGAATTCTAAACCAAATTCTCCACCTAGCAAAATGGGGGCACCCAAAACGGCACCACCTATACCTAAAACGGCCCAGGGGAGGGGGAGGAAGTCCCCATTGACGCGCAAAACCCCGAACGCAGTTCATCAGATCCGCACGGATCATCTGCACGGACGCCAGGTGCCCAGCACCGAGCGGCCGACCGAGAGACGGGGAGCGGGAGGCGCGGGCGCGTACAAGCACGCAAGCGGCTCCTCACCTTGTCGCGGAGCAGGTCCTTGTCAAGGATTTGGTCCACGGACCACGAGAGCACCACCTCGGAGAGGCTCTGGGTCCGCCACCGCCACAGCGCGTCCCCGGGGCCGTCCTTCCCCGGCGGGGCCGCCGCCTGGCGCCGTTCCTCCTCCTCCTCCTCCTCGCCGGGATCCTCGTCGCCGTCGCTGGTGCCGCGCGGGCGCCGCATTTCGCCCTCGGCCCGGCGACGAGCACGAGAGCTTCACGAATCACGATTGGTGGGGGAAAATTGGGGACGGTTTGGTTTCGGGGGCGGAGAGCCTGCGATTCTAGTCTGGGTGAGATTTACTGCCAGACAATTTCCCTTTAGATACTGCGATTTAAGTGCGTTCAGTAATTTATGAGCCGGTAGGCGTCTCTGTCTCCGTGCCCTGCTCCTGAGTGGTCACTGGTCAGATAGCCCATCGTAATATTTTCAGCATTTGCTGGGGCATTTAAGAGGCGCTGTATTTGCAGCAACCGAGCTTATGCAAAAATTTAGCATCATCTAAGGCTATGTTTAGTAGGGTTTATTCCAACTTCGACTTCTCCTATTTTACGTAAATTAAATTAATGTAGCATGAAACTGTTTTATAAGTTTAGGTTAAAATAAATTAGAAATTAAGTTAAGCTAGTTTTCTATCGGTTTTAACTTTACTAGTAGAGCTATTTTGGGAGAAATCCTCGTAAACAATTTCTAGCAACATAACGGGGATTTCGAAGGTGTGGACGGTAGGGTGACAATTCAAGAGTTTGACATCACTCATCACTTTTGTTTCTCTCTGCATGTGTTATTGAGAAATAGTAGAATGTCCTCTCATGATTAAGTCTAATATAAGCATCAAAGTTTCAATTGTAACTTCTGTCATGATTTATGAATTACAATTGGTCCTTTCGTTCATCCTATGAGGTGTAATTTTACTTAGAAACGCTAAATTAGAGTATAGGTCTTGTCTGGGTGCAAAGTATTTTTCAAGTTTTAGGAAAGTACTATAATTTTGTGAAATTTTTCAGTTTTGAGAAGCGGTAGGGTGTTTGGATGCTACAAACTTTGTAGTTTTGAAAACCAAGGTGTTAATAAAACTGCAGTCTTTTGGAGTTTCTAAAACTCCACCCCATAGCTCTCTTTTTTTTCTCTAAACTGTACTTCAAAAACTACAGCTCTTAATACTACGGTTTCATAAAACATCCATTTCTTGATATTACGATTTCTTAAAACAATATCCAACCAGGCACTAAGTTTTTATCACCAACTAGTCAAATTAATATATGGTTAGTTCTCAAATTGTTGTATTATATACTTAAATTCCAAAGTATCCGTGTGCTAATCAACATCAGTAGCTATACTGCAGAATTACGGAGTACTAAACAAAAAATTTCAATTATAATACGGAGTTCTTTTTAGGGCACCAGCTAGGAAGAGGTTGACTAGGACTATACATAGAACAGCCGCATTTGCTTCCGTAATCTCGTTCCTTCCTCTTGCAAAATGCCTTGAAAAAGAAAACCTCTTTGCCAAACTGCTACAGCTTACAGACATTGGACCTTTGAGTACTCATGAACAGAACGTTTCCTCACGCGGAGCAACATTTGATTATAAAAAACATATCCTTGGATTCCTTTCAGTCCCCAAAACAGCCAGCAATACAACTGAACTAGATAATAACACTGATGAATTGGCTGTAAAACTAAACGTGCGTTTGACAGAGCTCCCACAGGTGATTCTCTGCTGAATCCATCAGAAGCGCAGGTGATTCTCTGTTGAATCCAGCAGGAGCGCTGCCAAATAGTTTTTTAAAGAGAAGAGATTCTCTGCTGATTTGATTCTCTAAAATGAACTAAGAGCCTCGAAGCTGAAAAATATAGCTTTTTGTGATTCTCCATCCTGATTACAAACTTAGTTTATGCTAGAGAATCAAAGAGATCATCTTCAGCCATAGAATTATTTCTCTCATAGAATCAGCTCCCATATAGAATCAGAATCAGTTGAAGTTTTACCAGACAAGCTGCGGGTTGTGAATTTCGAAGTCGAGGCTGAGGGGAGGTTGCAGGCCGGTGGAAGATTTGTACCTTCTAGATCTCCGTGAGGGTGCCGGCACGGGGAAGGAGGGCCTCGAATCGATCTTGGTACTCAACAACGAAGCCCGAGCGCTTGCACGCCATGAGTTCGCCCAATGGATTGGAGCGTAGGAGCGGACCGAAGCGGACGTTGAGCAGCTTGGTGAAGCGGCGCCACGGTGGGGTGCTCTCGTCCCGCTGGACCTGGATGAACCATAGCTGGGCACCGGCTTCCAAATTGTAAGACGCCATCCATACCTTCTCTTCCTCTGCGATGCGTTGCTGGAGGAAGTAGGATTCGCACCGGTTGATAAACACCAGGGGATCGGTTTTCCCATCGAATTTGCGGAAATCCATCTTCTGGAATCGGGGATGCCGATCATTGTGGTGCTCATCGAAGGTCAAAGTCCTGGCACCCGAGGCAAAGGAAGGCGGCCGGCGCTCCTGCTGGAACGTGTTGACCGTGGCTTGCAGGTTCTCAACGATCGTCGTCAGTGTCCTGATGAGGGCGGCGAGGTCCGCTGTGGTCGGTTCGGCCATGGCGGCGGAGGCAGCGAGTGATGGCGGCGCAGAGGAAGCGGCGAGCGACGGCTCTTGCGTGGTGGGGCTTGGCGGCTAGGTAGAAGAAGAGGAACGCTTGGAAGCTTGCCGGCATGCAGGGTAGCAGGGCCTCGGCTACGCAGTTCTTAGCCAGAGCCGGTAGGGGCGCGGGTGTTCTTCCCTGGGCGCCCAATGGTGAAGGGGATGAGATTAAGAGAGAGAGAGCGATTAGGAGGACTGATGATTCTTGCTTAATTTTCAAATGGCAGAGTTCACAATCATATAGCACTCAGCTTGCTAATTTTAGGAAACAATCCTGACTAAATCCCTAATCCTTGCCTTCCATACTTGCATTTAGCCACTAATTGCTGTTGCTTGCTCTGTTTGCGCCTGAACTGGCGCTGGCGCGCGTGGGCGACGCTGGTACTGGCGTTCCCCACATACAGTCATATCCCCGATCCACAACAAAATGGGATAGGGCTTGATCTACTCAAAGACCAAACTGTACCACATTATCACAGACACAACTTAGGGCACCATATGATATATGGTGCAAATAAACCATGGTCAACAATTCAAACAGAAGTAAACAATGTTCGCTAAAAAAACATAGCATATTTCAGTGCTTGCTTGTAGCAGTATAACTATGGCATTCTCTGATTACCACCCATTGTTATATGCTAAATATAGGACAAATAATGCCTTCAGAAACATATTGATTACCTATACTAACTGAAAGGCTGAGCAAAATGAGTCAAACAAATCAATGTAATTAGTGTGTTAGATTGCTAACAGAACTATATAATACAGAAATAGCTCACCAAAAAAAAAGCAAAATACCAATTAAGTGCCTTCTCGATGAACCACTGCAACAAGGACTCACGCTCATTGGGATTTTTCTGTAGTACTTTATCAAGCAATGAAGGATGGATGAATTGTGGAGCATCTGTTTCAATTAGATACAGATTCCGGTAACACTAGTTTGCAGCTTACAAAATGAGAACACTAAATCTTGGAATAAAGAAGAAAAGAGAAAGCAAGATTCACAATACAATGTAATGAGCTCCAAATGTCTACAGCTCATTGTAAGACATTTTTGATACATCGAAAACATAGTTTTGGCTGAAGCTGATTATTGATAACTAAAGGTGTGCACTGAAGACCAGAGACTAACTGAAGAAAAATAACTACATCTTCATTCTTCTGAACAGTAGTGACACATTAGGGCATTCATTCTAGAACAGGAGGATTATAGTGGCACATTGATGTAGTATTAAGCATTTCTAGAACATCAGTTGCACTCTTGGCATAATCTTTACATACAGTATGGTCATTGCGACACTCTATTCGACGACCATTCAGCATGCAGCATAGTCATAGGCTTAGAGATCGGAACAACACAAATCTTAGAACTAGTGATGAAAGGCATTTGACTATATTAAGAGGAAATAGTAGTATAGTACAGTTACAGTCCAATTGATCTAAAATTTGACATGTATAGATAGATCATTTATCAAAATTGGTTTAACTCAATGGTTCCAGGCTGGGAGCATCATTGCGAGATTCAGAGAAGTTTTTGCATTTACCACAATGAAGACAGAAGACACATCCTATTGCCAAATCGGAAAGGTGACTATTTCTTAGTATCCCACAATCTACATGTCAGAATCACCATCTTAGTTATTTCCCAACAAAAAGTATACAGTACAACCAGCTCGGTTTTGCCATTCAGCAAATAACAGTGTGGTTCTAAGATGTTACTATTTTACAATCTAAGGTTGAGCAATCCAAGGGTGACTTCTGGCAAGCAACCAAAACATTGAAGGAATCAAAGAACCTTCCTAGTTCACAATAATTTCTAGTTACCCGTATATTGTAACGGACCAAAAGAATAGGGGGTGGGGACAAACCTGTTCAAGAACCCCCACCCACTCAAATCCTTTGTTGTGACTCAATGACCAATGCATTGAGCATGATATGCAACACGGCATCGTACACCTCTCCATCATAATGCATTCCATCAGCCGTGCAGTGCTGCCCGCACCCCTGTGTGAGCTTCCCCACATCAAGCAGTAGGAATGGGCCGCCATCACCACGAACAAGGCCCCTCTGATCGACCTCGTGGTCGTAGGTGCGCAGCATGGTGCCGTTCATGTGTGCCCTCTTGGCGTCTGTGTTGAGCATGTGGTTCACTAGGTGCGGCAGGCCGAGCCAGAACATATGCGGCGGCGGCACTGGTAGCGGCGAGCGCAGCGACTTGGCGGCGCCCGCGACTGACGCCAGTGCATCGCCGTAGCTCGCGGCGTCCGTGACGTGGAGCATGTGCCAGAGCCCGGATCCGAGGACGAGCACGTCGGGGACGCGCGGCGCAAGGCGCAGATCCTCGCGGAGCAGCCGCGTGAGATTGCTCTCGAAGGGCGCCCAGACAAAGTCCACGGAGATGCCCCGAGCCGGCACCGCGGCGCGGTAGTCGCTGTGGCGGCGGAATAGCTCCGGTTCGGCGGCCGCCGCCGCGGCCGGGTCGAGCAGGAGGCGCAGCAGCGCGAGCACGAGCAGCCGCGCCTGCGAGTCCCCGGCCACCATCACCCAGGACCCGTTGAGCAGCAGCGACGCGTCGTCGCGCGACAGCCGCGCGAACCCGCAGGCGGACGCCAGCGAGGGCGGCCACGACCACGTCCGCGCCGTCCCGCCTCCCAAGCCGTTAGCGGCGGCGCCGGCGGAGGCGGCGTCAGACCACGACACGCGGTGCAGGAACGGGACGCAGGAGGACCCGGAGGAGGAGGCGGCGGCAGACGCGGCGCCGGGGCCGGGGACGAAGAAGGAGGTGGCGAGGAGGTGGGGCACGGAGGGGAGGTAGGGGGAGAGGTGGACCCCGACGGCGAGCGAGACGAAAAGCGCACCGGAGAAGAAGAGCACCTTGTTGCGGCTGAGGTGCCACCCCGCCAGCCCCATGGGCACGAACAGCACGACGCACGCCGCGACCACGCCCGCCTGCGCCGCGGCCGAAACCATCGACCGGCCCGACCGGGCGGCCGCCTGCGCTTCCCCCCGTGAACGCGCGCGCGCGAGCGGCGAGGCGCCACCAGATCTGGGCCGCGGGGAGAGCGGGATCGCGGGGCCGCGCAGGATTACGCAGGCAGGCAGGCGGCGGGCGGGCGGCGTGGAGCGGAAGCGAGGGAGGTTAGAGGGGCGCTGCGGCCGCGTCCCGTCGCTTGGTGGGTTGGTGGGTGCGGGTGGTGGGGTTGGGGTTAGGGACGGAGATCGGGGCGGGTCGGCGGGATGGGAACAGCGGAACGGCAGAGCCGGTGGGGAGGGCGCGCCGGCGCCTCGCCGCTTGGGGAGCGTGGGCGTCGGTGCGGGGGACGGGGGCGTGGCGCGCCGGCGTGGATGCGGGGTCGGGTCGGTTGGAGCCCAAATCTGGAGGAGTAGGGTGTGTTCCGATTTGGGCTTCGAGATTATCATTTGACAATTTCCATTTATGCAGGTGCTCCTGCTGTTTCGTCCATCTCGAAGCTGGTGTGGAGCACGCACCGAAAATGGAATCGCGGGTTTCAGATATTCCGTGAATTTGGCTTGGCGAATTGCGTTCGTAATTTGGCAATTTTGGCCTGTTTCGCGGGGATCTCAGGGGGATGGGTTCGTCCCCCACCAACGCAGGCCACATTTTGAACTAAACAAATCACCGCTCGGTGCTTAGTGGTGCCGTAGTGCTCACGCGTCTCCTGACCCCACGACAGAAGCACATCGGTCTCAGATGAACCACTCGCTCTACCAAATCTTTCCGCCCAATTGCGTTGACCACTAGTCCTGCACCGATTTTGATCTCTCTTTGATTGCTAACCAAGCTAGATTGGGACATAAAACACCAAACCGTATCAATCGAAGCCAAAAATCATCGACGGAGGTTGCAAATTTCCCGGAAAGATCACTTGACAAGTCGGCAAAACAGGAGCAGGGCCATAGCCAATTGGGGACAAGGAGGGACGAAGAACACCAACCATACCTCAGAACATCCACTCATTCAACTGATAAGACTTCCAATTCACCATTACAAGCAACACCTACTAAGTTAACGCCACAACGCAGCTAGGCACGGCATCTCCTCTAACCCATCAGGAACCCTAGCTAGCTCCTGCACGCGACCACAGGACGCGGGCGAGGTCAGGCTCAGCCGCCGAAGCCGTAGAGGGTGCGGCCCTGGCGCTTCAGCGCGTAGACGACGTCCATGGCGGTGACGGTCTTGCGGCGGGCGTGCTCCGTGTAGGTGACGGCGTCGCGGATGACGTTCTCAAGGAAGATCTTGAGCACGCCGCGGGTCTCCTCGTAGATCAGCCCGGAGATGCGCTTCACGCCGCCCCTCCTCGCCAGCCTCCGGATCGCCGGCTTCGTGATGCCCTGGATGTTGTCGCGGAGCACCTTCCGGTGGCGCTTCGCGCCGCCCTTGCCCAGGCCCTTGCCTCCCTTGCCGCGGCCAGACATGGCTGCTGCGGCGGCGACGACCCTGGAGCTAGCGCGGAGGCGCGGAGGATTCGAGGGATTTGTGGGAGGAAGATTTGGGGATTTTTTGCGAGATGGGGATCACGAGTGATGGGGGCGGGATTTTATAGGAGGCGGGGAAAGGGGACTGATCCGTGGGAAGGTGGTGGGCTGGATCCCGATTGGGTGACTGGCCGGGCAAGGATCGTTGACGTGGCTGCGCGGACGGTGAGATGCGTGCCGATCCGTGGGAGGTGGTGCCGCACCGTTCGATGAAAAGAACAGTCGCTGCTTGTTTTGAAAGGAGAACCACGGATCGATGACATGGCGAGTTGTTACTACTACTTGCCTGTCGAGTGGGCTTTCACATCAAGTGGGCCTGCTTGGGTCGTCCGCGAGCATTGTGTAAAAAGGCCCGCTTCGCAAAGACAGGCCGTACCGCGTTAGGCCTGGAATGTGTTTGGTTGGAGGGATCGGGTGGGACGGAACCGTTCCATCCTATTTTTTGGGTTGTTTGGTTGGTGGACAGAATGAAACCGATCGGTTTCGGTATGGAATATTCCATCCATATGCGGAACCGTCCGGTTCTGAAAAATCGGCGGTACGCGTCAGTTCCGAACGAGCGCGTCCAGCCCCGCGTCCAAAACTCAACGACGTAGACACTCTTCTCACCGCCCCCATCCCGAATCCTCTTCACCTTGTCCCCGTCGCTCGAGGGCCGCCGGCCGCCGGCCGTCCGTCCTGCCTCCGGTGAGATCTGCCGCCTCCCCTCCTCTGCCGCCGTAGATCTGCCACCTCCCCTCCTCTTTTCCCTCTTCTTCGTCCTCCTCGTGGCTTCCTCCTCCTCTGCGGCGCGGGGGGAGCAGGGGCGGCGCACGAGCCGCGGGGGAGCGGTGCGGCGCGCCGGGGGAGCAGGGCGCGCGCCGGCTGCGGGGGGGAGCAGGGCGCCGCGCGGGCCGCGGGGGGAGCAGGGCGCCGGCCGCGGGGGGGGGGAGCAGGGCGCGCGGGGGCCGCGGGGGGAGCAGGGATTTTGTTATCTTCTTTGCAAACGTTTGATTTTATCCTCTGCCACTGATGCAAACGTTTGATTTTCTTATCTTTTTTGCAGAAACGACCTCCCTTTTGATTGGTAACAGAGGCAACGAGTCGCGAGCTCAAGGTATATATGAAACTTAACATTTATATGTCGTGAATTTATAGTTTGTGTGTTGCCAAATGATTGTATGTTTGTTGTATAATATAGATGATGGATAGTGAGAACCAGCTATTAGTTTTTGTCACTGCGGCACATCATTTTCTTTTAATGATGGCCTTGGTGATTGAATCTGCAAAAAGAAAACGGCGTGCTCCTGTAGGAAGGATTACTTACGCTCCAATTGATGAGAGGGATAGGATAAGACTCGTTTATCTCAATACTAAGATATGGAGGGATGATGTAACTTGTGCGAACATGCTAAGACTTACTAGGGCATCATTCTTCCGTTTTTGTGAACTTTTTAGAAACCGTTGCCTTTTGGAAGACTCCGTTCATATGTGTGTCGAGCAACAAGTTGCCATATTTTTGCACACAATCGGTCACAATGTTAGGAATAGGGTAATTGCTACCAATTTTGGTAGGTCTAGTGAAACTGTTAGTCGCTACTTCAACAAAGTATTGCATGCTGTTGGGGAGCTACGAAAGGACTACATTAGGCCACCATCGACAGCAACACCAGCTAAAATTGCAGGGAACCCGAAGTGGGATCCTTATTTTAAGGTTCAGCTCTATCTTCATATCATTTTTCAGGGCACAAGTCATTTTTGGGGTGCTTATATGCTCTTATACTGCTACAATAGGATTGTATCGGTGCTATTGATGGTACACATGTACGAGCCACAGTTCCTAAGGCAATGGAGGCTGCCTTCCATGGTAGGAAAAGTTACCCTACCCAAAATGTAATGGCAGCCATTGATTTTGATCTTCGATTTACATTTATCTTGGCCGGATGGGAGGGGACAGCCCATGATGCGTATATTTTACAGAATGCTTTAGAACGACAAAATGGTCTTCGTGTCCCACAAGGTAAAAATTAATATGTTAGCTCAACCATTTTAATCATGAGAAAGAATTATTCAACTGTAGGCATGCATCTCTCCGCCAAACAGTAGAACGCGGTTTTGGGTCATTGAAGAGAAGGTTCAAGATTCTTGATGATGCTACTCCACATTTCCTTTTGCTACGCAAGTTGAAATTGTTGTTGCTTGCTGCATTGTTCACAACTGGGTTATAGATGATGGGGGTGATAAGATCATAATTCCGGAGGATGAGGAAGTGCCTACTATTAGCCACGAAAGATCATCACATGGGCAAGCTGTTGAACATGCCTTTATGGTTAATTTTAGACAGAAAATTGCCAATACCATGTGGCAAGACCGACTTAACTCTCATGGCAACAATATGTGATCTATGTATTTTTTTTGTTTATGGACCTATGTATCTTTGTGTGTTTATGGACCTATGTATCTTTTTTTTATGGACCTATGTATCTTTGTGTGTTTATGGACCTATGTTTGCTCAAATTTACTTTACTTTGGTGTTACAAAGCTTCATCCAATGGAGGTAGAGTCCAAAAGTACTGCTGGGCAAACAGTTTAGACAGCAAGTCAGTCAACTTTTGTGCACACTTTTCTTGCAAACTTTATAGATGAGGGCCTCAAAACATCTACTGGTTTCAAGAAAGTCCATCTCAACAAGTGTGCTGAGGCTTTGAATGAAAAGTTTAAATTTAATAGGACAGGTGATCATATTGGTAATCACTTGAAGACATTGAGGAGAAGGTATGTCAAAATCAACCAACTTAGGAGTTTGAGTGGTGCACTTTGGGATGAAGAGCAATACATTATTTCTCTTGATCATGAGCACTACCGGAACCATTTTGAGGTAAAAATGTTGCTGCCATCTTCTATTATAATTGCGTATATTGTTGCTGCCATCTTCTATTATAATTGCATGTATTGTTGCTGTCATCTTCTAATAAATATTTTGTTTATTGATAGAATCCTAAAAACAAGGGTGATGATGAATACATTAACAAGCCTTTGCCTTACTATGGGAATCTAGCAACAATATTTGGCAACAGTGTTGCTACAAGGCAGTTTGCAAAGAGCTCAAATGAACCTCTTAGTGTAGATGCGGATTGCATTGCTGAAAATGATGACAATGGGGCTGCTACAGCGATGACTAATGGATAGGCGCAAAGTGATGTAAATGATGCCAATGGGGCATCATGTAGTGCTGCCACTAGACCATACAAGAAAGCCAAGGTTGTGGAGGCTGCAAACGAGAGTTTGGCTGGAGTTTTAGAGCGTAGCACTCAAACATTAGCCAACGCCATCAAGGAAGCTGCTGTAGCAAACCGTGCTTTACCGGAAGGATTGTTTAGCATTGTGGACAATCTTCCAGGTTTTGAGATTCAAGACAAATCAAGATACTTTGCTCACTTGGTGGCTAGTCCTGATATTGCTAGAGCGTTTGCCGACTTGCCACTGTTGTACAAGATCAGTTGGATGACCATGTTTATTAATGCGAACTTCTAGTTCATTGCTTGTGTATCTTACTTTAATATGGATCTATGCACTTTTAATTAAGTAGACCTATGTACTATTAATTAAGTGATCTATGTACTTTTTGGACCTATGTACTTTTTAATTAAGTGGGCATATGTGACTTTTAAATTTGGACTTATTTGTATGTGTTATTATACTTGTGTCAATGTTTAGTTTATGTTTGTATGGAGTATGTGATTACCAATATGGTGGTAAGCTCACCCAAAGTGCTGCTAAGGTGATTGTACCACCTGATTCTCAAACCAAACAAGAAATGGAACCATTCCGCTCCACCTGATTCTCGAACCAAACAAAAAATTAGAACGGTTCCGTTCCGGCTACCAAACAAGAAATGGAACCATTCCATTCCAAGAATCTGGAACGGAACGGTTCCGTCCTACCAGGTTCTCCAACTAAACATATCCTAGTCTCCCAAAGTTTACGAACTTGTATCTGTCACAAGAAGAAATTTTTTTTTTACCTCCTGGAACTTTGGACCGAGTCTGCGTTTCCTCCTAGACAATAAAACCATCTGTCTGAACTTCTCGAACTCGAGATACCGGACACGCAACCTCCTTTGCTATTTTGCTAGGTATTTTTTCTATATTTTTCTTTTATGTTTATTTCGGCTTAATCTTTAAAGAATTATAGTAAATAAAAAAATCATAAAATAGAAAATCTAATTTTGTTGGACTCCACATGAGTAGATCCATGCAGTGAACATATGATATGGTATAATTTATTATAAAATTTTTGGTGTAGCTTTAGATATATGCTTTTCTGCAATTAATTTATAGCTGCAGTTTCCGTGGTCCAATTATGGTGAAAATTTTAATGTGAGCTAATCATTATATGATTGAGCTGTAATAAAAATTTCATGCTCATTGGATCATGTATGACTGATTTATAGTTTCTTCTGTGATTTACTATAATTTTTCAAAGATCAACTGAAATAAACATAAAAGAAAAATAGAAAAACCACTTAGAAAAATAGCGAGGGAGGTCACGTGTCTGGTATCGCGAGTTTAAGAAGTCTAGACGGATGGTTTTATTGCCTAGAGAGGAAACACGGACTCGGTCCAAAGTTTAGTGAGATAAAAAGGACTTTTTTCAAAAAAAAAAAGATTACAAACTTGTACACAATACTGAGTATTGTTTGTATCAAAAAAATACTGAATATTGTTGTAAGTGGTGCTCTAACTCACCTAACCTAACACTATCCAAGAATTATGTGTGCTACTACTTTCTATTTCTTAAACATATAGTTACGTTTAAATTTTCCAAAATCAAATATTTTAATCTTAAGCAACAATATGTTTAGAAATGTTTTGGTACAAATAGATAAAATATTACGCTAGTTGGTTTCACAATTAATTTACAAACATCATTTTTTTGTCGGGGATCTTTGTAACCTTTTCGCTATTCTTAGTCGAAGTTAAAAAAATATGATAAACTTATACATAGGCGCATAGCTAAGTTTTGGAGTGAACAGTACCCTTCCTTTTCAAGCTTGATTGCTCAGCATCGGCGCTGTGCATTTTGGATTACGACGACACGCGGGCCTCCGGCTAGTTAATTCAGCTTTACCATCTCGCGACAGAGCAGGTCCCATCGCGTCAGGCAAGTTGCGTTAAAAGAAGCGGCGGTGATTAGCCTAGCAAGAATGCAAGCTGCTGCTTATTACCAAACGGAGTACCTTTGGCAACACGAGGAGGGGTACAAACAAGGTACATCCTCGTTCTTGCATCCCAGGATCGACAGGTCTTTGCAACCAACGGCCCTGCATATCGTTTTCCAGGATCTAAAGTTTAGAGGTGTCATATCAAAAATAATCTTATTATTTAGAAGTATTAAATAAAATCTAATTACAAAACTAATTGCAGAACCCCAGAGCTAATTCACGAGACGAATCTAATGAGGTATATTAGTCCATGATTAGCGGATGATTACTGTAGCATCACTGTGGCAAATTATGGATTAATTAGGCTCATTAAATTTGTCTCGCGAATTAGCACCCATCTGTGAAAAAGTTTTATAAACAGATTTTATTTAATACTTCTAAATAGCAAGATTCTTTTTGATGTGACGGATCTAAATTTTAAGCCGGGTTCAAGTATCTTTTAATTAGCCCACGGGTTTGTGCTTTTCAACCGAAGTGCATGTCATCACAGGCTAAGTAGGACGCCGACGCGACGCTCACGCGACGCTAAGGGCCAGGGGCAGACTAGGTGAAGCTTCTACTCGAGCCTCCAGGGGCCAGACCGGGGAGGCCAACGCACTCCACTTCCGGGAGTACTCTTGTGCGAATTTAGCAGCCTTGATGGAGCCATCTGCAAAACGGCGGAGGCAACTCTTGAGTTCACTCGACTTCAGCAGCGAAGAAAGGTAAGGTAAGGTGACCAACGCTGACGCTTCACCTACTCCCCGGGGCTTGGCTTGGCCGTCGTCCCCGGCAGGTTCAGACAAACAAACATGACAGGGGCCAGTTGTGTCTCCAGCTCTGCCGTGAGCCCGTGATCACGCGCGGAGGCAGCCGGGCCGCCGGGCGTCGTCTTGCATGCCGCACAAGTGTGCGTGCGACTAGTCTTGCTGGCTTGCTGCCTGTGCGCGCGCTGTAGCTAGCAGCACTTCACCAATACGAGGCCGTGCCGTGGCACACCACCGGCACAGGACTTCAGAGGACCACTGGAGAGATGGAGCGGCCATTGTCGCCCATCATTGTAACACGTGCTGCAAAACGAGTTTCTTCTTTTCTTTTTTTATAATCAAATTTCATTTCCGCTTTTATTGCGGTATTTGGACCCAATTCAAAGGAGAAAAGATTGCGGTCCTAAAATCAACTTTGCTACATGCACGGCGCACCATTAGTCTGCTTGGTTGGCTACCAAAATTTGCCATGCTAAAATATGGGCAAGATATAAATTTTAGCATTTCTTTGGTTGGAATCCAAAACAAAGCCTACCTTCTAAAATTGCTAAAATTTTATTAAAAGATTAGCATGCCTATATTTTAGCATACCCACATTTTGGTAGGCAACCAAGCAGATCTTATATGTCCGTATGATATATAACGGTTTGGGAGCATCTAGCCATAACATCATGCGAATGGTGCTACGACCGAGATTTTGACTTTGTTGGATACTTTCTTATAAAATTATTTAATTTTGTAGGTAGAGGAATTTGAATCCTCACATTTCTTATGGTGATTGGGCAAAAGCGCTACCAAGTCTCAGTATCTTTTTTTTCTATTGTGATGCTATAAATTATGATGTTTTGATGTACGTAATCAACCTTGTTTTGTGATAAGACAACCGGGAAACTCTCCTACGTTGATTTAAGGTATGTGTCACCAATGGGGAATGTGAAAACTGTGTGAAAGTGACATACTCATCAACAAACCACTCGTGTGAAAGTCTAGTATTGTTCGTAACCTAGAAAATTCCATCGTTTGGAGGAGAAGCAAGACTAAAATGCACCGTCATTCTTCAAACTTGGCTCGGGGTGTCATCCCGGTCTCCAAACTTTCAAAATGAATATTCAGATTCTCAAACTTGCTAATCGTATCATGTGAAGTCCAAATCATCATTTTTAAGTTATAAAGTGGAAGTGTTCAATTTATGTGGAGCTTACATGCTGGTCCAAATTTTATTTTAAATTTTTTTGCTCAACTCTTATATTTTCTAATTTTTTCCAAAATATTATTTCAAAACTTTATGCCGAATATTTTCTTTTCCAATTTTTGCTCCAAATTTATCATTTTATTTTCTATTTCGTTTAGAAATTTGATCATATGTGTTTCTTGTTTTACAATTTTTTTCTATAGATCTTTTGTATTTAATTATATTTGTACAAGTAAATTGGTATGAATTATTTTTATGCGTATATTTTTTTATTTAAACAAGTTTCATAACTTTTGATTTAACTTAAACAACTATGATTTGAACCTCCCGTGATATGATTAGCAAGTTTGAGGATTTGAATAAATATTTTAAAAGTTTAGGGACCGGGATGACATCCCGAGCCAAGTTCGAGGACCAGCGGTGCATTTTACGCGAGAAGCAATGTACACCTCATCCTTCAATAACCGGTATACATGCACTTGTTGCACGACCATGCTATCCTATAACCTCGCATTTGAATATGTGCTAGCATTCCGTGCATCAACTACTTGAATTTTCATATTTATTATGGAAAATATGATTAAGAATTTCATAAACATGCGTAGAAAAACAATAAAACATACAATGATGTGCCTATTGTGTGTATTGTTGTTGATTATCACCGTTTAGATAACCTATTTTTTAATTGATGAGATATAGATTCCTAATTCCTTTTTTATTGGGCAAACATTAATCACTCAGTTTTTCAAGGGGAGAAGAAAAGCTGCACTGACAAACACATGTTTAAAATATTAGATTTATCATATGCTTATCATATGTTTATAAATGCTAAATACATGTATCTTATTCGAATCAAATATAAACTCGCTTTAAGTTATGATATTAAAAGCCGCCTACAACTTGGACTATATCCATATCTTATCGTGAACAAAGTTCAAACCTATTCGCACACTAAAGCTAGAAATGCATGTCTATTCTCACATTTATAGAAACACTTCTTCAAAAAATGATGTATGATTTTTCATGAACTTGCATAACTTCTCACACTTCAGGCGAAAATCATGCACATTGAAACAATACAACAAACAATTACTCACCTAGCCATTATCAAACAGGACCACCCAAAAATAAAAGGGCAGCCCTCTTAAGCACCAAATCCTACCAACAAATACTGGTACAAATACTAAATTTACCGCACATTTATGAGTTATGAATAGTTCATTGCTAGTTTTGAATAGCTCATGACTTGGGAAGCTTTAGCACTGATGCTAAATATATGTACTTCTTTTTAGCAAAGTGAAATTTACTTGCACTAATTATTTCATAAATCTCTAACAACATCGACCATAATCATATTGTGTCGTGAAACAATTTGAGTCTAATGGTTATTCACACACCTGATACAAGAAATTATGGGCATCACAACAATACAACATACAACTATGAACTTAAGTATGTGTCTATATCATCCTCAAGGAAAAATGCTAAACACTCGTACTATTTTGGGAGCAAAAAGAACTTTTGCTTGTAACAAATTGGACTATCTTGTCATGAAACAATTTGAATCTAATGGATATTCGCATACCACAGCTAATAATATGTGTTCACTCTAATCCTTTTATGAACTCCGCTCCTTTACATAGTGTACATATTATCTTAAAGGGCATTAGGCATCTCACACTCCACGCCAATACAACATACAACTATGGACACAATTATACACAATTGTTGTTTACAGCTATTTAACTGACCCTCAAGGAAGAAAAATTTCTGATCAGTATTGCTTTAAACAAAAATATGGCAAGAAGGTGCTAGATACTTGTACTCCTTTTAGAAAAACCTTGCTTACAATCATCATATCTTGTTGTGAAACAATTCGAATCCAATGGATATTCGCATCTCATAGCTAAAAATGCTTGTCCATTCTTATATGTCTAGAATTTTTTCCTTTACACGATGCATAATTTGTCTTAAGCTCGTAAAAGCATCTCATACTTTACACGAAGATCACATGCGCCGCAATAATACAACATACGAGTATGAATCCAACTATACAAAAATTATTATTTATTGCTGTTTTGGACCAACACTCAATGTAGCATTTGCTTGTACCAACAAAAAGATGGCAAGGATGCTAAGTTTACCGTCAAAGCCGTTGATCTTGAACAATCTGCCATTGCGGGAAATCACGGCCATCCACGAAGACCTCCAGCTCGGCAAAACCTGTCCTCCACGCCGCACGGTGCCGTGGCACTCAACCGGCCCACCCCGCCCCGCCGCCGAGTATAAAAAGGCCCTCTCCTCCTCCCGGCTCCTCAGTGCTCCTCTCCATTTTTCTCCTCCTCTCGTTTTTGCGTTTAGGCCCCTGGGGAAGCAGGGATTCCGGTCCCGGTCCCTCTCCCCGGCTCTCCTGCCTCGCAGCTCCGATCGAGGCTGCAGCGTCGGGTAAGATCCTTCTGAGCCGCTTTCTGTTCGCATGGACTTGCATTTCACCTCGTTCGCGCGCTGTCGGTTTTAGATTTCTTCTGTTTCGGAGAGGACTTGAGCTAGAAGCTAGAAGCTGTGGGTTGGGGAGTTGCTGTGGCCTCTAGGAGGCATTCGAGGGCAGGATTTGGTGGAAATCTAGGTTTTCCGGGTGAATTTTGGTGCCAAGAACTTTTGGGTTCGGGATTGTGGGCCGCAGCAAGCTGAAAGGGAACTATCGTTGGGAGAAGGTCCTAAATTTGGGTGGGGGTTTAAGCTAGCTATATATGGTACAGCGAAACTGATACACCAAGCCGGGGAAATTGTTGCTCCAAAAATTTTATGGGGCTCGAAAATTGTAGGTAATACTAGCTGTTGTTATTTTGTTAATAATATGCGGTAATGTTGAAGTTTTGCTGTTGGCTGCTCTGTTTTATGCTAGATTTGGCTCCAAATTTATTGTGCAGTAATTGTTACTTGTAATTAGGAATTCTGACAAGGTACATATGTTGGGGAGAGAAAAAAATAGGGTAGGCAGTAGAGTTTTCTTGTTACAGAGCTTCTCCGGTACTGTCCACAGTGCATTAGCTATTTTGTTTAACTTGCATTTTATTCCCTGTAGTTGCAGGCATGGGAAATCAGTGCCAAAATGGGACCTATGGGAACAAGTACAACAATTACAACCGATATCAGAATGAGCGGTTGGCTTCAAGGTACGATGATGGGGACGATACTGAGGATTGCTTCTCGGGGTCATCTAGGTCCAGTGTCGCAGATCTTATGCAGCAAGGACTGAGACGAACGTTAACATCCATCTCTGTCCTTGGTCAAAAGACTCCTAATGTCACAGAGCATTATACCCTTGGCCGGAAACTTGGAGATGGTAAATATGGGACCACCTACCTCTGCACTGAAATCAGCACTGGGTGTCAGTACGCATGCAAGTCCATCTTGAAGAAGAAGTTTGTCAGCATGCAAGATATTGAGGATGTGCGCCGCGAGATCCAGATAATGCGTTATCTTTCAGGCCAAAAGAATATAGTCACCATCAAGGATGCATACGAGGATGCGGAGGCCGTGCACATCGTCATGGAGCTCTGTGAAGGTGGTGAGCTATATCACCGGATTACAAAGGGGAATTACAGTGAGCAGAAGGCTGCAGAGCTTATGAGAATTATTGTTGGAATCATAGAGAACTGCCATTCACTTGGGGTCATGCACCGGGATCTCAAGCCAGAAAACTTCCTCTTACAGGATAAAGATGATGACTTGTCGATAAAAGTAATCGACTTTGGTCTCTCTGTGTTCTTCAAACCAGGTATTATATTTCTTAAATACAAGACATCAGGCTGTTTATATGCCAAGTGATGAACTCGTTAAGGGCTACTCTAGTGATGTTTTGAGCTAGTTTGTAAATACTTCTAATTCAAACAATCTGTCAGGTAAAACTAAAAGAATTACATAGTAATACAACAGAAGGTTTTCGTGTGGTCAGCAAGTCAAGCATTGTATTTTCTGTTGGTACTTATTTTATGGCCTGAACAGAATGGAACAGTATAGATATATTTTCCTCCTTGTATAGTTCTTTTCATGACTGATTCAACTCTAGCCAACTTTAATTTATGCTGGGATGTAGAAGTATGCACCTGTTCCAGAGCCTTTTTCTGAATACAGAGTTGCAAAATCTCAGGAGAGGTTTTCACTGAAGTAGTGGGAAGCCCATATTACATAGCTCCAGAGGTACTGCAGAACCATTATGGACCGGAGGCTGACATATGGACAGCTGGAGTGATACTCTATGTATTGCTAAGTGGAGTGCCACCATTTTGGGCAGGTCAATTATCTGGACATATATTTAAAGTTTTATTTCACTTCCTTTTTCTGAATGTGCTAAATGACTCATTTCATCATGTACCAGATACACGGAGAGGAGTATATGACAAAATTCAGGATGGGCATTTTGATTTAGAATCAGAACAGTGGCAGAGGATATCGGACCGCGCAAAGGATCTTATAAGAAAGATGCTCTGCCCTTATCCGTCAGAGCGATTGAAAGCCCATGAAGTTCTACGTTAGTGTTGTTTAACCCTTGCCCACATTACTTTTCCTGATTTCAATACCTCATATTCATGTGTCCTGCTTTTCTGTGGAGTGACTTCAAAGTCGAAACCAAATTTTATCCAGCAATTTTGCAGTAACTATTCTAAGATCGAAGAGTTCATAATGTTACTTTTTCACAATTTAATATTCTTTTCTTCTAAATGCTCAGAGCATCCCTGGATATGTGATAATGGAGTGGCTACTGATCAAACTCGAGATCCCACTGTTTCTCGTCTCAATAAGTTATTTGCAACAAATAAGTTGAAGAAATTAGCTCGACAGGTATGTGTTTTCCCCCCTAATTTGCACTTGCCATGGTGAAGTTGTTTTTATTCATTTCATCACCATGGTGAAGCTTTAGGTAGACTATTGAAAATATTTGGTTGATTTTTTATTACTTATTTACTTTTGTCCACCATGGATCCTTTGTTATGACATAATAAAAGTTTCACTAGTATTCGCACCTGCTATGAATGGTTAAAATCAACCTAATTGGTGCAATGTAAATAATGGGCAGATCAATTTTCTTGAATTCAGAATTCTCTACTGGTGTCCTAAACCATGTTATTCTACTATTCATATATCTAACACCATTATTGTCTGTCCGTGCACATATTGTAAGTAACGTATGTGTTTCGTTGATGCTTCAAATCTCAGTATTTGATCAGATCACTTCACCATTCTGAGCTGCCATTCTTGGTTGATTCAAATGTACTGTAGTTTCATAGTGTGTATTGGGATGGCGATACAATATCAAGTTTCATTTGTTTCCTAAATTGTTTCTTTTTTGCGTAGTAATCTTTCCAATTGCTTTGCATTCAGGTTATTGCTGAGCATCTTTCAGAGCAGGAGACTGCTAGGTTAAGAGAAATGTTCAAGGCAATGGACACCGAAAACAGAGGCGTGATTACTTTGGGTGAGCTTAAAGAAGGTTTGAGAAGATGCTGCTCAGTGTTTAATCGTACTGAAATCAACGGTTTAATGGATGCGGTAAGTAGCTACTGAATGAAGTACTAGCAAAGTAGCAATATATGGGAACATATGTCGCATCATTTTTAAAACTTGTGATAGTGTTTCCAAGTGCTAGTGGAAGAATTATATAAGTTAAGAGTGTTAGACATCATATATGCAATACTAGTACTATCATGCTGTTGAACTTTCTACTGAATTGGTTCTTTTGAACACAAATGAGATAGTAAATTCCTGTCTTCATCACTTCACTCTACTAAGCCCATGGGCTGAGGACTCTGGTGACCCATGGACTCAGTGGAAGAAGCAATGAAACATGTCTTTTTAGTTCACTAATTAGCTTGTCTAAACGTCATATATTTAAAAATGGAGGGAGTCCATCATTGCAATATAGTGTAGTTTGGATTTATATTAAAATACTATCAGCCTTGTAGAGATGCTTGTATCTACTTAACTTATAAGAATTCTACTTCAGCCTGATAGCGACAACACCACCAGTATCCATTGGGAGGAGTTTATTGCCGCCACAGTACCCCTTGGTAAAATAGAACACAAAGAACACTCGATGCCTGCCTTTACATACTTTGACAAAGATGGAAGTGGTTATATCACCGTCGACAAGCTTCAAAAGCCTCAAGTGGAACAAAACATGGAAGATGCTTTCCTTGAAGAGATAATTTTGGAGGTTAATCAAAACAATGTAAGTCTACCTTCTGATTCCTTACTAAGCTATATGAGATCAGTGATTTTTAAGAAGTTTATGGAATAGAATGATCTAGGGTTTTTGGAAAATTGTTCTGTTTTTCATGTTTGACAAAAGTGCATTGGTGTCCTAAATTATTTCACTTTCAGAACTGCCTTAGGTGATAGGAGATGAAAAACCACAAGGTCATGCATGACACTTTTACAGTTTGCAGTCCTAACACCCGCACCAAGATGTCCTCTTTTCCATTTTCTAAAGAAATGTGTGCTAACATGCGCCTTTGTAGAAAAAGAACTATCATGTTCTTTTGATATATATGATTGATTTATATCTAATTAAGGCACTTGTCTTGTCAAAGATCAGAACAATAGGTGTAGAAAAAAATAGCATGGAGGAAAAAAATCCCTGGTGAAAAATCTGGTGTGTAAACTTCTCTTTCTGTAAATTTTCAGGATGGCCAGACCAACTATTCTGAGTTTGTCACAATGATGCAAAGCAACAACTCTGGACTTGGGTGGCAAACAATGGAAAGCAGCTTGAATGTACCCCTGAGGGAGGCACCTGAAGTTTACTGATGTTCCTTTCGCCTGAAGTTTACTGATGTTCCTGTCGCGCAAAGATACCGTTCTCTTCAGCTCTTCATGGGGTTCCTCATCACCCTTAGGCAAAGGTCTGTGAATCCAGGAGAAGAGAACATAGTCTGAATAGTTGAGCAGTGGTCGAAGACTGGCTAATACTCAATAACATAATGGTAGTAGTATAGGCGTGTGTTCTATAAGAACAAATCTGCGGTCGTCATATATGTATCAGTGATTGGTTTGTTTGGTTGCTACCCTGCTATCTAATAATAGATTTAATAGTATATAAGAAATGTGCCCTTCTGCTTCTTTGCTGCGGTCAATTGAGTGATGGTTCAATCGATAATATGAGGCTAGGAGGAAAAATCAGCAAGGTTTACATCTCCCCAGGCTCCAGGCTCCAGGCTCCAGCCTCCAGCCTCCAGCCATGTCTGAAGTCCCCAACCTGAGGTAGTCTGCAAGCCATTCTGGAGTAACCATCTTACAGAAGGGAACAGGCTAACCAGGGCTGGTGAAGTGAGCTAGTATCTGCAGGTATCTGGGCAGTTCGGTGATTTGGCCCAAGTGAACTGGTTTCACTGGATCTTTTATGAATTCTGTACGAATGATTACATGCCACGTTCCAACAGAGTACACGGGGGGTGGTCGTGATCCTATGCCAGGGTCACTGTGAGCCGTCGGGGTGGAACTCGGCGCGGCAAAGCGAGGGCGCGGGGCGTCGGACCGTAACTAACCTGGATGGCCGTGTGGCCGTGGGTCGCCGTTGCGGCCTGCCGGCGGCTGAGGAGTCGCCGGAGTTCGAAAGTGTTCGAGGCAGGCTGCCGCCGAGCCGAGCGCGCGCCCTGCTCGGTCTCTGCTCTGCTGAGTCTGCTCTCTGCCAGCCAACGGCAACGGAGATGTAATCGTGGGTTGGCAGGCGCGGCCGCGGCCTCATCGGGGGTTTCGCTTTCCGCCGGCCGCGTGTGATTCCGGGGGCTTCTTGGAGCTGGGGATCGGACGCCGGCGTGTGTGGTGTGGGCGGGAGCAGGGCGCCGGAAAAGGGAGCGCGTGCCGTGCGTGACCGCGACGCCAAGGGCTAGGCCGGCTAGCTGGGCTTGTTGGCTTCCTGTTTGGCAGCGCGGCGGCCCGGGAATCGTCATCTGCTGGGCTCGGAAGCAAATCCTTCTGGAGAGAGATCGATTGGCCCGCGGCGCGGGCGCTGCCTGCTTGCTGCCACCGGCTCCGTTACAAAAAGGCACACGCCTATCGTCTTGGCACGTCAGTGGTAATGTCTTTCAAAGGTGTCAGCTTCCTCGCTGTTTTTCTCTCACGGAATCAAATTCAATGGGGGATTTTCTTAAACGAAAACGAATTTATGATTCCTTTGGCTAAATGTCCATTGGGAACATGGCACGGAAAGACTTCAAAAGTCGGAATGAAGATGTGGTCCACAAAATTTTTCCTCGAGTTTGAATGAAAATGCACCTTGGTTCACAGATTCATATTTTTAGAGGTCCGAATTAAGTCAAACAACTCGATGAGGTTCAGTTTTCTAGATGGAATGATTCGAGACGGTACAGTCCAAGCAAACCAAACACGCTGCGACACCGCCTGCTTGTAACCGGCTTTTTCTTCTTCTTTTTTTGAAAAATGCAGGCTAGCCTTTTGGCATGGCAAATTTCCCATGTTTATCAACACAGGAGTTAAGCAAAGAAGAAAAGTTTTAGTGGGGGTGGCTGCTATCTTTTGGACCATATGGTTATGTTGCAATGATGTTGCTTTTAATAATAAACCTATAACATTCTTTATGCCGGCAATTTTTAGGGCCACATACTGGTTAAGATTCTGGAGATCGTTATAGGAGAGGGAGAGAGAGAGAGGGAGAGGGAGGGAGGGAGGAGAAGGAGGAGGAGGATATGATGCAAGCATGCCATGCCACGGAGGCGGTGGCCATGAAGTTATTTGCCAAGACTGGATGGCAGTTTCACAGTACGCTATGTGTTTGATGTCATATGTAGTTTGCTATATTTTTCAACCCATCTGCACTTTATGCTTTTGGATAATGTAATAATGCGACGGTGGCTGTATACATCACAATGCAAAAAGTCCAGAACATTTTCCTCTACCTAAAAAAGTTTCCCATGTTTATCTCTTGAAGGTGCGACAGTCGTGCTTTTTCCCCCGTCAAGGCATCACATTTCATATAGTTAGGACCTTTTTGGAACATATATATGATTCTCAAAACCGCAGCAAACAAAAAAACGCGGGACTAGAGTTGCACGAAATTTGAAATCCTACATGATTTCAAAATGTAGCAAAAGTTTCTAAAGTAGCATTTGGATGGACCACATGAAAAATTCGAAGGGAGAGATAGACACAAAAGAAAAGTTTTCATGAGGTCCAACCTCATGCTATTCGTTTTCTCCAAAATTTTTATGGATTCATGCATCTCATAGTACTCCTAAGATTACTTCAAAAAAAAAACCCCTTGGTTTTCGTTTGTTCCAAAGGTGCCTTAGCAGCTCTACGGGGTGCCGAGCCCAATGTCTTCCGTGAACCGTAGCGTCACCTCGATCACCTGACCTCAAGGACAATACAGCATCTCGTTGAAATGACTCGCGAACCGATATAGAAACTGAGGTCAGCGAAAGATTGCATAGTCAAACATCAGCTGACCTATTTCGCTCGCATACTGCAACGACTAGCGAAGAAAATTGTGGCTTAGATGCTGGTGCGTGCCTCACACCAAAGAGAATAGGTGGATCATTCGAGCCAGTTGTTAGCGTCCCGTCAATCGCCTGCTCGAGTACGAACGAACGAGGGTTCGAGCGAGCCAGATCCCGCTGGTACATGTAAACGGGAGCCCCCGTTTCGTTGGCAACCTTGGCACGGCAAGTTCCGGTCGTCGGCGACCGGTTCCCACCTCCCCCTGGCGCCGGGAGCTCGCGGACAAGACGACACGCTCACCGTTCCCATCCCAATGGTTCTCCTCGCGGCAAGAACCGCCTACACGCAGCCAAGAAACCGCAGCCGGGCGGCGGTGGCTTCCTTCCCCTCCTCTTCCCCGGCGTCATTTTCCCCCTCCCGCATTTAACGCCGGATCACATCAACTTTGCTTCGCCCCCAGGGCCCGATCGATCGGTCACAGGAAGCCCGGCCAGCGAGCGAGGGTCCGTGGCCATCGGACCAGGCACCAGATTCTCGTGGCTTCAATTCCATCACCCGCTCGCCGTGCGCGCGCGTGACGTGCGGTGTGGCTGTGGCCACAACCTCCCGTCCCGGGGTCTTCGAGCTCCGCCGCCGTGGATAAGCCGCAGCCATCGGACGGGCGCGGAGGGGCATGGCGCCATCGCGAGCCATCGATCGGACCAACGACGCCGGGGCGGGCGGAGCCGGAGCCGTCGGATTGAGAGAGAGAGAGAGAGAGAGAGAGAGAGAGAGTGTGTGTGTGTCCCGGCCGGCGGGGCCGTGGACTAGTACTGGTAGTTGGTAGGTAGGCTCTCCGTTTTCAACCCGCGTTCGCGCCAACACGGCAGCGCTAAAAGCTACTGCCGAGGGCGAGGAGGCGAGGGCGTACGAGCTACTAGCTAGCTAGCTAGCGCGCGCCACGAGTTCCCGAGCAGACAGCGTACGTACAAGCGAGTGTGACCGTGCGAGGTGCTCCCACATGGCCGGATCGGGCGGCGAGGGGGCTCCTCGTCCGGCGAGCTACGGCACCAGCCTCAGCGACTACCTCGACGGGCCGAACGACCTCCACCGCCGCGCCGCGTCGCTGGCCATCGTGCGCTCCGGTGCGGGGGAGCGGGACGGCCCGCGCATCGTCGACGGGCCGCGGCGGGACGACCGGAGGACGCAGTCGTCCCGCCGCGTCTCCCTGTCGCTGTGGCGCTCTAGGGCCCCGGCCTCGGAGACGGCGGCCTCTGACTCGTGGAGCTCCGCGTCAGGCGCGGGGACGGGGGGTGGCAAGGGTAGACAGGCGTCGGCATGGCGGAACTGGAGGCCGGTGCGCGCTCTGGCGCACCTCGGGATGCGCCGCGCGGCGTGCCTGTTCTCGATCGAGGCCGACGCCGTCCGCCGCCTGCCGGACTCCATGGAGGGGCTCCGACTCGCCGTCACCGTGCGCAAGGCGGAGACCAGGGACGGCGCGGTGCAGACCATGCCGTGTCGGGTGCGCGGCGGCGCCGTGGACTTCGACGAGACGCTCTTCGTCAGGTGCAACCTCTTCTTCACCGGCGGCGCGGGCACCGGGAAGCCGCTCAAGCTCGAGCCGCGGAGGTTCGTCGTGTCGGTCGTCGCCATCGAGGCGCGGGGCGCCAACCTGGGCGCGCACACCGTCGACGTCAGCTCGCTCGTGCTCGACTCCGTCGCCAAGGCAAGCTCCGAGGGACGCCGCGTCAGGTGGTTCGACAGGACGTTCGCGCTCTCCGGCAAAGCGGCCGGCGGAGAGCTGCTGCTCAAGCTGGGGTTTCAGCTCATGGATGACGCGGGGCTCAGCCTCTACACGCAAGCGGCGGAGACCACGGCGGACGTGTTTCCGGCACCCTCTCGCGCGAGGGCTCACAACAAGAATTCCTTCAGTATTTCAAGCAGGCCCAAGCCCAAGCTTTCACCGTCCGACGCTTCCATCTCACCATCCATGAGGGCTTACAAGCAGCTTCTCGAAAGGCTCCGCATCGACGAGAATGGAGATCCTGTAACGTCTCTTCAGATACCTCGGAAGCCCGACGACGACGAGGTTTCTGCATCCACCACCGACGCCGGAGACATGTACAGCCTCCCGGAGTACGAGGTCGTGGAGAAGGGCGTTGAAACGGTCAAAGAAGTCGTTCATTACCAGGCTCACCGCGACGTGCTGCGGGAGCTCGACTCCATTGCCGAGCAGATCGAGGCCATCGAGGCGTTGATGACCAGCGGCGGGAAGAAGTCACCGAAGGCGGTGGATCAGCAGCAGCAGCGACTGGAAGCAGATGAAGAGATGGTGACTGTGGAGTTCCTTAGGAAGCTTGAGGTGGAGATTGACAAAAACAGGCTCAAGCAGCCCGTGACGCCAAGAAGCCAGTCGCCGTCGCCAAGGACGGCGGCGCCTCCCGTGGTGCCGGATTTGGGGCGGGCCATCGGGCCTGCCGTGCAAACGCGTGACGGTGGGTTCCTGGTGTCCATGAACCCGTTCGACTTGCCACTGGCGAGCAGAGATGGCCCCCCGAAGCTCGCCATGCAGGTGTCCCGGCCGTTCGTGCTGCCGGGCGCCCTGGCGGCGACCGGGTTCGACGTGCTCCAAAAGATGGCGGCGGCGGGCGGCGCCGACGAGGTGCGCCGCAAGTTGGCGTCGCTGGGTGGCATGGATGATATTATGGGGAAGACGCCCGAGCAGGTGGGTTTCGAGGGCATCGCGGAGGCGGTCATCGGCGGGCGGCGCACCGAGGGCGCGAGCTCGAGCGCGGCGCGATCCGTGCAGCTCGTCCGGAAGCTCGCGATGGCCTTGTCCGAGGGCCGGAGCGAGCGCGTCGCCACGGGAATCTGGAGCGCGGGGGACGACCCGGAGTCGCTGGAGGAGGTGCTGGCCTTCTCCCTGCAGAAGCTGGAGGCCATGGCCGTCGACGCGCTCGCGGTCCAGGCCGAGGTGGCCGACGAGGACGCGCCGTTCGAGGTGGCGGCGGCCGCTGGGGACGCGAGCGTGTTCGACGCGCTGGTGCCCTCGGACGAGTGGTCCGGCGGCTCGGACGGGCGCGTCACGCTGGTGGCGGCCATCCAGGTGCGCGACCCGTCGCGGCGGTACGAGGCGGTGGGCGCGCCGATGGTCGCCGTCGTGCAGTCGGCGAGGCTGCTGGGCGCGGCCGGCCACAGCGCCGGGAGGTTCAAGGTGCGGAGCCTGCACGTCGGCGGCGTGCAGGTGAGGTGCCCGCCGTCGGGCGCCGGCGGGAGCGCGAGCTGGGGCGCGGAGAGGCAGAAGCTGACGGCGCTGCAGTGGATGCTCGCGCACGGGCCGGCCCGCGTCGGCAGGAGGGCGGCGACGCCGACGGCGCAGGCGAGGGCGAGAGCGAGGGTAGTGCAGCGGCCCGACGTCGTGTGGAGCCTCTCGTCGCGGGTGCTCGCCGGGATGTGGCTCAAGACGGTGCGGAACCCGGACGTGAGGATTGGCGCCAGCAGCACGGGAGGCCATCTGCAAGTCTGAATCGTGAGTACGTGTCACACGTGCAGATGAGCGCATCGAACTAGATTCCATGATGTATCTCGTAGATTCCAGTGGCATAAATATGTGGATGTACATGTGCGATCAGTAGTGTAGAATTGTCAGTTTGTGCGGTACATTACAATTTTATTTTATTTTTTGAACGGAGTACGTTACAATTTTTGATCGTCATGTCAATTTAAGACGTCCATATTTGTTGTGCCACCATTCAAAATCAGAAAATGTTATCCTCTCCATTCTTAAATATAGTAGCAAATATATCCGTGCGTTGCTAAAAAAATCATATAAAATATATTAATTAGAAATAGATATATTATATATATTTTATAATAATGTAGTAAGTGTCGAGCGAGGATATCAGTCTTTTTCTATTTTATTATACTTGTTAAGCGTTAATTCTAAATGGTTTCGAACCCTTGACTCAATATACGAGTCACCTGTATTCCGATGAAATCATTGCTTGCTTTATTAATAGTAGAGATAGGTGTAGGGTTTAGAATAAACAAATTAGCTTATTTTTGAACTAATTTTCCTAAACGTCAAGCATTGTTTGGGTAGGAGATTTAGTAATCCAGAATTAAAAAAAACTGAAGACGTTATCCGTCAATGGACGTTGCTCTTTCGCCGACCTCCGTTGAATCCTCTCTATCTCCCACAGTATACCTGTACGGCTGTATACAAGAAGCACAATGCAATGGTGCCATGCTCTGCGCATACTGGCGGCATCTCCATCGATTCATTACAGCGACCCTTTCCTCGAAAATAAATGAACTCCATTTCTAAGGTAATCCTATCTTGACACTACCGATCTACCCTGTGTTCGACAGTGTCACCAACCCAACCATCATCCACGACCATCTCTCCCAGTCCAGCGACATATAGAACCCTTAGATCTCGAACCATGACCACCACCCCACCCTACAATTCTTCTTCCCGAGCATATGGGCGCAACAACCATCTTGAACAACGCACCTTTTCTCCCCTGAAAGGATTGTTATCCTTTAACAGTCAATTAGCGCCAGATACTGCTAATGAATAGAGGCAACCAAAGTTATTTCATATTTGTGCTAATGTTTTAGTGTGACTTCTTTTAAAGAACGGAGGGAGCTTCTTGAAATATAGGAATTTGTAAAGCTTGCTGGCTTCTCAAGGAAATGGTTGGAAGTCCAAGTTATTTATGATTGTTTTGCCTCATTTTTCCTTTGTTTGCACTGGGCCTGGAGCCCAAGAAAGAATGGGCCGGGCCACCTCCGGAGCCCACCCAGTTCGCGCGCTTTTTTTAAAAAAGGGTTTAAAAAAAATTAAAATTCCAAAAAGGGGTGCCGGTTGAGAAAAATTTGAAAAATGGGTGCCCCCCGCCCGATCATCGGGCGGGAGGTGTGGGGCCGGGGACATCCCGCCCAACCAGCGGGCGGGACCCTCAAAAAAATTTTTCCAGGCCCCCCCCGAGGGCCCCTTCGCGAATAAGAAACTTTTCTTATTCGCGAACGGGTCCCTGAGGGAGCATCCCGCCCGGCCAGAGGGCGGGAGGCATCCCGCCCGGCCAGAGGGCGGGAGGCATCCCGCCCGGCCAGTGGGCGGGATGTTTAGAGCCATTTTTTTTTATTTTCCTTTTTTTTTATTTTCCTTTGGAATTTATGATTTACAATCTATTTGAAATTGAGACTGTTTTTATTTTCCTTTTTTTTTTATTTTCCTTTGGAATTTATGATTTACAATCTATTTGAAATTGAGACTGTTTTCAAATGCAATATTGATTCGCCATATTCTTTTGTGTACATATAAAATTTTAATTCAATTTTACGAAGAAGATTGCTCTATCTAAAATTCGTATGAAGATGGTTAAACGATAACGTTTTGCAACGTAGAATCCGAATATTACGACAGTACGATAGATCAACCGATTAAAAAGAAAATAGTATCATACAAAAACAGTTTAAATATAAAAAGTTCACCAAATCAAGAGTATCTACTCCGCATGTCCCGGACCTCGCGCTCTCTTGGGCCTCCCGCCCCTAGTCCTAGGCCGTCGGCGTATGTGGTCCTCCGAGTACGTAAACGCATCTGGAGCACGGTGAGGACGAGGCGGAGGAGGTGCAGGTGTGAAGGGGTCATCCTGGGACTGTGCACCTGGAGCGTCATATGTCTGGGATGGGCCAATGATGTCAGGCTCGGCGCCGCCGCCCACCAGCTCTGACCAAGTGGCGGAGCCGCCCTCCCAGGCGTCCCAGTCCGGCACACCGAATGGACCGCCGTATGCAGGAGCTCCCATCGACCATGCATGCTGAGCATAGCCATAAGAGTACGGTGCAGCTGGCCTCGAGCCTGACGGGAGAGACGGTCCTGGAGCATAGGCGCCAAACGTCTGAGGCTCCATTCTTGCAGGAGGAGGTCCCATTGCCGTCGAGTGCATGACTACAAAAAGAAATGAAATTAGTCGTGTAAATCATAGGTGATTGAAATGGCAATTATGAAGAACTTACAGCTTGAACTAGCGGCAGTACCGCTGGACGCTGCGTGCGGTGCTGTAGAGGTCGACGGGCCAGCTGTGTACACGTGGGCGGACGCATGAGATGAACTGGAGGTCCCCACGTCGTCTCTGCCGCGACACGTCAGTGCACGTAACGCTCGCGTCAAGCTGTCTTGAATCTTACGGAAGCTGTCCTTGTACTGTGCCTCCGGTATACGCACTCCACGTTCAATCAACGTGATCTGAGATGTAGCTTCGACCTCCGCGAAGTTGATCAGATCGATCTGCATACGTAATGGGATGCAGATTACTATTGGTATCGATATTTTAGAAAAAATATTTAATAATTCAAGTTGCGAAACACGTACCGCGCCACGCTGGTCCTGATCACGGTACGAGGGATACGTGTCAGAAATGGTCGGCTGGTGCTGATCCTCCGCGTCATGAATATGTGAACGAGTGACGTACGGACGCGTACGAAGGAGGTACCAGCGGAGGTATGCGCTGTAAGACGCCTCTGTGTGTGGCTGCGGCTCGTCCCACACATCGTCAGGTGCGTCTAGCCACCCTTGCACGTACTCCTGCATCTTGACGACCCAGTTCACCTCGTTGGCATGATATCCCCTGCGCGAATATCTGTTGCGAACATTTGAAATTCAATATTGCTTTACGATAATGAATATATAAGTCATACAAAACGTGTTATCACAAACTTACTCGTGTACGTTGCGCGGCACGGCCTGGAACGCTCGAGGTACGAGAGGAAACTGCTGTCGTCGCCCGAACTGTCTCATCACACGCTCGACGCAGTACGGCTCGACGAGAATATCGAACACTAGGTTCGCCTTTGTCAGCCAGAAAGGTGGCACGGCAACCGGGCCAACAGCTTCACCCGCAATGGGAAGCCCGAGCAGGTACGACACGTCCTGCAACGTGGGGGCCATCTCCCCGCACGGCAAGTGGAACGTGTGCGTCTCCGGACGCCACCTGTCCGCCAACGCTGCAAGTAGAGAGCGGTCCAGCTGCATCCGCTTCTTCGCGCCACCGTCTTGACCGTCGCCGGCCTGAAGCATACGTGCGAGTGGCAGCAAACCAGCCTCACGTAACCTGTATATTTTGCATTATGGTTACAATTATCTTACACGCTATACATTAGTTTCGTAAAAAAAATATAAAGTATCACCTGTCAAGCCAGCGGTCGTCCAGGTGCAACAACTCCTTTGCTACACGAGGGCGCAACTCGTGAAGCTCCTGCCCCTCCACCGCAGCCAGGTACGACCTGTGCCGTTCATCGATGTGCGCGTCAAGGAGCTCTGGTGTCTGCGCCATATCTGCATGAAAAATATAAGTACCGTAAGACACATTCCTACGAACAATTGAAAATACTATAACTATTTATAATAGAACTAACCTAACAAATATTTGTAAAAGCTATTCAAAATACTGAAACCTATTCGAAATATAACTACCCTAAAAAATATATCTAAAAACTACTGCAATTATAAAAACTATTTAAAATATAACTACCCTAAGAAATATATCTAAAACCACTGCAATTATAAAAACTATTCAAAATATAACTACCCTAAGAAATATTTCTAAAAGCTATTCAAAATACCGAAACCTATCGAAATATAACTACCCTAAAAAATATATCTAAAAACCACTGCAATTATAAAAACTATTCAAAATATAACTACCCTAAGAAATATTTCTAAAAGCTATTCAAAATACCGAAACCTATTCGAAATATAACTACCCTAAAAAATATATCTAAAAACTACTGCAATTATAAAAACTATTCAAAATATAACTACCCTAAGAAATATTTCTAAAAGCTATTCAAAATACCGAAACCTATTCGAAATATAACTACCCTAAAAAATATATCTAAAAACTACTGCAATTATAAAAACTATTTAAAATATAACTAGCCTAAGAAATATATCTACCAACTATTAAAATACTCAAAACTATTTAAAATAGAACTATCCTAACAAATATTTCTAAAAACTATTGAAAATACTTAATTCTACGTATAACTACCCTAACAAATATTCGTAAAAATAATTAATAATTATACGATTATAATACCTCCAAACCGACGTGTGGACAGGGCTTCGCCGCTTCGCTCCTCTCTTCCTCTCCTCTCCTCCTTTTCTTTTTTCTGATTTTTGATGAATTTTATGAGAATTAGGGGGTGGGTGGGGGCTTAAATAGTGGGGGGGGGACATCCCGCCCGTTGGGAGGGCGGGACGTGGGCCTCCCGCCCGTTGGGGGGGCGGGATGCCCCCAACGGGCGGGAGGCCCACGTCCCGCCCTCCCAACGGGCGGGAGGCCCCTCGGAGGACATCCCGCCCGTTGGAAGGGCGGGATGTCGCCTGACTTTTCGCAAAAAGGCCCCTGCGAAGAGGATTTCCTCCCCCCGCCGACCCCCCGCCCGTTGGATGGGCGGGATGCCTCATCCCGCCCTTTCATTGGGCGGGAGGTACCCATTTTTCGAAATTTCCCAAACCGGCACCCTTTTTTTGAATTTAAATTTCTTTTTAACCCTTTTTTTAAAAAAATTCCCCAGTTCGCCGTTCCGAAAAAAAAAAGAAGCCCACCCAGTTCGTGCGTGTGGATTGGCAAATCAAAAGGCAGACTGGTACCTCCCGCTGAAAAAGAAAAACACGGCAGTAGTCGCTGGAAAACCATGACGCCAGAGCTACGTCACTGTTGCACAGTTCGTTTTCTTTTTCGTCGAGAGCCGAACCGTCACGGTTGTGCAGTTACAGTGGTTACTTGTAGACCATTCAGGAGCAGAGCGACTGGTCAGCGTCCTTCAGTTCACATTGCTTTCAGATATCCGGGGCGGCTCTTGGAAAACGACCTCGGGTTCAATCGCGCACTCATTTTGCCCGGGAATAATTTATCCAAGATATCCCCTCGATGGCAAAGTTTGTCTGAAGATTTTTTTTCTCCCCGTCAGAACCTTTGGATTGTTCGTCCTCACCTCTTTCGCCAAGAATTCTGCCTGCACTCCTCAAGTTCAGAGCCTGAAGATTTCCTCCGGATCCGCGCGCAGGAAACGCGGGCCTGCGATCAGCGAGGGACGGCCCGAGGCGTGCGGCGCCGGAACACCCAACAAACCTCCAGCTCGATCGATCGGATGTCTCCAGAGCCGAGGCAAACCCCGCAACGACGCCGTGGCGTTGCGGCACAGGCCCAGCGCCGCGGAACCACTCGACCGGCCAATTGCGGCATGGGGCGCCTGCCTCATCCGTCGACGTCGTCGCGGCATCTATCATTCGCCGCACGCACACGCGGGCAGGCACCGCCGGTGACTCATCGGCGAGAGTCCCGAATCGAGAGCCCCCTGCTGACACCTGTCCGCGCCCATGCTTCTTGAGTTCTTTCGGTTTCTTCCCTCAGGACACGCGAGGTCTAGACCAACCAACAGCTAGCAAGAACTCCGTGCTGTTTGAGGATATGAGAGTACTAGTACTACATAAATTTGAGTTTGAGAGAAGCCGGACTCTGCAAGCAGCTAGCTAGTGTGAATTTGCAATGTTCATGATGTCTTAGAACCTAACTTTGTTTTTTTTTTCATTCATGTTATTTTTCTTTTTAGAACCGAGAAACGGGGAATTTGTTTGAGATGAAGTTCAGATACATCATGATGGATACAAAAGGCAATTCGGCCTCTTAAGTTACAGTGACGTGCCTAGTCAGCCATGGGGCCAAACTGTGGCCAGGAAAGCTCCAAAACGCTGATGCTATCTTGGCCCTGAAAGGAGCATGCAGGGATGCGTACAAGTCCTCCTGCGCTGCTGGCACACTAAGAAAATCTAGAGGGAACGCCGCCACTAAAAAATTATAAGAGGGCTCAAGCTGAAATAATCTAGAGCTACCAGTGGGCACATGCTGGCCCCTCGGTTGCCCATGGACTACATCAAAATTCTCACTCTGGGGCCACAGCATAAACCATTTTTTGGGCTCGTGAATCTTTTTAAATAGAAGCTGAATCAAAGTAGCAGACGTTTAAGGTTATTTTCAATACCTCTGGAATCTAACACCTGTGGAAGGCAATGCGCCTTGTGTGACGTGTTAGATCCGATGAATAACAAGTTGAAACAGGCATCACAAACGTATGTGTTTTAGTTTGGATTAATCCATGGAGGGCGGAACACCCACTAAACACTTGTATTCCGATGATCTTTTTTTTTTCCAGCACTGAGCTATCTCCCTCATTACGTATATAGAAAAATAATGGTCTATTTGACCACAACCTTATTACGCGTTAGATCTAAAAACCTACAAGAACATTAAGAAGTGTGATAGATTTCTCGGCGACGGCAAGGGCAAGATAGTGACTTGTGGACTACCTCTGCGTAGTTTATTGCTGCTGCAATAATCAAACGATGCAATTTGGAGTAAAGTAAAGGAATCCATGCTGACACATCTGACAGAGAAGTGCACAAGTCATAATCTAAACGCTTGGAAGCTCCAAAAATGTCATCTTCATCTTGTGATAGGCACTGTAGACTATGTAGTTTGGACCCCGTCGGGTCGCCCACTTTGTTTGATCCTTTTTCGTTACCAGAAGATGCGCAAGGATGGGCCACTCCTTTGGAGCAACATGGTCCGTAGCCGTCCGTTTCAGAAACTGTTGTGCCCATCATCGCCCCTCCGTTCCAGTCTTGGCATGAAAAGCTGAGCGCCAACAAAAGAGAATAAGAATAGTTTGATGTGCAACTTCTTTTTAAAAAAAAAGGTTGGAAAAAGGAGGTTGTATCTTAATTGTATTAGAACTCATGCGTAGAGGTACAACACATGGGTTGCTGCTATATATCAACTCTACATTTCTATTACCAGATGTTATTTACTTAATTTCGAGATGCAAGTGAACATGTGTGTATCAGTGTATATAGACCTAATGAAAGGTGGAGGTACCTAGCAACTCAACTCAAGCAACGTACAATTTCATTTAGAAATGGTAATAAAAACCAATTAGGCCTACCAATTAGTAACTTATTATTCAAACGAGACTCTTGTATACATGCAAGAAGAGCTATCATTGTATAGAATTTCTTTGCTCCTACTCTCATATTCCAGTGTGCTTTGGTGTAGAGCAAAATGTTAGAAAATAGTTTCACTATGTCTGCTATTACTGTGCAAATAGGAATCAAGGGACTAACATTAGTTTAAGTCTAATTACATTGGGCCATCTCATGTTGCGCCTCTTATGACTTTTGATGATGTAGAAGGGGGAGTGTAAGGCGAGAGAAAGAAATTTCGAAGAAACTGTCTCATAAACTAAAATTTAGGACTATGAAATCATCCATGTATCATTGTACAAATTATTATTGTCATGCAACTCCCAACCTTCTTTTGGTATACATATAAATTCAAGAATATGTAATTACGATAAGTCAAGATAAATTGATGTACGAGTTATTTGTTAAATGGCCTCAGGACGTACTTCCTCTGTTCAAAATAGTCATTTTAGAAATTCTATGATAGATTAACAAGAGGTAAAAATAATTTATTTGTCCTTATTTATTAGTCATATATGATAATAATTGATTATTGCATGCACATGCATATATTAAAGAGGATAAAATGACTTGTTTTTAGGATAAATTTTAAATTCTATAATAACTTATTTTTTTAGAATGGAGTGAGTATACGAGATTATCTATAAGATAGAACTAATGAAACCAAATTTTCCACTTCATCTGTAAAATCATTTTGTAAGAATCTCTCCCATACGCACGCTCAACCTTAATTTGACTCGAATAAACCATTTTCGGTGGAATTGCTTGGGTTAGCTGGCCTGGTTTAACAAAAAAAAAATAACCGTTTGAATTGCTTGGGTTAGCAAGTACACGATGCCTTGGTGTCCCCCACGAGGTAAGGTTGGATCCGGGTAGTCCCGTCCCACGTAATAATTCTCCCCTGCCTCTGCCCACCTGTCAATAAAAAACATAATACGCACCAAATCGCACCCCACATACCCTTGGTCCCACCACTCCGTGTAACTAAGGGTCACTAACTGGGTGCGCTGGCGCGAGGAATAAACCGAACGCTGCGTCTCTCTCATCTCTAGACGCACACAAGCTGGACTCCCACCCCACACTCCGCTCTCCCCACCTCACCCCACCTCCGCCCCCCGGCCTGCCTGCCTCTGCAGGCGGCAGCTCCGCTCTGCCTCTTGCCCCCTCTCGCTCTCCAATCCCAGCGCACAGCGTGGCAAGACTCACCAGCGTACTCCCCCACCGGCCACCTCACCGCCTCTCCAGATTCCACGCTATCGCCCCTCCGCCGCCTCTTAAGCCCGATCGGGGGGATCCCGAATCTCGGCTGCCGGAGCGGGGTAAGAGAGAGCCCTCTTCTGCTTGGATGCGTAGGCTGCTTGATTTGGGCTCCGTTCCGCCTTTGTTTCGCTCTTGCAAGATTTGGTATGCTGATGAGTGATAAGCTTGTTGCATGCGGCTGTGCAGGCGTAGATTTCGGCGGCCATGGGGGGCGCCGTGCTGGTGGCCATCGCGGCCTCCATCGGCAACTTGCTGCAGGGCTGGGATAATGCGACCATTGCAGGTAACTCACGGTAGATAAAGTTTATTTGATCTTAATTCATATTATACTGTTGCACCTAGATGTCTTTTTATGCTGCCGCTAGGGTCCATGGTTAGGTAGCAATTATTGGGATTCCTGTCGAGATCATGATGTGTTTGGTGGAATCGCCTTACAGTATAAACATTTTCCTAGTTACTGTCCGATCGCAAGTTTACCAAGAGCTGATTTCCTCAACGATTTCGAATCTATTCCTAACGCGATTAAATAATTCTATGGATCCACCAGACCACCACGAATGATCTCTCTATCAGAAGCTTGTTGCTGTCCGAGTCAAGATGTTCCGAAAATTTCAATTGATACTGATAGCTTGACTTTGTTCTGACCCTGGTTGACCTGATGTCTGATCTCTGCAGGGGCGGTCTTGTACATAAAGAAGGAATTCAATTTACAGAGCGAGCCCCTAATTGAGGGTCTCATCGTGGCCATGTCCCTCTTTGGGGCAACAGTCGTCACAACATTCTCCGGGGCAGCGGCTGACTCCATCGGTAGGCGGCCCTTGCTGATCGCTTCCGCTGTCCTCTACTTTGTTAGTGGGTTGGTGATGCTCTGGGCACCAAGCGTGTATGTTTTGCTCCTGGCAAGGCTCATCGACGGACTCGGTATCGGTTTGGCTGTCACACTTGTTCCTTTGTACATCTCCGAGACTGCGCCGACAGACATTCGAGGGTTGTTGAACACGCTGCCACAGTTCAGTGGGTCAGGAGGGATGTTCCTTTCTTATTGCATGGTGTTTGGGATGTCTCTCTTACCAAAACCCGATTGGAGGATCATGCTTGGCGTTCTTTCGATACCCTCGCTTATATACCTTGCATTGACTGTCTTCTACTTGCCTGAATCACCGAGGTGGCTCGTGAGCAAAGGAAGGATGGCCGAGGCTAAGAGAGTCTTGCAAAGGCTGCGGGGAAGGGAAGATGTCTCAGGTTTGTATGGATTTGCAAGATATATGGAATTCAGTGTGATTGTAGTAGCTATACAATTTTTGTCATGATTGCTGATTCTGGTCAACTTTACAGGAGAAATGGCTCTTCTAGTCGAAGGCTTGGGTGTTGGGAAAGATACACGCATTGAAGAATACATAATTGGCCCTGATGACGAACTTGCTGATGAAGGGCTGGCTCCAGATCCAGAGAAGATCAAATTATATGGACCTGAAGAAGGCCTATCTTGGGTTGCCCGACCTGTTCGTGGCCAAAGTGCACTTGGAAGTGCGTATGGTCTCATCTCTCAGCATGGGAGTATGGTTAGTCAAGGCAAGCCCCTTGTGGATCCTGTTGTCACTCTTTTCGGTAGTGTTCACGAGAAGATGCCTGAGATAATGGGCAGCATGCGGAGCACATTATTTCCCAACTTTGGCAGCATGTTTAGTGTTGCGGAGCAGCAGCAGGCTAAAGCTGACTGGGATGCCGAGAGTCAAAGGGAGGGCGATGAGTATGCTTCAGATCATGGTGGAGATGACATCGAGGATAACCTCCAAAGCCCACTTATTTCTCGTCAAGCAACAAGCGTAGAAGGAAAGGAGATTGCTGCACCTCATGGTAGCATAATGGGTGCTGTGGGAAGAAGTAGCGGTCTTATGCAGGGAGGGGAGGCAGTAAGCAGCATGGGCATTGGTGGAGGATGGCAATTGGCATGGAAATGGACTGAGAGAGAAGGCGCCGACGGGCAAAAGGAAGGTGGCTTCCAACGTATTTACTTGCATGAGGAGGGCGTACAAGGCAACAGGGGTTCTATATTGTCATTACCAGGGGGGGATGTCCCTCCTGGTGGTGAGTTCGTCCAGGCCGCCGCTCTTGTGAGTCAACCAGCTCTTTACTCCAAGGAACTGCTGGAGCAGCGTGCTGCTGGTCCTGCAATGATGCATCCATCTGAGGCAGTTGCTAAAGGTCCAAAATGGGCCGAGCTATTCGAGCCTGGAGTGAAGCATGCACTGTTTGTTGGCATTGGAATTCAGATCCTGCAACAGGTAAGAAGATTTTTCCCCTATCCAATATATATATCCTATGCCCCTAAATCCACCTGGTACCTAATTTAGCACTTTAGAGATGCCGAAAGAATTTCTTCTAGTGCTTTAATGAATTAAAGCTATTTCTCTTAAAACTAAGTAGTTAAGTTAAAAGCATCTTGCTGCTATGTGCTGCACTTCTGCTAATAAATTGTTATAATTCCTACTTTGGTCATACTAGCAAATGTTAGGAACCTAGTGATTATAATGAGCAGCTCAGTGGTAATTTCTTGCTGTTTCCAAAGAAGGAAACAAACCTGATGATACAATGGATCTTAATCTGGGTAGCATAGTTTTACTGATCACACTTTAGGTGCTACCGATAAATCTTTAGGTCCTAACACGAGTGAAATCAGCTTTGATGTCTTGTAGTAGTCAATCTGAAAAGAAACGCGGTGGTGTTCTGTGAAAACACATAAAAAACCTATTAAATAAGATTCTGAAGTATACCTGATCATGGGTTGCCGGACCCAACGAATCCGAACCGCCCCGCCCGAAAAAAACTCGACCTGACCCGACCAATATGTGGGCCAGGCTCGGGCTGAAATTTTCGACCCGCAACAAAACTAGGGCCGGGCATGAGCTGATTTTTTTGACCCAAAACCCGAAAAAGCCTGACCCAACCTGACCTGACCCAAAAATCGTACATAAAAAATCGGGTTTAAGCCATCTTGACACGAGGTCAGGCCAAAAATTCGGTCCAGTGGTCGGGTTGGGCTAGGTTCGGGCCGAAGAAAAAAATATCGTGTTTTTTTACCTGATCCGAACCTGAACTGACCCATGATCAGGTCTATTCTGGAGAACTGTTGTAAGTGGGCAGTCCCAATAATTCTAAGATAATGGAGAACTGTAGTAAGTGGGCTGTGGGACCACTCAATGTTGTTTAGGTCACAACTTGATTAACAGGTATTTATCAGAAGCTAGAAATAGTATGTTGATCTCGTCTCCACATTCACTTGTATGGACATTCATGAATACTTTTCCCACATTTGGTTGTAGGTTAAAGTCTCAGCACGCTTTTCAGATTTGTGACATAATTTGGTTATCTTTTAACTGCTTTCCCTGTCATGTTGTATTCAATGTGTTAGTATGTTGATTATTAACTTTATCTTTTTTATGCAGTTTGCTGGCATCAATGGTGTTCTCTACTATACCCCTCAAATTCTTGAACAAGCAGGTGTTGGTGTTCTTCTTTCCAACATTGGACTTAGCTCATCTTCCGCATCTATTCTTATCAGCGCCTTGACCACCTTACTGATGCTCCCGAGCATTGGTATTGCAATGAGGCTTGTGGATATGTCTGGAAGGAGGTTAGACTTTGTGTTTGATATGCTATTGTGTATTATGTATGAATAAAATTTTTGGTAAAAGTAAGTAAAGACTAAAGACGGTAATAATGCTTTTGTCCTTTTCTGTTTCAGGTTTCTTCTCCTTGCGACAATCCCTATCCTGATAGTTGCACTAATTATCCTGGTCGTGGTCAACATTGTGGATATGGGAACCATGGTTCATGCTGCACTCTCCACGATCAGCGTCATAGTCTATTTCTGCTTCTTCGTCATGGGGTTTGGGCCTATTCCCAACATTCTTTGTGCAGAAATCTTTCCCACCACTGTCCGTGGCATCTGCATAGCCATCTGCGCATTAACCTTCTGGATCGGTGACATCATCGTGACATACACACTCCCCGTGATGCTGAATGCCATCGGGCTCGCTGGTGTCTTCGGGATTTACGCTGTCGTTTGCATCCTGGCTCTTGTATTTGTGTACATGAAGGTGCCGGAGACAAAAGGGATGCCCCTCGAGGTCATCACCGAGTTCTTCTCTGTTGGAGCTAAGCAAGCCAGGGAAGCCAGGGAGGATTGATCGCCCAGACACGGAGATCAGCTTCGCTGGCAGTAATTTTGTGGTTTCCAAACTTCACCGTGGCTAGTTAATCCTCTGATGCTGTGTGAAAGATACTTGACCGACCAAGAAGGGGACAGGGGAACTGTGTGCCTAAAGATCGTTTGGCTGTGCATCGTGAGGCTTGATATGCTGTCATTGACCGGCTTTTGGAACTAGGGTGTGTAGATCATCATCTGTTTTTTGTTTTTGTTTTTTGCTTGGGAGACTGTTTGTGTTCGTTGTAATCTTTTTTGCCCTATGTAACTACTGGTGTATGACAGTTCTATGCTATGGGTTTCGTTGTCTTGTCAGCATCTCTCCATCGCTCGAGTCCTGGATACACGGCAGTCATGTTTGTCGCCAGTGCAGCTGTTTTTTCAGCTTATTGGCAGCTGCTAAAGCGAAAGGGCCTTCGTGTTCCGGTTGTCCAGGAAAAGATTAGTGACTTATCAGTGATCACCATCTCTTGAGCAGGAAAGATACTTCATAATTTAAAGTGGTGATTTGTTCCTCCGGCTGTCTCCGATGGTGGCAGATAAAGTGGAACTCCTGATGTAGCTGAGACCTGAGAGCATCACCATTCACCAGTGGATACGGAAAGAAGAATTCCAGCAAGCTGATGATCTCCAATGGAGACTCTGGTAAGTGTAACTCCTACTTGTCGTCAGAGTAGAGCCAATAATCTGTTGCTCCGAAGCTCTTGGGCTTTTTCAGGGTTGCTCAACCCATGATGCAGCGAAAAAAAAAGGCTACGTGTTCACTTAGTTGTCGTGGAACCCCTGGAGATTAGGGTGGCAAAGCTAGCGAGGTCCCAAGTTGCCGGCAAGCCTTTTGGGTTGAGGAATATCTGGGGGAGATCCCGGAGGAGCCATGGTCCTCCTATTTGGTCCTTTTCAGATATACAAGCACATCAGGTGCAAGGCACTGGAATGGTGTTGGAACCTGGTGATTGGGTCATGCTTTAGCGCTTTGCTTTGTTTAGATTGCCCTTCCACTACTGTTTGGGTAGTGGCAAGAACAGTGGAGGCTATCCTGATGAGAAACAGATGTAGACACCTAGTTTTTTTTTTTATAACACTGGCACCGAGTTTTGTAGCGACTAGTGAGAGAGAACTGTGAAACTGCAGAAACCTGTTATGCGGACCCGTACAGGTCCGAATTTCTGAGCATTTTGGGCATGCATTGGTGATTGGTGCACAATGGACGCTACAATTAGAACATTTCATCTTCTCGTTCTCTGGTCAATTTCGAAGACCATTTCTCTTTCTTCTTCGTGTTCTTCATTGGGGCTTTGTTTGGTTCCCACTGACTAAAGCAAACCGACTAAAGTTTAGTCGCTTTAGGGACTAAAATTTCAAACAAAATGACTAAAAACGTTTTAGTCCCATTAGCTCCTAAAGAGTAGCTAAAGGAGGAGTCGAGAGGGTTTGCCTTTAGTCACTTGATCCAAATAGGAGGTGACTAAAATTTAGTCGCTGCTTTTGGTCACTAGTCACGTGATCCAAACATGCTCTAAATTTTTAAATAACTTGAAATAAACCCGCGGCAGTTGGCACTCCCTTCATGCAAGGTATCGTACCAAACAAAGCCACGAATGAAACAAGAAAACTGCTTGCTTCCAGAAAAGCCGTGACGCACTACCGTCGCTGACACCTGCTGACCGGAGCCCGGAGCGAGGCAGTAGATTCCGAAACGGGAAAAGGGCGCTTCGCCTCTTGGAATTAAATTATACGCGAACAAAGCGAGCAGGAAAAGGGAGTCTCGTCTCCGCGGCGCGGCAGTTGGGAGCTGACGCTATTGATACGCAGCAGCTAGTCAGTCTCTCCTACTACTTCTTACCACTCCGCTGGAGTGCTGGAGCTGATCTTCCTGACCTCTCGTCACGTCGGCACCAGCCACACATGGCATGACCCCCGGCGCGCCAGCGCAGCTGAATTTCGTGTGGAAACGGCGTGCCCTTTCGCCAGATCGACCATGGATACCAAAAAAAGAAAAAACAAGGTGGTAATCCAGCTCACAGTGTTTCTGGTTCAGGTGACACAAGTTTCTTCAGGATTTGCTAAGGGGGTGTTCGTTTCCTCCTATCTAAACTTTAGACCCATCACATCAAAGAGAATCTTGCTATTTAGAAGTACTAAATAAAATCTGTTTATAAAACTTTTTGCACAGCTAGATGCTAATTCGCGAGACAAATTTAATGAGCCTAATTAATCCATAATTTGCCACAGTGATGCTACAGTAATTGTTCGCTAATCATGGACTAATATACCTCATTAGATTCGTCTCGCAAATTAGCACTAGGGTTCTGCAATTAGTTTTATAATTAGACTTTATTTAATACTTCTAAATGATAAGATTCTCTTTGATGTGACCCCTCTAAAATTTAGATACCCGGAAACGAACACCCCCTAAGGCCATTTGTCATTCGAGAACCGCGAGCTGTCGGGCCATGGCAGGAACGAATAAAGAAACGGGAGTAGGTTTGGGTAGGATCTACGGTATCGTTTTTTCTAGCGCAGTAACACTAACCGATGGCGCTTCCAATTATCTTGATGCTGATGGGCGACAAGAAGCCTCGCGCTCGGTCACATGCATTCGGTGATCCGCCCCGTCCCGGCGAGGCAGGGGCAGCGACCTAACGCCGAAGCAGACTGCTCGTCCACTCCACTTCGCACACACAGCTCCCCTTGCCCATCCCGATATCCCATCACGCGTCCAGCTAAGGCAATGATACAACGGCCTGTCAACTTCTCAAGAACACAGCGATGGGAAGCAGCTGCTCTAATGTACTAGTATTTGCTTCTATTTGCACGGACTACTAGTCTACAACAGAGAAGCCTTTCAGTTTCTAGGAGTAGAAACTGCGAGTCCGTTTGGAAGAGCTCCGACCGGCTTCGGCTCCTCCTGACAAAATATTATATCAATAATTTAGCGATACAATATTCATTCGTTGGAGCTGGTTTCCTCTGTCTTCCTCCTCCCTCGAGGAGCCGGTGGAGCCACGAATCCCGACTCCGGCTTCCCTGACAGCACAGTTCTGCTGTTAGAGGAGCCAGAGCCGAAGCGCGGCGGCCTCTACATACAATAGATACAACAGAGATACAAATTTTTAGCAGCCCAATTCGCAAATTTCTACAATTTACAGTTGATGAAGCAATTGCAAGTTGCCAACAGATTTCAGGCGCCCACAGATTTCAGTTGGAGAAACTCTAAATCCAAAAGGTCGTACAAAAAGAATCACATTTCTAGTTATTCTTCTTTTTTTGCATTGCTTTAGAGGGGGATCTTCGCTGCGCTACTGACATGTGGGCTGCGGGCAGATGGGGGCAGCTCAACTACCGGGACCGACCCTGGGCCCGCCCGTCAGGCAATCAGCCGGCCAACTACTGCTGAATGCTGATGCTACGGCAAGAATCCCCCGTCCCCCCCGCCGCCGCCGCGGCCCCGGCCGCCGGTGGCGGCGGCGGAGGAGGAGGAGGAGGCGAGGACGGCCTCCAGGACGACGGCCTCGCACTTGCGGCACCGCTTGGGCGGGGCCGGGTCGTCGAGCACGATGGGGCGGCGGCAGGACGGGCAGGAGGAGTTGGAGCGCAGCCAGGTGTCGACGCACGCGACGTGGAACCCGTGCCCGCACTGCGGCATCACGCGCACCTCCTCCCGCTCGCCGAACTCCGCCAGGCAGATGGCGCACTCCGCCAGCAGCTCCTCCGCCTTCGCCTCCTCCTCGCCCTCCGCCGCCGGCGCCGCGCCCCGCGCCGCCGCGGCCGCCGCCACCGCGTCCGCGTACGCCAGCTTCGGCAGCGCCTTGAGCGCCTTCTTCTTCAGCCCCTTGGTGGTGGTCGTGGTGGTCGTGGTCGCGCTCGCGCCGCCGCTGTGTTGCCCGCCGCCAAAGTGCCCCGGGGCGTCGCCCGGGTTGCTCGAGGGGGACGACGGGCCGCCGCCGCCGGCCCCGGCGCCCCTGTTGCGGCGGGAGCGGGCGCAGCGGGCGACGGCGGCGAGGCCGACGACGCAGATGAGCGCGCAGAGCAGGGCGGCGAGGATGACGACGACATCGGAGTTGACGCCCGCGGGCGGGTCGGCGGGCGGGATGCCCGGGATGCGGTTGGGGTTGGCGCCGCCGCTGTCGCTGCCGCCCTGGAGGAGGCGCCGCGAATACGGCGGCGGCGACGGCCGGGGCATCGCCGGCGCCGGTGGGTGGGGGGCGTTTCCGTAAAAATGGAGCGGCGGGAGGACGGAAAGGGGAGGTCCCGGTCTCGGAGGTTGGGATGGTTAATGACGGAGGGGCAAGCGTCCGGGTGAAGCTTTCGGGTGGGGGAGTGGGAGGACGACAGCCTGAGCTGTGGGCGGAGGGCACGCTTGACCATTATGCCCTTGGTATTTCTCTCTCTGTTTTTTTTTTTCTGTCCGAGGTTTTATTCACCTCTTCTATGAAAATGAAAAAAAAAATACATTGGTGACACTTCCCAATTGGCACTTCCATGTTAGTAGGCTTTATTTAGCTCTTCGATCTATGTAAATACGCAAGTAAATTTAGCAATTTAGATGCGCGCTAAAATTCGAATTCGGGCACGGTGAAGATTTGTGCTATGTTTATATTTTGATAGCATAGTTCTAAATTGGGTTAGGTGAAGAGCATTCCCCATGTAGACTTGATAGGCGAAGACTTTTGTAGCTGGAAGTTGATACCGTACAGCGTAGTGGAGCGGTTGCAACCTTAATGACCACCATCTCTATGACAATGGCTCGAACACACTGCTCGCTATCAAGGAGCAGGACCAGCATGGTTTATTAGATTAACATGTATCAACAAATTGAAGTGATTCTATATAGAAAACATCTTCTTTTCTTTTCTTTTTCTTTGGGGGGGGGGCAGAAATATATGGAGTAGTTCCCCTCCAAATGTTTTTTTATAAGGATTCCCCTCCAAATGTTTGGACACCTCGAGGGCTTGTGGAGCCATCAACCATTCACCAGCGATGGCTGCGATCACAGTAACAGGCAGCCACTAGTATAGTAGTAACTGCCAAATAAACCTCATAGTGATCCAACGCTAATTGGCCATTTAAGCGTGTTAATAAGTCACTAAAGGCTGATTGAAGTGGAGGGAAGAGAGGAGACCTGATCTCTGCAATCCTCAGAAATAACCTTATTAACAGCCATTTCCCTTCTGAGCAAAGAAAAGAAGAAGGAGAAGAAGAAAAACACAGCCAACTTATCCTTCTTGAGTACATACATAGATATAGGAGGAGACGCTGGTGCCTCAGATGAGATGAGATTCCATGTCACGGCGCGAAGCAAACAGCCGCCTTTCCAGGTCAACAATGGGTGAACTTGACTGAACAAACCTGCAGAGTGGTTGCAATAAAAAAGCTGCCCCCCAATCATCGGCGGCAGAGGCCAACCTTGCCGCCAGGGAGGCTCAGCTTCAGTTGATCAGTTCAGACGCCAGCCGAAGCGGCACCCGCACACGATCCCACATGGGGGCAGGGGCAGGGGCGTGGCAGGTGCAGGTCCGGAAGCGGATCGGTCTCCGGCCGCAGTGAGCAAGCAAGCAAGCGTCCCGCAACCACACACCGCGACGCTGACACACAAAGCCCCCGATGAGCGAAGCGATATTGCCCGCAAAGTCCACGGAAACGTTATCTAGGACCACTCCACCGTCCGCGAGATTCGCCGAGATCGCCACGCCATGCCAGCGCCCCTTCCTTTGCTCGCCTCGCCTGCTGCCACCTTTTCCCCGGGTCGTTTTCCCGGCGACAGAAACACGCCCACGGCCGCGAAAGCTCCACCGCCGGGACGCGCGCCTTTCTCGGGCGGCGTCGCTGTCTCGGCCCGCCCACACGGCCACCGGCCGCCGTCGCGCGCACGCAGGCCAAGCCCCCAGCCCCAGCCCGGCGCGGCGCGAGAGCCGGAGGGGGAGACGTCGTGCGCGCCCGGCTCGGCGGCGCCCCTGCGCGCGCTGTATTTCGTGGACGGCGGGTGACGGACGGGATGGTGGTGCTGGTGCACCGAATGTCCGTGCGGGACCGCAGGTGACCGGTGTCGCCATCGGTGGTGGCAGGCACCGGCCACCGGTGGATACCGGACAGGTAGGGTCTGTGGTGCTGGAGCTGGTGCCGGAAATGGCGGTGGGACTCTCAGCGACCACGACACGGCGACTCTTGCGCGCGTGCAGGAATAGTTTGCCTACACATGCTACGGCTCTATGACCACTGCTGGAAGGTAATTTGGGGGCATTTCTGATGAGACGCCTATGCAGCGGATAACGATCCAAGTTTCTACCTTTCTGATCTTTCGGAAAAAAAAAGTTTCTAACTTTCTGTCTGTGCCTTTTGCGCTGATGGATTGCTTCAGATCAGCTCCATTTGTGTCCGTGCGGGTTATGGTCGCCTACGCTACAGCTCGTATCGACCATGGGCCCTGTTTGTGTTGCCTGCTGCGTACTAGCGTTATAACTGCTGCAAAAACCTGTAGAAATAGATTATAGGGAATACAAAGAAAAGAAGAAAGTTGACTCGCATTAGTGGCACGTTGACCCAGCCAATCGGTGGCCCAATTAGAATGCCAGTGTAAATGCCAACGAAACCAGGAAAGCAGAGCACACGATGGTGATTGGGGAGAAGAGAGCAGACAACATTATATCAGATCATTCTGTATAAAAAATTCTACTACACACTTCACTGGCAGACCAAATCAATCGCGTAAAAGCCAGTCCCAGACAAAGGCGTCTTCTTTCCTGAACGGTGAAGTTCCCAGCTATTACTTGCACTGCCGGCCTCACTGGCAGCTGAAAGTCCTCCATGGCTCATATTCGTGCTTCGCCGAAAGATGAAAATCCCCCACTATGCCCAAGTACACACTTCTGGTGTCTCCCATATAGGTTTCAGCGAGATCAAAATCACCCCAGGACTCGTCTTCAAGGAAACCATCTTGCAGCGCTGACATGTGCACCCGGGTGGTGTCATTTGCAGATGGATTACCGGGTACCACTCCACTACCTGTCGAAGAAACACGATTCACAACTGCTCATCCTGAAAACATTAGGGAAGAAACAGTGCTAGTACAAAAGATAAAGCTGTTACCTTCAGGTATCGCATCGAGCTCCAAAGAACGTCGTTGCTGCGAGCTTGGGCCTTCCAAGGTATTGTTATCCATGGAGGAATCAGGCAGAATCTCATTTCCTACGGATGAAACCTGCTGATTGACAACTTGGAAGCCCTCAAGTTCTTCTGCAGAATATTCAGGGTAAGAATGAACAGTCAGCTTCCCTTTGGAAAATTGGAAGTGATTAAACACACGGTATATACTACCACTGGGCATCGTGTTCTGGTTTGTAGTAGTATCTGGTTGGTGCTTTGACTTACCTGACACATTTTCCGATGATGTGCCAGGTGCTATTCCATAATATGTTGAAGACATCTGCTGGTGAGCTTCTTGGACATCAAGTTCTGCAAGATTTTGAGGAAATGGTAAACTGTGATGGGGATACGTAGTAACAACAGCAGCAACAACAAAGCCTTTTTAGTCCCAAGCAAGTTAGGGTAAGTTAGAGATGAAACACATGAAGATAAAAAAAAAGATGAAAGAAAGGAAATAGTAATTGTAAATATAGCAGTAGTAGTAATAATAAAAGGAGACCGAGCCTTAGCCATGGTTCAAGCATGTGGATTTCTGTGACTCGGATGTCCAAAACGACAGAGATCCGTGAGTCAAGAAGCGTTCAATATGAAGGGAAAGAAGGAATAATGGAACAATCAGATTACATTACTCAAAAGAGGCCAGGCCAAACCTACTTTGCACTGTCGGACTTTGTTGCACTGAGCATGATCCCTTAAGGTATGATCTGATATTGCTTCCAGAAAATGGCGCATGCTCATGAGACACATTCCTCTCTTGCATGCAACCAGAGTAAATTCCTGGCGTTGGATTGCACTTATGAGCATGATTGACGATCGTATCCCAATCTTGGTCAGAAATCTTTCCCATAATCTACATAGGGTGATATTAGACATACTATGTCAGCCACATTTTATTGAAGAACTGATTAGCATAAGTAATGATTTTAATCCATTCTCATACTTTGCGCAGATCTTCCGGGTTCCTGCTGTAGAATTGTAAAAAGTTCCGCACCATCTCGATACCATTCTGCACTAATAGCTTGTGCCTATCACCGTTCATTGCAATTCGGCTCAGTTTGTATACAGCATCTCGTGGGGATGGATTGCCACTCTTGTTTGTTGCTGTAAAGAAAGCCACCAGATAGAGTTCATTAATAAAAAAAAGGCTTCCCTGAGGGGCCTCAATAAGTGAGAGATGGATGCAAAGGTTCTCTGTTCACATGTTGCATTTTGCATGTAGCAGTCAACTTCTGTAATGCTATTTACTCGCTTACATAATTATGGGGTTGTATTGTATTTAGGAGTTAGGAGAACCAGGATGGCATGGCTAAAATGGCCAGGGGGTCTAGGCTTTAGGACAAAGAGTAGACAAAGACTTGGATAACAAAAAAAAAAACTAGGTAAAAGACTAATCCATTGTTCCTCTTGTTGAATGGAAGGATAAGAATGCCCTCCCTTCATAAAGGCGTTAGACAGATAGAACCTAAAGGACAGAAACGATTCAGTAGGAAATATAAAAAACAGCCATAAATCAAAAGTAGACAACTAAACTAGAAAGTAACAATCATATAATGTAAGTTGGTGTTGCTGCTAATAATATTCGCGTCTTCCCTGTAGAGGTTATTTAAAAAACATAAATGACCAAACGTAACATTAGTTCTAGAATGAAGAGCATGAACTCACAGAATCCGCGAATAGCCTTCACAGCAAAAGATTCTGTTATTCCTTCTTGAATTCTTTCGGAGATTCTTTCGTCAGCAGCCATGACCCCCAACTCGAACCTTTTGCTAGGAACAAAACTGGAATTATCTTGAAACTTGACATTACTGAGATAACCCTCACCATCTTGCAACCTAAAATACAGATTCCCAGATAGCAAATGTTCTTTTCCAGGTCGCCCTGTTACTATTTTACTATGGAAGTCCTCTTCAGTCCATTGTCCTTTATGATCTTCATCAAAATCAGCATGAACGGCTCCAATGTGAACTCTCATGGAAGAAAACGTTTCACATGTTATGATCTGGTCATTATGATCATATAAGGCAACCTGAAGGAGGTTCTCATCATCTGCTTCTATTTTATGCATTGAGTACATATCATTACCAACACTGCCTTTGCCGGTCCCAAGCCCGCGATGAGAAAATGTGGAGGGTTGTGTTAGGTTTGGCGAACCAGCGTAAAAAATCAGCCACTCTAATGGAAATGAAACCCATAAGAAATTCGTTGGGGCGTAACCCTCTTAGCGACGCGCTACATCGGAACCCGGGTGTGGTGTTAAATGGGCAAGGGCCGGGTCGTCATCCCCTCAGGGGCGGGTCGTATCGTGATCCAGGTACGATGATAAGTGAGCAAGAGTCGGGTCGTCGAAGCCTCTGTGGCGCGCTACATCTGCGCCCGGGTATAGTGAAAAATGAGCAAGGGTCTTCGCATTTCTCTCGACGGGTGCGAAGGGTAAGGAAGCTAGCCGAGCCAACTAGGATTCGTCTAGGTAGTTGTAACGTAGGGTCTCTAACAGGTAAGTTAAGAGAACTAGTCGATGCAGCAATTAGGAGGCGTGTAAATATTCTATGCGTGCAGGAGACTAAATGGAAGGGCCAGAAGGCGAAGGAGGTGGAGGGTTCTGGCTTCAAGCTTTGGTACACGGGGACAACTTCGGGTAGGAATGGTGTAGTCATCTTGATCGATAAGAGCCTTAAGGATGGAGTTGTAGATGTTAGGAGGCAAGGCGACCGGATTATCCTAGTGCGGTTGGTCATTGGAGATTTGGTTCTGAATGTGATCAATGCCTATGCCCCTCAGGTAGGTCTTAGTGAGAGCTCCAAGAGTCAATTTTGGGAAGACCTTGATAGCATGGTTAGTACCGTGCCTATCAGTGAGAAGCTCTTCATAGGAGGCGACCTCAATAGCCATGTGGGTGCGACTAATGTAGGATATGAGCGAGTACACGGGGGTTTCGGGTATGATAGTAGGAACGAGGGGGGAGGATGTTTTGAATTTTGCGTTGGCCTACGACCTGCTGTTAGCGAATACCCTCTTTAGGAAGAGGGAGTCCCATCCAGTGACCTTCCATAGTGGACAATACTCGAGCCAAATCGACTTTATCCTTGCTAGGAGAGAGGATAGATGTGCCTGCTTAGATTGTAAGGTGATACCTGGAGAGTGTGTTGTCCCCCAACACAAGCTTGTGGTGGCGGATTTTCATTTTCGGGTACGTGCTCACCGGGACAAACGTGCCAAGATTGCGAGAACGAAGTGGTGGAAGTTTAGAGGGGAAGAGGCACAAACGTTTAAGGAGAGGATGCTAGGCGAGGGGCCTTGGGAAGAAGGAGCAGATGTAGATGATATGTGGCTAAAGATGGCGACATGTGTTTGGAAGGTGGCCTCAGAAGTGTTTGGTGTGAGCAGGGGAGGCAAGCAGGAAGTGAAAGAGACTTGGTGGTGGAATGACGAGTTGCAAAGGGCTATTAAGGAGAAGAAGGAGTGTTTCAAACGCCTTCATCTCGACAAGAGCGCAACCAACATCGAGGGCTATAGATTAGCGAAGAGGTCTGCAAAGCAAGCTGTAAGTGTAGCGAAAGGTCAGTCTTTTGATGACCTTTATCAACGGCTAGGTACGAAGGAAGGAGAGAAGGACATTTATAAGATCGCTAGGACCAGTGAGAGGAAGACAAGTGATATAAACCAAATCAAATGCATCAAGGATGGGACAGATCGACTTCTGGTGAAGGATGAGGAGATCAAGGACAGATGGCGAGAATACTTGGATAAGTTGTTTAATGGGGAAAATGAGGGTCCTACCTTCGAGTTGGACGACTCATGTGATGATACCAACAGACGCTTTGTGAGGAGGATTCAGGAGGCAGAGATTGGGGAGGCTTTGAAGAGGATGAAGGGAGGTAAAGCGATGGGTCCTGATGGCATCCCCATTGAGGTATGGAGATGCCTGGGCGAGAGGGCGGTAGTATGGTTAACTAAGTTTTTTAACTTAATTTTCTGATCAAACTTGATGCCGGAGGAATGGAGGAGAAGTATATTAGTACCGATCTTCAAGAACAAGGGAGATGTTCAAAGTTGTACTAACTACCGGGGGATTAAGCTGATGAGCTATACGATGAAGCTTTGGGAGAGGGTTATCGAGCATCGTCTAAGAAGATTGACAAGGGTGACCCAAAACAGTTTGGGTTCATGCCTGCAAGGTCGACCATGGAGGCGATTTTCTTAGTACGACAGTTGATGGGGAGATGTCGAGAGGAGAAGAAGGACTTACATATGGTCTTTATTGACCTAGAGAAGGCGTATGACAAAGTACCGAGAGACGTCATATGGTGGGTCTTGGAAAAACATAAAATCCCAACTAAGTATATTACCCTCATCAAGGATATGTACAAGGATGCGACGACTTGTGTTCGAATATGTGATGGCGATACCAGTGACTTTCCAATTAAAATAGGACTACATCAGGGGTCAGCATTGAGCCCTTATCTATTTGCTTTGGTGATGGATGAGGTCACAAGGGACATGCAGGGTGATATCCCTTGGTGTATGCTCTTTGCTGATGATGTGGTGCTAGTTGACGAGAGTAGGGCAGGGGTTAATATGAAGTTAGACCTGTGGAGACACACATTAGAGTCGAGGGGGTTCGGACTGAGTAGGACCAAGACCGAGTATATGATGTGCGACTTTAGCCCGACTAGGCATGAGGATGGGAACGTTAGCCTCGAAGGTCAAGTGGTGGTCAAAAAGTATACATTTTGGTATCTAGGATCAATGCTTCAGAAAGATGGAGACATTGATGAAGATGTTAGGCATAGAATTTTAGCCGGCTGGTTGAAATGGCGGCAGGCTTCTGGCGTCCTCTGTGACAACAAGGTGCCACAGTGGCTAAAAGGTAAGTTCTATAGGACGGCGATTCGTCCGGCGATGCTATACGGTGCTGAATGTTGGCCTACAAAAAGGCGACATGTCCAGCAACTGAGTGTAGCAGAGATGCGTATGCTGCGTTGGTTCTGCGGGCATACAAGAAGGGATAGAGTCCGGAACGAAGAGATTCGAGATAGGGTCGGGGTGGCACCTATCGAGGAGAAGCTGATTCAACATCGGTTGAGATGGTTTGGACATGTACAACAGAGGCCTCCCGAGGTGCCGGTGCGTAGTGGAGTTTTAAAGTGGGGCGATAATGTAGAGAGAGGTAGAGGTAGACCTAGACTAACTTGGGACGAGACGGTTAAGAGAGACCTTAAGGAGTGGAATATCGCTAAGGAATTAGCTATAGATAGGAGCGCTTGGAGATTAGCAATTAACGTACCTGAACCGTGACTGTCGGTACATACGGACAGGGGTACCTCCTGCTAGGGTGTCCAGACCCTTAGCGTCTCGCTGTCGCCTCACAGGTAAGGGCGCGATGGTGTCCGGCTCCAGCGTGTGCGCCAAGCGCATCGTGGTGAACGCGCGCCACCACATGCTCGACCGCCTATCCTTCATCATCGCCAAGAAACTGCTCAACGACCAGAAGGTCGTAATAGTCCGCTACGAGGAGATCGGCATCTCCGCGGGCCTAACCCGTCAGGGAGTCACTTGACAGTCTGTCCGCCATGATGGACACGAGGTTATCCGTGACCTCACCCTTGTCCTCTGGGAGACGGGACGTACGGCCCGGACCTGACAGCTGGGATCGTGGCCTCCGGACCTCCCCCCCGAGCTCATATAGGGGCGCCCCTACGTGCCCATGAGGACAAGGTACTCGGGGATGGCCTCCACAGGCCCGGACCCCCCAGGGGGTCCGGCGCCGCCACGTGTGGGAGCCAGACCCCTATGGGCCTGTCTCTCCAACTGGCCTTGGGGGCCCGGACCCCCCTTTTCCTCCGGGATGGGGTCTGGCGCCGCCATGTGCTGCCAAGGTGGCAGCTCCAGGGCCGTCCCTGCCACGTGCCCATGGCAGAAGGCCCTCTGCGGGACGCCAGCCCAACACCCGCATTAAATGCGGGTAGGTGGGCCGGGTGTGCCCAAGTCAAATCATGGTTTGCCCAACTGACACCACGGTAAGCCCGCCTATTTCAAAGGCGGCGCGTCACTGTGCTCTGCGCACGGGTAGACGGCGTGTAGCCACATCACGTCGCCGCGCGCGTGAGTAATGATGGCCTGCTGCATGTGTGCTGAGGCGTGCGCTGCAACAGTGCGCGCGGAGACGACGGCGCGGCAGGGTCAGCGCTGCTTCTTCATCTGTTAGAGGGATCTGACCCAACAGTGGCAGCACGGCTTCTACTGTTGGGTAACACTGACAGCAGCCACTGTGCCGGCAAGGCGGCACACGGCCATATCCAGGCTGTAGATACGCACATCAACTTCTCGATTGTGAGGACTACAGGATGGAGCTGGAGAAGAAGATCGCATATCTGTCATATTACATGCTCCTATTAGCCGGGCTCACCTGTCGGGACCCCGCACAGTGTAAGCACTCCCCTTGGACTATAAAAGGGAGAGGGCACCCGTTAGAACACAGGTTCCTCCGGAAGTCCCTTCTCAGTCTACACAAGGACTAGACCCACAAGCTTTCCTCCAAGCTTCCACAATCAATACAACACTCAAGTGGACGTAGGGTATTACGCTCCGGCGGTCCGAACCACTCTAAATCCTCATGTCCTCCCCGTGTTCATCGGCCCATCGATCAAGCGCTCCTAGGTCTCCCCCAAACTCTTCCTAAACTAGGATTAGGCGGGTGCATTCCGCCACCCGGCTGGAGATTTCCTCCGACAGTGATCTTTGTTACTTTTTGTTTAACCCCTGACTCTTCCTTTGGCTTGTGTCATTTTTGTGTTTCTTATTCTTGTTTTATGTGGGTTTCATCTCTAACCTACCCAAACTTGCTTGGGGCAAAAGATTAAGTTGTTGTTGTTGTAGTACATATCATTACCACATGAATTCACAAATATCAAACGAAGAGGTACACTGAGGTTTTTATTAGATAATATCCTGAAAAGTAGTGGAAAGAAATGATACACATAGCACATAAGAGTCTGGCATTTAGTTTAGGATATGCTGCAGAAATGAGACTGGAATCGTTATCTATGATGATATTGAACATTGAAATTTCTAACCATGCTTGGCACATATAGTTGATGTACAATTGTACCTCCAATAAGAAATTAAGGACCATTTTATTAACAAAGATCACTTGGCTGAGTGTGCATCACCATTTGCTAACGATTTACGCATTATAGCATTAGTTAAAGTAGGACAGAACTTTCCGTTGGGCAGGGCTTCCGTAAAACTGAACCTTCGATAGTGATTTTTGCTTCTCTCGTTTTTCCCCTCCTATTTTTTCTCCTATTTTTCAATTTTTATTTTCAAAATAGGTAGTTCGAGATAGAATTCAGGTACTATATTCTTTGTGCTACTAGACAGCTCAAAGTTAAAAAAAAATTACAGGCATCTCAAACAACTTAAAAACTTTCAAGAAAAAATGAACCTCATGGTATCCATGAGAAGATTACCAACCTTAGGGCAGGGGATTGCTGTAGATAACCACCAAATCTACTTGTATCCTGTCAACGTAATTTAAAGAGATTAACTAGCTAAGATGTGAAAAATGACACCTACTAGCAGTTACTGCCAAATTGGCAATTATTCCCAACAAAAATCTAATATTTGAAATCAAATCCTCAAAACTCTTACCGCTGTTAGGAAGGAAACTTTTTCACGGAGCTCTTGATTTTCCTTATACATGGATTCAATCTTTTCGTTTTGCCCCTGTAGCATTCTTCGCATCTCCTCGAGCAGCTCCACGTGCCTGTCACTGTCCAGCACACAAAGAAGAACAATGAAAATAAAAATGTGCTTATGCAATGGCAGATGTGTTTGGTTGGTGAGACGAAGTGGAACAGGACAGAGAAGCCCTATTTTTATGGTGTTTGGTTTGGAGTTGGATAGGACGAGTCCATTTCTAAAGCGGTGAAGGCGGGCCGAGCGGCTAGGCGTGGGCGGGCAGTAGAAGCGAGCAGCACAGGGGATGGATAAGAAAAGAAGAGGGGCTGGCAGGTCAGCAGGTGGGACCCACATGCAGCAGATGCCTTATCCCAATGTCTCCAACTAAATATGAGATGGAACCTTCTTACTTTATACATTGCCGAAACCAAACGCATGTTTAGGAGGACAAACCAAGTCCTGCCCGTGCAGATCAACAAATACCGCAAAACCTAAAAATACAGGCAGCAAGGCTGTAGCAAGTAGCTCACTCGAAGCTGCAGGAGCACCGGGGTCGCTTCGCCATTGCTGATCGGCACGATCCTTTGCCACCATGGTTGTTCTCCTCCCAGTCCTGGGGCCGGGGCAGATACATTGCCCGGACGGAGCAGCGGGCTTTGTGATGAGAGGACAGTAAATGAGTGTTGAACGATGGAGCCTTGTTTTCCTTGTCGTGGAGATGGTAGCCTATAAGAACTTCAGAAGGGAGTACTCGTGAAATCTTCCTTTGACACACGAACTTGGCAGATTTGATTTGTGCTCGATGCGAATGTAATCCCTGTGTTGCACATATATAGCATGGTTTCTTAATGTTCAAGAAACTTCAGAGTGTGTGCTGCTACAGAATGGATTATGAATTTATGAATGACTGCCCCTCTTGATCCTTCACAGTGGAGAAAAGAGCATAGTGTTTGTGTTGCGGCTTGCAGGTTCCCACAGGCTTTCGGTGCTGGACGGAAGCTGTGCGGGGGAAAGCAGAAGAGGCCGCGTGCATCTCAACGGTTGCTTTATCTGTCGTCAGTTCCAAGATGTTTCGTTTGGCTTTCCAATACTGGCGGGACAGGATGAAGGAATCCGTTGCCCCAGTGATTCTCCTGGCCGCAGATTCTCGGGTTAGGTAAGTGAATGATGGAAGAGGGAACGAGACAGACATGGAAACCATGCGTTTGCATCGAAGGATTGATTGAGTTGATGTCTATAGGACTTTAGTTGACTGGAGGAAACTTCTTTCAGCCAACTAAACAAGGATCAGCACCAGGTTCAGCGAACTGTTGCTTTTTCAAGAATGGGGAGATCTTATATTAAATTAACAGATCATGTTTATGATCAAGGTCCAAAGCTGCCGACGCGCAGGCAGAAACACCTTTAGAAACAAAACCAGAAGAGAGCTCTCCCCTACCAGTCTGCCCTAATTCATTTGCCACTCCATTTGCCCTCCGGTTGACTTTGAAACTTTGAAGCACTGGAATATTCTCAGCGCCTTTTCTGCTTCTTCTATGATGATGCAGTGAACTGTTGTTTTCTGTATCGAAGGATTGTTGGGGTCAAATTTACTTAACAGAACCTGTATGAATTCTGCTAGTTCTCTGCATCCAACTGGACCAAAATCAACACCAGGTGACTGAACTGCCCAAGCTACAGACAGCCGTGCCTCAACAGTCAGACACAATCACCAGTAATCTCCACAAGAACAGGCCCCATCTTTGAAATGGTGGAAACGCTTCGCATCTCGGACAACAATCTCCCGGTCGACAATCTTCGAGATATACTTGATCGCATCATGGCAGTTGCCACAGACCCTGAGGTTCTTGATGATCAGGAGCCTCGTTCCAGGGCTGGTGTTCAACAAACCAAAGGCAATGGCCAGCCGCTCGCTATGGTAGCTGAGAAGCTGCTCCTTCACTCCTTCCTCGAGGTCATGGTACACAAACTCTGTTCTCGGAACATAACCCATCTTCCTCATCTCAGAATCAAGCTTCGCGACTATTTTTAGGATCTCCTGAAGCTGAGGATGGCTCTGATCTTCCATCACGAACATGTGGCGCATTCCACGGACCTCTACCAAGCTGTAGCCAGGCACTTTCTTGCTGCTGCTATCCTTCATTAGCTTTCTGGCTTCCCTGACTTTGTCCCACTTCTTTGCAGCGGCATAGAGATTTGATACCAGTGCAAGGACACCTACGTCTTCAGGTTGGAACTCAAGGATCTTTTCTGCTATGTTTTCTCCAAGCTCTAGCTTCTTGTTATTCAAGCAACCTGAAAGCAGAGCGACCCAAACTGCAATGGTCGGTTCAGTTTGCATTGATGCGAGCAGGTCATTGGCTTCTTCCACAAGACCAGAACGTGCTAAGAGATCAATTATACATACATAATGCTTTTCTGCAGGTTCAATGCCAAACTTCTTACCCATGCGATCAAACCAGAATTTCCCTTCCTCCACAAGACCAGAGTGGCTTAGAGCTGACAGAAGAGAAGCAAATGTGGCATGATCAGGATTTATTCCAGTTTTGTTCAGTTCTTGGAACAGAGCAAGGGCATCATGACCACGTCCATGAGTGCCACAGCAAGCAATCATCGCATTCCACAAAACCAAGTCTCTCGAGGAAACTCTATCGAAAAGCTTTTGTGCACTTTTCAGGGAGCCGCATTTGGAGTACATGTCAAGGATGGATGTACCCAAAATACAGTTAAGCTCAAGCCTCCTCAAGATGAAACCATGTATAGACTTCCCTAGCTTCAGGAGTCCCATATCAGCGCAAGCTAGCAGCGCACTAACATGTGCCCCTGAATCAGGCTGAAGCCCAGAAGTTGACAACTCTCTGAACAAATCAAGTGCCTCATCCGCATGACCGTTCTGCACAAACCCAGATATCAGTGCGCTCCATGAGACAGCATTCCTGTACGGCATCATTCTAAACACTTGGCGTGCCACATCAAACCTCCCATTCTTGGCATACATGTCCACAAGGCTCGTCGTCACAACAACATCCATCCTCATACCATGCCGCAGTATGTACCCATGAACTGAGGCCCCCATTTGGGCATCCCCTGTTGCCGCGCACGCTTGTACAACCCCAACCATGACCACCTCGTCCCCATCCAGGCCATCCTCCCGCATCCTCCTGTACATACCAAGCGCCTCCACTGGCCTCCCAGCGCTCACGAACCCAGCAACCATCGTGCTCCACGCGACACGGTCCCTCCTCGGCATTCCGTCGAACACCCTGACAGCGTCCCCCATTGCACCGCATCTCGAATAGAGGTGGAGCAGCGCCGAGCAGACGAACACGTCCTTGCTGTAACCGGCCTCGAACGCGCGGTCCTTGATGCTTTCCGCGGCGGCGAGGTCCCCGAGGCGCGCGCACGCGGAGAGCGCGAGCGTGAAGGTGGTGCTGTCGGGGCGCGCGGCTGGCGGGAGGGCGCGGAAGACGCGGAGCGCCGTGCTATGGGATCCGCCCCGAGAGTGCGCGGCGAGGAGCGCGTTCCAGGCGGCTATTGAGGAGGGGGAGGCGGGGGAGGTCGCGAGGGTGGACTCCGCGGCGTCGAGCGCGCCGGAGCGGGCGTAGGCGGCGGCGAGCGATGCGAGGAGATGGTTGGAGGAGGAGACGATGAGGAGGGCGTGGAGGCGGGTGAGCGTCGCGAGCGTGGCGCTGGAGGGGGAGAGGACGCGGCGGAGGCGGCGCTGGTCGGCGAGGAAGGCGGGAAGGCGCATAGCATTTGGAGCGGCAAGGGAAGGGATCTCCGGCCAGGCGGGCTATAGGAGGCAGTGGTGGTGGTGCGACCCAAATTGGGCTAGCTATCACGCAGGTTAGGCCCATTAGAGAAAACAGTCTTCTGGCCCAAAATACCACAGGCCAGAGGTTACAAACAGAGTGACGGCCGAAGTTTCAATACTTTTTTTTTAAAAAAATACAGTGCTAATTTTTTTAGTTCAAGCTGCTGAGCAAAGTTAGCATCAGTGAACGTCCACATTACTGTTACGATACTAGTAGTATCACCTTACTTTCTCAGCTCCTCTGTTTGCGTATCATTATCACTCAGTTTGAAGGCGCAGCCGTGTAGAAAAACATCCCCTCCAAGTGAAGGTTCCATGGATTTTACTCTGCTTTCCAGTTCCATGAAATCACTTAGCGTCCAAGTACATCAACGAATATACAGGGCTCTAGGCTCCTTACACCTGAATTAGCGCCCACACCAACCCCCCCCCCCCCCCCCCAAAACAAACATTTGCAGTTCATCAATCCACACATCACTTACACCAAGCAGCTATACTACAAAGCTGATGAATTACTAGTTTACTATTACTACTAATAATCTAGTACTATCATTTAAAGCACGGTCTCATATAGGTTAGCATCAACTAGTATTACTGCTGCTGCTGCTGCTGCTGCTAAGCACTAACAGGCTGCTCTTTCAGCTCACTTGTCGTGGCGAGGAGACAGCCTCGGGAACGAGAAGCTGTCCTGGTGGCCGTCGCGCGGCGCCGCCGCCGTCTCCACAACGTCCACGCGCACCTCCTTGCGCCCGGTGTCGAGGCTCCGCTGCTTCGCCGGCGGTATCAGGTGCCTGGTCTGCGACGACGACACCGGCTCGGCGTCGTCCGCGTCGCTGTAGTCCGAGTCCGACAGCGGGCTCCTCGCGCCGCCGACGTGCGCGATGGTCTTGTAGCGGCGGAGGTGACGGACCGGCACCTCGTGCGGCCGGTGCCACTCGCTCGCCTCCGTTCCTCCTGCTGGTGTGTCCGCGCTCTGGGTCTCGGAAGGGTCATCTGACGACTCCTTGTTGTGCTTCTTCTTCACCACGGCCTTGTGCCACTTCTTCAGGGCCTTCGCTGTCTGCTCGTCGAAGATCGTTGTCTTCATTTGCGACCCCATCTGGAAAACAAACCTCTCCCCAGTTAGTCTTCCAAGGGATAAATGCAAGAGACAAATAAAGCTAATACTAGCTCAGGCTCAAGAGAGTTTGGCAGCCCTTCTGAGTTCTGAATGTTAGTGCGGTCTGTGCAGTGAAGTAATTCAGTTCTCGCTCCGACAAAAATGCTGGCTGGTGATTGATTTATTTATTGATAAAGTTTGTTGGTGATTGAATCAATGTCAGTATGCACTGTGAATGTGTGTTCACCTGAGATACAAGGGCATAGAGTGGAAGGGTGACATAGCTGCACGTAAATTGGACGACAGCCCTGTAAAAGGGAATAAAGAGGTAGAAATGGTTAATAAGAAGTAGAAATTTCTGAACAATGAAACAGCAAAATCATCTGAAACTTACCCAAGGCAGACTCTCGCAATAATAAGCTCAAAGTTGTCGTGGAAGCAGGACCTCAGCCCAAACTCGTACTGCACAGAGGTTTATTATCAGCAAAGTCTTGCAACATACTACAATTGTGGCACGAAAAATGCTTCCAAATCTCAAAAACAATCTTACCCAAATCCAAAAGAAATATGTAATCTCAAATGCATTCTGCAAGAAGAAAGAACACAGTTAGATAAAAGCATAAGAACTATTTGCAAGATTTCTTTTCTAAAAAAATATCTACCAGCACTGTTGATAAAAGTCATTATGGTGAAATCAAATGTTCTCTGCTTTTCATTAGATCTGCTTTTTTTTCATTTGATTAATGCACACAACTTAGGTTGAGAACGCCATGCATATGTTTGTCCAGATGCTTTTTCGTTATAAGAGTTTTTTTCATTTGATTAATACGCACAACAAAGGTTGAGAATACCATGCATTTGTTTGTCCAGATGCTTTATGTTCCAGTTAGCATGCTTGTTCATGAGGAACTTTTCTGGCTTTCTGGCCTCTACTGACCTGGAATGATGCGAAATGGATGAGATGGAGAACCAGACGAGGCTTCCCGAACCAGAAATGATCATCACTCAGTTTTACCACTGGCATGCCCTGAATAACTGTATGCCTCTCTGTAATTGCAATAGCCATCATAGCAATTATTGCCTGCAGCTTTGTTCCAACTGCTAGAATCAGCTACGAATAGGAAAGTGTTGTTAGCACCAGCCACGCAAAACCTTTTACCACCAAAAAGATAATAAACAAACACTGTAAGAACTTACTACAAGGGGAATTGTTGAGAACCAGAACAAATTGTGCCATCCTGGTAAGAGAATAATCAAACCAAAAGAAATTAATAATGGACCTCTAGAATTTCATGGTGTCCTGGAAACCATCAAGCCAAATAGCACATGAAGTATAGCCAGAGAGTTGGTCTGTTGGAGGGTTGGATCTTACTTAGGTGTAATCCAAGTTACTTTCAAATCAAAGAATGCTCCACCAGTATAGACATGCTACGAGAATTACAATAAATAATTTGGCAGCATGTAATTTTCTGGGAATATGGGAGTTTAGGAAATTAGATAATGACGTACCATGAACATTGACGAGCATGACAGCCAGAGCAGAGGCCCATAAAGGTGGACTGAACAAATAATTGATGTTGCAAATGAGTCATGATGTTACTAGACAGATGAAAGAAACCAAGAAGCCATAAAAAAAGAAACAAGCAGAATAATTTGGATGTTATGTGTACAAAGTTCTATAATTGTGAATGTTCTAATAATTCTTTGATTAAAAACATGAACAAGGAAAAGAAAACCTATCTTTTTCTTGAAATAAAAAGAATACCTATCATTAACACATTTTGGGAATAATACTGTCAACTATCAATGAAATGAAAGAGCCACTTAGAAATGCCTGAATTGTATTTTCTAATTCAGATAATATACTTTATGTGAATTATGTAGGTATAACAGTATAACTACACAAGCGAGATTATCAGGCTTCCTTACCTAATGGCAACAACTGTTTTGAAATCATCCTCCAATGACCTCTTGATGTACTTCCGAAAATTGAACTTGGTCCCCGGGGATAAATGAGCCTATACAAACATTTGTCAGAAGCTGGATCCGACAGCAGGAAATAACTCAAAATCAGAGGCTACTTACAGCAATGAATCCATGCCGCAAAGTAAGGTAGTCTGTCCTCCGAACAGATCTGAAGAACTGTCTAAAGAAGCTCACCTACAATTTACATCAAGTACAAGCATAGCAAGCAGTGAGCTCCAAAGGAATTAAATTCATCTCTGGGCATATAATACACATATATGTATAAGAAGCTGAACTTTAGTCAGATCATTTTATTCCCGTGTTGCATGCACATTATGACTTTATTATAAAATCTTTAGGTTCAACTGGAAATAACTCATCTGTTGAACTAAATACCATTGGCATTCAATATTTGGTACTATTAAACCATTTGTGCATATTAACCAGAGAAAATATTCAACATGAAGTAAAGTGAACAAATGCAGCCATACAAAGGAGCCATGAAACAACTTACAACATAGAGCAGGATCGTGCTTTTGCTCCAACAGCTTGCATGTTGCCTCACAAAGGATGTTTGATGAGTAAGCCTGAACTTTGAGGGATCTGCAAAAGTTTAATATGACAAAAAAATTTCAAATAAAATGGATGGACCAGACCAGCATTAGATTAAGAATCTAATCAATTATGTGAATGTAATAATTTTGGCATAGGAATATAGCAGTTTACAACTGTATGTCATACATTTCACATAAACCATATGAAACAACGGCCAATCAAAAAATTAGATAGCACAGTACCATATTGGAATTCATAGGTTGGTAAGCACGTTTCGTTTTCCCACACCTTCCATATACGCGTCTGCGTAGAAACAAAATTCAGAGTGACTGCAAGCTTGCAACTTTTGTCCATGACTGATTTGAGGTGGAAAAAAGTAATGCTTGAGAACCGACCATACCTTTGCTCTACCTAGGGACATTGTAAAGAAACTGAATGTGACATGGAAGACGGCCAAGAAGAACACGAAAATATGCAGCTGATGCATCCCGTCGGCTGAAACAAGCGACACCATGCCCTGCCATGTCATTTGGATCAGCACAGGCGAGCAGACAGATCGAAATGGCCTGGCACCTCTCCACAGATACACCCAAACATAAGGACAAGAGCTATTTCTTTACCCCGACAACCCGGGCACTCAAGATTCTAACGAGACAAATTCTGCCTATGCACAAAGTAAACTACTACTGCACCTTAGTCGCCACTCACTTTGGGGCAGGAGAAAAAGTAGCTCGGATCTTCAGACAGGTGCCGTCGGCCATGGCCCTCGGGCTGTTTAGCCTCCGAGTGGACGGACAGGCGGCAGGGCAGCATGGTGTTGGCGGCTCCCGCCGGGATGCAGATGCGCGAGATGTACCTCCCCGTCACGGTCAGCAGCAGCGATATGAACCCCAGAGTCATCAGCTCTGCGCATGCCGAACTCGAAACCGCGTTAGATTCGTGCTCGCTCGCCTGTGGATGACAGGAGTGCTACGGATGGTTCGAACTGGCGGAAAGGGACGCAACCGCTTACCGGATTTAACCTTCTCCAGGGCGTCGAACAACGCCTTCTTCCGCCTCTTGCTGAGCAACTAGGAGCAGAGAAACAGCGCCCAAGAAAACAAAATCAGCGGCGCCATCCAAAACGCAGCAGAGGAGGAGCGGATTAATTAAATTAGAAAAGGCTCGCGACAAATCGAATTATATCCCTCCTCAAAAAAAAAATCAAATTATATTTGAGAACGGGAACAAGCGAAGCGGAGAAGGACGAGAATCCCGCCGGAGAGGGGACTGATGGGGGGAAAACGGGAGCGCCGGCGTACCTGGCCGAGGTGGTGGAGGAGGCCCTCCAGCAGGATGGACGCGGCGACGATGACGGCGCAGACGGCGGCCACGGCCCACGTCGGCGTCTGGTCCAGCGACCTCGTGCCGCTGGCGGCGGCTCCTCCGCCGGCGCCGCCCATCTCCTCTCCGCTCTTGCGGCAGTGTTAATGGCCGGCCGTGCGCCCGAACCTTTCCCGGCGTGGAGGAGCGGAGTGTGCGTTCATGGAGACGGCTGCCGGTGTCGCCCGCCGCGTGCCTGCCCAGAGATAGGCGCTTGCGCGTCTATTAGTAGAGCAGCGCCCAGTTCAAACGACAGGGCGCAGTAAAGAACCGTGCCTTGCGGCGGTGGCTGATTTTGGGATTTAGTCCTTGCCTTTTCCGTATCGCTTCAGAATGGCCCCTGACTAATTTGTTTCCCTCTCTCCAGGGCTTTTTTTTTTGTCTGAAAGGAAAACATGAAGGAAAGAAAAGCATTGGTTTAGCTGGCTTTAGTCATGCTTTCCTATTTCATTACAAATCCTCATTAAAAAGCACAGCAATAATTGCCTTTTAAATACAAGCTAGCGTTTGAGGGCAGCTGCCTAGTCCAGTGACACTTTTTTAAAGCGTTCTCAATAGAAATTATAACTTGGATTTTGGTACCTTCCTATTCAAAAAGATACCCCACGTTCCAAAATTTAGTACTCCCTTCGTTCCATAAAAAAAAGTTAAAAATATTATAAATAGTGTAATTTTAGAAATTGGATCTCCACTATTTACCTAATTAATTAAATGGTCAGATTTAATTATATTAAAACTAAATGCACGTGGCTAACAAATAAGAGTACCATGAGAGTCCTTTTACACTACTACTGATATATCTTAAAAGACTAGAATTGTATTTTTTTATAGGACAGCGGGCTACACTCCGGTTATAATTATTAGTGGGGCACCTCTTGATATCCTATTGACGAACCATAAAGAGGTTCCTTCTCCGTTTTCATCCCAGCTTATTAGCTGCATTAGCGAAGACAGCAAACTATGTTCCTGCTGAGCTCGCGGTGTGGGGCAATCAGTAATGGTGCGCGAACGTGAGATCCGTCGTCCCTGGCTTCAGACCGGTCCCTTTCGTACCACGACGCGCACAACTTGGTGGATGCAACTGGAGCCATGGACCAGCAGCGTGCCAGCGTCTGTGACGCTGCCACACTCGGTGTCGTACAGTCGCGCAGATCTAGCTAGATACTGATCTGGTGCGCGTGCCCATAGAGATGTCCCAAATCGAAATCGATTTCGCTCCAAAGAGAAACAAAAGAGATCGATTTCACCTGCAACTGAATGTATGTGAGGTTCGTTCAGCGGCCGGCCTGGCCAAAAAACAAAAAAAAAAAAGAAAAGAGCTGTGCGTATCTTCATGTGGGTACAATTCGTCACGAACGACGTACACGCTACGCGTCGTCACTTTCTTGAAGGGAAAAAGGATGGCTAATGACTCTGCTACGAAGAGACGGGCATCTGGCTCTGGGCATCGTGACCACAATGTCTCCCGTCGCTGCACCGCGCGCGAAGGTAGCTACTGCTCATGAGCGCTGCTGAGGATTTTGATGGCAGCCGGAGAACATGGCATGTTTGCAGATCTGACAACGACAGTAGATGGTCTGAATCGGAAGAAAAAAAACACCGACGTGGTGGTCTTACCACCAGCAGTCTCTAGGCGGGCCATGCTTTTGTTTTAATCCTAAGCTAGAGCACCATGATGAGCAAGCAGCAGCCGCAGCAACAGCGCCAAAGTCTTACCACCAGCAGTCTCTAGGCGGAGCCAACTATACTGTACTGCAGCGCAAGAGCGAGAAGTTGAGAGTTCACTTTTACTAGTATAACAAGCGCACGGGAGTGTCGTATCGTACGAGGATGTCCTTGTTAGCTGTGGTTCTTGGATTGGAGTGTCGTGGGCTCGTGGCAATCATCATGTCATCATGGGGACAGGATGTCCATGTCCTCCACGCTCGCTTAATGATTCTGGATAATTGTAAGTATATGAGTATTCCCGTCCGACATGTATAAGTGTATACTAGGAGCGTGTTTGGTTCCAGTAGGATAAGCTATCATATCAAATAAAATCTTATCATTTAAAAGTATTAAATAAAATCTAATGGTAGAATTAATTGCAGAACCTCTGAGCTAATTCGAGAGACGAATCTAATCAGATGGTTAATATAGTACCACTGTAGCAAATTATAGACTAATTAAACTCACTAAATTCGTCTCGCGAATTAGCACCTATCTATGTAAAAAATTTTGTCCTCTAAATAGCAAAATTTTCGTTTGATGTGATGGGGCTAAACTTTAATCCATAGAAACCAATCGGGCCTCAATCCTCCTAGGCAAGTCGGCTTCAACTTTCTGTCACTCAGTCCGTGAGGGTGTTTAGTTCCACGGACTAAATATTAGTCTCTATCCTATCGAATATTTATTACTAATTAGGAGTATTAAATATAAACTAATTATAAAACTAATTGCACAGATCGAGGCTAATTTGCGAGTAAATCTATTAAATCTAATTAGTCCATGATTTAACAATATGATGCTACAGTAAATATGTACTAATGATAGTTTAATTAGGCTTGTTTGTCTCGCGAATTAACTTCCAAATTTTATAATTAACCAAACATTATATAACAGAGATTAAAATTTTACTCCCTATAACCAAACACCCCTCTATTAGCCGTCCCCAGTGGCGTAGCTAGGATTTCAGTCTAGGGTGGTCCAATGCAACTTAATATGAATTTTTAATAACAATATATAAATAAGAACTTATCGAAACCAACATTCTAAAATAAATATTTTTGAAATTTGCTTAATGCAGTCGACACAACCATAATGTACAAGCGTGCATACGTGCAATGGCGTCGTGGCTCGCAGGTCTCCGGACTCCGGTAGTCCCTGCCGTGGTGTTGTGCTTGCCGCCAACAAGGCCTAGCTGCCTAGTACCAAAGTATTTGCCGATGCTAGCTGCTGCAGCGCTGTTCTTGCTCAACGGCCTAACGTTCCGTGCTCTAATTTCAGTCAGTGCCGCACGGTTGTCTCGAGGGAAAAACTGAACGCACAACAATGCCTCAGTGAAAGGAGGCGACGGACACGATGTCTTCTTTTTTCGGAATGGATCGATCTAGATTGCTAGACAAGGGGGTAATGTGCCTTGGACTGGATTCTCAAGGTGGTCCATGGCCCATCCGAACCACCCCCTAGCTCCGCCCCTGGCCGTCCCGTGCCAAGGAAACAGGGCAGCGAGCCAGTGGTCCATCCATCCACAGCTTCTGGCCTTCTGCTGATCACTAATAGAGACAGAGGGTGCGTTCGTTTCTTAGGGCCTTAAGTTTAGAGAGGTCACATCAAAGAGAATCTTATCATTTAGAAGTATTAAATAAAGTCTAATTACAAAACTAATTGCAGAACCCCAGTGCTAATTCGCAAGACGAATATAATGAGGTATATTAGTCCATAATTAGCGGATGATACTGTAGCATTACTGTGGCAAATTATGGATTAATTAGGCTCATTAAATTTGTCTCGCGAATTAGCACCCAGCTGTGCAAAAAGTTTTATAAACAGATTTTATTTAATACTTCTAAATAGCAAGGTTCTCTTTGATGTGATGGGTCTAAAATTTAGAAGGTAGGAAACGAACAGAACCAGAGTCCGGAAACATTCATGATCTGGGCCTTTTAGATTCCAAGTTTTTGCAACAGTGCTACTGTAGCACTTTCGTTTGTATTTGACAAATTTTATCTAATCATGGACTAATTAGGCTCAAAAGATTTGTCTCGTAATGTACAATTAAACTGTGCAATTAGTTATTTTTTTACATACATTTACTGCTCCATGCATGTGTCCCAAAATTGATGTGATGAAGAGAGAGCGTAAAAATTTGGAATTTGGAAGTGATCTAACGAGCGCCCTGTTCGATAAGATAAAGCATGCTGCAACTGCTGCGTGGAGACACGCACGCGATGCGTCCATGGCCAGCGGGTGAAACTTGAAAGCAAGTGGCTGGCCGGTGGGAGACTTTGGTTCCAGCAGATTGACTCGGGCTCAGGACCCGAAGAAGAGTGTCAGATATCCACAGCCAGCCACCGCTAGTTTACTGTGCTGTGTGCAGAAATCAGAATGCCGCCGCGCGAGTGGTTGGGTGATTGGGCCAGGGTGCAGCAACCAGACTGACCGCCGCGCCGCCCCCGTCGCCGACTGCCCTCGGGCTCCCGGCAAATCCAAGTTTTCCTGGGGGCTCGCGTAGTTTACGCAGATGATTGGCATCTGCGCCGCGATTTCTCCCCGTCCCGGTTCCCACTTCCGTCGACGCGGATATGGCGGTCACGCGCGCGGGACAACCGGCGAAGGGCGGCGCGCGCGCATGGCGACCGGGCCGGGAACCCTACTCGTGTATGGATGGGTGGGAGGGCGTTCGTCTCGCGTGGGCTGCGTGCATGCACTTGGGCTGACGAACTCGTGGTAAAGCGAGCTGTTTGCAATTGCGTGCGGGGCCTGTTGGCCCGTGGGTAGCTCGTTCCGCGCCGCCCGTGGAAGCTTGCCTGGCCCGGTATCGTCTTTGGTGGATAAGGACGACGAGTCAACAATCCAGCCCGTCTGTCAGCGCTTGGTTTTGCTCAAGGAAGAAAGAGAAAAGTTCCTGTATGCTATTGGAATTTATAGTCATCTCTCAACTTTAGACATCCCTTTACTGCCATCGACTTTTGCTTTTTTATCCCTTCTGTACCATTCCGTTAAATCTACCGTTAATAGTGATGGTTGGTGCTGAAGACCATACACGTGCAAGGGGAAAAAAATCTGCTTCCTCTTCCTTACCAATGTTGCCGCTGCAGCTGTTCTTCAAAAATTAGTGACAGATCTACACACCCTAACAAACAAAAGCTTAAACTTGCCACCAGTATTAGCAAACATAAGCAAGCGGCTAATTCAATATCCGCTTATCTCTTCGGGCATGGCGGCGCTTGCGTCTCTCACCCGCCGCTTGACCAGTGCAATGGTGCAGCGGGTGAAGGATAGCATTTTTAAATTAAAGTTATAAATCGGTCTTTTATATCCACATGGTGGATACATACAGCTAAGAATTACCAGAGCTTTTAGACTATAAACCTCAAAACTCTAAAACCTCAAAACGAGGATTGCAAACACAAACACAAAAAAAAAAAGAAAACTCTAAAAAGAAGAAAGAAAAACTAGAAGCTCTACGGTTTAATCTTCTTCTCCATTCACATTTTAGTCTTGCAATATCTTTATGCAGCACCAATCCAAGACATCTCTCGTTTGTTTATAAATTTGATGTCTGAATTGTCCGTTGCTTGCCAAATCCTTTCAGGTAGAAACCATATAAGTAAACTCCACCTAGGCAATGAATTTAGGTGCACAGAACCTCCAGGACGACGCCTCCAAGGAGAACACGACGTTGAAGACGCCATCGTCGCCTATCCAACGAGCTGGAATTAGGTTTTCACCCTGAGAACTACTGACCTTTGCAGAAAGCATCGCAATAGCGCCTCAAGGGAGGAAAACGACGCTCAAAGAGCGCCACCAGTGTTGGCCCAACAAAACAGTCAGGTAGAACTTTCGCATGAAGCTCTTGCATGATAATATCATCGCCAACGTGGGTAAGCAAGCCACCGACGGCCACTGCAGTCCCATAAAACCGATCTGAGTCGGGTGGATCAGACCACTGGCCTCTCCCATGGCCACCACGAAAAGGGGAACCAGGGGAGGCATCGGCGGCCGCCATTTCCGAGGTCGAGGAAGCGCAGAACGGGCCTGGCCGTGGCGCCCTGTAGATGATGGCTCGCACGGGCGTGCATGCAGAGCAGCAGGACGGGGTGTCCCCCGCGACGTCTCCGCCACCAGCACGAGCACCGCGCGGCCATCTCTGCGGGGAAGTATCCCCTGCGTCCTCGGCACAGAATGAGAGATTGACGGGGAAGAAGGCCACCCCGAGCCACAAAAGGTGGATCTAGGACACGAAACCACGGATCTAGATGCACCGAGACCGACGCCCGACGGCCGGCGGCAGCGACCCAAGTGACAGGAGCGGCAAGCGGTGGAGCGAGAGAGGGAAGGGCACGCCGGCCCATGGCCCTCGCCCTCGCCACCACATGCGGCTGAGCTGCCGCACGCAGCCGTGGCGCTCTGCATCGAGCTAACTCGCACCAGATCCTGATGAGGGAAGCAGGAGATGTGAGGAACTAGAGATGGAGACCCGCCACCGCCGTCCTTGCCGCTACCAAACTTCCGACACGCTGCTCGGGCGGCGACAAGGTGGAGGACGGGGCGAGTGGCGGTGTTGCTGGGAGCCGCCCGAGAGGAGTGGATGCGGGCGTCAGAGGAATTTTGTTGAATTGCCGAATTGTACATGTGATCAATACTCCCCAAATGTAGTTTTTTTTATTTTAACCTATTTTAAAACTTTATTTTAAAAATAACCCACCCGAATAAATATTTTCAGATCTAAATCTTTTGGTCGCACCGGTCCGTGTGGCGTGACAAAAAATGTTGTCGCGCCACATGCATTGGTGAGACAAGGTGTGCACGTTGGAGCGCGCGGAAGGGGTCTGCCAGCATATTCCACGTGTCAAGCTTGTCACGCCACTTCCACCGGCACGATAGTATAGTCTGACCTTAGAAAAATTATATTTTTCATACGAACTCGGATGAAGCTAATTTTTATATGCAAATTGTAGCCCTCGATGAGATCTACAACTTTGTAGATTTGAGTTTTTTTCATTTGAAGTCATTAGGATGCTTCAATAACTGATTTAAACTTTAGACAGTATATTAAGCACTCGTGCCTCTACTAGATCGTCTCCAACTTGATATGTTCATCATGGTTCCACCAAGTAAGTTCTATATAACATTTGATATATGAAATACGATAGAATAGAAAATTTATATATTGATAGGAACTAATACAATGAAAAAATAAACTATATATAATTATTAAGTACAAAATATAATATAACACACTAGATATTAATGATAGCTCTAAGTTAGATCAAATAACTTGATGAAGAATTAAGATCTTAAAATATAGCTATGATGGTAAAATATAGTTGCTCTTCATTTTTTTTGGAGAGTTTTGCTACGATAAGATTAATATTATACTAAGTATGGTAGTTGACAAGATTTACCCATCTCATCAATATAAATAAATTTTTACATGGACTTGCCGACTTAAATTTTGCTGTAGAAGTTCAATAAGAGTAGATGCCTAAATTTTTAGGCATCGTTTGGGAAAGCTTCGGCTCCATGCATTGTAGCGTACTGTTGTGCTACTGTAGCACCACCGGAGCGGGAGCCGGAGCCGGTGGAGCTACTTTTTCTGGCTCCACCGGCTTCACCTCTTTTCTAGTTCATTTTGGACCTCATTTCACGTTCCGGCTCCTTGCTACAGTACAAAACAGTACCACTACAGTAGCCATGCCAAAGAGGCTCTTAATGTTGTATCATAAAGCTTTATTATGAGCTCTTCGTGGCTAGAGTAGAACTACAATAGTTTACATAGGTTTACTGGTTGCATATGCCATCATGTTATGAGTACGCAAAACTTGACCAACGAACGGGTATTCCATAATTTCTACTTTACGAAGGTGCATTTGTTGTTCAAACTTCATTCACAAACTTATACATAAAATCAATTCAAATTTTCATCTTTTTCACTGCATTCCAAAACTTAGGTTATCTTAGCTTCATCCTGAAATCAGCAATTTTATCCTATTTTGTCTATTTGATATTAACTCAAATATTTTAATTTTTTATTCAAACTTTTTTCTATGTTGTAGTACATGATTCATAATGTAACTTTTATATTGGATACACCTTCACTGCTTAACTAAAATTTCAAACTTGAAACTCTCCAAAATGACTAATTGATCAGATTTCCCTTCTTCAAACACTTGCCCAAATTGAATTTTTTATAACAATACTTGAACTTACTTCACTCTTTTGGTCAAGTCTCAATCTTATCCACCTATTCATACTAACTTTTACCATTTCACATTTTAAATCCCCAACTTCCTCACTTTAGTCAAATTTAGCTCAAATTTGACTAGATTTTGATATTATTATAACATGTGACTTTTTTTTCCTCAAATGCCACTTAGTTGATTCAAATAATCATCTATAGCTTAATCCCTTCTTAAAATTTTGAGATGTTATATTTGACCACCTTTTACTCCAAATTTTAAAGTTGTTATTCTTCTATGCTAAAGCACACGATAAATACTACAACATTTGGATTGGCCGTTTGTCAACTATTTAGTAGGAAATTACAAATCAAACCCCTCAACATGGCTACTTGATAACATGTTCAATATTAGAAAATTTAGCTAGTTATTGTAGTTGTACTTTCTTCCAACTATCAGTGTCTATTTTGATTATCTTAATCCAAATTTCAACCTTAGATTGATTCCATCGTAAACTCATGTGGATGTGTCACTTAGATCCATCAATATTAAAATTTTATAGACTTTTTAAGTTGTTCACCGCAGGTCCATACCTATCAACGTGTGCACGTAATGTACGTTTCCCTTCTCTTTGGGTGCCAATTTGGTTTACAATTAGAGTTAATTAATCTTCCCAAAGATAGTGGAACTCATCAGTTTAAATCAATTTAGCTTTGAGAAGACCTTGTAAACATGAATTTTAACGTTCAAAATCATGAGAAATCGAATACTAGCTCCATCTATGGAGCCTCGGCGAGCTGTCTATTGATATTTTGATCAAGAAGGAAGAGATGTGATCAAAAGCTTAATATTTCAAGAGAAATGCAGATTTTTTATTGCTTGATCACATAATTGTTATATGGATTAATTTTTTGAACAAATAAAATTCAATGAGTACATATTGTGGTGCAAAGCTATGTGTAATTTAAGATGGTAAGATGGTTAAGAGTTAGTAGGAACTTGGCTACGAGGTACTAAGCGAGGGAGAAGGGAAAGCAAAGGGCTTTGGCATCGATGAACCCATGCTAGTGTGAAGAAGCAAGTTAGCACTAGTATTTATGGACCAATCAAGACCATGGATAGTCACAAGTTGATAAGCATCAATCATTATTGAATCATATGGATTTAGGTGTCTTGAGGATGTCAAGTTGATTATTGATCATATATGGTGAAGAACCTCAAGGTACTAGCTCAAGAAGGATAGTGCTCAAGAAAGAGGCAAATGAAATGCTTGCAAACCCTCAAAGTGTGATATTAAAATAAAGCAGTATGGTAAACATATTCAAGCTCAAGAGGTTTATATTGTGTTATTCATTTGATGTTGACTATAGGTAGTGCAATACTATCAAGAGGGATGCGACATTAATAGCTTTGCTTATGTCTCGGTGCTCAAACCTAACATTTCAAGTGCTAACATGAGAGAAATATTTATTATAACACTTTCACCAGATATTCTTGGACCTCATTTTCAGTTGGAATGGATAGTCCTCTAAATAAGCTTTCTATAAAGTCCAAGATCATCGAATTTGGAGTCCAAAGTAAAAAATTATGGCGTTTTCTCTTTGGTCACCTAAGCTATCTGGTGGACCTGCGTAGATTCCAAAGATTTCTGTGGAAACTCCGAAAGTTTCAGAGATTCCGAAAAATTTTGTGGAGATTCCGAAGATTTCTAAGGAAAATGCCAACTTTGTCCAGAGATTTAGGAGATTTTTGCGGAGTCTCGGGACATGTTTTGAACCTAACGGCTAGTTTTTGGCTCCAGAGTCTCCGGAGATTTTCAGGAGATTCTAGAACTTAACAGCCCAGCGGTTAGTTTTTGGGGGATGGTACTTGTACCCTCACAACTCACATTTGTTGCTGCTGAGTTCCTCCATAAAATACACATTTCCACAGACCTAAACCTCTCCCGACTCTAGATTTGCAAGAGATTTCAGAAGAGAACTAAGTTGGGGTTGAGAGAGAGATTGGGAAGGAAGACTGAGAGAAAGTGAGCAAATCTATTTTTGAGCACTCGAGTTCATAATAAGAGGTCATCGAAGCATTGTTACTCTTGGAGGTCAAACCTCCTAGACGGCTAGGCGTCGTCCGATGAGCACAGAAGATTGTGGTGTGCTGCGGAAAGTTTGTGAAGGCTTCGATTTCGTCTCCGCAAGAGAAGAAATCAAGAAGTGAAATGGAAAAAGGGTTGAGAGCGATCCGGCTTCTTTGGAAGCACACAACGGAGACGTAGGAACCCGTGAAGGGATCCGAACTTCTGTAAACAAATCCTTGTACCACTTGTTCTTGATTTGTTTATTTCACTACTTGTTGCTTGTGCTAGCTTCTTTCTAGGTTCTTCTTGATCTATATTTTGAGAAGGTTTGAGCTGCAAGTATCTAGTGAAATAGTTTGGAAACAACTTACGCTTGTATGGTAATTCGTCGATCTTTTGGTTGTGGTTTCCATAGACGTGTTCTGTAGTTTGTGCTATTTCCGGAGACTCCGAAGATTTATGCGGAAGCTCAGGAAGTTGCGGAGATTCCAGAGAAATCTCCGGAGATTCCATAAGTTACTAATTTCGCTGCTAGTTTTTGTGTAAAAATTTCAGAACGGTATATTCACTATCTTTTAGACGATCTCAAAGATCCTTTCACCGCTAAGGCCACCACTTAAAGAGTCAGGGTGCCTCCTGATGGGGGTGGACCGCCGTCGCCGCCGCATCCCTGCCATGATTCACCTTCCCTACCTTCCATCCACCTAAATCAATTCTATTATAAGCATTAGGACAAGGTGGTGGTGCTTACTATCCCCTTCCCTTAATAATTGTTAACATATTTAATCTAGCTTAAAAGGTATTGTTAATATCTGGAGTGTTACACTCCATGCATCATTAATATCTAGAGTGTTACATTATATTTCATACTTAATATATTAGTTCGATTTTTCATTGTATTAGTTTCTATCAATATATTATTTGCTATTCTATCATATTCATATATCGAATGTTATATAGAATTTACTTGGTGTAACCATGATGAACATGTCAAGTTGGAGACGATTTGGTAGAGGCACAAGTGCTTAATATGCTTTAATATGCTATCTGAAGATTAAATCAATTATTTAAGCATCTTGATGACTTTAAATGAAAAAAACTTAAAAAGTTGTAGATCTCGTCGAGGCCTACAATTTTCATTAAAATTCATTTTTTATCCGAGTTCGTATGAAAAAGATATAATTTTTCTAAGATTAGACCTTATCACGCTTGACACGTGGAATATGCGTTGGCAGACCCTTTCCGCGCGCTTCAACGGGGCACACCTTGTCGTGCCAATGCATGTAGCGCGACAATATATTTTTGTCATGCCACGCGGACTAACGCGAGCAAAAGAGTTAGATCTGGAATGGAATGTTTGTTTGGGTAGGTTATTTTTAAAATAAAGTTTTAAAATAGGTTAAAAATAAAAAAATGTACGTTGTACCAACATTATTCTCCCTTGCGTTTGCCCTTGCGTTTGCTAGTCGAAGGATAGCATGAAGCATGCCAGTAACGTGTCCTCCCTGCTGTCGGCCTCATCGCAGAGCGTGGGGTCGGCCATCCGGAGCACGGCGGCGTGCTCCTCGCGACGAGCCCCGCGTGCCATTGGCACAGCTCCACCTCCGAACTGACCAGCCCGTCACCTCCGAGTGGACCTGAACCCGTCCAGTAGGCTGCGTTGAGTTCATCAACTGCTTGCTCGCGATCAGCCACACCTCAACTCTGAGGTGCTGCGGTGACGACGCCGTGAACCGCCCAGCGGTGCCGTGCGCCGTCCCCGTCCCAACGCTGCTCCTGCCTCCGGCCGTTCGCTTAGGCTGTCTCTAGCGATATCCTCCAAATCCCATCCTTTACATCCTTCGTTTACAGAATTCTCTACAAGATTCTCTCCTCTATATCTCATTTCTCTCCAACAACGTTCTCTAAATCTCATTCTCTATACATTAAACCCTATATTAGAAACGTATTTTGTTCCAAATTTTTGTATATACGTATTTATCATACCTCAAACGCTATAGACATATTTTATTTTTATTTAATTCAGTGTTTGAAACGTAAAGAAAAAATAGAGAAGAGGAGAGAGAATCTCTATATATAGGAAACCTGTAGCGTTCTCTAATTTAGAGGACCATTTAGATAACGCTGCTGGAGCAATAGAGAACGGAATCTTCCTCTATATATAGAGTACAGAACGCTTTACAGAACGCTGCTGGAGACAGCCTTACCTCGCCGGCGATCACGCATTCCGCTGCCTCCGTCGTCCGCTGCGCCTGCGCAGCTGCCCCGTGCGCCACCGGCGGAGCGAGGACCAAAATCAACCTATAGCGAGCCTGCTACTGATTTATATTAAAACACATGCATACTATAAAAAATTATAATATATTATAATTATCAAATAACATAGATATAATCATCAAATACATATATAAATATACTAGAAATTAGCTTGTGAGTCACCGGCCGGGCAGGTTTTACGATCGCCGTACCTTGCCATATTGGTGGCTCCGCCGCTAACCTGCGCTGCAGCTTGTCGCCCTGACTGCTGGCTGCCACCTGCCCCCGCCTAACGCGAACCAGCACATGAGATTGTGGTAGGTGCGGCTCACGCTGGGATGGCCACGGCAATCAGCGCGCATGGCGTGCGGCGCAGGGCGAGGTGGTGGTCAGGCTTTGGCCGCAGGGAGAGGGGGTGAGGGGCAGCTGATGCCCGCTAGCTGCTGCGGCTGAGGGGAAGGGGTACGACCTCTCTTGGAAGGAGAGGGGAAGGGGAAAAAGAACTGACGCATGGGGTCCATAGCATCATCTATCAAGATAAATCAGAGGTGGTGGTCAGGCTTTGGCCGCAGGGAGAGGGAGTGAGGGGCAGCTGATGCCCACTAGCTGCTGCGGCTGAGGGGGAAGGTACGACCTCTCTCGGAAGGAGAGGGGAAGGGAAACAGAACTGACGCATGGGGTCTATAGCATCATTTATCAAGATAAATCTAACGGAATGGATGAAATATTAAATCCAATAGCAATGAAGGGATGAGTAAATTTTCAATAGCATATAAAGGATAACTATAAATTTTGATGGCATTCAAGGAATTATCTCGAGAAAAAAACGATGCTAATGCTTGGTCTCTCCCGGGTACAGACTTGGTTGGTACCTTCAGAGTCGGCGGGCGTTCGCTCTGTTGCCACTCACCTTCAATTTTTACAGCCGCAAAGAAGACCTGAAATGCCAATTTGCCTACATCTCCCTAGGGACAGATGGGAATATGTGTACGCGACGTAGTAGGATTAGCTGATTAGTAGTTTTTGTTTGTTTAAGATCGTTGTGAGCTAGTACATGTTTAAATTCGACAGCTGCCTCAGCCGTAGCAAATCCAGCAACTCTATGACTGTCCCGAACCTTTCTGCCTGTGTTTCGAAATTTCACCTCAGGTCAGAAGAACAATCTGTCAAAACAATTTTATTCTTTTTTTAAAAAAATGAATCTAAAACACTAGCTAGGTTATCCCCAGCTTTGTTAGGTCACTGATTTGACACCTAGTAAACGCTACCTAATCATCGCAGCGATCTTGACTCGCTCCACTATCAAACCATGTCGGCCTACTGATTTCTACGCCGCCAAACAGCAGCACCCGAGAGCTGAAAAGCCCGAAACCAGTCGGACGCAAGCCGGTTTCCCCCTTCCTTCGAGCTAGATTCACCGCCCTCGCTGCCGCTGCCTCTCCTTCCATCCCAATCCCATGCCGTCAAAGGCGAAGCAAAAAGGATCCGTGAATTCGAAGCAGCAGAATACGATGCCGACAAGGGGGAAAGCGACCGGTCGAGTTGATAGGCATGGCCAGCCCATTACTGACCCGGCCGGGCGCCGTGCGCTGCATCCTGTCCGTTCCTTTGCCTGCCCGGGCAGGCAACAGGCGTCGGCCGTGACCGTGACCCACAGGCAGTACCAGTGGTACGTCGCACGAATCCCCGTTCGTGCCGCCGTCCGGCCCCGTGCACCGCCTGGCACGACGCCGTCGCCGCTTTCCACGCACGGCGGGCGTGCCGTGTCAGGGACCAATCCGGCTTAAGAAAAAAACAAGAGACCGCCAGCGGTGCGTGGCTTTTTTTTTTTCTGTCCCGTTTGTCCCGACATGGCTGGGTACCGAAGGCTACGGGGGCCCTTTTGTTCTTTCTTCCGCAGTTCGCCGGACGCAAAGCGGCTTTCTCCCTCGCCGGAGTTTTACACATCGGCGGCGCACGTTGGGGCGCAGAAACTTGTCGAGCCGGAGGAGTGGGTTACGGGTGGATGGACGGGCAAAGCGTGGAGTTGGACGACGCCGTGCTCGTGTGATGGCGGAAAGCAGCTTGCTCAGCTCACGCCGATAAGCTTTGCCTGCGCGGCTTCCACTCTTTCGGACACTTCAGGATGACTCCGCAGGAAAATATCCTTTTTTTCAAAAAAAACTCTACAGGAAAAAGGGACTCTGCATAATGCCACTGCGGCCTGACACCTTGCTCATACGGTTCCGGTAACTTGATAATAAATCACACGTGTACAATCAAGCAATATCCGAGCCTTCGTTTTTTTTAAAAACAATATCCGAGCCACGCATGTACCTTGTCCCTCGCAAAAAAAAAAAAATCCAGTTATCCACTGGCAGCCGAGGAAGAAGCACCCAAAATACCAAAAAGGAAGGAGCTGAAAAGGGGGAAGGGGAGAACCCGACAGGGACGCGGAGAGCCCAGAGCCGCAACGCGAGCGCCGCCGCGGGCCCACCAGCACGGCCCCGATCCGTGGGTCCCGCCCCGTGGTGAACACACCACATCCAGCCGTGCTCCACGGCACAGCTGCTGCCTGCTGCTATAAGCAGATGGATCACGATCGCACGATCCGGCACGCACCCAAACCAACCCCTCGTTCTCGTCCAGCCGGACTCTGAAATCCACGAGCTCCTCCTCCCACCTCCCCCGCCCTCACGCCCCTGGACCCCCCGCTCTACACCTCCACCCGTCGCCACCCACCGGCACCTCCGGCGATTCCCACCCCACCAGCCTCCTCCGCCGCCCGACTGCCCCGCGCGACCGCGGCCTCCACCCGGCGTCCCCTCGCGGCGACGGCGCGCGACCGTTCCGTTCCCCCCGCGGTGGTGAGCGCTCCCCCCAGATCCAATCTTGCTCGCACGCTCGCACCTTCCTTCGTTCGGCTGGGTTTCGTTCTGGTTCCTGGAGAAAGCTGGATCCTTTTCTCGGCCGGGGCTGCCGCGGAGAGGGCTTGGAGCGGCGGAAATGGCGTCGTTTTTGGCCCCTTTTTATTGGCTCCAATTTGTTGCACGGGAGGGATTTTCTTTATTTTCTTTCTTTCTTTCATTTCGTTGCTACTTTCGCGTTCCTGATATTCCATGCTCCCTCGATTTTCCTTTCCAGCAACGCTCGAGACCTAAGCGGATTGGAACGGCTGGATTTTATACCTTTCAAAAAATTAGATTGCTAACCGTTCGTCTCGTACAGGGACGGCGGTAGCCAATGCAAAACTCTTGCGCCTCTGTTCCCTTTCTGAAATGCTTTCGTTTTCCTGTGCTGCCTCTCGTCGCGAACAGAGTAACGGAGGGCCGGAGCCATGAGCGGGGGAGTGGAGCCGGAGACCCCGCCGGGTAGCAGCAGGAGCGGAGGCACCACGCCGGTGGGCGGCAAGCCGCCGCGGCACCACCTCACGTCCATCCGCCACTGCGCCAGCAGCGCCCGCATCGCCGCGGCCTCCGCCGAATTCGTAAGCAAGCTTGCTACCACCCCCCAGCCATGTGTCCCGCAACAGAACAGATTTGAGGACGTTTGCACGTTTTGTTCTCTTGCAGGAGCTGGATTCGGGGACGCTGAGCTTGATCTCGCCCACAGACATGCGTCCGGGCTTCTTACCCGTGTTCCGGTCGGGGAGCTATGCAGATATCGGGCCCAAATCGTACATGGAGGACGAGCATGTCTGTGTTGACAACCTCGTCGAGCACCTCGGATTGTGTGGCCCGGGCATTCATGCCCCTGGTGCCTTCTATGGGGTGAGTCGGGATTACATTTACCATAAAATCTTGCTAAGTGATGACTAACTGCTCAGTTAAATATTTAGCAATGTACACTCATTATGGATCTATGATTTGTTCTGGTGTGAGTGGCAATAATGTTGCTATCATAGCTTCTAGGCTTGCTGGTTTATTCTGCTTGGAGATGCATGATTAGTCCGGTAGTGTGTTCATGAATCATGATGGTAGAAATGATTGAACCGAAGAGGAATCGGTTCCACATGGTCAATAATAAATGCCTTGGATCAAAAAAAGAAAAAAAACATCCTCATGAAAGCATAAATGCTTTTCTTTCTATTGGTACAACACACTACAATTGGGAATCTTCGGAAGTGAGAAATAAGTGTCCATTGCTCCTTTGCCATGTCCCATGAAACTTTAACTAAGTATCACATTGCAGATGTTTATTGTTTTGTTTGCGGAACATTTAGGTGTTTGATGGCCATGGTGGTACAGACGCTGCCTGTTTTGTCCGGAAGAATATACTGAAATTCATAACCGAAGATTGCCACTTTCCCAACAGCATGGAGAAGGCGATCAGAAGTGCGTTTGTGAAGGCTGACCATGCAATTGCCGATTCCCATTCTCTTGACCGTAATTCTGGGACCACAGCATTGACGGTCCTTATATTTGGCAGGTGAGTTTTGATGTTAATACATCAAAAATGTATGATTTAGCAATTAATTGCCACTTCAGTAAGTTATCATTCAATATTATTACGTTGCTATTCACTAGCATATGACCACATGATACTTTTTAAGTAATAGTCCTTAATGCGCCAAAGATGAGTAAAAACATTTGAAATTAATGGCTTTCTGTAATTCTTTTGTTAGATCAGGTTACTTAGTTGATGACAAGTTACCTTTACAAGAGCAACTAACAATTAAACCCATGTTCACAGATTTATAAATCAGTAGATGCACTTCCTTTTGTTTTGACAGTTCTTCCACATTTATTGCCTCAACCTCCATATCACAACTGCACAGAAGGTTCTTTGCTGTACCAAGCTGTTCTTGGGGCCTTATGACCTTTATTGGTTGATAGCTTTAACATTACAGCCTGTGTACAGTCTTTTTGTATTAATTACGTACTATGGCATCTCAAAGTCATAACCTCACCAACCTCATTCAAATTGCAGGACATTGCTCGTTGCAAATGCCGGTGACTGTCGAGCGGTATTAGGAAAGCGAGGCCGAGCTGTTGAACTCTCTAGAGACCACAAACCCAGCTGCACAGTCGAAAGGCTCAGAATTGAAAACCTTGGTGGTACTGTCTTCGATGGCTACCTCAATGGTCAGCTGGCTGTAGCAAGGGCGATCGGTGATTGGCACATGAAAGGTTCCAAAGGCTCTATATGCCCTCTTACACCAGAACCTGAGTTTCGGGAGGTTAGACTTACCGAGGAAGATGAGTTCTTGATAATAGGCTGCGATGGCCTTTGGGATGTGATGAGCAGCCAGTTTGCTGTGTCAATGGTAAGGAAAGAGCTGATGGCGCACAACGATCCGCAGCAGTGCTCACGAGAGCTTGTCCAGGAAGCGCTCAGGCGGGACTGTTGCGATAACCTAACTGTAGTTGTCGTGTGCTTCTCAGCGGACCCACCCCCTCAAATTGAGATCCCGAGATTCCGGGTACGAAGAAGCATCTCAATGGAAGGGCTGCATACACTGAAGGGAGCCCTTGACAGTAATGTCTGAGCTTTAAAATACACCTTCGCCCGCAACTTTTGTTGTATGATGAGTTTTCTCTTTCTTGTTGTTGATCTGTTAAAGTTTTGTTCTGGCCATTGGGTTTTGAGATATAGATCTCGAAATAAGTTTGGTAGAGTGACTTTGAAAGAAAATTTTGATGAGGTTTAGGCTAATTAATGATTTTTGTTGAGGCAATGACTTATCTGTACCGGCTGCCATTTGATTGTTGATTATTCACAATGTAATCGAGCAATTAACCGACATTGTTGTCCTCGTATGAATGAGAGCTAAAGCATTTGATCAGTTTTCCTCTGGTTCTGAATTCCACTTATCTGATTGGGCGAGCTTCTTGTTCATTATCAGATCCAAATGACATCAAGGTTATGGGATGAAACCTCTCTCTCCATGTACCTGCTAATTGTTCGTATGGGAAAAACTTGACCAAAATATTCCTCGAGTTCCTGCTAATTGTGGTTGATTGATTGATCTGCCAGTAGATGTAGGCTCAGTTTTGATAATGTCCTGAAGCCTTTTTCCTGCTTATAAGTTCCTCCCTCCTATGCAGCTTGAATATCACGGCGTCTGAACTGAATTTTTTTTTTCTCCCATGCCATCATCCATGTGAAGTACTGAAGTAGTGTTCATTCATTGCCGTATCGTTTCACTCGACAATTTTCCAGTGCGTCTGCTGATGTGCAGGTAGTCAAAGAAAGAAAGAAAGAAAGAACGAAAGAGAAGACTGAGTAAATACAGCAATCAGCTTCACGAGCACTGCAGATCGGCTACGCTCCTGTAATATCTTGAAATGCCGGCGAGGCCGGCCGTCAGTCGAGCTACGAAAGTCTTCGCCCTCTCCGTAGGATCGTGCTGGGCGCGCAGCGCGCTCCCGGCTCCGGATCACGTGGTTCGCATCGGGTTCCAGCCGCCCGCCACGCGCGCAGCACACGCCCCACATGACATGCCGACCGCGCGGCGCGAAAGAAAACAACCCAACCCAAGGCGCGCGCTCGGGGTCGGCCCTTCCCCTTGGGTTGGTCCGCGCCTCGGCGGCCGAGGCCACGAAGAGCTGCGACTGTGAGCCACCCGCGTCCCGGCCGACCTCGGTTTTGGGCCTCGATCACCGGCCAGCCTGCGATCCAGATCGCCCGGGGCCCTCGATCCGTTCAGGAACGGGGCGATATGTCGGCACTGGCAATAGTTTTTCTTTTCTTTTTTTGCGCTACTTCGCTCGAAGAATCTACCCCCAACCCTATCTGTACCCGACTGCCCGTGAATCAGCGGTAGTTTCGCTAGCACAGAACGCGTCTTTCATGTTTGATATTTACCCCGTTCGAAGTTGGATCTGAAACTAAGGTAAAAATTAGTCCTTAAACATTTGCGCCGAATCCAACGGCTAGAGGATGGGAGGGATCTTCAGTACCTGAGTAGAGAGCCCGATTGAACGTGACTAGATCATCTACGGATTAGTTTAAAAGAAAATCATTCCAACTAGACTCATATGCGTTGTGTAGGTGGGTGGTAAGAAAGCTATACGACCGTAAAATTTTTTTAATATTAGGATGCTTTGATTGTAGCAACCGGGATTAAAAGTTGGAAAATTGGGATTAAAATGGGTTCCCAACCGTAAGAGAGCTGGAGCGTGTTTCCGTACCAGTGTTTCCTGCTGGAAAGCTCGAAAGGTCGATGCTCGTTCAATTGTGAGTGCGCGCCCAAGCCCAACTTAAGTCGTGCATGGGCTGGGCCGGTACCTAAACCAAGAGGGATTCCGGGCCCCCGATAGAAATGTAAATCTCGCCGGAGCAAATCCAAACAAATGCATCCTTTCTTTTTCTGCACCTTCTTCTTTACCCTAGTAGCTCTGGTTCTGGTTCTAGGTGTACATGGGCATGGACAGTGAGAGGTCCAAGCTGATCCTGTCTCGCCCGCCGTGCTGTCCCGAGCAACCGCGGGCCCCGCGACCAGCAGAACCCGTCGACGGGGAGGAAGCGAAGCTGCCTTGGCTGTTGCGCCGGCCGCTGTCGGCCTCGTCCCTGCTGCCGCAACACCCAGAGTCCAGCGTTAAGGAGAGCGACGGCGAGGACCGCTCGCGGTCCTCGCCGCCGCGTTTCTTCACGGCCGCCGGCCATCTGCTGTTTCCTGCCGTTGCATCGTGGCCGCAGATCGCTTCTCCTCCCTGCTCCTGGAGAAAAAAATAATAAGCACAAATTAGAGCGAAATGCGGCCGTGCATGTCCCATCCATGCATGCCGCGGACTCCTGGCCCAACTCTTTTTCAGGGTGGCGCCGCCTCACCTGCAGGAAGCACAGCGGTCCGGGCGGCGTGTCGGGAGCAGGAGCCGCGTGCTGTTCGCCACCATCTGCGGCGGCGGCTGTGGGAGTGGGGCACCGCCATGCCCGGGAGCGAAGCTGCTGCCCCTCGTCCACCGTGGCACGCGTGCAGTGGTAGCCTACGCCTGCTTGGTGGTGGTAATCTGAACGACGACCGCAGCGCATGCCGAAGGGCACGTCCCCGTCACGCATTCCGTGGCCTCTGAGCAGCCCCTCTTGGCGTTGGACTTGGAGCTGGAGGCGTGCCTTCTGTGTGGTCCGCATCTCTGAATCTGATACAGGTCTGCACGGGAGAAATGTTTCTTCAGGCTCTGGTAATAACCGTTGTTTCGAATTCGAATGACATTTTCCCATTGCTTGATGGCTCCAGGGAAGATGTTCTGAAGACTTAGCCAGAGTACTTCGATGTGACCAAACAACTCGTTACCCTGACAAGACGCATCTCTGAAGTCTCTCACTTGCAGCAATGCAAGCCACCAAAATTTGCATGAAGCTTTTAACTAACCTACTAACCTAGGTAGAGTAGGATTGTAGGAATATCTGATGGAGCCTTGACTCTCTGAGCATGCAAAAGGAATGCACTGTTTTTGCAACGTGAACTGGTACTGCGTACAGCTATCAGCCTATCACCATGTGAGAAAAGCGAATGAAATAGTTCCCTGACGTGACTAATGAGCCTAGGAGATGGCCGAAACAAACATGCATGCTACACAACAATAAAGGGAAAAGGAAGCGACCTTTTGAGTTGCAGGTCGTGCAGCAGCGATTCCTTTTGAGAATAGCAGCACCACCAGCAATAGTAGCCATGCTGATCTTGCTCCGCCATATCTGTCCAAACTCGAACGCCTCCTGCAAACATCTGCGTCCGATCCACTACTTGCTGCATCTCTGGCCACAAGAATAATGCATGGGAGAAAACAAAATGGTTCAAGAATTCAGCTCGTTGCTGCATGCATGGAAATGGGGGAGTGAAAAAATAGAAGGGACTCCTTTAAAATATGACTGTCATTTCTTTGTTTGCCAATGATTAATCCTATGGTTATATATGCATGATTAGCTAAAGTGAAGCTCTCATCATAGATAAACCTTTCATGTCCAGATCGTCGGTTCTCATGTTCCTGTACATCTGTCCAAGTGCAAAAGGTTTCAGTGAAAAACTGAAATATGCAAACTAAGCTCAGATAAAAAGGTTTAATATAGGGATAATAAGCGCACACGGTCTTGCATACCTGCAGATGGCTCTTGACATGGGATATGGTGAGGCCTCCCACGCCCATCATCTGCAGGACTCGCTTGGGCGTGGCCTCTGAAGCATGCACATCGATCACACGCAAGAATGCAAAATACAATCTATTAGAAACTACTAGTTGTGCCATCTGTAGAATGAAAAGATAGCAAATCAAAGATGAGGAAGTACTGTGTTGGCCTCCGAGGTTGTGTATGGCTTGGACAAAGCGGCGGTGGAGATCAGGCGTCCACCTCAGGCGAGGGACCTTGGACCGGTTGTACTGCCTCACCGCTCCCTCAACCCTCTCCCTCCCGGCCATTGCTCTCTCTACCGTCATCCCAAGGTCGGTCGCCCAAAGAAAGGAAAGGTGTTTCAGCCTTCAGAGCAGCAGACACTACTACAGATGACCTCTCCACAAGCCTCTCAAACCGTCTACGTGACTGATGACTGACTGAATGCTTGCTGCTTGGTCGCTAGTCGCTACCCCAACTATCCACGAGATACGGCGGTGACCAATAAATAGCCGGCTCTGCATCGTGCAATTCGTTCTTGGGAGCACGACGAGGTGAGAGCTTATCGAGAGGCATGCGGCGCCAGTGCAGGAAGAGACAAGAGGTTGGGGACAAAGGAGCTGCGCAGGCGTCCTCAGAGGCGATCATGCCGTTTGCCGGAGGAGGCCAGGTGTGATCATGGAGCTGGAGCAGGGGCGTTGACCCCAAGCGAGCATAGGACACGAAGAACGGGGGGAAGCATGCTATGCTAGTAAACAAGTACTACGCCGCCTGCGTGCACTGCCTCCCTGACACTCACCTGGCTTGTCCGGCTTTTTGCAGCACAGTTTGCATTAGTGGTCCGAGATTAGCTAATCACTAAACGATACCTCTATGTATAATCTATCCTGTCTATCACGCAAATCTACTTTTTACTGAAGAAACAAGTACTGTACATGTTCTGTCAGGAACAAGCCAATAGCATGGTGCAGTGGCGATGTTTTTGGCCGAGTCTGAAAACCAGTACAGTGCTGCGAGGGCACGAGAACGTGTGCACGTACGTGTTGAGTTCCTGAATCGACTCCACCGTCTCCTCACGCAGCACGATGGATCGAGCCGGTACGGCGCCAGTTTGTTTCTCTTTGTCATCAATTCATCATCATGGCATGCATGCAGCCATACAGAGGGCAAAGCGAACGGATCATGCGGCGCATCATGGCCTGCGGCCTTATGGCCCTGCGATTCTTTATGCTCCTGGCCTTGTCGTCAATGCCGGCTCTATAGGTTAGAGGGTCCTCGGGCTTAATATATTCTTACATTTGAACTAGTATTATATTAGTTTCCGACAGCGAGGCGCCGGTGATTTCGTCAATCTTAAAGATTCGCCAGTGCAGTTTTTGAAGATGCTCATAGTGGTAGGATTTGCATTCATACTCATAGGGGTAAATGTGCGTGCGTTATGAGTGTTTGAGTTGTACTGTGTAATCGCAAAAAAAGATAAGAGTTAATTTGCAATGCATGTTTTTAATTCATGATGAGAAATATCGATACTATAAAAAAACTAAAAATACCATAAAACAACTAGTCTGATTACCTCAAACAAGAACAATCGTATTTGTGGAGCTTTGTATCTGATACACACTCTTTATTCAACTCTTGCAACGAGTATTAGATAAAGATTTGATAGTCAGTTTTGGAACATTGTTAAACAAAATCTTCCAACTTTTAGTAGAACATGAAAACTTGTAAGACTTCGCCATACACAGAGAGTGCTATTTAGAGTGTCACATGCACATGGCATATATAATGCTCTTCGGTTAATTTCCAGCAAACATTACTTGAAACCGGAGAAAGACAAGTAAAATGCATAAGGCATACATCTAAATCTTTTACTCATCTTCACCATCACTTCTCCAATTGATGCCATGGAAAGCAAGAATCAGACCGGAGCCAAGTCCTCAACCACCGGTGAGAGACACCAAATTTCAATGAAGCCTTTGAACTCATTGACGAGATGGATCTAAGCCCGTGAATGAGGATTGGCCAAAACTTCACTCTCCACAGGAGGAAGAACAGGAAGGTCCCATCTCACTAGGCTTTTGTTGTGGCAAAATCACCAATTTAAAACTCAAATTAAGTGTAATGCCTATCATTTGAACATATCTGGCTCAAGTACCTAACAGTTTAAGTTGACAGCCTGCTTTCAACCAATTCAACAGTCGAAACAAACATTGGAAGTCTCACATGACAGTCACATTCATCGTGAACGATCGAGCCAAGATAAAACGGGGAAAGGTCCAGAGAACCTTATCCCATAGCGGCAACACAGACTTGGCCTCTCTGTTGTTGTCATGACACATAAATATCCATGCTGAATTACTGTGGAAGTTGTTGATATTGCTACTGTTGCCGTCATTTTTAATTTATTGGATGGATCCGCCACTGAGAAACCAAAGCCATCCTACATCCTCACTATCACTAAGAAGTTAAGGGAGCACCAAAACCCGCACACAGAAAATCACGGCACGAGAAAACCTAAACTATAGCACTACCACTAAGAAGACACAGGTCCTCGCTCCCATTGGCCGTTGGTTAGATCACCAGCGGCGGCGCGCGGGGTGTGTGTTAAGTGGTGGTGGTGGTGGTGGTGGTTTGGGGGGGGGGGGGAGGGTGGGGAGGTTGGGTGCGCCAGCAGCCCTGTTGCTGTTGCTCTAGAGGCTACGTTAGTGGCGTAATTTGCAGTTAATTATATTTCACTTATTAAAAATATCAACTAGGAGAGTGTTAAGTAAAAGAACATGACGAGTTGTTTCACAAAACCACCCTCGCTGTTCTTGTTGAAGTAATGGGCTAATTTATTTCTGCATTTCTCCATTCTTGTAGAAAAAATTGAAAGATAATTGTATAATGGGAATTCAAATAGATGGAAACAATGAGGCCAGAGCTATCATTTGTACCGTAACTTAATTAATTTGTTTAACTTGTCTATAAAGACACTAAAAACCACCTGAAGTCTGCACATATTTAGGGATTGCATTATTTTCTAGTAATGTTAAAGATGAGTAGTTTACATGCAAATTTAGAGGATTATTTATATAATTATTCATAATAACAGGTATGGCTAACTTTTTAGAAAAAATGTAATAAATTTAATGCTTATTATTGTCAATGCTGATTAGAGTATATCACTAAATATTTAATGGTTATTAAAGATGGTAATGTTTATGATTTGTTTTAGAATTTTTAGGATTCGCCTTTCTTTTTCTGGTGTGCCACCCTGTATAAACCTTTAATTAATAATTCATCCGTAAGAAATTGTGAGGTTTATTTTGATTCGTTAGGACATAATTCTTGGGAGACAAAATTGATACCATTAGATTCATATTTGAAAAATAGTTTCTTGTGAGTATATTTTATATCATATACATAAAATATAAAAAGAAACAGAGGAAGTAACACATTGATTAGTTATAACTAGGAAAACTGGCATCTATCCATAGCAGCATTTAAAGCATGGAACAAAATAAATAGCTAAAACTTATTTGCTACCTTGCATTTTAAGCAGTAATGGAAACACCCTAAAATAGATCGGTGGATATTGGGAGTCCCCTCTCAGATGATTAAGAGTTTTATTCTCTTCACTTTATTCAATTCCTCCTCTTCTAGTTCCAGATGTGATACATATGTATATACCCCTTCAAGCATCCAATGCTTTTTGATTGTCTTCTAAAGTTCGAAGGAGGCCAACCTCCGCGCAGAGGATAACCGCCAACATATGCTTTTCTCTGGACCATGCATAGGTCTGAAGGTGACACATTCGGAGGTCATGGTGGATGAAAGACGACTACCCGGTGAATCTTTCATCTCCGAAGTTAAAAGAGGGCGTGTGGCTGTGGCCGAAGGTCACAAAATCCATAAGGAATGCGTGAAGGCCTTGTCGAAGATTATACGAGTTACGAGAAAAACGTAGGTATAAAGAAAAGTTCAATTTATACATTCCAAGCTGTAAAATGACCTTAGAATATAGAATATTTTGGGTATATTTTAGATGACTAAGGGTATTCTTGGTAGTGTGCAATTATAGGATGGAGGTATAAATACCCCTCCCCACACTGTAGCACAGAGGCTTTTTCACCCATCTCCTTTGTTCATTCTTTTCTTCCCCCACTGGACGCACAACCAATCGACGATGGAGGCTTCACAGAGGAAGTTCTCGGCAGCCGTCGTCGTCCTCCTGCTCGTCATGGCCGCTGGTACGTGGACGTCTGAGATATGTAAGAGGTCATCCATCCCAAGGTTTAGCTAACCACGGTTGATGTGCTCGAATCGTGCGCACGCATTGTACCTGCAGAGATGGGGCCGGTTCAGGCAGGCGAGTGCCTGTCACAGAGCATGACGTTCAAGGGGCCGTGCTTCAACTCGAATCGCTGCAATGACAAGTGCTTGAAGGAGAGCAGCGCCTACTCCGGCGGCAAGTGCCGCGGCATCAATCTTATATGCTGGTGCATCACGCCGTGCGCGGCGGCGCCGCTGGCGCCGGAGGCCTCGCCAGCCCGACGGACCGGACTCGGTGGCGTTGGGGCCTCGTTAGAATGAACGCAAGACAAGAAGTGTAATGGTGGCTTGTGGCCACGGCTTTTCTTGCAGAAAGCCCGGTCGTGGTAATAAAGGGAAGCGCTGAATTTTAGATGACTCAAACTACAATCTAAATCGAAAAAGGCAACTCAAAAAACCAAGTATCAGAGTTAAATTCCAGTTTCACCGTTACGTTTGATATAACAGGATATTTAACATATGACCGGTCTTAAATATGTTTAGATGGTTTTTTAATTGGAAAAATTGCAATGTGAATGTACAAAAATTGTTCTACCTTTAAAATAAGATATTGGTCTGGAACACACAAAACTGTTTCATGAAAAATTATTCTGAACAAAATACACAATAAAAAATATAACCTATTCTAGAACAAAACGAAATGTTCCAAAACAAAACAAGATGGTTTGAAAAATAAAATTGTTCTGGAACACAAAAAATATTCTAGAAAAATATAAACTTAGTTAAATGTGATTTATTTTTAAAGATCTCAGAGTAGAAAAAAATAATGGTGCAATCGAAATTTAATTTGAATAATCGACGTTAGCATAAAAATTATCACGTAAACTTAGTTAATTGTGGTGCAATTGTAGCTTTTTATGTTTGAATTATTAAATGTATGTTGCACGAAAATCTATTCGCATCAGGCGTTGTTTTTATGCTGACTGATGAAGGACGTGGTCAATATAGGTTGAACCTCCAGAGGAAAAGGACAAAACAACAGCTTTCTGTTATCACCAAGACACCAACGCCCGCGGTCGGGGTGGCAGCCTGCTGCGTCCACCGCCGACATTGTGCGGGACACGTCATGGAAGGCCGTCATGCTCTGCTGCTCATTCTTCTTCGGCGCCAGCCAAGTCGATCCCAAGCGAACAAGGATGGAAAGCTCAGCGACTCCAATCCGATTTGCGATTTCCTAGCGGAAACCAGTAAAAGCGCTGCCGCCCCGAGCCCGCACCCGTTTCGGACTCGAGCACCGCCGCCAATCGCTTCTGCGGCCGCGTGGCGATACGCCCCACACCACGCCGTTCTCTGCTTCTTCCGCACGCAAATGCAATCCGATCGGATGTATCGCGTAATGGCGGTGCTCGTCGATCCTCGTCCGACTCGAACACAGCAGCAACCCCAACAGCATTATAAACCCCCACTCCCGCACCGCCGATCTCCCCACTTCCATCCGTCCACAATTCGCCGATCTCGCTCTCGCGTACGCCGCCGCCGCCATGGCCGGGCAGAGCCCTCTCCGCCGCTGGAAGCCCTTCTTCGCGGCGTTCGGCCTGGTGGACGCGGCGATCGAGGCCGCCGGCCCGGCGCTCTGCCGGGACGAGCTCCGGGGCGCGAGGGGCGAGGTCGTGGAGCTGCTCTGCGGCGTCCCCGCGGGCGGCGGCGGCGAGGCCGAGGAGCTCTGCGCCGTGCTCGACGGCTTCATGGCCGAGTCGCTCCTGACGCTGCAGGCGGTTCCCGCGGAGGCGGTGCCGAGGGTGCTGGCGTCGTCGGCCGATCTCGCCGAGGCCATCGGCGCCCTGCGGTGCCACCAGTCCGCGCGCGTCCGCGGGCTGGCGCGCGACGTGGTCCGCGGGTGGAGCGCGGCCGTCGAGGACGACATCGCCAGGGCCAGCGCCGCCATGGCGAAACTCGATGACCTGTGCCGTGTCCCGGCGGCCGAGGCCTCCCGTCCCTCGCCGGTGGCCCTCAGCGTCAGCCATGGTCCGAGGACGGTGACCCCGAGAGCTCCGACCGCGATTCCACAGTCGCTGCCCAAGAGAACGCCGCCTCCCGCTGGCCGCGCGACGCGTGACTGCCCCGAGGAGGAGAAGAAGATGGATGCCACCAAGCGCAAGCTCCGGGAGGGATACCGGGGGGTGGAGGACGCCAAGCGGCAGCGGAAGATCCAAGTGATCCAGGCGCCCAAGATCTTGGAGCGGAGGCAGCGGGAGATGCACCCGATCCTGCGCGAGCGGAGCCAGGCGAGATGCGGGACGTCCGCGGTTGCGAGGCGTCGGTTGCTCTCGTGATCTCATCGTTTAAGAGGGTCTAGGGCGCTCTGTTCCGTAGGGGTTACGATTAAGGCCTTCTCGTAGCTGTGGCGTTGGGCTATAGGAAGGTTGATAATGCATCGCTGGTTAATCTACTGCAATCCCCGAGCGATCGCCAGTGTCTGGATTATGGCACGAAATTCAATCGGTGCCGCATTGCTGTGCGAAGAAACCCATGGGTTTTGATCGAGTCTGTGCTTGGTTTAGTCACTTTCCAGATTGGCTACGGGAAGTGGCTAATCGTGATTATAATCCTGCACTGTTTCATTCCAAGAACACACGGAGATACAGTGGCACATGACGGAACAATCTTCACGACACCCATGCACGGATGGTCACTGTTATTTTCTCTTTCCTTCATTCAGGAGCGTACGTGTTCCTTGAGAAAATAACATCTTCTAGAACGGCTTGGAGGGTAGGTTCGTGTTGGCCAGGAAGTGCCTGAAGAGCTCGAGCGCTTGCGCAGGCTGCGTGGACGGGACCATGTGCCCGGCCCCTCTCACGGTGACAAATGTCAGGCCGTCGTACACCACGCTCCAGCCGCCAACCTACAAAAGCACGAAGACACAGCGCTGCATCAGAACAACAGACTACTAGCATGTAATGATGTGCGAGACAGTGACATGGAATCATTTTTTAGCAAACTTAATCTTGTCGCTGTTTCAAGTTGCGAAACGCATGCATCTTTTCTCTGGGACCGAATCAGGAGGTGCTGGACCCGGTCAGGGGCTCTGCGTTTTACCTGCTTGCGATGGAACCACGGCGACCAGTCCTCTTTGACGGGCAGGCCGAGCTTCTTCAGCGTGTACCGGGTTGACGTCGTAGGGATTCTTGCGTCCGTGTCGCCGCTGCTCGTCACAAAAGAACATGAGAGATTTAAACTACAGCGGATGTAGATCATGTTCTTGACCAGTGCTCTGCACTGGCTAAACACCATCTCGGATTGTGTTTCAGATGCAGAGAAATTTTACCTGAAAATCCATATCCGGAGCCCTGACTCCACGAGCTTCTTGACTACTGGAACGACCGTCAGGTCGGAGTCCTTCCATGCGTTGCTGATCGAATTGCTGAAAGAAAAAAGATTCATCGAGATCAAGGTAAAGCCTGGGCTGTCAAAAACGATAGCTCTGTTTTCACCATAAAACAAGCTTCTGGATCCAGGTAAAGCCTCTGCAGTAACATTACCGGCAAAGCGAAAAGGGATGCGGCGAGCCTGCGATATCTGCGTGCAGAGCCTTCCGCACATCTCTGCGGTTGAAATACTCGGTTGCGTACGTCTGCGTGCACGGGTCGTACCCCATCGGCATCTTCATAAGGTCGAGCTGATCATTCGCGCGGCACGAAAGAAAAAAAACATAGATCAATCAGACACACGATAATGAGACGATTTTTTTTTTAAAAAAGAGAGACTGCAACTCATGCTGGTGCTGATGAAGTTCAGGGCGCTTACACGCCCGCTGCTGGTCCGCCCGATCTTCGCCGAGGACGACGTGTTGAAATCCGGGTACCCAAGCTCGCACCGATCGGTGTACAAGCTGTAGATGTCGATGACCTTGTAGAGGGCGGTGAACTGGCCGACGGCCGCATCGCACTCCGGGGACAGCTCGACCAAGCTGAAGTCGCAGCTCTTCTTGAAGTCGCCGTAGAGGTTGTCCGAGATGATGGCGTGGTGCCAGGCAGAGTCGACGATGCCCCAGAGATCAGTGTCCCCGTCCATGTAGGCGTTCCCGATCTGGTTGGTACCCGAGTTCAGGCAGATGGATGCTAGTGGTCAGCGTCTTGCTTCTGAAGAAAAAGTTCAGTGATTTCTAAGTGGTTCAGAGCCTCAGACACTGACCAGGATGCCTTTGAAGTTGATGTAATTTTCCTTGGAGGCCTTCTTGTTCTCCTCCAGGATGACGTTTGCGAGCTGGGGAACGTAGTGCCCTACAAAGCAGATACGCAAGTGAGACCAACCAAATGTGCATGAGCTGAATTAGTCCTGAAGATACCTCTGCGAGCAAATAAAAATCCTTCAGTTAAGTATACTATGGATGACTTAGCTGTACCTGCGTAGCTCTCTCCGGCTATGTAGAACTCCTTTGCTTTGTGCTGGGGGAACCTCTGGAACCATCTGACAAGGAAAGTGTATGATCCGTGTGCTGCAGCAGGTGCAGACAGTGATTCAGTTACCTGTCATGTTTCTTACTTTCTTGTGTTTTAATTTTACAGTGAACAGAAATATCTGTCAGAAATATACCTGTGGAATTGTCTCCCGGTGGATCTTTTTCAAAGGGCGTGTTCGTGTACGAAAATCCAACGCCCGCTGGAGAGTCCAGGAACAGCATGTTTGCAGCTGAAATACCATCAGATAGTTAGTTACATGCTTCCATTGTTACAGTAAAAACAAGACTCTGACAGGTTAGTTCTGCCAATTTTGACATGCCTTGGTTCCAAGCATACGGGTTTAGCTCAAGCTCAGGCACGTCTTTCTTCACCAGGAATGGCCCAAGCTCCTGCGACTGTCCAAACCCAATTGAAGAACAGCCAGGCCCTAAACAATGCAAGAACGCACAGAGTCTGAATTTTTCACTTTTTAAAAGAAAAAAAAGATCAGATGTTAGTACATATGCAGTCAGTTAGTCAGTAACCTCCATTGAGCCACAGGACCAGTGGCTTCTCGTCAGGCTTGTCCGTGGCCTCGAAGAACCAGTAGAACAGTGCCTTGCCTAGGTACACATCGGTCGTGACGTACCCGGAGTACTGCTTGAACGCAGGCGAGTACCTCGGCTGCCCCGGCAGCGACAGAACACGGTCGAACTCTTGCACGGCTATCGTGGCCGCATCGAGGCTGCCTGCGTCAGGCCGTGCTGCCAGTGCAAGTGCAAGCGTGCTGATGAGCAAGCAGGATAAGGTGCAGACCTTCATTGTTCGAGGTTTCCTTTACCTGCCCCTTTACTTGCCGTTGCGAGAACGTTAGGGAAGAGGGTGCAGTATTTATAGTATGTACTGAAGCGTTGCGTAGGGACTAGTGACAAGTAAATCATCCTTTGCCGGCCTGAACTTTTCTTTGATAGCTTTGTTCGTGCCTCGACTAATTATATGCCTTGTTCGGCAAGGAAAAAAACTTTGGTTTCTCAGTGTTACTAAGACGGGAAAAAAGCATCATGAAAATGACTCAAACTTTAGTTATTGATCATAATCCAGTCCAGAAGATCCAAACATTTTTTTGTTCTATAATCTATATAAAGCTGAGCATAGAAATAGCTGTTAAAATCATATTGATTAAAAGACATGGATGTATCGACGAACTGTCCAAGGTTACATCAAGCTGAATTTTTCAGCCAAGTCTAATGCAATCAGATGCTGGTATATCTTGACTGTGATTGGGTAAAAAACCTGAAGACTAGCAACTGCAATCTGCAGATAGCTTATCAAGTGTTACCGCGTTGAGAGTGACAAGCACTCCACTTTTGTGCATCTCATAGGATGAACGCAACAAACAACTCGAACTGAATGAAAGAATCAAGAAGGCATTATTCCTCAAGGCATCATCATCTGAGAAGGACACTTTTATTGTGTAGTACAAAAGCTAGGTCTCCGATAGCTACAAAACCAAAGACAACGTAATACGATAGGAGTAAGAGGACGCAGCAGAAGCATCCAACCAGCATATCGAGTGGTCATCGCAATGGAATATTACAGCAACAGCAAACTGCACCGAGAAGCAGAAGGTGGAAAGTGCCCGAATTTGATGTCTATAGAATAGCAGAACTGTTGAAAGGCACATAGTGTTCCAAGTTCCAACATGACAGCAAAGCTGGAAGGCACAAAGTGCCCGAAGTGGAAATGGCTCAAGTTTGATGTGTACAATGTGACAGTAGTATTGCAGAATGATTCTTGGCCAGAGTAAATCTTCTAAAACCTAGGCAATCTCCCCTGCTCAATCACTGTCATCCTGATGGGATCAAACACGAGGGTAAATGTTGTGGAATGTCCGAAATTGGGAAATACTATACTCCTATAGAGGCCTATGGCCAATGTCATCTGAACATTTAGAAGTGGTGTACACTAGTTGACATGTGCTCTAATGTATTCTCATATTTCAAATAATCAATTATTCAAGATGGGATAACACGGCAAAATAATCAGAGGTACAAAATATTTATTGAATAGACAGTACCTCACTATCACTGTCAATAAGAAATGGGAATGTGCTATCGTCATGTCCTCCAGCGTAGACACTGTCGGAAGCTGGATGCCTTAAGTCAGGGTCACCTTGATTTTTACAACCAAGGCATCTTCCTGCAAAATAGTTAAAACCACTAATTAGCTTGTCCTAGATGTCATATATTTAAAAACAGAGGCAGTACACAAGAACTAAGAAAACAGTAAGGAAGAAATGCATGGCTCGAGATTTGTGTCGATACATTAGACAGCTATGGAGTGCACAAACTACTAAACATCAATAACTTTATGGAATTGTATAAAAATCAGAGTATTACTATTGGAACCAAATCATACCATTGTGATTATCTTGTAGAAGTCTGCAGCAAGACACATCACAACTCTCTCCATCCGGGATTACTTCAGCAAAAAACAAGTGAATGGCACTACGTTGCATAGCTGTGAAGTTAAAATGCCGATAAAAATTGACCGCTCCTTCAACAATGAAGCTTTCTTTTATTGCTTTCACAAACTCAAAACCCAAATCCTGAAATTATGTCACATTAGCATATAAATTTTTTTTTAAAAAGGAAAATGTAATATCAAAGACTCACAAACCTCATCAAGGTTTTGTTCAGAGTTGTACTTCTTTAGAGCTGACTGCATGTATCGTTCCATAAGATCATTATGCAGCTTCATCTTTTCTTCTTTTTGAGTGTTCCCTTTCTGTTGTCCTTGGCCTATTTGATTCATCCTCTAGGTGCTTAATGAAGTCTTTCTTAAGATCGCTCCACCTCCATTCTGTTATGGTCTGGATATAATAACGGCAATAGAAAAGGGTGAAGACCATGTTGAGAGAGGAGATGTGAGAAGAGGATCAGATTCTCATGTGCTTACACGGGCTCCGGTTCTTGAGTAGCCATCACGGTCTGCCCCGATCGCAGGTGCACACCTTGCGAAGAAGAAAGAGGCGGCGAGTTTCTCCTAGAACGCAAGACATGGACGGACGGACGGACGGCCGGTTATATATGTATATACACACGGCCCTGTTCGTTGGCAGTCACAAACCGATCCGAGTTCGTCGTAGCTCGGCCGCCGCCATCGAAGCCGTCGTGACCGGCGCAGCCTCGGCGTCGGAGATTCAGGTCAGAGGGAGTCTCGTGCGAAGTTGGGAAACCGTCCCAGATTCCATCAAGGCAAGGCGCGTCTCGATTGAGAAGACGCATTACGCAAAGTCAAAGCCTGTTTCTTTCGTTGGATTGGGAGTATAGAGCAAGCCGGCGTGACGGGCGAAACGGGCCGCGGCCATGAGATGGGTTCGAACAAAACGAGAAGCGGTTGCACGGACCACCACGGAGCAACATGGCAAAATCGTCCTGAGCAGAGCAATGAACGCAGCCAACCACCTCCGCGGTGGTCCATGCCCAGCGAGGCAGCGAGGGTACGGAGCCCTGCCGCCTGCCGGCCGCTGTCCCGCACCTCTGGATCGGACTCGGGGCCGAGCGAGACCTCTTCGTCGTCGTCGCTTTCCCGAACAGTGGCGATCACCCTGTTGCGGCAGCTGAGCGCGCGGCACAGAACCAAATTAGGTGCAGCTCCTCCTCAGTTTCGCTCATCAGTCGCATATTCGTGAAGGGAGCTCGCGCGTGCCGCCTCGCTGGGCGTTCGTTGCTCAGGCGATGGATTGAAAAATATGAAACGCTATTTAAGAGTTATTTTGATATTATTAGAATGGAAATATACCTGCATTCATGTTCCCGAAACATGAACCGTTACACCGTACCACGTTTCTGAGCAGCACTGTGGTTCCCCACTCTCTCACTCTCGCTCAGCAACAGCGGCATTGCGTGCATGCAGCTGGCTCCAGCTCCCCACCTCCAATCCCATCGGTGCCAGTTGCCAGCCCACCCTGCCTCCCACCACCGCTAGCCCTCCGTCCTTTTTTAATACCCGCCCCATGCTCCTCTCCCTGCACTCACTCACAGAGTCACAGTCGCACAGCAAGCACGAGCACGACCACCGCGCGCTCGAACAGGCCGACGAAATGGCGCTCGCCGCCGCCGCCGTCCTCCTCTTGCTGATCCCTGGCCTTCTCCTCACGGCGATGGCGGCCACGCCGTACCCTCACGGCGCCCGCGGCGACCCGCTCCTCGGCGCGTCCAAGAGGTACGAGGGCAGCTCCGACCTGGTGGACCTCCGCTACCACATGGGCCCCGTCCTCTCCGCCGCGCCGCTCCGCCTCTACGTGCTCTGGTACGGCCGCTGGGACCCCGCGCACCAGGCCCCCGTCCGCGACTTCCTCCTCTCCCTCTCCGACCCGTCCCCGCCGCCGCCCTCCGTCGCCGCCTGGTGGGCCACCGCCGCTCTCTACGCCGACCAGACCCTCGCCAATGTCACCCGCCGCGTCGCGCTCGCGGGGGAGGCCGCCGACGCGTCCGCCTCGCTCGGCCGCGCGCTCTCCCGCCTCGACATCCAGCGGGTGCTCGCCGCCGCCGTCGCCGCGGGCCGGCTCCCCGCCGACGCGCGCGGCGGCGCGTACCTCGTGCTCACGGCGCCCGGCGTCGGCGTCCAGGACTTCTGCCGCGCCGTCTGCGGCTTCCACTACTTCACCTTCCCCTCGCTCGTGGGGCACACGCTCCCCTACGCCTGGGTCGGCCACAGCGGCGGCCGCTGCGCCGACGTCTGCGCGTACCCGTTCGCGCTCCCGTCCTACATGTCCCGGAGCGGCGTGGCGGCGCTGCGCCCGCCCAACGGCGACGCGGGCGTCGACGGCATGGTCAGCGTCATCGCGCACGAGCTGGCCGAGCTCGCCACCAACCCGCTCATCAACGCCTGGTACGCAGGGGAGGACCCCACCGCGCCCACAGAGATCGCCGACCTCTGCGAGGGGGTGTACGGCACGGGCGGCGGCGGCGGGTACGCCGGGAAGGTGGCGGTGGACGCGCAGGGGAGGAGCTGGAATGTGAACGGCAGGAACGGGAGGAAGTTCTTGGTGCAGTGGCTGTGGAGCCCAGAGGCCAAAGCCTGCGTGGGGCCCAATGCCAGCGACTAGGCTGTGTTGTTGGTCAACAACGCTAGCATGTACTATACTAGTATTATTAGGGGGAAAGTAGCATTATTTTGGGGATTTGTAATCGTATTTTTTCGATTTACATATAAAGCTATTAACTTGATTGTCGTATTTGGGCTTGGTAAGCGAAATTCAGCTCGGCGGCATTGACCAGGCCGTGTGTTTCCGGCCCAGATGACAGAGTGCGTACGAGAGGAGTGGCGGAACCGGAGTCCAGTCCGATCTCGACTCGATGGTCTGGTCCACACCTTCCATAAATCCATCCGGCCTGGCCCAACCCAGCTGCAGGAACAAAAACCAACCTGGAGAAGAGTTGTTCTCGGTGGCACACGCAGCTACTTGCCGGCGAAGCCATCTGAGAGGAACCGATCGTCCGCCGTCGTCGCCGTGAGCGACTAACCAGCGTCGTGGCCATGGCCCAGATGCGTGGCAGGGTGGGCGACCCGGCGTTCTTCGCCGGCAGGCAGCTGCCCGGCTACGGCGCGGGGAAGGGGGCGCCCGAGGTCGACGCGCTCGCCGAGAGGATGAATGCGATCGACGTCGACGGCGAGCCCGCGGCGGACATGGCGGTGGACGACGTGGAGGTCGCCCGGAGGATCAAGGTCAAGACGCTCACGGGCAGGGAGATCGACGTGGACGTGGAGCCCACGGACCCCGTGGGCAGGATCAAGGAGCGCGTCGAGGAGCAGGAGGGCATCCCGCCCGAGCAGCAGCGGCTCATCTTCGGCGGCAAGCAGCTCGCCGACGGCAAGACCGTGCGGGAGAGCAACGTCACGGCCGGTTCCGTCATCCACCTCGTCCTCGCGCTAAGAGGCGGTCGTCGTAATAATAAGTAACTTTTGCTACAGTTACGAGGTTGCTGATTGTAGAAGGTACACTTAAGGCTGCTGTTCTTACATCCAACGGTTCATAATCCTTGGATGACTTGTGGATTTGTAGGTTTTTTTTCTAATTGTCATATTCGGGTGCATGGTGATCGTTTTTGTGTATGCTTTTAGTAATTTACACTCCCTTCGTTCCAAATTATAGTTCATTTTAATAATTTAAATATATAATTTTTTCTCTATATCTAGACACAGTATTGCGGAGGGAGTATAATTGATGGAAGTATAATAATATCAAAAAAGGACAATAAGGTTACATGGGTGTTGGATTATAGCAGGCGGGAAAAAAAATTAATCAGGTCACGTGGCTAGGTCACGACAAAAACGTAGGAAAACTATGAAGGAAGGCTATCTTACGCAAAATACTTGAATAAATTTCGCTAACCTGTCAACATTTGGGGTCAATACTATTTACAAACCCACGAACTATTGTGTCTTTCACACCCCCTGAATGCTCATGATCGACTCTTTGGAGAAGTTATTGCTCCTTTGTGCCACAAAGGCAAGGCAAGGCCTTGCTTATTCTAGCTTACATATCGAGATTGCAGCTTACAGGTTGTTACCATCTACAAGAAACAAACATGTCTTAGATTGTAACAATTCGTACACCCCATACTGTAACAAACGGGGCCTATGTTGTACAACTAGAAATTCTGATAAGAGTGAAAAAAATGTTAACCTTTCATACAAATTTTGTATTTTTTTTGCGAAAGGGATTTTGTATTTAAATTGATCCAATACCACTGCTTGATTCGTTCAAGGTGGTTGCCAAAGAGGCAAAGAAGTAAGCCATTGGCTAGATAAAACTTAACTAGAGCATAAGCTGAATGATCCCACAGAGATTCGTAGGTTATTGAATTTTAAGAACCCACGGACCAGCTTACTGGAAGAATCACGCTACGAGCTGCCTTTAAAAGAAGGTTTGGTTTGATTATAATGGCTAAACATTAGGCACCAAACCAGCATCTAATTTGGACCTCTATATTACTGGGACCCCACCAATCTTTATAGTGTCTTTGTTCCTAAATATAGATCGTTTTCGTTTTATAACAGTCATATTTCTATAACTTTAACTAACTTTATAGAAAAATACATTAACTATAGCATCAAAAAAACACAATTAACACAAATCTGGTATCTAGATGGTAGTGCATTTTTTATAAACTTAATTAAAGTTAAAAGTTTGAGTTAAGATAAAATTAAGATAATTTATATTTTAGGTACTTTTTTCAGATTACACAATTTTACTCAATTTTGGGGATGCAATTAAGTTTCTCCGAAACTCAATAACAATGAAGTTTGTGTGTCGGAGAGAGAAGACGGGGAGGCGGGATGTCTTTTCGTGGTGCTATACATGGCCAACTCTTGGCTTAGTGGGACTTTGGATCTATGCAAATGCTAACACCACATATAATAACAGACACCTATGCTGACTCTCTCAAAAGTTCAACATATGCAGACTATAAAATACGCAAAGGCCTAGCGCTGCTGCTCAAAATATATGTATGTCAAAGCTGCTGTTTGCAGCTGGGCAACATGCGAACCATACTGAGTCGTATATGTATGTCTTATGTGTTATTGAAACTAAAAACAAATTATTCACTTGTAATTATATTAATTATATATTCCTCCGTTTCAAACTGTAGATCATTTTGGTAAATCTAAATACATCATTTTGTTATATATCTGGATATAATGTATATCTAGATGCATAACAAAATTTATGTATCTAGTTTTGCCAAAACGACCTACAATTTAAAACGGAGGAAGTATGTGTTATGCATAGTAGAAATCACCAGATTGGAAACAATCTGTTAAAACTGCACTCAGCTAAATGCAAATTTTCACTTCAAATCAGCCCTTCTTCCACGGTTGATAGAAGGAAAGGGGATTACTGATCCAAGAAAATTAGTAGAAGATGGCCCCAGGGGAATGCAAACGTAGAGAAAGCAAGGCTTCCAAACTTTGAGATGGCTTATTGCACAGTGAGACAGCTATTTTCCCTAGCAAACAAATGACCTCTTCAGCATCCTTTGTTGGATCATGCCCATGATCCTCGCAGCATACTGCTGAGCAGAAAAGATAATACAGTTATTACAATTAAATGTATTTTTGGACCCCACAACAAAGTATATTAAATATTTACAAGTTTGCTTCTGATTTACCAGAAACCTAGCCAGACACAGAAACGGTTCTGACATGCTCAACGATACATATGAACTAAAGGAAGATCAACGAAATTTGATCATCTGGTTAGTATGTGACTTTCTCCGAGGACCCTCCATATGAACCAAGCTTTTTTATAATGATCAGTGCAGTGACCAGGCTACAAAAACTTGCCCTTTATTCCCTAAAATAAAACATTCCTCTTCATTCCTTAGAAAGACTTACCGCTACATTCCCTAAACAAAACTTGCCCCTTAAACAAGAAAAAATGATTTATTATGAATATTTATTGAAGAAAATACTTTTTTTAATAGGCATTGCTGAAAATACTTAACCCTTCTTAATAGCAGACATTCTTCTTTCAGTTTTCCTGATTCCATCAGGATCTTCACCTTTTCATCTTTAACATGCATACAAAAGGTGAAACTAGTCAAGAGACACATTCATCCATTATGAGTTTATGACACGAGTGCTGATGTGCAACAGAACCCCCTGGCTCCAAACATGAAACATGTGACATTCTAAGGGAGTAGGGGACAACTAATACTGTATCGATCAAGGATGGTACTAGCAGACTACCAGGGCAAGCAGTGTTGTTAATCTAGTTCAGAACATTATTGAAGAATTTCCCTGGGGAAAATCTACATTTAAACTCATTTTGTCCATATTTTTGAAAAGAATCATATGGCTCAGTTTTATTTTCCAACAACTAGGAGCAAAGTGTACAAAAATGTAACAGCATTATGAACTATGAAGTATCAACTTTGTGACAATGTCAGATGAGACCCTCACAAACAAAAAAAAAGGTCAGATGAGACTGCACCATCCTTGTAATATTTAAAACACTCGTCACAGCATTCAAAATACATAGCTTTGAAAATTAATGACAAATAGAAAGTGTAGAAGTACTACTAAAGATAAGTTCTGAAGATCCTTAACAAAAATTTGATCTCTACCCTAAAAAAATAATAGTTCGATCTCTCTGTTTCTCTAATAGGTATTTGTTCCTGTGAGAAGAGCACAAGTGCTTAGATCTGTAATGGACACCACTATAGATGTCAGATTATTCAATCTACAGGGAAAAAAAACTCTCACTAGAACTTCAAGAACAAAATTTAGACAGAGTGAAGATGTACCTTCTTCTGAGAGGCTTGTGCAAGTGCTTTAGATTCACCAAAGTACACGGAAATTCAACACAAATTACAGTGAAGGATGTTCAGACTATTTCAAAGCAATATCTTAGCCATCATGTAATGATGAAAGCTCTAGCTAAAACAACATGAATTAAACAGGTGGCTCAGGCTACAGGATATTACGATATACCAAAGAAGGCAAGAACGGAAAGGTTGCATGGCTAAAGACATGCAACTGACGTGAAGATATACACCATCATGTCTCACTGTGCAATAATTAGCAAACGAATCATACAAACAGATACTATAAGATTTTCAAGCCTTTTTTATAATATAAAGAAAACAGATATTATCAGAATCTCATACACTTTAACGCATGACCAAAGAAAATAAAATCTGATAAAAAACAAGAATATTCTGTGATAGATACCATGGTAAAAAATCTGGAAGTTAGCAAAATGTTTGCATAAAAACCAAAAATAATTTCTGATACGCATTTAACATTAAAGCAACATCATTGCTTTCATAATGATCAGATCACTGGCTAAACTAACATGAATATGTCTACAACATTCTTACAGCTTCATCACCTCAGACATAAAGTGAACAAAACAAAGATTTATGAGGCTAAGGGACTAGATGCAATTGGTGTGGTGGTATATCACTGAAAAAAAAGGTCATTGCACTGTGGTTGCAACAATCATCAATTATCAGTCTTAGACTCATATATTGAGCACAAAACAAAGCACAGCTCATCTTGTAGTGCTTTGGACTCATAACCATAAGAATAACATCCGAGCCAGAAAAAACAAAACTATCTAATCCACATCACATTTTCGTCGTTTCGCAGTTAATTATAGGCACCATGTTTGCATCAGTTCTTGGAACCAATTACAAACTAATCTATGATTTTTTTCAATGTACAGTGTGACATAAGGCACAAAATAGTCAAGATCAAGCACTTCAGGGGAAAAAAAAGATAACACAGGAAGTCAGGAATATTCCAAAAAGACAATTGTACAATATATTACAGAATACGAACATAAAACCTGATATACATTTAATATTAAAAGTGAAATTTATGTCACCTTGCAACATTTATTATGTGGTTAAATACCATATGCAGTTCATGTGGAGGTATATCACTGAAAAATGTCTGACGGAACCATAACTCAGAACAAAACATACACTCAAATACTACCATATTCTCAGGCTTTCTTATAACATAAAGTAAAGCAAGCACGCCTCATCTTACATTGTTTCAGAGTTGTAACCATATGAATACTCTGCAAACCAGAGAAAATAAAACCCACTAATAGTACATGCAATTTCAGTGCAAGAAAACAGCTTGTTCTACAAAGAACATGCAAAGCACTTCTGATTTGGAGCAGCATTATTCTTCAACTTCCTTCTTTATTTCTTCCATGAGTTCATCCTTGTAATCCTCAAATGTACCATCATATTTCTTCACTGTGCCATCCTCCACAACCCATATCTCACTCCTTTGCTCATCCTCACAAACACGAGATATCAACCGTGAGTCATGACTAACCAAGACAACACCTCCAGTGAACTCATCCAGTGCATCTGCCAATGCATCAATACTTTGCATGTCCAAGTGATTTGTTGGCTCATCAAGCAGGAGAATGTGAGGTTGAGACATCGATATAGAAGTGAACACAACACGGGCCTTCTGACCACCAGACAATTTAACAATAGGAGTGAGATGGTTGTGTCCAGGTAACCCAAACTTCCCAAGCTTAGCACGGACAGCCTCTGCTTTGCTCATTCCCTCCTGATCTGGGTGAAGCCTCAACAAATATTGAACTGCATTTTCCTCCATTGTCAACAAGTCAACAAAATGCTGTGAGTATCGCCCAATCCTAAGCTTCTGACTCCTCCTAACCTCCCCTTCTGTAGGGCTAAGATCACCAGCAAGTAAATTAAGCAGGGTAGACTTCCCTGCCCCATTGGGCCCAACAATAGCTACACGAGTACCCATATCAATGCCAACATCAACATCGGACAGCTTGAAGTCTGGCCTACCTGGGTAGCTGAACCCTACCTCAATGAGCTGAAGGAGAGGTGGTGTAAGCTCAGTAGGCTCTGGGAAATGGAACTCAACACTGTAGTCACGCCACTTCTGTGGCACAGCCACCTGTTTCTGGTCATCATCATCATCTGCTGCATTCTTCCCTTTACCCTTGTTCTTGGCAGCCTCTTTAGCAGCCTTTGACAGCGCCTGACCTTTAACCTTATCCTGCGCAGCCTTGCTACCAGACTTCCTGGCTGCTTTCATCTGCTTCTCGTACACCTCAAATTTTCGGTTCATCTCCTTCCTCTTCTGCTCATAGCCACTCTCAAAATCATCAAAATTGCCACGGTAGACATGCAGACTCTTATCATGCAAATGTATGATCTCATTGCACACTGTATTCAGGAAGTCCCGGTCATGGGACACAACGATCAATGTCTTCTTCCACTGTGAGCACAAGTATTCCTCCAACCATAGCACAGCTCTGAGATCCAGATGGTTAGTCGGCTCATCCAGGAGGAGCAGCGTTGGCTGCATGAAGAGCGCACGGGCAAGTGATATGCGCATCCTCCAGCCACCACTGAAGGACTTTGTGGATCTGGCCTGCATAGCCTGATCAAATCCCAGCCCCGCGAGGATCTTTGATGCACGCGCCCGGGCCGCATCCGAGTCCCGGAGATTCAGCTTCTCATACACCTCAACAAGACGCTCGTTGTCATCAGCGTTATTAGACGCCTCAAGCCTGGCCTGCTCAGCACGGAGAGCTGTGAGCTCCTCATCAGCAGCAACCACAGCCTCGAGGGCCGACCGGTCATCACCAATAATCTCCTGCTCCACGAGCAAGACATCAATGTTCCGGGGCACGGGGACCTGGCGCCAGGCCAGGAGCTTGAGCAGGGTGGACTTGCCCATGCCGTTGGGGCCGACGAGGCCGTACCTCCGGCCGTGCGAGATCCGGAGGGAGGCGCTCTTGAGCAGCTCCTTGCCGCGCGCGGAGATGGAGAAGTTCTCGAGCACGATATCCTTGACGTTGTCGTCGACGGCGCCGTCATCGGCGGTGGCGGATCCGGGGACGCGCGCGCCGATGACTACGGAGAAGGCGTCGCGGTCGTCGCGGAGCGCCTCCTGCCTGGCGGCCTCGGCGGCCGCGGCCGCCATGGCCTCACGCTTGTCCTTCTTCTTCGCGTCCTTCTGCGAGGCGACGCCGGCGCTGAGGTCGATGGCGGCGGCGCGGGACGGTTTGGGCTTGGCGGCGGCGAGTGCTTCCTCGTCCTCCTCCTCGTCGGAGGGGGGCAGGTCGATGTCGCCCATGTAGGAGGAGGCCGGCGCCTTAGAGGGCTTGCCCTTGGGCTTGGAGGGCGCCGCCGACTTGGAGGGCTTGCCCTTGGCCGCGGGCGCGTCCATGGAGGCGAGCATGGCGGAGACCGACATGGGCTTGTCCTTCTTCCCGCCGCCGCCAGCGGCGGAGGAGGAAGACGAGGAGGAGTCTTTGCGTCCCATCGGTGCGGCGGCGGCGGCGTGGGATGGGGGATTTAGGTTTGGCTTAGCGCCTCAGGGTTAGATCGGGGATGCGTTTATTCCTGTGGATGTCATAGCCCGATAGGAGAGATGGTCCGGCCCGTCTCCGTCTCCGTCTTCGGTCGGTTTCATCGCGGAATTTTTTCTGAAAAAGGTTAAAAAAAATTAAATTCGAAAAAGGTGCCGATACGCAAATTTTCGAAAAATGGATACCTCCCACCCGATCGGGCGGGAGGTATGGGGCCGGAGATCTTCCGCCCATCCAACGGGCGGGAGGTGCCAAAACTTTTTCTAGACCCCTCCCGAGAGTCTCTTCGCGAATAAGTAACTTTTCTTATTCACGAAGAGACTCCTGATGCGGCCGCGGGGGCGTCCCGCCCGTTGGGCGGGAGGTAGTGCGGAAGGGCATCCCGTCCGTTGGGCGGGCGGGAGGTCCCCCCTCCCCCGCTATATAAGCCCCCACCTACCCCTAAATTTCCATTTTATTCAGCAAAAACCAGGAAAAAAAGAAAAGAGAAGAGAGAAAGAGAAAAGAGGAAGCGGCGAAACCCTGTTCACACGTCGGTTTGGAGGTATATTCTCGTTCTAGTTGTATAATTACTTGAAAATAACTATAATCTAGGAAATATTTCTTAGAGCAGTTACATTTTGAATAGTTTTTAGTATTTTTAATTGTTTTTGTATAATTTATATTCTGAATAGTTTACAATCTGGAAAATATAATCTGAAAATCGCTAAAAATTAGGGTTGTTGTGTAATATGTAGTATAACTAGTTTATTAATAATTGACAGATATGTCTTATAAGAAGAGTACTTTCAGTATATATTACGGAGAAAGAAATGAGATTTATGGGCCGAATGGTGTAGATTTAAGTGAATTCAATTGTGCGGTTAGAGGAATTACCAGACCGCACGAGAGGATATTTGAATCCCTATACAACTGGTTAATGAGCAGATTAAGGATTAATCAGGAGACACACACTGTGAGTGTTCAGTGCGTTATAAATCGTACCACTCACGCTTTGATCTGGGAGCTGATGCCACTTGCAAGCAACGAGGATCTCGATCAGCGGTGAAAACCTTTTCTAAATGGATTGACAATGAACCGAAGGAGAAGCGAAGGAGAAGTGGGGGTTGCTTTACGATACCGATAGTGCAAGGTACGGCATAATGATCACCAACTTCGCCGAGGTTTACAATTGGATGATGCGAGGTGTTCGTGGCCTTCCACTGGTTGCAATTATGGAATTCATCGTCCACGGATGTACCGATTACTTTAGGGTTCGGTTCACTAAAAATCAGGCATACATGCAAGATTCTGACAGATATTTTGGGAGCATGATGATAGATTATATGACCAGGAAGGCAGCTAGCGCCTAGCTACACCACGTACGGCAATATGGTACACAAGAGCTCAAGTTTGAGGTAGCTCCTAGAGATAGAGCACGACGTGGCATGAGACGTCAGACTCCTATAAAGGAGTGCATCCTCAAGGTTGATGGTACTTGTTGTTGCTCATGCATGAGTCCAAAGTTGCTGCACATACCTTGTTCTCATTTAATGGCTGCTTGTGCGGATATTGGACATCCTGTCGATATATATGTTTCCCGTTACTTCAGAAAGGAGACAATTGCTAGCACCTGGCAGTATGAGATCTATGGGTTCCGTATAGTTGGAGCGTTCACTGAGGCAGCGAATCCTGAGATCTATATTCTAGATCCGAGAACAGTTCGGGTTAAGAGAGGGCGCCGTCAGACACGGCATATTCGTAATGACATGGATGAGTCAGAGCTCCGTACGAGGATACAGCGCTACAGTGCATGTAACCAGAGTTGACACACGTATAAACGTTGTCCGAACAATGATGCTGGGTCTAATTCTGCTGAAGCAGGCCCTACAGATGATGCTACAGATGGAAGACCTCCAGTTGCATCAAGGAGTGGGAGACGTCGCTGATCGAGTGCTACTACGACATCAGGCATCGTTTAGTTGTAATTTTATTTGAACGTTGTTTGCTCATGTGTAATATTTGCCGCGTTGAGTTTGTATAAGACCTGGATGTGTATTTGTAATTTTAACACACCATTATGTGTATTTATAATATTTGCCGCAGTGACTTTTAACAGATCATTATGTGTGTTTGTAATTGTAACTGTGACTTGGCATTTGTATATTTAAACTATTTTTTTATTATACTATTTTATTTTTAATAGCTTGATGTATCGTACTATTGTAATATTTGGATTCTACGTTGCAAAACGTTATCGCTTAACCATCTTCAGATAAGTTTTAGATACCGTAATCTTTTTCGTAAAATTGAACTAAATTTTTTATGTATACGAAAGAGTATGATGAATAAATCTTGTATTTGAAAAAGGTATGAATTTTAAATAGTTTGTAAAACATAAATTCCAACAAAAAATAAGAAATAGGGCACCTCCCGCCCGTTGGACAGGCTGGATGCCTCCCGCCCGTTGGGTGGGCGGGATGCCTCAGGGATCTCTTCGCGAATAAGAAAAGTTCCTTATTCGTGAAGAGGCTCTCGGGAGGGGCCTGAAAAAAGTTTTGGCACCTCCCGCCCGTTGGATGGGCGGGAGGTCTCCGGCACCTTCGGGCGGGAGATACCCATTTTTCGAAAATTTGCGAATCGGCACCCCTTTTCAAATTTAATTTTTTAAACCTATTTTTTAAAAAAGTCTTTCATCGCGGGGCGTCGGGGATTTCGTGTCCAGCCCGTTTCTGCTGTTGAGTCGGACCACCACCTGTCAAGTGCGGCGGCACCGCCACCGCGACTCGTGCCGCTCGACGAGATTCGACTTTTTGCCAATTAAGTAAAGAGTCTTTTAGAGTTTTAGCTTCAATTTATAAGATGATTTTCAGGATTTAGTTGTTAAAGTTGAAGCCTAACCAATGGGATGTCGTACTATAGCTGTTGTAAATGTTTAACACATTTGAAGTGATACAATACAGATTCCAAACTTTTAGTGACCTGAAGCTCATGACTACGAGAAAAATTTGTTAACGTTTGATGGAGTAATTTGTCAATGTCCTCAGAAAGTATGTTTGTGTAGCCTGCAACTGTAAGCATAGAAAGAGGCTCCGCATAAATCTAGACGGAAAAGTTGACTGTCATCTGTAGTAACATGCACACCTTTTCAACTGCTGTCACAACATTGCATTTGCCATCCCTTGGACTGGGTGTTCGCTAACTTCGGTGTTGATGCAATTTTCACTTAGCTCGTCTTGGATCTCTGCAACAACTTTGCTCAGCCGCGCGGATTCTTCTTCCAATAGTTTCATAATTTCGGCCCTTTGATATCCATACAACTTTTCAAGTTCTGACAGTCCATTTCTAAAAAAACCATCATACAGTGCCTGCACTCCAAAATAAACTGTGCAAATTAAAGACGTCAAAAGGAAGAACAATATGATACATCAAAACTGTACCTATCTTTTCTCTATATTCGTGCATTCCTTTGCAAATGTTGTTCCATTTCAAGGCCCTGCACGTCCAAAAAGAATAGTTCTCAGCTAACAAAAAAAATGATTTTCTGTTACACCTTAACTTCTCTTATCCTTTCCAAGCTTATCTTGCTATCCTTAAAATTGCTCTGCAGCTTCACTATTTTAGCTTTAACTGACTCTTCTATTTGCCTCAAGAGATGCCTACACAAAAAAGAATATGTTAAATACATAAAATAGAATATCTCCAATGCAAATCAATCAGTAGCAAGGTACAAGTATGCAAACCACATTGGTTTAGCACCAGATCAACTCGAAAAATTCTCAACAAACAGTACTCGTGGAAACTTTGAAGGCATCGGTATTGCAGCACATGAGAAGGAATTAGGGTCTGCCAGTCATGTTTTATTACATCAAGTACGTGGCATAATTTGGCCAAAGAGGACATGACAATCTCAATCTCAATGGACTATAACTTAGCTGAATAAGACAACTAAGGAGACAAACACTAAATATATGAGTATCATCAATAACACAGGTAGTTTTTATCCATGTATGGAGCAGTATGTTGCATGAGAAACTGGAACTGCACAAGTCCTGAAATAGCTGGCAGCAAAGTTTCATACTTTCATTATTCCCTATCTTTCACATTCCTTAGGTTCCTGGAATAAAACTGACCAACATTGCATTACGATGTTCAGTGTCCCAGATAATATGTATCTTGCAAGACAAGTGAAAGGAATTAAAATAACTCAGTTGAATATGAATTATTCTTTATAATGGATAAGAGCTTAAGGTTTACAATGTACTTCAAAGTTGAAGTTCCACCATCAGAGTTAAAAATTTCAATTGTCAGCAGGATCATCTGGAAAGATAGAATCTCTTCAAAATAAATGTGTGAAGGATATTCGCAGTCTCTGCAATGAACATCATAGAACTTTAGAATAACCTGAAAGAAAACAGATATACATTAGAAAATTACACAAACTGTAGAGACTATAACAGAAAATAAACAACCAAGTAGGTAAATTCATAGGTGCTGGAATTTCTTGTATACTCAGAAGTTCATCAAGATCACAATATTAAATAGCAAAGAAGTCCTGCTAGGTCCAACCAGTTCGCAACCTGAGAGCTGGGAAGAAGAAAAGACAAGACAATTTGAATCCTAGGTTCAACCAAGGCATATAGTAGATAAATACAGTGTGGACATAGCAATGTAGCAGTTTTCATAAACATACCAAATTGCCAATAAGGCAACAGATGCATATGCACATGCAAAAAAAAAAATATAGCATGTCATTGATATTTGTTATACTTCGCATGGGATCTATATTCATGTTGTGCCAAAAAAAAGGTACAGAGGAAGCCTCCCTCCCTACCTTAAAGTTAGAAAAAAAAAAGAAAAGCAGTTTTGAGACGGAAATGATTCTGACAAAACATATAAAAAATCCAATAACGATATCTTAGGACAAGTGGACAACCAAAGTAACGAACCGTTGTAAATTATAAAAGAGCGGTAACCTATGTTATGTGTTTCAAGTTACCTAAACATCCAACAACATAGTAGCTTTAGGCAACCGAAGTACAAATGTGTTCAGGGATAAAGAAGTATGAATGATCTTGAATCTTGGATAAAATTATAACATCTGCATTTGGTTATATTTAGAGCTGGGCAATGCTTGCACTGGCACATTGCACCCCCTTTAGCAAACATTTGGGTGAAAACTAAAGCTGATGTTTGAGAGATACTGAACAATCAATAAGCTTGCTCAACCAAATAAATGAACCGACAGTATTTTGAATCAGAGCAGCAGCAATTTTTTTTCTTTTGTGAAGAAAGGAAATGGGGAGATTGTTTCTACACTTCTGCCAAGTTTGCTATATTCCCTGTATACAAGCCAGAATCAGCACATGTTGTGGAAATAACAATAAGTTACTTATCCACCAGATGTGGTCAGTTTGATTTCTTTTGCTAGCCTATTTTCTGCACTGCCAGTCCTCTTCAAGCCAAAACTGTGCACATGGTCCTGGCTTGCTTTCATGTGAACAATCGTCAGTCACATGCATCCTAAGATCAACAAGAACATGCTTACATGACATGGCCAGGTAGAAAATTGAGTTTCTGCCTCAGTGCCATTTTTAGTATCACTCTCTGCTGGCGGAATCTGCCAAGTTTACATGAAGGCAAGACAGATTAATCACCGATGATTCCAAGCAAATCATCTTGCTCAGATGCGCTCCCCTCTTCATCAACCTCAGCAAAAAGGGCTGAAGCAGGCTCATATCCAGAGAGTTTCATCTCACCAATCAAATCATTCAACATCTCATACACCTCCGTCGATCTTGGATGGACCTTATCTCCTACAAGGAAACCATGCATCTCTGATTGCACTTCAATCCAGCTACAACCAGGTTCCTTTTTCAGCCGTCCCTGCCTCATTAGCCTTCTAGTCCTTGAAACATCAACCCATTTTCCTGATTCAGCGTATACATTTGAGAGAAGAATGTAAACTGATGAATCATCTGGATCTAGCCGTAGAATATTGCTAGCAGCAATTTCAGCCACTTCAACATCTTGACGGATCTTGCAAATGCTTAGCAGAGTCTTCCATATGACTGCATCTGCTTCAAAAGGCATGCTTCTGATAAATTTCAGAGCTTCCTGCGGGCCCTTTGACCGTCCTAGTATATCGACCATGCAAGAAAAGTGTTCCAGTTGAGGTTCCAATTTGTAGCGTGTTGTCATCAGATGGAAGTAGCGGCATCCGTCGTCTAGCAGACCAACATGGCTGCATGCCCGAAGAACTGCCACAAAAGTTGCATGATTTGGCAGAGCGTTTGCTTTCTGCATTCTCTCAAACATCTCTAGGGCTTGCAATCCCTGGCCATGGAGTGCATAGCCACATATCATAGCATTCCACGACACAAAATCCAGTTTCTGCGCCTTCTCAAACATCAGCAGCGAGTCTGGCATGTTCCCGCACTTGGCATACATGTCTACAAGAGTGCTAGAGATATATTCATCTCCAAGCATTTCCTGCTTGATAATCTGACCATGGATCTGTTTTCCCAACTCAATGGTAGCCAGATTAGCACAAGTATCAAGAACCGTGGCATAAGTAAAATGATCAGGCTTTACCCCCATATCTAGCATCGCTGAGAAGAACTTCTGTGCTTCATCACTCTGTTTGTTGAGTGAAAATCCTGATATGATGGAATTCCACGAAACAAGTTCTTTCCTCCCAATTCTTTCATGAAGTTTCTGAGCCTCTGTGATCATGCCACATTTACAGTACATGTCAACAACAGTGCTTGCAACAAAAGCATCGAAACCAAGTCCCGACTTGATAACTTTGTTATGAACCATCAATCCATATTCCAAAGATTGTAAGCCTGCACAAGCCTTAAGGACGCTACCATAAGTGAAATCATCAGGTTCCATACCAGAGCGCATCATTTCATTTAAGTGGGCTATGGTATCCTCATAACACTCATTTTGCTCAAGAGCTGCAATAATAGCGTTCCAAGAGACCGAGTCTCTTTGCTCCATCTCCTGGAATATAAGATATGCTTCTACCAACACTTTGCACTTCCCATATAGATCCAGAATTGCATTTTTGACACAAACATCCGCATCAAACCCTGATTTAACTGATAAGCAGTGGACTTGTAACCCTTGAAAGTACCCCTTAACCTCGGCACAAGCACTGAAAACACCTGATAAGCTAACTACATCAAAACCAATACCAGACCTGGTCATGAATTGAAACAGTTGCATGGCCTCAGGTCCGAGCCCTGTGCGCACAAGCCCAACCATCATGGCATTGCATGTCTCCACAGTATGGTTGGGCAAACCAAAGAATGCCCTTCTAGCATCAACCAAGCTATCAGCCTTGGCATACACGTCTACAATTGCTGTGCCAACAACACGGTCAGAACTAAACTTATTCTTTATGGCATGCGCATGTAACTGCCTAGCAGTGTTCAGACATGACATTGCTGAGCAGGATCTAAAGACACTGGCATAAGCCGGCTGGCTCACCCCAAGCCCCAGCCTCTGCATCTGCACAAACAGCTCCAGCCCTCGTGTGTACTGCTCATTTTGAACACATCCCGCGATCGCCGCACCCCAAGAGACCCAATTCCTCTCACCCATTCCATGAAAGAAGCACAGTGCGTCTTCCAAACTCCTGCACTTGCCATACATGTCCACGAGAGCACTCCCGGCTCGGACATCAGCCTCCAGGCCCGTCTTTACCGCCAATCCATGGATTTGAACACCAAGTGCCAAGTCTTCCAAACCACTGCAGGCCTTCAGCAAAACAGCAAACGTCGTCCTGTCAGGGGCAACACCCCCGTGAGCCATCTCCAGAAACAGACCTACTGACTCCCGAAACAGGCCGCGCTGGCTGTAGCTCGAGACCAGCGCGTTCCACGACACGACGTCAGGGCCCGGCATCGCGTCGAACAGCGATACGGCCGTGTCGATGTCTCCCGCGTGAGCGTACGCCGTGAGCATGGTGTTCCACGAGACTGTGTCCCGGTGGGGCATCGCGTCGAACACCCTGCGCGCGCGGGCGGCGCCCGCGCAGCGGGCGTACATCTGGAGGAGGCAGTTGGAGACGAACTCGGTGGGCACGAACCCGGACACGAGCATCCGCGCGTGCGCGGCGCGGCCCGCGCCGAGCGCCGGGCGGCCGGCGTGGGCGCAGAGCTGGAAGAGGTGGGAGAAGGTGGCGTTGGCGAGGGCCCCCGCCTGCGCGGGGGGCGGCCGGGACATCGGGAGCGCGCCGCGCTACGGGTGGCGATCATGTGCTATTGGCGGGAGACGGCGCGAGTGGTGGAGTGGTAGAAGTTGCCACTGGCGCGCAGCGCCATGCCGGGCACGCGACCTTGCTCTATAGCAAACGGCGCCATCGCCGGGCACGCGACCTTGAGATGGAACACCCGCCGCCCTGGTGCCGGGGTCACATGTCGGTGAAAAATCACCATACCTCTGACTGTTAGGTGGGCCGTGGGCGTGGGCCGGTTCAGCCCAGCGGTTCAACGATCTCTGCTCACTACAATTCACCCTCATCCTATTTTCTTTTCAGCGGGGTTTGGTTTTTTGTTCCCGCCGCAATTCCCGTGAGAAGGTTTAGGGGCAGGACAGCTGGATCTTCGAATCAGCGACGGGCATCAATAACGAGTACTGTGCAATTTAGCTCGTTTGATTCCTGCAAATACAAACGGCCGAGTGATAAACTCGGGCAAATTCAATCTGATTTCTGCAATTTAAGCACGGAACACACTGAATTCTGAAGCCTGGCTGCCTTGTACACCTGCTTTGGCTTGCTTTGCTTTTAACTGACGCGAAAGTGAACTTTTCGGTAGTACGGTACGTGAGATTGCATTGCGTGTCGAGTGCAGCCAGTTTAGTCGCCATTGGCGTGGTGGATGTCTTTTCCAGCTGCTAACCAATACTCCAACAGAATGCACTATACCACAGTACCAAAATAGTGTCGGATGTGGGTCGCTAAAAGTAGAGAATTATAACAAACTATTAGTATGTAAAGATCTCTAACGGACTATCAGTCGGTAATTCAAATTTTCCAACTGCATATCGGTTGGTATGGATCTTAAACCAACCGTCGGTAATTCATGGTAGTAAGGTCAAACTATCAGTTGGTATACATGGATCATAATGAAAAGCAAGCGTGTGGTTCATCTTTCTCTTTTTAATCTGAAATTAAAATTTGCAATTTGTATTTCTCCCTCATAAGAACTTCAAATTTGATAAAAAAATTTCCTAATTTTTTCTAAAATCAGGATCTTTCATTTAATGGTATTTTTTATGTTAATTGCTATTTCTTGGATCTTTTACATATGGCTTATTTTCTTCCACCCAATTAGAGAGTAGGAAAATATATTAGTGCATAACAATTGGTAATGTAACTTCATACCTTCTAATATTCTGATAAACATAAGGTATCTAAATTTAAGGTGCACACGAGTTCAAAAATATTATGAGATATTTCAAATCTCAAAGTTTGACTTGAGTTATGATAAACTGTGTGAGAGATGTATCATTTTATGAACAATGTATGGTCTTACTTTATTAAAATTATTTAATTTTTTTATGCTTATGTGCCAAAAATATGTTTCCATGTCAATTTGTAGAATTTTCTTACCAAATTTAAATATTTATTGTAATTATTATGTGGTGATTTGGAGATAGAAGTTTGAATTTTCTCTAAAAGACAATTGAAATTTTCATCTATCTCCAAGACATGAGCTAGAATGGAACATATGAGGCTAATATAATTTTTCCATAATTTTTCAAATTTTATTGGAGGTACACGTAGTTCAACTTGGAGTTACTTTCGATAAGCACGCAGAAATTTATTTAAATGATAGAAAAGACCAAATATGTTCTATAATTGTTGAAACTCCTACATAACAACTTATATGTTATGTATTACATGTAACAAATGTATTAGGGTATACAAGATAATTATTGTTGCAAGTTACTTCAAAGGGTGCCTTAATTAGTTATTTAAAAATTAGGAAAAAAACTTTTTTGCACAACAAGCGACAATGAAATCCACAAATGTTAATAGGATAGTTAAGTTAACGATATATCCAAATTTCAAGTGTATATGAGCAAGAAAAGAATTTAAGGTTGACAAACTTCATAGTTAGACTTAAGTTGTGTGAAATATTGTGAGGGATCTATCCATTTTGTGAATAGTGTATGTCCAATTTTTGTAAAATCTTATGAAATTTTTGTGTCTAAGCTCATACATCCATAAAATGACTCTATTCAAATTTACAAAATTTTTGGAGAAATTTATATATTATTATCATTATTTTATAATAAGGTGCAAGTAGAAGTTAGAATTACTCCTAACAAACATTGGACTTTTCATCTATTTTCAGTATATGAGCTACAATAGAACATAAGTACTTAAAATATATTTTTGTGTAAATTTTTAAATATTATTTAGATACATGTAGTTCAATTTGTAATTACTTTCAATAAACACTCAAAAATTCATTTAAATTATCGAAAATAGTAAATGAGTTAAAAATGATTAAAACTTCTACAAGACAACTTATATGTAGTCTAATATATATGAAAAATATATTGTTATATATAAGATTATTATTTTTGTGTGTTAGTTCACAAAGATAACTTAATTAGTTGGCGATAAAGAAAAACCAAATGGACTAAAAGAAACTTGAGATTGAGCCGTTTTCTCAACACTCATGCACAGCCCAAATTTTCTTTGTCCATCCATCTCTAATCCGACGGCTTAGATCGCTTCCTTATTGTATATATAAATTCAAACCTCAGATCCACGCCCCTCGCTACCCACCGACGCCTGCTCCCCACTGACGCGCGGCCCCGTAGGCGCTCCGCGGCGGGCGACGGCTTGGCCGAGCGGGAGCCGCTAGGCACGCCCGGCCCGCGCCGCGCAGGGGCTCCGCGGCAGCATTGCTGCAGGCGCGCCCGAGCGGCCGATGGGGCAGGGCCTGGGCCTTGGGCGCCGAGCACCTTGCTCCCTCACCTGCGCGAGCACGCGGCTGGCCGGCGGCGCCCTGCAGCGGTGCGGGCGTGCTGCATTCAGCCTGTGTAGCGAGATTTGAGGCTTCCCGACCTGAGTATGTTTCCTTCCATTGTTTGTCTTGCTTGTTTAATGTTGGTGTCATCTCAAAACATTAGATTTGTTGTTATATTCTGCTAGCTTGTGCTCATGATCTAGCTGATGTTGCTCTACCCATGGTACTCATTTTGACTAGAGTCCACTCACTCTTAGTTAAAATCTAATGCTTCTTGCCAATATGCACATATTTTGGCTGTGCACGCTAATATCTTTCCTTGGTTGACAGGAGGTTAAACAAGGGAAGGAGGCACACATCTTGAAAAGACCAGACCAAAGGAGGCAATATATCTGATGACATTTATTTTTGCTCTAATTGAAAATAGTGACTGCTAAAACATGAGCTCGTATAGAACTGTGACTGCTAAAACAGTAACTTGTATAAAAAAATTCACTATAGTGTTTATATGATTTCTGAAGAAACATGACTGTTGCCTTCAATATTGATTAACCATGTGTGACTGTGTTTTTTCCTTTTCTTTGTTCAGCACACATGCATTGTCAAGAGACTGCTTATAAAATGGTGTGGATTCTGAATCTCCAAATAATTTTGTATTGCAGGTAGCAGTTCCGAGTTCAATTTATCATTTGTGTAGCAAAAAAGCGATGCAGCTGCAGTAGAAAAGCATACACATACCTCTAAGTTTAAAGAAACCAAAGGTTTTGTGATAGTATGTTGATCTCTGTGTTTTGTTTATTGCTGCAAATGGGAATTGCTCTATGGACTTAATAGTAACTGTTCTGTGTGCCCAAATAATGTCTTGTGCTAAGTCAATTGCTGCTCTAATGATTAAACATATAAGTGTAGTTTGTACCTAAGTGAAAAATAGCTCTATACCAGATAGCTATTTTTGTCATCCAATAATATTAACACTAGCTGCATGTTGTGTGGTTGTTTGCCATTCCCTTTTCTGAAACTTTACTGAAAATTGTTACTCACATGTTCAAATTGACTTTCAGGTAGAAGTGTTAGGTGGGACGGTTGATGAAGACGGTTGCAAGTTGATCACAGTTTTCGTTGAAGCTTATGTGTTTGTTTTGTTAGGAACTTCCTGGAGATGAAATCTTTCGCCCACAACCTTGTAGTGAACTGTGATATTTCGATCACAATTATTTGATACCTTGCTCAAAATGATAGATGTAGCAATGTTGATTTCTTGACCATATGCAAATTTTATGGCTGTGAGCTAGGTCAGTTTGTTTTAATGATCTATGTGACATCACTGGGAGCTATTATTTATCTCCTCACAATTTGATTCATGCTTTTCATCTTGCCGTTTTGGACAGTAGAACAAGTGGCTTTCTTTTTTTTAATTCATATAATTGATCCCGTTGAACCATCAGTTGGTAAAGCTCCTAGTACCATCAAACAATCAGTCGATAAAACTGGTGACACACAATGGTAAAACTCTTGAGCTTGTCGAACTTGGTCGGTGAAAAGATGTCGGTCGGTAAAATTTTATATCGACGTCACTTACAGCGATAGATAGGTGGAGTCGGCAAAGCTAATTGATGGTTAGTCGGTATAACGGCTTATACCGACTCCTACGTAGTCGGTGATCGGGGGCTGTGGTACAGTGATGTTAGCCCTGACGCAAGAATTTTTTGTACAAGTTTTTCCGTTCCAAAGTTTCTACTTACTTCATGTCAGCACGCAAAAGCTTGCGCGTCAGATTTGTAGGAGGAGGACCGCAAATGGACCGGTTACAAGTGCCATAGGCCGAAAACTAAACGTTTGAGAGCTACAGGCAAATCTTTTACGGTCCCTCTGCATGAAGTGGACCTGAAATTTGATGTTCCCAGCCGCATAATAAGTCGTGTTAATTTCGCAGCACCTGAAACTTGAATCCCAATGGAATCTCCAGTGACAAATAATCTCCATTCACTTATCTTCTTCCCAAATTGTTAAATCAGAAGGACTACGGGAGCTCTGCCGTTTTTATAGTAGACCTGTCTGTCGCCTACTACATTGTTTGTCATATTTATTTCAAAAATCCGTGGTGCATTCCATTCCATCTTTGTGCAGATGCCAGACGTTGCATTGATTTGTTAGCAAAAACAAACAAAAATGCAAGGGATTCCTGAACACGGAAATTAGCTTTGGGACCTTATTGGATTCTGGCATACCAAAAATTCAGAGATGTCTAGGTGCCTCAGGGCTAACTAAGCGTGAGATACTGACGGCAAGATCAATCAAATTCATTCAAAAGCATAGCCTAGCATGAAAGGATTTAATTCAAATAATAGTGCAATCTGCATCACTATATTGACAACATTACAGGAGTTCATCAACGATCTAATCTAGGTCACGCAAACAGCATGTATGTGATGTATCCTCCGTCTCTTGGGCAGCGGCGACAACGCCTCCACTTTGTTTGGCAGATCCAGCGCGTCGATCTTGGCGAACCAGGGGTGCTCCAGCGCGGCAGCTGCCGTGAGCCTCTTGTCGGGGTTGCACGTGAGGAGGCCGCTGAGGACCTCGAACCCTTCCTCAGACAGCTTCGTCTCGGGGAACAGCTCGCGCAGGTGGTTCTCCCGCTGCATGTCGGCCAGTTGCGGCGGCATCACCACGGTGGACGAGAACCACGGCCATGTGCTGTCGTCGGGCGCGCCGAGCAATTGGAAGATCGCGTTGAGCTGCCCTTGGTCGTGGGAACCCTGGAAGAGAGGTCTCCCGCTGTCGATCAGCTCCGCCATGACGCAGCCGAGGGACCAGATGTCGACTTGCGTGTCGTAGTCGGGCTTCTCCAGCAGCATCTCGGGCGCCATGTACCACAGCGTGCCGGCCGGCTGGTACGGCGGCCGCTCGTCGGTGGACATGGCGAGCCCAAAGTCGCAGATCTTGACGACGTTATGACCCTCGCCGACGAGGATGTTCTGGGGCTTGATGTCGCGGTGGACGATGCGGCCGGCGTGCATCTTCTTGGCGGCCGTGAGCAGCTGCCACATGGCGGCGCGGACCGTGGCCTCGGGCAGCGGCGGGCTCCCGCGGGGGAGCTGGCGGAGGACGTCGTGGAGGCTGGGGCCCACGAAGTCCATGACGAGGCGGAGGTCCATGGTGCCCGCGGCGCGGACGACGCCGTGGAAGCCGACGACGAACGGGTTGGCGGCCTCCTCGAGGAAGCGCGCCTCCCGCAGCGCCGCCCCGGGGCCGCCGTGGGCCGCGCCGAGGCGCTTGATGGCGACGATCCGGCCGGTGTCGCGGTGCCGCGCCTTGACGACCGTACCGAAGGCACCCTTGCCGAGGCGGCAGGTGGTCTCCTCGTACTGCTCCGTGCTGCCGACGGCGATGCGCCTCCTCTTGAGGCCGGCCGGTCCCGCGGCGGCGTGGCTGCGGGCGGCGGCGGGGGGCTCGGCCATCGCGAGCGGTTCAACTGTAGAAGGCGGGACGGCGGATTTCTTGCCCTTGCCCTAGCCACTAGGCAGAGGATGACTGCGCGAGGCAGGGGAGAAGCGCGAGTTGAGTGCCGAAGCAAACCAAGCATTTATTATGGGAGTGCGTCCGGTCCGACCGCGAGTTGAATTGAAACCGATGTCAACACAAAATCGATCCCTGATGCCTCTTCCGGAGCAACCGCCGGAATGCCGGATGCGATCTGCAGACGCGGGAGCCTACTTAGGGAAGGTTTGCTTGCCCGTGACGCATCTCTCGGTGCGCATGGTCTGCGAAACCAGGAAGTTTTTGACGGGCCCCGCTGCCAGCAACGGAAGTACACAGATTAGGTTGGCTGAGCATAGGAAGTGATTACCATTTGAGCGGAATCCAAACACCATCAGACTATATCACCCCTAGGGTGTTCGTCGCGCCCGCCGCGGTTGGGCATGGCAGCTTGGTTTCTCCCAGACCGCGACAGCGCCGGCGATGGCGCTGGCAGCCGTTGGTGTAGCTGTAGTAGATGGAGTAGGTGCTAGGAATTTCGTCGCCGGCGTGTGCGGTCAGCGTCTCGCGCCCCGTTCGACATCTGGCGTCTGATCCTCTGCAGAGGATCACAAGATTCAGGTGCCGAATCTTCAACTTCTGCAACTAGCAGGCGATTTCCTATCTTTCAAAGAATTCAGGTGCTGGTTCGTTAGTCAATAAGTCAAGACACATAAATTTAGCATGAACTGATGATCATGCTGCCTGTCGCAAAAGGGCATGATTTGCAGTCTCATACACCACACACCAGGGTCGCAACCAAATTAAAGCATTCCCAAATTCAGGAATCCATTTTTACTGAACATTATGAAGAATAGCTCAAGCATTCGGACAATTTGTATCATTTTCACTAGGTTGACCTACCTCAATTAGTATAAATCCTGTAGTACTGCTACACGGCCAAAATAATACCAGCATTCCTCAAATCACAGCAACAAATTCGATATATCATCAGATCCTTGTGCACTGTGCCACTAATCTGGGTTCTACTCCCAACCCATTCACTGCCGGAGAATGTCACATTGGTACCAGCACGTTAGTGCCGGTCAAAAACGAGCCGGCACTAACGTGCCTGAACAGTGCAAGGCGGGCACGTTAGTGCCGGCTAGAAATCCCAGCCGGCACTAACGTGCCATCCCCCAACAGTCAGACGGCTGCCACAATGGTCAAAACGCACGTCAGTGCCGGTCGGCATATCTAGCCGGCACTAACTTGGTCAATTACAAGTTAGTGCCGGCTGTTTGCTCTAGCTGGCACTAAACGTACACAGTTAGTGCCGGCTAAAGCCACCAGCCGACACTAACTTGCCCTGTATATACCGGCCACTACATCCCCAGCCCTCCATTTCATTTGGCAGTCCTTCTTCCCGAGCCCTCCATTTCCTTTAACCGAGCTCTTCCTCTCTCTCTCATGGCGTGTTATAGGGGAGGTGCTGCCCATTTTTCCCCAAATTTGTGAGGATTTCACCCATCCAAGTGCACCAAAGGTTAGTAGCTTCTTCCACTCTTCTTTCACGGTGTTTATTCTTTGTTTCATGCTTTCTAGATAAAGAAAATAGTGATTTTAAGGTTGAGGAAAAATAAGCATAATTTTCCAATTTGTTCATTAATTTGAGCAAAATAGAATCAATTTGTTACTTTTTAGAGAAGGTTTTCTAGATAGTTTGACTATGACACATTTAGAGTAATTTTTTTGAATTATTTCACGGGGACATGTGTATATGTTATTATGCAAAATTTTAGGGATTTTAAGGATGAGGGACAATGAGCATGATTCATTAATTTGTTCATTAATTTGAGCAAGGTAGAATTGATTAGTTGCTTTTTAGAGAATGATTACTATATAGTTTGACCATCACACATTTAGAATGATTTTTTTGAATTATTTCATGGTGACATGTGTATATATTATTGTGCCAATTTATTTTGCTATTTAGTTTAAATTTACTAGATAGGTGGCCTATGACACATTTACATTTTTTTTAATTACTTCATAGTAACCTGTTTTTAGGGATAATGAGCATGATTTTTTTTAATTTGTACAGATGGACCGGCAATGGATGCACGGAAGCCGGAGCACCTCGGCGTGGATTCAGGGTTTAGATTCTTTTCTCAAGGCGGCAATGGCAAATAGGTCGCCAAAGGGTTTAATGTGTTGTCCATGCAGTGTTTGCGAAAATAAAAAGGAATTCCGAAAAAGAGAAACTCTATGGAATCACCTGGCCTTGAATGGTTTCATGAGTAACTATAGCCTTTGGACTAAGCACGGCGAAGTTGGAGTTATGATGGAAGATAATGAAGAAGATGACGATGGTGATAACAATCTTCCAGATTGGGCATGGGTTCATGAAGCAGGTGGCTTTCAAGATGAACCAATGGACGAGGGTGAAGCAAATGTTGCACAAGAGGAGCCACCTGACGAGCTAGGTCAGGCGTTGCTTGATGCACAGAAAGACAGTGACACTGTGAAGGAGGCATTAAAGTTTGAGAAGATGTTGGAGGATCACAAAAGGTCGTTGTTCCCTAGTTGCAAACCGGAGCAGAAGAAGTTGGGTACCACGCTAGAGATGCTGAAATGGAAGGCAACTAATGGTGTCACCGATAAGGGATTTGGTATCAGCTATTAAAGATTGTAAAGAACATGCTTCCTGAGGGTAATGAACTGCCGTCAACAACATACGAAGCTAAAAACATGGTTTGCCCTCTAGGATTGGACGTGCAGAAGATTCACGCATGTCTTAACGATTGCATCCTGTATCACGGCGAATACGAGAACTTGGAAGCTTGTCCTGTTTGTAGCGCATTGCGGTATAAGATCAGGCGAGATGATCCACGTGATGTTGATGGGGAGCCGGTAAAGAAGAGCGTTCCCGCAAAGTTGGTGTGGTACTTCCCAATAATACCACGTCTGAAGCGCTTTTTCAAAAACAAGGACAACGCTAAGTTGATACGGTGGCACAAAGAAGACCGTAAGGAGGATCGCATGATCAGACGCCCAGCAGATGGGTCCCAGTGGAGAAACCTTAACCGAGAGTATCCTCAATTTGACAACGACTCAAGGAATATAAGATTTGCTCTAAGTGCGGATGGAATGAATCCGTACGGTGAGTTTGGCAGCGCTCATAGTACATGGCCCGTGACCCTATGTATGTTCAACCTTCCTCCTTGGTTATGCCTGAAGCGTAAGTTCATCATGATGCCGGTGCTTATAGAAGGGCCAAAAGAACCTGGCAACGATATTGATGTGTTCCTGCAACCCTTGATGGATGATCTCTTACTGCTCTGGAAAGAAGAAGGTGTACATGTGTGGGATGAGTATAAACAGGAGTCTTTCAACCTCCGAGCTTTGCTTTTTGTATGCATCAATGATTGGCCTGCACTTGCAAAACTTTCGGGACAGTCGAACATGGGATACATGGCCTGCACCCACTGTTATGATGAAACCGATAGCATTTATTTGAAACACTGTAAGAAGTGCGTATACATGGGCCATCGCCGATTCCTTCCTACCGATCACCCCCTAAGAACCGAAGGGAAGCATTTCAAAGGAGAGCCCGAAACTCATCGTAAGCCTCTGTTCCGCAATGGAAAGCGTGTGTTCTCGATGATCAAGGATGTGAAGGTAGTATTTGGAAAGGGTCCCGGTAGCCAACCTGTTCCGAAGGATGACCAGGGACATGTTCCAATGTGGAAGAAGAAGTCTATATTGTGGAACCTACCTTATTGGCAAGTCTTACAGGTTCGCAACGCAATTGATGTGATGCATCTGTCGAAGAATCTTTACGTCAACCTACTAGGCTTTCTAGGAGTGTATGGTAAGTCAAAAGACACATTGGAAGCAAGGCGCGACATGTGGATGCTAGTTGGACGACAGGGCTTGCAACCCGAGAAGAGAGACAATGGACGTCACTATTTAAAACCTGCCAGCTATAATCTGAGTAAAGAGGAGAAGGAAAGATGGGTACTCCTCAAATATACAGGGCATAATAAATGTTAAAGAGAAGAAAATCCAAAACTTGAAGTCCCATGACTGCCACGTTCTGATGACACAATTACTTCCGGTTATACTGAGGGGTGTTCTACCAGAAAATGTGAGATTGGCAGTTGTAAAGCTTTGTGCATTCATGAATGAAATTTCACAGAAAGCAATTAATCCAAATAATCTAATAAAGCTGCAGAAAGACATTGTCGAATGTCTTGTCAGCTTTGAGATGGTCTTCCCACCTTCCTTCTTCAATATTATGACACACCTTCTAGTTCATATTGTGACAGAAATAACTATTTTGAGTCCTATTTTTCTACACAATATGTTCCCTTTCGAGAGGTTCATGGCAGTATTGAAGAAGTACATGCGTAAACGTTCTCGCCCAGAAGGATGCATTGCTAAGGGCTATGGAACCGAGGAGGTCATTGAGTTTTGCGTTGACTATCTTCCTAATCTCAATCCGATTGGGCTCCCCGTGTCACACCATGAGGGGCGACTAAAGGGAAAAGACACACTAGGAAAGAAATGTAATGTGAACGTCCACTAGTTGCTAGCAACCCGCTTGATAAATTTGCGATTCTTTCAGGCATCAGGATCAACGAAGCCTAAACGGAAACGTGGCTCCAAGAGGAATATGGTAGGATGTACGACCATCACGGAGATCAACGAAGCAACCAGCGAGCCACTAGCCCCTGGTCAAATTAAGACAACCTTTGTCAATCAATTGGGATATCTTGTTAGGGAGAACGTCCCCATAAAGTACAAGCTTTGGAAGAGAAATAAAGTCTCTGATCGACCTGAAGATATCGTGCCAGATTCAGAGAAAGATTTGTTATGGAAAGAGGTGTCGTTGCACTTCAACTTTCCCCCAGGCAAAGCTGACAAAGTAAAGGGATGGGCATTTAAGAAGATGGCAATTCAGTTCGGCTCGTTCAAGAAAAAATTGGTGGCAAACTTTGTCAACAAGGGCCTCACACCAGATTTTGATAAAGTCTAGAAGAAGCAACGAGAGTGGTGGAATGAATTCGTGAATTACAAGCACAGTGCTAACAGCATGGCAGCCTCGATTCAAGGCAAAATGAAATGCTAGCAAAAAGACAAACTTCCATAGACTTGGGCCTGGAGGTTATAAGGTTGCTGTTCCGAAATGGGAAAAGATGGAAAATAATTTAATTGCAAAAGGAATCGTACCGCAGACCTTGAATTGGCCCAAACGAGCAAGGTATTACTTCTATGCTCATGCGACATACTAAGAGAGGCTGCCCAAAGACTTGACGACGCAATGAGGCATACGGAAGAAGGAACCTTCCAGCCCAACAGAGAGAATGACGAGCTGACTTACGCTCTTGGGAATGCGGAACACACTGGACGGACCCGAGGCGTGGGCATAGTTCCATGGAAATATGGCTTTTCCGGAGATCTCGAAACCTACCGAAGCCGATGCAGAAGCAAGGCAGTAGTGGCAGAGAAGATCTGTAGCCTAGAAAACCGGATAATGTCACTTGAGGCAGCAGTTGGGCAACGCTCAGACCAACCAGCTGCCAATGTGGAGTTCAGCACCCCTTCTCAGCGTCGTAGCAGTGTTGCTTCCACAGAGCACCCTAATTTGGGTGCCGACAGGACGAGGGACCCCATCGACGACATCCCCGTTAGGACCCAATGTGAGCTTCTGGTTCTTTATGGGAAAAAGCTCAAAGTTTGTGCTGAGGGTTATGCGGAAGTCCAAGAAGAAGGCAGGACAATACATTGCCAGCCAATTCCTGAAGGATTCACCAGAGTCTTTGTTGACCGAATTACTGAAGAACGCTGGGAAGACTTGGACCTCCCGATCCCTATAGGTCCTGAAGAAACAGAACTACAACATGCCGTACACACATGGATTGCGTGGCCAAAGCGCGACATAAGATTGGTGCAAGCAGCCACAGATTCCGCTCGGTGCTCAAGGCAAAGATCACCAACGCCAGCTGACAGGAATCCTAGTGTTGGCCCACCTTCTCCACCGCCTGCACGGGACCCCAGCATGGATCCGCCATCACCAACCGCACAAAGCGAGCCAATTTCGGCATCATCACCAGCCGCACAACAGAATCAGAGCCAGCGACAGAAGGCATACACGGTACCTTCGGTCCAGCCATCTCATAAGCAGCAAAGAAAGAAGAAAGCGAAGGCTCCAGAAGAGAAAGAGGCAGAAGAATCGTTTCAAACCTTCTTGCTGAAGCGCAAGCTACTGAGGGAGGCTGCGAATAAGAAGCCAGAAATAGATCCGGTTGCGAAGGCACACTTCATTAAACACTTCATTAAAGATCCCACCAAGGAGAAAGAAAGGGAGTCGGATTATGATCGGCAGATCAGAAAGTGCTACAACAACCCCAAGAATCGACGGATCAATGCCAAGACCGTTCCCCAGCTCAGAGAGCAGTCCAAACAATCGATCCCTCCGTTGATAGTGCCGCGTGAAGAATGTCCTGATGAATCAAGAGATCCGTTGACCATGGCTGGGATGATATTGCAAACTGATCTAACAAGGGCTCAGTTGCTTGGGGAGGCCCTACAGAATGCCCGCGGCAAGAAAAAGTTTGTACTTGGTGAACCTTTGATATGGCCAGAGTTGCTACCATTCCTACCAACGAGAATGGCCGAGTTACACAAATGGTATGCCGTGCAATCTAAAGCTAATGAATTAGAGATGTTCCCAGCTCGGATTAAAGATGAGCATTTCTGGCGGGGGCAGATGATGTATATATCGAGTTTGAAGCACTTTACGATTTATACCATCAAGATGCCCTTCACAAGTCCCTCGTGAGTGTATGGTGCATGTGAGTATTGTCTCTCGTTTCATTATTTTTAGCCTTGTGTGTTGACTGATCTCCGTTTTTCTTGTGTCCCGTAGGTCAAAAATTCAAATTTGCTGAAAGAAGAACTTCCATAAGGTCGGGTTCTTCGACCCCAATATTATACACGAGAAATCGGTAGAGCAAAAGACTGAAGAAATAGTCAGTGTTATATACAGGGTGTTGCGTAAGAATAGCATGTGTCCCTTCATTCTCTTGCCATACAACCATCAGTGAGTCGTTCTTTGTTAGCCTATTTTTTTCAATCCCTTCATATTAATAATACTATTTAATAACTATTATAATTAACATTAATTGGTTATACGTATGTATATGCACAGCTTTCATTGGATATTGCTTTGTATTCGGATTGACGAGCACAAGGTCTTGGTGTACGACTCGTTAAGGCAAGATAAATCAAAGTACCAAGATCTCATCGAGGTGGTAAATACTGCATGGCGTCGCTACCTCCGCAAACACATAGGCTTGCCCATAGGTGAAATCGAGCCTCTTTGTTGGGTGACTGATTTTCCGGTATGAATATACTCTCGCTACTATGTCATTCGCAATAAACATCAGAAAAATTCTATATCTTAACCCACATTTGTCCATAGTGTTGGAGACAGGAACAAGGAAACAACTTATGTGGATACTACGTATGCGAGTGGATCAACTCTTTTGCAAGTGAAAAAGGGCAAATGACAGTGGAGGCATTCAATGTACGTGAGCACAATCACATCTGCTCATCATTTTAATTCATTATCTTTTATTCTCATGTTTTTATCGAAAAATATGACAGCATTGGCGGATGAAAGAAGAACTCATTGAAATGGCTCGGATCAGGGCAATTCAAGAAGCTATATGCGGATTCCTGCTCGATGAAGTCATAAATCTTAAGGGCGAATTTTATGGCGATGTCCGTACAAGCGTCGCCAAAAAAGATCCGACGACGGAAAAGCTGATAAATTATTATAGTTGATGTTCTTAATAATTTGTAATATCTCAAGTACTTTTGAACTCCTAAGTGTTCCATACATGATGAATATATATATATATATAATATTAGTGTAATATGCTGTCCTAATATTACTGTGCAATGCAAAAAGTAAAATTATGTAGTCGCATACGGTAGAAATACGCATAGCCATACATATAAAAATGAAAAATAAAAGATTAATAGGAAAAAAGATTTAGTGCCGGTCAGTTATACCAGCAGGCACTAACCTCGCTGCCAGGAGCCGGGCGGGGTCGGGCACGTTAGTGCCGGCTGGTATTTCGGACCGGCACTAACACTCGCCCTTTAGTGCCGGTCAATGTAGCCGGCACTAACGACTGTCACGTTAGTGCCGGCCATTTAGTGCCGGTCATAGGGACCGGCACTAAAGCTTCCTATGACCGGCACTGATGTGCCTTTCTCCAGCTGTGATTAAATCATAAACAATCTCTCCTGACCTACACTAGCAAGAGCAATGCTGCGTATAAATCTTGTTCCTTGGTTTTGGGGTCTAGATATCACCCACATCTGCTGAAGGGTTCAACTCATCCTGGGATGTCATTAGGGATCTACTCTGGCATTACAAATCTAAGAGAAGAAGACTGACTTATGGCGACTAGCTGTGTCAGTGTGATACAATGATTTGTTTCAAATGACATGGTACTTACCATAGTAGTTTCAGATAAAAGTATATATATTGACATCATCAACCTTGGACCTTGGATTTGTGAGAAGGGAATGTGGTATCGCATGAAATTCACAGAGCTATTTACCAAGATTCTTGTTTTATGGGTCTGTTCTTGGAGCTCTGGAGTCCGATGCCATAACGACAGTTGCAAAAACTATGGGGTTAGTTAGCAGAAAAAATGTGTTTCATAGTTTAGACGTCAATACTTGAAACTTTTGAAACTTAGTAACATTGTTTCCAGGCCGGAGGCGAGAGGCGCGCACCAGTAGAAACCCACATCCATCTCTTTCATTTATCGCGGTAGAATTTAGACTCCAACTAATGCCCTTATTAGTTCCGCGACTAAATTTTACAGATACCAAACGACTTTTAGTCCTCTGGACATTAGTCCCGGTTGATAGCCAACCTGGACTAGAGGGAGACTCTTTTATCCCGATTTTTTAAACTCTAATTGGGACTAAAGGATTTTTCGCGGGTTAGTTTAAATGAAAAGCATCATATTTAGAGTTATATATGCTGTGTAGGTGGGATGGTAATAAAGAAGCTACACGCGAGACTAAAGGTCATGGGTTCAAATCCCATGGAACGTATTGGTACTGGGTATGAACATAGACTTTGCCATCAACCCTGATAGGGAGGAGCGGAGGCTCAGCAGGGCCAAAGAGATTGTTGTTCATAGAACCTTCGGAGCATAAGACTCGTCAAATTGTAATAACAAGGGATCTCTACATGACGTTTTGTATAAGAGCAATTTCAGCAGACCTTCTAAACAGTCTTCTATCTCAAGTTTAGAGGGTTAAATAAAAAAAGGATGCACTCCAGCAGACTCTCTATTAGGTCCTCTATTTCTATAAGACCTACAAATTCCCTCCTCCACCCAAGTTAAAGCAAATTTGGAGAGCTTTAAAAAATATAGGCAACCCCATTTAGTATTTAAGGTCTGATTTAGGAGCTATTGCTGGAGTTGCTCTAGGTTCCGCTCAAACTTAAAACATGGACCATCAGTGACTCCTATAATATTCAAATTTGAGAATATAAAAATCATGTTGCACGTTTTGTTGCAGAATGCTTTCAAAATATATCTGAGACCTTGCAACGTACTTTTTTAGGGGTACTGCAAATTTAGTGAAAACAGTGAGCTCTATCTATGTCGATCTGAAAGGTAATAACGACGGCCTAGATTGCATCACGCGAGAGCAAGATGCAAGCAGCGAGGGCGCCTTCGAGCTTCCAAGGATCATTAACTTGTAGGCGTGTTTATTAATCGGTTTTATGATGATGTGTGCCTAATTTTTTAGGTCATCGATCATATTTTTTTCCGGATGTTGTCAACAAAATTTCAGTGGTCTTTATCCTTTAATTTATTTGGTCACTTTATGTTGTGTGTTGTTGTTCTTCTTCATTCTGGGTTAGCGGTTCACAATTGTTGTGTTTCTTGTGATTGTTCAATTTCAGCTCAATTTGCAGACGTAGCATTTTGTTTAAAAAAGTGGTTAGTACGGAAGGCTAACTGTTGTGTTCGTTTTTGTCACGGTCGTGCTTCCGTTTAGCAAGGTATGCGGACCATCATGCCACTCGAAGTCCATGGCCATGCGTATCTTAAACAGGAAGTGTGTCTAAAATCCCATGCAAAACGGCACACTTCTCAATTGTGCTTGTGGATCCCATTGCACTTTACAGCTAGGTAAGGATGTACTTACTCTATCCTGAAATATAAGATATTAAAGTATTTAAAATTTGTATCTAAATATAAGGCATCCTAAGATATTTTGGAAACTAATTATTCCTAAATAGTTATGAAATCAGCAAAATAACAACCAAATAAAGCATTTAATAGAGGTACATGCGTCCTTTCCTCATCTCCTTAATCTGTCATGAAAATACTAAAATACCTTACATTTATATGCTAGCCCCCCTATGCAGTCCACGAACACAAATTAAATTCTACTCTACAAATAATATCGTCCAATATCTTTCTTCTAGGTTATGCAACCTAAATAAATTATCATTATTAATGACATGCCAAGAATATAAATACGAGGCTTTGGTTTATGTGAAGATCTCATGTAAAATATTTTTATATTTATCAGATCATTTGCTTAAATCCAAAATAGATACAATCCACACTTGCATTCTTAGCGTATTGCAACATCCAGGAGTGGATCGAAAGTTTGGGGGTTGCTAACCTCCCCTTCATCTTCCTCCTCCTTCTTTTATTTTTTCTCTTATTCTTCTTTCTCCTCTCTATTAATGGCTAGAAGTTGTAGGAGGGCTTGGGGGCTCCATAGATTATATGAGGAAGGGGGGCTGAAGTTCCCCCTCCCCCCCCCCCCCCCCCCCCCCCACCCTACCTGGATCCACCCCTGCAGCAATATAATGGCTTCCAGTTCGCCGCTGGTTCCATTTCTAGCGATGGAGGGGGGCATAGGGAGCTTGAAGTCATAGGAGTTGGCTGCGGCGGCAGAGACAACTGTGGCGAAGACGATAATGGTTAACGTGAATCGTGTGCACACTCTGAAGGAGCCAACCACGTTGGCGAGCAGCGGGGCTCCGATGTGCATGGAGCTAAGGTCGATGTCATTCTTCACCGTGGCGATGATCGTCTCGAATGCTTTAGCACGTTGTTGATCTCCCCATATACTATAGTAGTTCATCATTATAATATAGCATTAAGGTTACGTGGAGACATCTATGGTGGAAACATACTTTGAAAACCAAATAATAAAGATTTAGATTTCCAAGCACACATCCTTATTGTGATGGTTTGAAAACAGAACGTACGGAAATAGTTTCATCAAATGTAACACTAGCTCATTCCATTTTCACATTAAGGCAAATGCATTTTGCAACCATAAATAAAGAAGAGGAAGTACAAAAAAAATGAGGGAGAAGAAGAAAAATGAGGAGAGAGGAAGATGAAAAAGGAAAAATAAATCTTCTAGGCTGAAATCTTGAATCCACTTTAAACCTACCAGATGTCAACAATACATATCGCGGCTGACGATGGCAGATAATAGCTGTCCAAAGATAGCGCTCATCGCTTCATCATGGCAGAATGTTGTTGCTCCCATTTTAAAGTGGACGAGATTTTTAAAATGTTGTTGCTCCTATTTTGAAGAGGTGTCTCTTTTTAGTCGGTCTTTTCACCTTTTATCATAGGCGGAGCCAGTATTGATACATAGGTATTCCTACGAATACTCAACTATTTTGCTTAAAAATCAAGTAGCGTCAAGTATAAACACATGTATATATTATCTTAGGCACGATTTCTAGTTTTTAATTTGTAACTCAGCCCAACGCATGCCCCACATCCCACCCGGCCAATGCATCACGCGAGAGAGAGATTAGAGATGTGCTGGCGCCCAACATCAAGTGCCATAGCTGTTGTTCCAGGAGAAGAAGAGGTAGCAGGCCAACCAGCACCAGCCCCTAGCAGTTGAATCAACCATGAGTCTATCAGCATTTGTGAGGGAATCTCACATCCAAATTTCTCTGATTTTCTTGCACAATTATTATGATTTTACGAAGGGAGCGCGCGACAGGCTGATCCACACGCGCGTGCCTGGCGGCGGAGCCCACGCGGGCCCGCATTGCACGCGATGCTTCGCCTCACGCTTGCCGTCGTCAGCGAGGGATCCGAGGATACTTACGAACGTGCTAGTCGCAGCGGCGAGGGCACGCACACCGGGGAGGCGGGGAACGCTCGCGTGGCCGCACGTGTCATCTCGGTATCTCACTCGCGCCCGCGTGTCCGCCCACCTGTTGCGCATGGCGCGCCACGTGCGTTCGCGGAGCCGGCCGGCCGCTCTAGAGAGCTCGCGCGCGGCTCGATCCAGCCCCAGCCCCTCTATATAGGTGGCCGGCCGGTGGAGCCCCCGTTTCGCCAGCGCTGCTGCTCTGCTCGCGCCCCGAACTTGGAACACTCGGCCCTCGGTCGGACAGGCAGCGGAGCCCGGAGGAGGGGAAGGATCGGAGGCATGGGGTGCGACGACAAGTGCGGGTGCGCGGTGCCGTGCCCCGGCGGCAAGGACTGCCGGTGCGCGTCGGCGAGCGCTGGCGGGCAGCGGGAGCAGCACACGACGTGCACCTGCGGGGAGCACTGCGAGTGCAGCCCCTGCACGTGCGGGCGGGCGACGCTGCCGTCCGGCCGGGAGAACAGGAGGGCCAACTGCTCCTGCGGGCCCGCCTGCAACTGCCCCTCCTGCAGCGCCACGGCCTGATCCACGCGCAGGCCGAATCCCGGCCGGCCGGCCAGCCAGTCCGGTAGACGTAGTCCGTCTGGCTCGACTCTAGAGCTGGAAGCTCGCATGTACCCCGTAGTTTGCAGCTCGTAGTAGTAGGTAGTACTAAAGAAGGGTAATAAAGGGCTTATGGAAATCCAGGTATGCTCGGAACTCGGCAACAGGCGATGCGGCGTGGTGATGTGCTACTACTGTACGAGAAGACTGAAGGCAGCATGTAAATTATAGCATGAGTTTGTAAATATGTGTGTGATAACAAATGAAATAGATGAATAAAATGTACTGTCAGTGCTGTTCATCCAGTTGAACAGCTTGCTCTAGCGACTGCGTGCTACTGTGCTGTGCGCGGCATACAACGTTTGCTGCCACTGCACCCGCCTCTCGGAAGAAAAAAAAAACTGAACCTGAACATGTTGATCTTGGCGCTGCCGCGTGCACCAAGGCCATGAGAACAGGGGAGAACTAGGTCACTGGCATACCGCCCAGTTCACCTCGCGGCAAGCTCATTCAGGTGCAGGATCTATCTGCACTCTGCAGTGAGCCAGTAAAGATGCACCGCCTGCTCTATAGTCGCGCAGGTACCGCAAAGCCACGATGCTTTTGAACCGATAACCATCCGTCAGAAAAGGATCAGCTCGTAGACCATCAGGACGATGTAACCCACCAAACGCGACTGTCTGCATTCACTGTCACCCCCCACAAGATCACTCATTCGGCACAGGACATGAAAGCAGCCGGTATTGGCTGCAACTTCGTGGAACCCATATCCTGAAGACTGGAGTGGCTTCCAAGGTCAGCAACTTCAGTGACAGATCATTAGTACTGTACTGGACCTCCTTACTGAAACCCCCAAACACTGCTAATTCCTCATGGTCTCATGGATAACTCTACAGCCATCACAAAACACAGCTCACATGTCAGCGTCGAAATGTATAAAACATACCTGAAATCCGGATGCCACAGACCACAGTGATCAACACTGCAATGCATCACCGCATTTTCCATTGAAAACCACCGGTTGAATCAGATAGATGGATAGATGGGGAATCAACAGTTGGAAAGACTACAGGCATATTCTATGGGGCAACATCCGACCGATATGTATGTACACCAATCCAAATTGCAAATACAACACTGTAAAGCAAAGACACGACGACCATGTATGGCAAAGTTAATGGCTGGCTGACTTCTTTTTTTATTTTGTTTTCCGAACTATGGACACCGCCTTCAAATTCTGGGGCTCAAAAAACAATAAGCCGAACACTCCTGCAGATGCACGAATTTTTGAGATTTTGGGCGGCGTCTGACTCAGCTTTAGCTACTGGCCAAGATTCCCAAGGAGGCGCTCCACCGCGGCATGTACATTCCCAGCAGTTGCAACCAGTGCTTGGATGTTCTCCGCATTGTCAATGAAACCCATTTCTCGGAGCTGAGTAAGCTGTGTTGCATAGAGCTCCTCCGGCGGCACTGAAATTAGATAATCTTTAAAGATTACAGACCAAGAAATAATAGTCATATATAAGCATGCGAGTTTTTCAGTAATAGTCTATACTCACCATTGGAATTATTTGGAACACCTAAGCCACCTCCTGACCCAAGCCCGCTGAGCATGCTCATCAAGGTGTCAAGACTAGGGTTTCCTCGCGTACCTGAAAATATATCATAGCAATTGCTCAACTAGAGTACTCTCCCACATACTTGTCTAGCAAGAATGCACAGCTGCAATCTAACATTGCTCTAGAATGGGGAACTCATTGCAGTTAGCCTGAAACTGGCCTGAATGCCTTTCACTTCATTATTTGGATGGTACAGTAAAGGAACTGTAAAGTAGCACAGGCATGTTCAGCACTTAACAAATTCACTTGAATGGTTCCAGTGTTTCCAGAGTGGCGATATAAAGACCTAGGGAACTTTCATATGTTTCCCAGTCATCAAATCCATTTGAGTGCAGCAGTATATAGTCATATCCAGACTAATTCAATTTCAGTATATTCAAGCATTGCCTGATAGAGAACTTGAATGGGACTTTTGGGATAAATGTTTCTGGAAAACTTAATGCACTTAAGTTACACAGCCTCAGCAGTTTGGCACTAAAGTAAGAAAAGATCAAATGGTAATCGGTAAATAGTTCTCATGCTAAAATTTATGGCTTAGATCAAGGCATGACTGAAACATTGAGGAATCCAGTCAGTCAAGCACCAAATGCAAAGCAAAGCAATAATTACTGCACAAGCAAAACAACACTCACAAACATTCACACAGAACGTGACATAGCAACATACAAATTCAAGTGAAAGAAAACATAGTGGGCAAAAGTAACTGGGAATTACCTGTGGCGCTGCCTGAATTGTTGCCATCCCTGAATCAAATCAAACAATTAAAAAGTAACTCCAAAAAACATAATAATGGCAGTGTTCAATTTCTATTTCAAAAACAAATGTAAAAAATGAAATTATAAGATATATGAAATCCAGGTATTGTTGAACTATGAACACTCACTGGCTAGGTTGTTGTTGACCAAGCTGTCCTAATAAGGTCTGCTGAAATGAGAGTAATTGCTGAAAGAAAGGGCAAAACATTTAGGCTTAGTAACGGATGGAAGTAGTTAATGTCTTGTATCATAAAGTACCTGCAAAGTCTCCGGAGATGTCAACTGGCGAAGAAATTCTGGATTTTGAAACATTTCCCTCAGCTGAGTGTTTGATTCCATCAGGTTGCGTGCATTCGGGTTGAAGTTAAGCAACTGTGAACAAGGAGAGATTACAAAACGCCCAATGCTAGGATTCCACCATCTAGAAAAGAACAAAAGAAATTTAACGTGGGCTCAAGTCAAACCCTACTGTACCTGGTTCATGGTCTGTGGATCAGACATAATGCTCTGCATCATCTGCATCATTGCCGGGTTTTGCAACATCTGATTCAGAAAAGAAGCATCAGGTGAACCACCAAGAATACTCCCAAGATCTGCTGATCCCAACCCTCCTAAACCACCAGCAGCACCAGATCTTTGACTGCCAGCAAGACCACCGAGCAAACTACTCAAATCTGGTGAACCCGACCCTCCCAGGCCACCAGTGGCACCAGTTCTTGCACTGCTAGTAGGACCGGACCGTGCTGCTCCTTGTGCACCCCCAGCTGGTGATTTTAGTAGGCAAACGAAAAATAGTAACACATGTCAACATCAATACCAAAACCCTCAAAAAAACACATATCCCAAAACTGAATTATTCAAAACCTACCATTGGTGCTCCAGGGATTTGGAAGTGGATTAGTATTTGGAGCAGGGGTTCCTGTTGTTGACTCTGAACCAGGAGTTGGAGCATTTGTTGCAGGTTGACCAGGTTGGTTAGACCCCTGATTGCCAAGAAGAGCTGCAAATGGGTTTGAGGCTGTGTTGCCTTCGCCGCCCATTGTTGTTGCATTTAGGAAAGGCTCCTGGACAGTTTCATACATGCGTCGGAGCATATTAAACCCTTCAGGAGAAGATTCAATGTTGCTCATAGCTCTGTCTGTGTTCCGCATCATCTCTCTCATGATTTCAGGGTTTCTAGCAGCTTCGAGAGTTTGGCGGAGGACACTTGGGTCATTGAGCACATGGGCAAGATCTGGATTCCGATCCATGATCTCGCGCAACTGTGGGTTGCTCATGATCATATTGCGTATTAAATCTGGGTTGTTCATGAGATTTTGCATTGCTGGCATATTCATTATCTCCCTCATCAAGTTGGGATTCTGGCTTAAATGCTGCTCAACTTGCTCCAATTCTGGAAATCCTGGCCCAAATATACCTGATGGCCTGCCACTTCTTGGAGCACCAACACCTGGAAATAGGCCTCCCAGGCCACCTGCTGGGCCACTGCTAGGAGTAGATGAAGCAAGGGGACTGGCAGCAGCTGGTGCACCTGATGCAGCTGGTGAGGCAACACCACGCACCAAGTGAATTGTGTGATCTGTCTCAACGCCTACAACATATAAGAAGCATGTGCAAAATGATTAATAATTCCAACATTTAAATTGTACATGCTAAACTGACAGAAAGAAAGAGAATGTTCCTAGATCTGATATAAACAAAACCAAGAGAACACCCAGATAGAATACCTACAGAAATTATACATGTGCGGAAGGCAAGCATCTTGTGAGTATGCCATAAATCTATAGTATCATTAAAAATGAAGTTGCCACCACATACAGTGGCCACTGCAATACAAATGTACTAATAATGAATCTATACAATAGCACTAAAAGCTTACTTACACTGAACAACACAATCATTTAGTGCAAAATTACATTACATCTTATACGATAAAAAAAGTAGATGGCGGAGCCATTCACTGGAGTGCTATCAACCCATAATTTAGTTTTTAAAAATAGCACTCGAACAATCAACTGTGGGATGCATCAGATAATCGAAGCCCACTGATTTTTTTGGTTGCCATGACCGACAAACCAAATAACTTTCAGGAAAGCTGAGAACTTTACAGAAATTACCCCCCCCCCCCCCCCAGAAAAAAAAGTATAGTGCATTAACACAAAACGAAACTACTCAGACCTAAGGCAAATATAAAATTTTGAACTCACCACATTAGCTTGATATCAATAGCTTATATCTACACCCACATAAAATATATACGAGAATCAAGTGCACTCTAGCAAAAAAATTACAAATGATATATAACGTATCTCCCCACATGCCAATCATAAGCTAAGAATGTACCAAATTTTACTTGATCTCCCAATCCATCCAAAGGTCATAAGTGTTTCCTACGAATACACACCGAGACATGCACAACCAACAGTTCTAGAAAGTCTGCATAACATTTGGAATTATTGCGAATCGTGACAAAAGAAGCTGCCTTCTACTTCATCAAATACTAGGCTGTAATAAATATCAATCAAGTTAATGCTTTTACGTTACGATCGGGACACTACGCAGCATCCAAGTTAACGGTATACGTTACTTACATCACCGAATCAAACGTGTCAGCTAGCGCAATACACAGTAAATCTACTACTAGCTAGCATGCATAGCAAGGAAAAAAACCAAATGCAGAATCTAGCCACCACTAAATACGCTATAAGCACAGGCATTTAGCCGGCAACCCGAAGCACGCATAACTCACAACCCCACCACCGAATTCATGAGCCGAGCTGGCCAATCCCACCCTACGAGGCTAAATCGCGAGCTACTTTACTCTACCAAAGGTGATTCAGCGTGGGCACGCACCGTAGCTTTCTAGGGTTTGTTCGTCCTTGAGGATGCGGCCCTTGTAGATCAGGCGCTGCTGCGGCGCCGGCACGTCGCAGCTCCCGGCCACGACCTCCTTGAACGCGCCCACCGTGGCGGCCAGGTCGGCCTGCACCGTGAACTTGGAGCCGTTCGCGCACCGGATGTGCAGCGTCGCCCCCGCCGGTGCCGGCGCCTCCCCCACGGCAGCAGGCGGGGACTCGCCGCTCCCGGCGCCTTCGCCTCCGCTCGCCATGGACTCGAGACCTTGCTCCGATCCGGTCGGCGTCGGCGGCCGCGGCTCCGATTGGGGTTTGGCGTGTGCGCGTGAGCTGCAAGGTCTCTCTTTTTTTTTTCTTCCTCCCCTGTTCCCCTCTGCTTGCAAAGGAAGAAGAACTGAAGAAGAACCAACAGTGTGTGACGCGTGGGATTTAACGGCGGGGAGCGGCGCGTGGTTGAGGCGATGGACGGCCTGGATCCGTCCCGTGACGTGGAGGTGTGTGTCTCTGCGGGGTGGGGCTGGGATCGGGGGCGTGGACCGGGAGCGTGATGGTCGGTGTGAAGAAGGTTCTAGGCCTAGGCTTGACCGCGTGCCGGCGTGAGCTATAGCGTCCCAGTGACCGGGAAGGTTCCTCTTCCTCCTTCCTTTTGTGGAACGGGTCCATAGACTTCGGCCTCTCGCGTGCAGGGTGCTTGTGTTCAGACTCCCGGGTAGGATCCATGATTTATGCTAATATGATCCATGGAATCTACAGGGTGGCTCTTGGTGGTAGGCGCACTGTGCTAACCGAACGAGATCAATGGTGCATGAAAGTTGTGAAGAGAAACCACTGAGCATAGACTTTCACCTTCTGACACAATACGATAATACTCTCTCCGTTCCGCAACGTAGGCCGGTTTGGAATTTTTAAATTTATTATATTTACTATATATCTAGATATAATATATTTAAATGCATCGTAAAATTTATAAATTAAAAAAATCAAAACAATCTATATTTTGGAACGGAGGAGGTAGTTAGTTACCGAGAACAACAATATTTATCTCCACCAATTCTACTGTAGCATTAAGGAACAACTTGCGTTGGATTGAGCAACTAACATATAAGAAAACCCAACTCAAGTTATTCAACCCGATACCTAGCTATAGCATTAAAAGCAAGCACAAAAAAATTGATTTTAGTGGTTGTTGATGACATCGGCAATAAGTGTCCCCAGCCACGAAATCAAGAATGAGCAAGCTGGGGGTCAATAAGATGGGCCAGCAAGAGTAAAGATTTAAAGTTTCTATAATTAACCTAGCATTTTATAATACATATGGCACGAGTCCTAACATAGAAGGAAGTTGCATAGAGCAATCTCTGCCAACATATCTCTAGTGTATCAAACTATCTATTTGTAAAATCCTAAATCGTGAGTAATAACTTTCGTATCTTTGTTTTCATTCTACCGAGGTGCCTGGCTGAAGTCTATTCATCATAAAATGTCATAGGCCATACTTTCACATGAACATGTATAGAGAAAAAAAAAAGCTTTGCAAAAAAAAGGCACAAAAATTTTGGAATTACCTTAGTTGTTCCAAGACGGGCCTAAAAGCTGATGATGGACTCAATGGGCCTAAAATGCTATTATCCAAGGCCCAAAGTCTAGAAAATCATAGCAAACTATGGGCCCAAAGATTTCGAGGCCCCAGCGAGCCCAACAACGAACAAGGTCGGGCACGACACCGAAGCAGCACATGAGTGCCACCTATCGCACCACGCACTCTGTGAGCCCCGAATGTCCTGGCCGCCCCCGCCAAAACCATCTTTCCCACCTCCTATGGTTGGGCATATTACCAAAAACCTGAACCCGAACTCGAAAAACCCGAGCCCGAACTTGAAAAACCTGAGCCCGAAAAACCCGATCACTACTTGGGATAGCAAGTCCGGTACCCAAAATTATTATAGGTAAATCAGGTTTAGAACCCCGGTACCCGAACTCAAAAAAAACTGAACTTCCAGGCAGTCCAACAGCCCAAGTATTTTCAACACAGCCCATTATTGTACCCCATAGCTGCAATTTCAGCCCACTCCATCCTTTCATACGTCTGACCTAGCTCGAACCCACGCACCGATCAACCTCAGTCGGCGTCTGGTAGCTCCTCGATCAACGTTGCCTCAGGGTCGACTGAGAGAACGGCTGCAAGTCCATGACGTAACACTGGACTAGGTCCCGATAGAAGTCTGGTCTTTGATTTTTCTTTTAGATGTCGATCCGTAAACAATTTAATGCTAGTGCTCTGCTATCCTTGAATGCTTCGTGCCTTTTAGCTGATGTGAGATCTGCTGCCTTTGTTTTGTAAGCTTGTTAGCTCGTTGTGCGGCTTTATTACTATTGATATTTTTTGTTTTTAATTTCTTTTTTATTCGTGCAAAGGTGATACAAATTTTGCAAACAATCTCACAAATTCTCGGGTAGTTTGGGAATACCCAAACCCAAATTTTCGGGTATCAGGTTCTTCTTTTTTCAGACAAATTTCGGGTAGGAATTTTGAAAATCCGAAATTCCTAAAATCCGAATTACCCGACCTGAAATTTTCGGGTTACCTGAATGCCCACCCATACTTCCAGCTCTGCGCCGCCCACGCGTCTGGGTTCGTAGCTATCGCTTTCATCTCCAACTGCATCCCCCAGATGCACGCTCGCTGCGCAGGAGCTGCCCGCGCGCGCAGGGTGTTCGACGCGATGCATGGTCCCGTGGAACACTATGATCACGGCATACGCTCATGCTGGGGACATTGTAAAACTCAGATGGAGTATTTGTAAAACTCAGAGCTTCCGCATACATTTGAAAGATTCCCTTATCACAGATGGTGGTGCTACTGATGATGCTGAGGCAGAAACTCTCGAAATGTACCTGGCCATTTCATGTAAGCACGTTCTCGTTGATTTTAGGATGCCTGCAACTGTCATCTGTTGGCATGAAAACAAGTAATGGCCATCTCAATTAGCTATGACATCATGAGGACCGAAGGTGCGGAGTTTTTTTTTCTCGAACGCGCAAAAGATCTGCGTATCAATATATTAAGAAGAAAGGTAGGTGAGAACACCCAGAGTACACAGTTTTTTTTCTTTCCAGGGGAGAAAAACAAACCTATAAAAACAAAACACCCCTTACACACAAACTATCCCTCTAAACCCTTGACACTTTTTTCTAGACCCAAGATTGGAAAAACCAAAACATCCTAGCCAGCTGGTAACTGGGCGAGGATGTGAGCAACAATACCCCACAAGTGTAGCTCCTCCCTGATGGATGAAAGAACTTCATTCAGGTTTGGCTGCAAACCATCAAACACACAACGGTTGCGGCGATTCCACAGCGACCAAGCCACCAAGGTTACAACAGAGTTAAGCCCATTTTAACCGGGGCATCCACCCTGCTGTTCGCGTTGTCCCACCAATCATCCAAGGAGTTTTCATCCGGTTGTGGGGCTAAAGCCTGCAAGCCAAGCCCTTGCAACACACTGAACCACACCTGTCGTGAAAAAACACAATGCAGCAGTAAATAATTTATTGTCTCCTCTTCTTGACCAGAGAAAAGGCTCAGGATGAGGCAGTCCCTTCCCAGCGAGTCGATTGCCGTCCAGCACCTATCATGTGCGACTAGCCACATGAGGAATTTACATTTGCCCGGGGCCCAACTTTTCCAGATCCCTTCCCATATTCTGAACTGAGTGGCTCCCATGAACATAGCCTCATAAGCTGACTTTGCTGAATACCTTCCTGAGGCTGGGAATTGCCAAATGTGAGTGTCCTCTACCTCTGGTTGTAACGCAACATCCGAAAGTAAATCCCAGAGCCCTAGATACTCAGCCAGGACATCCACAGTTAGGGCCCCTCTTATGTCAGATATCAAAGGTGCAGAAAATTGGCTAAAGAAAGAGATCAAAACTGATCTCATCTTATTTTGTTATATAACCTGATCCCGGCTTTTTATAGAGGGAATTGAGTAATGCTATGTTTTTTTTTTTACCAGATGTTTCTTGAGAGGTATTGGAAATATAAGAAGACAAGTCAGGTTGAACTGTTGTCCAGAGGAGATGCAAGATTCCGGAGGAAGCATTGTCCAGCCCTGAATGTTACTGGGGTATAAATTTGTCCAAGGTCCGAGGTCATTCATACTCATTTAAAGAAAATTATCATATTTGAATTCCTTTTAGTTATATTATTTTTGTCTGTTTAGGCAACTTGAAACACAACAATGACAAGCATAGAATGCTGCAAGAAAATATTTCTGGGTACTTTTTCACAAGAATGTTCTGGCTAGCTAGCAACGTCCATCAAGCTCAGCTTATATCACCGTAGTTTATAGTCTGTTACCAGTAATTCCGGTGTCATATACTCATCCCAACTGTCACTTTCCAGAGTTCCACTGCTCAAAAATTGAATGGCAGAATGCTACAAAAAGGGTGGAATATCTCATAGTTACTTGCTTCGATTACTGTTTACACAGAACGAGTCTGGTGGTCTGTTGGGTGTACAGACGCGAATCTGTCATACAGGATTTGACTTTTCTTTGCAACCGAATGGAAGGTGGTTGAACATATCTGGAAACAAAAAAAGCTCTGTTTCCGAAACAAAGGGCGAGATATTGTGTAGGTTCCATTTACAAAGCTATGATCATCTTTCATGTTGCAATTTTTTTTGAAACGTCTTTCATGTTGCATTTTAGTAATAGCTGCACCTCTCCTTTGATCAAGTTTCCTTTTTCGATCCAAAATGTTTAAAATACTCCTCATTTTGGTGGTGGTCCGGTTGGTCTTTGATAGTTAGCTACAGCAGAAATAGCATGGGCATCGTCCCTTGTCAGTGGGTTCAAGCGTCCTCCTCCATCCAAACACGTCTCCTGCTGGGAACCTTGACGTACATAGCATGACCACCAAGTTATGGATTTTAGTTCACTACTTCAATGAAAAAAAAATGTAGCATTTCACAAAGTAGGGCACTTCCTGGATTTGTATCATCTAATAATATGCGCTTTGGAGGACAGTGCAGAACAGATGCCTTGCATGCCTGTGGGCACTATGATAATCGTCAGTCCCCGAAGTTTCTCGCTAATGACGTGTGCCTTGGTTCAGCACAGTCCAGCAGGCCCCGATCGCATTTTGATTAGCCCAGTCCGGCGTGATTACTTGTTGTCATGGTTGTGCTAATGACATGCAACTAATATTCTGTCGGTTAAACCAGTGTGCTCCGATTCTTGACGGCTTAGCCCACTCCATCGCTGTTAACCCTGATTGATACCACTCGACACGACAATATAACTGCGTGCGCGGTAGCCGCAGGCCTTTCTGACCTTGTCCATGTCAATGGTTACCTTTCCTTCCAGGCGAACGCAAAGCAACCGGGCAGACGACATGGCAACCGCCGCTGCTGCCGCCGACCCACCAGGCCGCGGTTCGGCCGGCGCTAGCTGCCGCGCATGCAGCGAGCCAACAGGAAAGGTTTGGAGGCCGCGCGCACGGGCGGGTTCGCGTCGCGGACGGGTGGCGCCCCCCGATGCGCGTGGCGCGGAGCGAAACGGCGAAACGGTCCTGCGCGAATTGACGAGCTATTACGCGCGCGCGCGCACGGGCCCCGCACGGCGCGCCGCATGCGTCGCCGTCGGCCGCGTCGGCGCCGCGCAGCAGAGCACTGCGGCGGCCGAGAAGCTGTGGTTCGGAAGGGAACGGCAGGCGCGGCGCCCGCCAGCGCCCAGCGGCATCCGCGTCGCGTCTGGAACTGAGGCTGCCGGGCTGCCGGATCGCGGAGGTCACGCGGAGAGTCAAACGTGCAGCGAGTGGCTGTGGTGGCGTCGTATGGGACGGCTGATCGTTGCGTCGACGCATTTTTTCTTTTTAAGGTTTCGCTGACTGGCCGAGTGTCCGGGTCAGCGGGCGGGTGTCGCTGGTCCTAGTGCAGCTGCAGGACGGCAAAGCATGGAGCAGAGCAGCACAGCCGCAGTAGTAATTGGGAGGTCGGTACTCGTTACGCGTTAACGGCTAGCGGTTGACTCGGGCTCCGTCCCGCCATCGTGCGATACCGTGCTACACGGGTCCGAATCGGAGTGCCAGGGGCCAGCTACTACCGGCCCCAAAAGCTGTGTGGATGGATGGATGGACACCCAACGGTATTAGATCGGCGTGACGCCAACGATCACGCTCCACCAGCGATAGCATGGTCATTTGTGCTGCCTGCGCACGCGGCCATCTTGTCTTTGATCGGATTCGTACAAAGCGCAGTTGCTACGCATGATTTGAGCCCAGAATGCGACCCAAAAAGGATGCCGATACGTATAATACAGGACGTCCGGAATCCAATCATGGTCGGTAGGAGGCTACGGCCCGGATCCGGTCACTCTCGCAATAAGATTCGGAAAGGAACCCCAGAAGGCCCGAACCATGATGGTGGGGGTTCAAGCATGATTGGGAAGAGCACGGATGGTGCCGCCCACGGCCCCGCACTGTCACAGGCCACCACTCGCGAGCACACCATGATGAACAGCACCACGTACGTGGCACCACGGTCTGCCCCTGCCCATCTGGTGCGCTCTTTCACAGTTCATGGACGGATGGGATCGAGCTATACCTTCACGTGCAAACGGCAAAGCAATGATCCGTCGACGCCCTACAACAGTAGCGGTCTCGGCTCCCAAATACTAGCTTGCAAGCTCACAGTCTCGCAGAACGCGCGCTGCTATGCTTCTTCCTGGTTGTAGCTGCCTGCTTCCGGTAGGGCAGTCTTGCGCTGAAAGGGACGCCGGAAACATTGCGCGAAAGGGGAGGGCAGGAACGCCCGGGCCTAGGACCCAAGGTAGACCCCAGGTATCTGTCCTCTGCGAACAGCTCCCAGTTCGGTACGCGCGTGCCTTTCCCGGCGCGGCCTACCGCCACTGCTGCGATCGAATCAACGGAACGGGAAGTTCAGATCGAACTCGAACACACCCCATGCGCGCGCGCAAGAGACGGTGGTTATCCGGAGCGGGCGGCCGGCGAGGCGTCCGACGTGTCGTGATCAGGAGTCAGGGCCGGCAGCCGTGGTGGGCTTGGTTACTGCCATGGCAAATGATAAACGAGGCGCTTATCCACCGGAGCAGGGGCCCTGAGGGAGACCGGAGAGCGAATGGCGGCGCCGGCACGGGGAAGGAAGGAAGGAAGGGAGCAGCGGACGGACGCACGGTGGCACGCGATAAGCCTCGACGCCTTCCCTGTCCCCTTGCCGCTGGCTTCCCTGCTCGTAATCCTCGGCCACGTCGGCAACTCCCGGTCTTATCCCCTCGAATCAAATCCCATTCATCTCCAGCCCCTTTTTTTGTTCTCCTCTCATCAGGTCCTCGTCCTCGAACCCCTTAATTCCAGCAGCAACTTTTCCTCCCAACGCTGGAGTACATGCGGCTGTCAGCGTGTTCAATCATTGCCAGCAAAAAATTACCGTGGAGTGGTCGAATGCAAATCACAGGATTAATGAACGGCAACCGAATTACAGTCTGCCAACGGAGTGCTGGTCACCAGCACCAGGTTACTTACCGGCGTCCACGTGCCAGGCTGCCGGGAACGGTCTGCGCCAGGCTTTCATCCGACGCCTCGCTGACGCGCCCCCGCGCCGCGGCACGCGTGTCCGGGGGTCGGTGGCCGCCCCCCGGCCTCGCCGTCCTCTCCTCCTCCCTTCCCCATGTCCCCTCCCCACACCAGGCCACCACCTCTATATCCGTCCCACGGCGCCGCGCTTCGCCCCCAACCGCGTCGCGTGTCCAAAACATTCTGCGGCCTGCTGGAGGGCAGCACCAGGTATCATCAGTCCAGCGTCCACCCTGCTCTGGCTACTAGAAGCACACGCGGGCACCAGCTCACCTAGATCCCGCGCCGCGGTCGGAAACCAGAGCGGCAACCTTGCGGCGCCCGCGCCGAGCATAAAGCCGGCGCTCGTGGCATTCCAATCCCCCAGTTCAGTTCTGTGTTTCTGTTCTGTTCTCCCAAGCGAAACCAATTCGAGCCTTCTCGTCTTCGACCTCGAGAGCTCGGTCCGTGGCCGTCGCCATGAGGAGCGCCGCGCCCCTGTCCCTCGTCTTGCTCCTGGCCTTCATCGCGGTCCCGTCCCCGGCTCGCGGCTGCGACCGCTGCGTGCGCCGCTCCAAGGCCACCTACCAGGCCTCCTCGCTCGCCCTCAACGGTAACCAGCCGGCTCCGCGTCTCGATTGAGGGTTCATCTGTTTGCCGCTTGCAATTGATGGTTTTGTTCCTGAATCGCGCAGCCGGTTCGTGCGGGTACGGCCCCCTGGCCGCGTCCTTCAACGGCGGCTTCCTCGCCGCGGCGGGCCCCGAGCTCTACAGGGGCGGCGTCGGCTGCGGCGCCTGCTTCCAGGTAGGCTCCTTCTTCCCCCCAATTCCTCAGTTTTTCAGTCAAAGAATTTGGATTGAGCGAGGATCGCCCATTGCAGGTGAGGTGCGGGGACAGCGAGCTGTGCAGCCCCGCCGGCGCCAAGGTGGTGGTGACGGACCAGGCGCGGACCTCGAACCGCACGGGCCTGGTGCTGAGCGGCGCGGCGTACGCGGCCATGGCCCGCGCCGGCATGGCAGCGCGGCTCAGGGCGCGGCGCGTCGTGGACGTCGAGTACAAGAGGTAGGTGCCCGCCTGCCGCCCGGCTCCTTGTCGCCGCCCGCAAGTACGGCGTGTCGGCGTCGGTAGCGTGCGTCATCTCAGCTCCGCTCGCACGTGCCGATGATGCAGAGAACAGCTTAGTTTGTTTCACCCCCGGGATTGGGAGAAGAATTAACACCTGAATTCTTGTGGGGGCAGGATCCCGTGCGAGTACGCGAACCGCAACCTGTCGATCCGCGTGGAGGGGAAGAGCCGGCCGCCGAGCGAGCTGTCCATCAGGTTCCTGTACCAGGGCGGCCAGACCGACATCGTCGCCGTCGACGTCGCCACGGTAAGCAGCAATTCCCCCGGCCGCTTCAAACAAAGATTGGGAGCTGAGGTCAGCCAAGCAACGCTCTAATTCACGGGCGGTTGATTGACGTGGTTGCCGGTGTGGTTTTGTTTTGTCGGCACGCAGGTCGGGTCGTCGAGCTGGCGGTTCATGACGCGGGAGCACGGTCCGGCGTGGAGCACGGCGCAGGCGCCGGCGGGGCCGCTGCAGCTCCGGCTGGTGGTCACCGGCGGGTACGACGGCAAGTGGGTGTGGGCGGAGTCGGAGGTGCTGCCGCGGCGGTGGGAGGCCGGCCGCGTCTACGACGCCGGGGTGCAGGTCGCCGACGTCGCGCAGGAAGGGTGCTACCCCTGCGACACGCACGAGTGGCAGTGACGCGCGCGCGCACAGCCTGGATTGTAAAACTGTACAGCCCTTTTTTTTTTGCCTTTTCCTGTCCTTTTCTTGACCGTCCATTTTTCGACGGATGGACGGATGGATGAAATTACGAAATGATGAATCGGATCGGAGAGAGTCAAACGTGCCGTGGCAACTTGGGTTCGGCCTCCCTGTTCCCCCACTTCTAGCTGTGCCGCGGAGTTGGAGCGCACGATGTGGCGTGCGTAGTGTGCTGCGTGCATGATGGCCTTGGTCGTCAACGACGAGCGCTTCCACTTGCCGGCGGTCAGGGCCACTCGTTCCGAGCGGGCACTGGCGGGTGCCGTCGTCACGACGGGGGAGGTGAGGTCACGCGGACGTAGCTGAGCCGGAGAGACATGCTCGGCAGATGCGGCCAGCGTGCCGCTAGCATTTCTACACCGAGCAACGGCTCCCTTGTGCGGGCAGGCATCTGCGATGCTGCCCGGCCGGTGAGATCGTGCGGTTGTTGAGCCGAGTCTACTACGACGTGTGGCCGGCTCTGGAGCTGGAACTGGAACAGAGTGACCGGCATTTTCGAACTTTGCGGCTGCAGCATGTATGCTAAACGGGCGGATTAGGTGGGCGTTCAGTGGTTTGAAACGGTGCAGCCGAGATATTCTTTCTTATTTTTTGACATGAGGCTTAGGGCTCCCGATGCAGCTTTTTGGTTTCTTCCTGCTGGAGCGTCATGCTCGGAGAAACACGGTTGGTGTTTGATACCAGAGTCCATGGCAGAGCAGCTACGGCAGAGCGCGGGTGGTGTGTGCCTCACTCTTCGTCGCGAGCACACGATGGCATGCGCCGCCTGCTCCGTACGGAAACGTTCGGCAGGTCCAACGAGAGCGCTTCGACGTCTTCGGCACTGGCTACCGAGCAAAGGCTCGAGAAGCATTGGTTTGTGATCCCGTGGTTGGGCCGGTGGAATCATCTGTTCTTCTTGTTCAGTCTTTTTTTTTCCCGTCCAAGCAGAGTAGCCGGCATTTTGGAATTTCGCTGATGCAGCGTCCTTTTTTTTTTTGCCGTCGGCGCCTTGACTCTTCTCCCTCTGGCTGCCGCGGCACGTCGTCGTCGGATCGCGGGTGGTGGGTGCCTCGCGCGACGCCATGCGCCATCTGCCTCGTAGTACGGCTGAAAAGCCTCAAACATTCGCGCCACGCTGCCACGCGGCCTCATCGAGGTCACCTGCTCTGCTGAGACGGCGACCGTCGGATGATTGTTGTTGCTGCGCGAGGAGCTCGCGCGGTCGCGTCGGGATCCGGTGGGCAGCGTTTGACGCTTCTTCGCTGCCGCCGCACATCAGCGTTCGGCAGGGAGGCGGGCGTGCGTCGCCGCTCCTCATCGGACGTGAACGGGTCTTCTGCGCACGATGGCATGCGTCGCCTGAACCGTACCGCCGAGACATCGCGCGGCCTGCTGTCACCGATATCCATTGTTGGTACTAGATGCAGCTCGGAGATGATAAGAATTACTCAACTATCCATCGTACGGTTGCTGCCGAGGTGGAAGAAGGCCATCGCCTTTTTGGCAGGCCCCGCCGCCAGCCTACTCGTTGGCCCACCACGGCATGGCTCCTGTCGCCCAGGCCCAGCGCTGCCTGTGGTCCGAACAAATAGCGGCCTGTTTGTTTATCTTCAGTTCTTCTTCGGCCTAACAAAACCGTTGCAGCGTGCGTCATGCAGCCCATTCCAACTGCAGACTCGAGGCCCAAGCTCGGAAGCGAAATGGACCTCTCTCCCTTCTCTTCTTAGGCAGAGCTTTGGGCCACGGTTTGGAACAGAGAAATTCACGTGGTAACCTTGTGGCGCAGAACAGTTCTGACTTTTCCCGGCGTCGTCCTCCCGACGCCGCCGTCTTCGCGTCGAAGCGTTGGTATATATATGGTACAGCCGTGACAAGGCCAGCAATGGCAGACCTCCATCGAGCTAGCTGGAAGCATAGAAGGAACTGCGCGCGTGCTGCAGTCGCCAGGCCCTGAAGTAATAGCCTTTGCTTGCTTGATTCGGTTCGAACTTCGAAGAGGTTGACTTGGTAGCGATGCGCCACTGCCCGATCTCTGTCCTCGCCTCGCATTGAATACACGCTGACCAGCGTCCTCCCGCGCTGCACCATTGCATCGCTGTCTCGACTGGTAGAAAAGGCAGAGAGCTCAGAGCTGGGTCTCGTGAAGCACGGGCGGGGACGGTTGACTTCATGGCTCGCGCTTGCCTGCTGGCTAGCCCGACACGTGCAAGTTGGGCGCCGTACAGGAGCCTCATGCTCGGCGTAAAGGCTCTTGCCTCTGCGATCTCGCAGCCGTCGTCCCGGTCCCGTTGACATTTCCACGTACTGGAGTCGAGTATGGACGGGGGGACGGCAACAACTTGACGCCCTGGCGTCAACGCGACAACGCCTACGTCCACGAGCGGCATACTGTACCTGTCACGACCCAAACTTAATTAACATGGTTAAAAATTTAAACAACATCATCATGAGCATCATCCAATCATAATCAAACATCATGTGCATTTTTTTATTGAGAAATTTATTTTCCTTGCTTGGTGTGAATGAATGTTGTGAAGCAAGTTCAAATTTTTCTATGTGGATATGCCCCAAACATTTTATTCAAATACTAGATTTCAAATTTTGAATTTTCAATAATTTTTTAGAATTTTTGGATATTTAACCCGACCCATAAAATTCTTCGAAAATTTGAAAACTACGGTTTTGCTCGAATTTTTGTGAGCAGTATTTATTAGATTTTTGAGTTTTTGTTGTCTCATTGTGTTCTTGGTAGTGTGATCTTGCTCCAATAAAACTTTGGGAAATTTTGGAGCCCGGGAAGTAGTAGTTCTTGAATTTGGAATTTAGAGCTTTGCTTTTTCGGGTGATTTTTCCTTGCCGGTCCCACCTGTCAGCCGCACACCAGCCTCTCCCCGCGCCCCCAGGCCCGCGCATCAGTCCCTCCCTCCGCGTCTCCTGCGTCTCCGCCCACGCCCGTTGGGCTCCCGCGCGGCGGCGCACGCTGGCTGGGCCAGCATGGACTGCCCGGCCCTTGACCTCCCCCGCGGCCGCCCGCTCTCTCCTCTCCTCTTCCATTCAAACGCGTCGCCTTTTCTTCCCCTGAAAACCATAGCTCTTCTTCTCCCCCCGCCTCCTCTTCCCTCCACCCGCAGGCCGCCGCAATCCGCCACCGACGACGAGCCTTCGCCCGATTGCCCACGCGTGCACCACCACCTCTTCCTCCTCGCTCGGTCCCCACCCTCCGCCGTCTCTCTCTCCGCCCGCAGCCACTCCCCCGACACTCGCCTCCACCCGCCGCCGCCGCTCTCTGCCGCGTCGCTGCCTGGCGCCTTGCGCCGCCCGTCCGTGCCGCGGGTGAGCCTCCCCGTCGCGCCCCGCTCCTCGTGCGTGCGCTTCCCCGCCCCGTTCGCGCCCCCGCTGCGTCGCCGCCAGTCAGCCGCCATGACGTCGCGCCGCGCACGCGTTCGCGTGCGGGCTGGGTCGTGGGCGCACCGCGGCCGCACCAGTGGCGAGTCAAGGCCTGCGCCCCGGCCTTGGCTCAGCCCGGGCCTCGCTGGCCTTCCGGGCCCACTTGTCGGCGCCCGGAAGTGCTAGATCCGGGTGCCCGTAGCACTTTTAGGGCTTTTTTATTTATTTCAAATATGCTGTGAGCTTATAAAATTAATAGAAAATATTCTAGGTCTCCAAAAATTGTGAAACTAGATTTTTTTGATTCCACTGTAATAGATCTATGTAGGAAAATTAAGTTGGAGCATGTTAAAGCTCTGTACAATTAGTTAAATTTTGTCCTTTCCAAATTTACTTAAATGCTTAACTATTTGTGTGATGCTCTAAAAATGTTAAAGTAAACTTTGTTAGACTCCCTGCTAAAAATGCTAGTTGTTGGTGCAGCTTGTGCAATTGTTTCCAGGATGTTTGTTAGAGTTTTAGCGTGTTTTTGTATCTCCTGCCAGCAAGCTTGTGTACCTTATAACTTTTGTTTGAAAAGTGATAAAATGTCAAAACTACTTCTGTTACCTTTTTTGTCATGTCTATACTTCCTGGTAATTTTCTATGGATTTATGGAGATGTTTTGCATGCCATTTAAGATTTAACTTGTGTAGGGCAGCTGAAAATTGTAAAGTGCATAAGTAATTCTATAAAAATAATTTTGTTGCAAATTCAACTCTCATGAGTTCCTTTTGAGATTCCCTATGTGCATAATTTAAATGATGATTTATGCTTGTTAAGTACCTTGTTTGAGCATATTTCGCTTATTGGTCCCTATGATTAAAGTGTAGTGATCGAGTTTCCTTGTCCTTATCATTTGTATTGCTTCTTTGTTTGGAGTGATATTTTTCTTCTATTTCATATCATACATACCATATTTTTTTTCACATCATCGGTATCATTCTAATACATACATCTCATTCATACATTATAGTGACCGAAACGCTGGATGACGAACCCGTTGAGCTCGCCGAGACCGTCGAAGCCGAGCCGGGAGCTGAGTTTGTCGTTGAGCAACAAGATAACCAAGGCAAGCAGCTAAGCATGATTTCTTGACCCGCTTAACTTGTTTAGAATTAGTTATATCACTTGGGTATATATGTTCATGCTATATGTTTATCTATTGCATCGTCGATCCTAATTTTATGCTATGACTTCACTTGCTTTTACTTCCATATCCTTGACACGTGTAGTTAACAACTAATTGATTAAGCAAATGCTTAGCCATGCTTAGAGTTGGTTTTTAGTTTGCAAGAAGCTTCGAAATAGGGTCACCTTGCTCACTACACCACTTTTAGCTACATTCGCGCTTATTCGGTTTAAATGTTGGAAGTTCGAAAAGGTCTAGTTGGGAAGTTATGTCATGATTCGAGCAGAAGGTAGGGCCTAGAGAAAAGAGTTTCAGAGGCATAGTCCGCTTGAATCGGTTAAGGACTATCGGTGGATGACCTCGGTTTTGAGCACTTATCGTACTACCACATATCCATTCATGGGGTGGATAAACCGATTACCTCCTAGTTCTAATCTTTGATGCATGTTCCTAGATGCGTGGCCTTAGGGCTTTGTAGAGAGGCTTAGGGGTGTCCCTGGTGGACCTAGGTAACTCTTCGCGCAAGTTAGGCGTGATGTTCAACGATTGAAACTTGTCAGGAAAGGTTGATGCGAGTACCCCCTTGCTCAACGTGATCGGTTGAGTGAGTCGCATGGTCCTTGTATCGTGTGGGTAAAGAAGTACCTTTGCAAGGTTAACCAATCAATTTGAATTGCCGCGCTCTCGGTCATGAGCAAGCTCAATTTCCAATGTAATCTTCGTAGAAGTATCGGTTTTGTTGGATGGGTACATGTTATCTCTTTTACGATGCATAGTGGCACCTCGTGCGCACCTGCCGCTCAGAGCAGGGAGCCCGGAAGGGACCGGGCAGGATAGACGGGAGTGGGAGCAGGGAAGCTGGAGGAAGCGATTAGCGAGAAAGCCGTAGGGCCAACGGGCGGCAAGCCGGGCAGCCGTCGGCCGTCGCTGGCGGTGCGACTCAGGGGAGAATTGGAATGACCGAGATGGAACCGCTCAAGTGGGTAGGTGACTCTAGGGTTTAGCGGTTAAATGGGCCGGGAGCTTATTGGTCCGCTATGTTTGGGCTGGCAGCTTTTTAGTGGGGCGCAGCTCGTTGAGCTCGCGAGCTGACTCGAACTTGCTCATTATACTAACGAGCACCAAATTTTGCTCGGCTCATTAGGAATTGGACCGAGCCGAGCTGAGCCGCGTGCAAAACCGAGCGAGCTAACAACCTACTAGCATTTCGTCCAGCCGTACTCGTAGTAGCGTCGTAAGGTGAGAAACCGAACTGTTAATGACTTGATGCACCGATGGACCTAAGGCCCGGCCACCCTGGGCGCTGGCCCGGGCTCCGTAGCCCATTACCATGCCTGTAAGATGAAGCTAGATAGTGCTAGCAAATCACAACGGTAAAAAGTATGTGTGAAGTTCTTGTGTGCTTTGGCCACCAGTAGATGAGTTAACTGTTCAAATTTGATCGGTTGTGGTCGCAACCTTCTTCTTCTACCGGAGATGATAATAAAATTGCCTCAAACTGAGCCCAGGCTCCTTTCGATCTCAGGGTCCGCCAGTAAAGGCTACGCAGCATGCAGACCTTCTGCCTCGTCGACTCCCGCACGTACTGGAATTAAGAATACGGCGGGCAACTTGGCACCCTGACTTGACTGCAAACATGACACGTCCCGCTAACAGTGCTTAGCATCTTTCTGTACGAGGAGAAAGAGAAGTCGACGCCTCAGAGCGCCCGTGACTTGCCAGCTTGGAGGGGATGTGGGAACGTGTGACCGTCTGGGACGTTTAGTTAATTTGCACCTATTGCTTTTAGAGTTCAGCGACCTCTCTCTGGCTCGGAGCGCCGCTAGTTGGTAACGTACGTGCTGATCTGTAGTGTATCAGGGATTTCGAACAGCCCCTGAACTAATCCATGACGTCACAGCATGTTTACCGGCTTCAAGACTGGCGATTTAATTTCTGGACTAATTAGTAACGAATTGACTGGGCGATGGATCGGTGCAGCACGCCGGTGTTGTCGTTTGAATTGGCCGATTTGGACTTGAGGCTACCTGGGACGGACGTCTAGCTCACTCTGTCAGTAGCTGTTGCTTTCGTGTCTGGCTACTCTTCTTGTATTCTACTCTGACCTCTCGAAGTCTTTGTTGATCGCCACATGTCTAGGTCGATCATCATTTTATCAGGAAATGCAAGCCGGGAGCGGCCCTCGCGCGTCACTGCAAACGGCGAGACGGCACGGGACGTAGGCACAGCTCTCGCGGCTGATCGGAAAAGGGTCCGCCCGGTCAAGTCATCACCACTAGGCGTTACGTACCCGCTGACGCGAAGCTGCCAGCTAGTCAGCGCGAGATTTGTTTGCCCTGTCTCGATGCCCACCGCTCTGTTGGCGGCGCTACGTACCGTGGTTGAACCGGTCTCGCAGGGTACTCGCTCGCCGGTCGTGGTCTCGCAGGAGGAGAGACCGGTTCCTGCGTTCTGGCTGCGCGCCGCGTGCCGTGTGCACCCAGCCCCGGAGCGGTTGGTTCGTGCATGGATCCGTACGACCGACGCCCTCCGCCCTGGCCCTGCCAGATGTGTGCTGCCTCAGATCAGATGCGCGACGAACTAATGATCAATCGCCACTGAAAAACACGTGACGGGTCGACGTCCTGGCGCCTAATAACGACGGATCAAAGCCTAAGCAAAGCGTCCCCTCGCGTCGCCGTCGCTCGCCCGCCGGAGTTAAGTGCCCGCGGGTCCCGTCCCCACCCCACCGTCGGCTCCAGCATCATCCATCGATCTGAGGCGAGGCCCGAGCGGATCAATCATTTGTTTTGTTGGGTGCAGCGCACCCGTCCGTCGCCGAACCGGACGAGCGAGCCGCGGCCCACCACCCTGCCGAAAAGGCGATCCACCGTAGCCGGAGGGGGGGAGCATCGCGCCGCGCGATTCAATGCGAGCAGGCCTACGCGCAGGTCACCGATCGGAGATCGATCGGTTTGGTCCGGACTCCGGAGTGCCTGACCGAATTGGTGGGGCGCCAATCAGTGAAGGTGGGCAGCGGCCGCGGCGGGTGGGCGCGGCGGCCGGACGCGCCCATGTGACAGGAGGTGACCTCCGGCGCCGGGCACCGGAGGCACTGTGCACCGTCCCTCATCCCTGAGCCACGTGTCCGCGCCGGGATGGGGATACTAATGATGTGTGGCCGTGTGGGGAACAAGTTTAGTTCGATGCCGAGCTGGCATATTTACGACTTCATGATTCGGGGAGCACGCATGGATCGGAGCACCCGGGTATCTTGGCATCCGTCAATTGTTGTGTCTCCACAGGTGCCTAGGATCGTAGATGTTGTCCCGACCAATGGAGTATAGCGTCACCACTTCAACTCCTCATACCTTCCTAACACAAAGCAGAACCCCTCTTCCCCCGCTTTCGTGACCCGACTTAGAACCCCACCCATGACCTCTACATGTCAAATGCGTATAAAACGAAAAAAAAAACACACACCTTTAAGCAGATTAAAGGAGGTGCAAAAATTGGGTGTTTATCGGAAGAAACTATATGCATTTTAAGACTGATAGTACGATATTATATGACATTGTAAAGAATAATATCATATGACTTTACTTGACCAACAATCCATGACTACACTATTCTCTGCACACGGACGATTCCCCCTGTTTTTTTTATCCAACGTGGAATCCTGGAGCAGTACCACCGGACAGCGTGGTCTTACCTAGGTAGTTTCAGTTTACAAGTCATCACACTGTCCAGCTGCACAAAAGTGATGTTCCACGTCAGGAAAGTGGAAACCAGCCCTCATCGACCACAAACAGTAATGTGAGCTTGCTTAGCACTGCTGTCTTCTCCAGTTCCAGCACTTGCCCGTAGCTAGACTCCAAGCTCTAGGCTCTAAGATAGCTGGCTTTGCAAGCATCTTTCTTCGGCCTCAAGCCAACGAACTCCACCCGAGGCTAGCCAAGCCCCGGTCAAACGTGTTCCACTCACCCGCTCGCGAAGCCAACACCCACCCGTGCGGGCTCCGCTCTCTCCTACCAGTCTACCGCGCCCGCGCGCAGGGGGTCCACCCATCGTCCCATGTCACATCAGGGCGCGATACCCATACGCCCCTTATAAAACACCGGGCGCCTTCCCCGCTCACCACCACACCACCAAGTCGCCACCGCACCCAAAGCCAAGGAGCCGGCCTCTTCTTCGTTCTCGACCAGAGCGGAGCAGGATTGCAAGAGCAAGCCAAGGCCGCAGAAGGAGCAGAGCAGAGAGGCGCGCGCGATGGCCGTCGGGTTCCGTCGGACGCTCACCTCGCTGGCGTCGCCCAAGTCGGTGGCGCCGTCGTTCCTGCTGGACTGCGCGCGGCCCAAGAAGCTGTCGTACGCGCGGGTGCGGTCCACCAGCCTCCCCGTGCGCCTGCACCCGCTGGCGGCCGCGCTGCACGACGCGGCGCGCGGGCTGCTGGCGTGGGCGGACGCGCCCGCGCAGACGGGGCCCGCGTGGGTCGCCGACGGCGCCGGCCGGGCCGGGCGCGTCCTGGCGGGGCTCGCGGACCTGCTCCACCACCCGCAGGCGCGCGACGCGCTCCGGCGGCACCCTTGGACGGAGCAGCTCCTCGACGACCTCCTCCTCCTCGCGGACCTCCACGGGAGCTTCCGCGAGTCGCTCGTCGCGCTCAGGCAGCTCCTCGCCGAGACGCACGCCGCGCTGCGCCGGCGCGACGCGAGCCGCCTGGGCGCAGCGCTGCGGGCGCAGCGGCGGTCCGCGCGGGAGGTGTCCCGCCTGGCGTCCGCCGCGCGGGACCTCTCCCACCGCGCGGCGCCCGACGACGAGGCCGACGAGGCCACGCTCGCCGACGCCTTCGCGGCCGCGACGGCCGCCGTGTCCGCCGCCTCGTCCGCGGTCTTCGCCGGGGTGTCGACCGCGTCCGCGGAGTCCGCCTCCAGCGCCGCGCCGTCCCCGAGGACGCCGACGCCCTACTCCCCGGCCCGCGCGCCCGCCAGCCCGATGTGGCTGGTGACCGACCTGCTCCGGCGGCGCCGGACCGTGTCGTTCGAGGACTCGTGCAACGAGGACGAGGAGGAGCGGAAGGTGGCCATGGGCAGGGTGCGCGGGCTCGAGGAGTGCGTCGACGCCGCCGAGGCCGGCTGCGAGGAGCTGTACCGCGCGCTCGTGAGCGCCAGGGTCTCCCTGCTCAACCTGCTCACGCCCACGTTCTGACGCCCTCTAGTAGCTTCTCCCTCGTGAAAATTCTCGAGGGATCAACGACCAGGATTCCATTTTGGTTCGTTCGTTTGCGGTGGTGTGTAAATGATGTAAATACTCCGGATTGTAAAGCGAGAGGAGTTCCAATTAGCTGAAGACACTCGGCTTTTGCGCTTGCCATCTCCCCGTCTCGCCATTTCAGTCTATTGAGCAATGCACCATTGCTTCAACTCGACACTGGACGTCCGGGTTGTGAACAGAAGATTGCTGTTCCATTCCACCGCTAGAGAAACTGTGACGACGGCCGTTAGTACTGTCTCTGAGCGAGCCATCTCCCTGCAACTCTCTCACTTTCTCGGACGCACGGGCGCAGCATGCGTGGAGAAATCGGAAGCGAGGCTCGCCGATCATGGAACATTGCCGTGGGGGAGGCACTGATTCGGCGGAAAATCTTTGGGGGTCCCGTGGTCTGTTCGTTCGGTTCGGCGTCACATGCACATGTATCTGCGGAGTTAATGTGCCACGCTGGGGCGATGAGTGGCTGGCCAGGCAACACCACTCCCTCGCCGATGCCAGCGAGTTCCAGGCTCCCACTCTTCCAGAGTTCCAGAAGCCAGAACGATCCTGAGCCAACTGATTGCCGGCTGTGTGGCTCATCGCACGTCACATTCGCACGATCACATCTGCTGCTGATCTAGCTGCCTGTAACATCCACTCATGTAGTCTTGTACAAGCATCGGATTGCCGGAAATTTCCTTTACATTTTCCGTCCATGCAGGAACTCCTGTTGTTTTCTGAGTACATGGGAGCTAGAACTTGTACTGATACCAGCCAGTCAGACATTCAGACCTGTACCACCTCGTTTGAGACTTCCAGATCGGCTGAACCATCAGCTGGCGCGGCCACGGAGATCGCCGTACAAGCTCGAAAGGCGAAAGCAACCCGTTACCGGGCTCGTCAGTTTGAGCACTACCCCAACAAGAAAAGACCTTTTGGGGGTAGGGTCTCCTCCGCCCTCATCCCAAGTCCTGCGTCCTGACCGAACCACCACCCAAACCAATTATCTAGCGGTAGGGTACAGTTCAGCGGCTCGCTCGCGCGCGCGCGCGCGCGCGTCGGTGCGGTTGGCTCGCTCCCGCTCGCGCTCGGCCCCGGGGAATCATTGGGCTCCTTGCGATCGCGCGACGGCAAATAGTAATTGGAAGGCCGATCGCATGATATGGCTAGCAGCCTGATGATTGGGGGCGGGGATTTGGACGCATCCGTCGACCTCCCATGCTCTCGCGGACGGGCGAGCGGGGGAAATCCGAATCTAACTACGACGAGCGTACGCGAATGGTACGAGTCGGAGCGAGCGCGTCTTGGACTGAATTGACTGAATCTAACTCGGATCTATGATCACCCGGTGGTTGGGACGGACGGTAGAGTTGGACGAGGACGACCATTGGCTGTCCGATTCGGGCCTGGATTCTGCCGTTCGTTCGCGGCTGGATTCCTCGGCCGGGCGGAGCGCGATCCGATCCGACGCCGCGTGCGTCCAGCTTACCGGGGCATCGCTGTCGAGTTGTTGACGACGACGGCGACCAGGACGTACGGGTTACGGCTGCGTCCCGTGGGTTGGGAACTGCTAGCGCTAGCACGGCGCGCTCCGTTCGTGAGCTCGTGCGCGCCCGTGCTGGTGTATTGTATTCGCCTCCTGCCGGGAAGTGGGGGGGCTTTGGTTGCGACACTGGTCTTCTGGACGCGCCCGGCGACCGGAGAATGGAGGATTCCTGTTTGATTCCATCCGCATCTGCAGCCGGTGATTTGCTTTGGTTTTCATAGTGACGAGTCTGCAGTAGAATAATGTGGAGAAGGTCAGGAGCGATCTTGGCGAATCAGTTTGCCAGTGTGAGGAGACAGAAAGGTGGATAAAAAGGCAGGTTTAAAAATTGAAAAGTGGCGAAAGAGAGAACCGCCACTTTTTTGCTTAGCAGGTAACGCCACCACTTGTGCTTTGTGCATGGATCTCTCTGCTTTCGTGGTGCTCTTGGGCCCTGCGTGAATGGACGGGCCTGGCTGGAACGGGGCCGGTCGCTCTCCAACTTTTTCGGGGGGACTTTGATGCTCGGCCCACCTGGATCCGTCCAAAGCCGATGCCATTCGGCACGTGATGAACGTTGGTAGTGGAGTTTTGGGGGTGGCCATGGCCCATGGATATACCATGATGGATGGGGACGGCGACTCCCGAGCCGCATGCAGATGCGGTGGATGATGCACCTCGAGCAGTAACGGGTATGGCGCAAGGACACGCACTTTTAGATCGAGAGAAGCTGAAATTGCTTCGGGGAAAAAAAGAGCTGAAACTGCTGAAGAAATGGGTCGCGCTGAAAAGTTGGCCCAAAAGGCCATATCAGGCCCAGTGTTCTCCGTGGGCGCATCAGAGAAGTAGTCGACGCAGCAGGCGGCGGACCCGGCGACGAGCGCCACAAAACCCAGGCCACCGGCCGCACCCTCACCATGGCCACTGATCTCTCAGCTTCATGCTTGCGCACAGGCGTGGAGACTATATATATCCCGCGCGTGATATATTCTGTTCCTATCGCCTGAAAGACTCGCCACCAGGCCGCGGCCCAATGGTATTTTAGCTAGCCCACGTACACCTTCTGACGCGTGCATGCATGAGATATGTATTGATTTAGTCAATAGTATTTATTTTCTGTTTTCTATCTCTTTCCTTATTCTTTTTACTCATTTTTTCTTTTTCAGCTCATTTTTTTTCTATTTCTATTCCTTTCCTTCCTCTTTTCTTCTTTTCCTAGTTCTTAATTTACTTTCTTTTCTTTCCTTTTCCTTCCTTTCTGTTTTTCCAATCTTTTTACTTTTCTTATTTTAATTTTAATTTCTCTTTTCTCTTCTAGTTTTTTATTTCCTTTTTATTTTCGGTAATACTAACTTTTTTCTTTAATTTCTCTTTCCATTTAATTTTTAATTTTTAATAACTATATATATTTTATTCGTTTGAATAATTTTATTTGTGATGCGAACGTGTTTGTTCTCCATATGAAACCTATTATTATATGTGGAACTATTTTTTAGACAAGTTTGTTCGTGAAGCTAAATTATTTATTTGCCTTTGTAGACTAGATTGTTCGACAGTGTTGACTCATTAGTTCGCGATTTTTTATATATAATTAAATGTTCACGATGTTGAATTTTTTGTTTGCAGTATGCTAACTTTTGTTCGTCTTGTTTAATCATTTGTTCACGAAAAAGAATCATTTGTTCATGTTGCTTTAATATTTGTTCACAACAGTCAACATATTTTAGCTTTATAAAAAAATTTAAAAAATAATTATCCAAATATATTCATTTGCGGTCTTCAAAGAAGATCTCATCATAAGAAATACAATGATGCAATCAAAATTTAATTTTGATATACGATTTAAGATTTATTAATTTTTTAATTCCCAGCATCTTTGCATGCCGATGACGTGACTAGGTTTGTCTCTTTTGTATGTGCTCATGCTCACGTGATGCGTATGTATAGATGCTTGTTGTGTGTTGAATTTTGATTGGGCCGAAATTTAATAGGACTCCTAGGCCAGCAACGTGCTGTTCGGCCTCGCGCGCCTGGGGTACATGGCGCCGGAGCTCACCGTGACCGCCAGGGCCACCACGGCCACCGATGTGTTCGCGTTCGGCGCGCTGCTCCTCGAGGTCGCCTGCGGCCGCCGGCCCATCGACCCCGTCACCGGGGTCAACCTACTGCGGTGGGTCTGGGACCATGGCGCCAGGGGCGACCTGGTGGGCGCCGTGGACAAGAGGCTCGACGGGCGCTACACAAGGAGGGGGCGAGAGGCCGGTGCTGTGGTTGGGCCTCATGTGCAGCTAGTCGCGGCCGGAAGCGAGCGAGGCCCAGCATGCGGCAGGTTTGCCAGTATCTGGACGGCGAGGCGGAGATGCAGGAGGAGGCCGTGCTCGTCTTCTCGGACGCCGGCTCTTTGGCCGTCTTCTGCTGCCGGCGACTTCCCTAGGAAAACTATTATTTTAGTTAATGAATAATGATAAAAATAGTGCCTAGCGTTTCTCTTCTCTACTGTCCCACACATTTTCGGGTGCTGCTCCTCTTCACGTACACGTTTCCCAAGCGTCTGCTGGCCTTCCGCCAGCCTCACCTCTCCTCCACGGGTGGTCACCAGAACTGATGGAGCCGTCCTTCGACTTTTAGGTCGTTGCCGACCTTGACATGGTCGTCCTGCAACACAATATCGGAGGGTTCCCTCCTAGGCGGCCGGTAATCATGGTCGGTGATCTGCTCCTCCATCGCGTGCCTCTACGGTTTTATTTCCATGATGCTTTTTGAATAAAATTGGTGTTATCTATGTTATGTGTTCCACGCACCGCGCGTACCTTCTACATGTATCCTGGTTACAAGTTGCAAACTAAAACTTTATGTCTCAGAACCCATTCTGAAACTCGACAAAGACGACATTAACCTTTTCGTTCAATTTGTTAGAAACTTTCAACGCAACCCATTTTTGAGCTTCAAGTTTCATATTTCAGTAAGTTCTACCATTTTTGTGTCCCGGATTTCTGTAGTTCAGAAAAGGCTCAAATTTCAGAAGCAAGGTTTTCATCACGATTTCAGGTAAATCTCACTAGTTTAGCGCTACAAGCCTAGACAGGTATTTCCGATAAATCTCGCGAGCTCAACCATTTTTGTGTCACCGAGCAGGACTCGCAGATTGTATCGGCGGGGTCCGTGCTGCCGCTGTCGCACTGCGAGGTGCGAGCTACGGCGACCATAACTGTGATCTGGGGTGTGTTGGCGAGGGCATATCCTTTTCACGGTAAAGTTGCCGCGGGTCGTCCCGGCTCCCGGGGAGGCCGCCTGGCCCGGCGAGCGCGGCCATCTCGTCGCCGCCGGCTACGGGGGGCGACGGTTGCTGGTGCGCTGGAGCCTGCAGGAGGACGCCCTCTTTTCGGATGGATGGAATGGATCACGTGGGTTCAATCTCGGGCGCAAAGAGACCACCCTCTGTACATTGTAATGGCGTGCCGCGTGCGCGTCGGCTGCCGTATTGCAGCGGAGCTCAGCAGCTCGTTGTACTGGCAGTTGGGCACGATGACGACCGAAGGAAGTTCCCAGAAGGTTCTTCAGTTCCAAGCTACCTAACGAGAAGGCGAGAGCCGTGCATGGAAGAAGACGGCCCGTCGGCCGTCGCCTACGAAACGTGTTCGCTTGGACGCCACTCGAGGGCTGTCTGTCCACTGCGACGTGCGGCGAGTCTCCCAGCACCAACTGGGCTTGGGCCTGCTGTGTCGAATCGCGACGTGCCTCCCGGTCCATTTTGTTCTCGCGTTGACTTTGAACATGTAGTTGCGACACACGAAGGTTCTGAGCACAGCGAGCACGGTCCATTTTGTTCTCGTAACACGCTCGCTCTCGATCGGTCTGCCTCCCCGACGAATGTGTAGTCTCCTTTTCCAGCATGGACTCCCCGCCGCTCCTATATCTTAGCTATCGTGTGAACCGATTTGGATTGAAGATTAGTAAACCCTAGACCTAACCTCCACACCCCTCTTCCCACACGGCCAATTGGCCACAAATCTCACCAATCCAAAGCTTCGTGCTTGTGCCACGCACGGGGTCGGTCCACGAACACGAGCCGCGCACGGCGTGGAAACCCCCAAACCCCGGACCGGCCGAACGAACCAGCGGCCTTTGGACAGGGAAGGCGGGGGCGAGTTGGACAAACTCCAGCCAAAGCCAACCAACCCCACGCGCACACCACACCAGCCGCGGAAAGGGAGGGGACCGGCCCGGACCGCGAGGCCGCCACGCCTTTCACACTTGATGGGTTGCTGCCGCTCCTCGCTGCGGCCGGGGGCGGGTGCGGGGGCCCACGCCGCGGAGAAGCCACCCCGGCACCGCCCGCCTCCGCCGCCACCGACGACGAGCCGCCCGTCCCCGAACGCGCACCCGGCCCGCGCGGGCGGCGGCGGCGGGGGCGGGGATGTCCCGGCGTTCGCGGAGTTCTCCCTGGCGGACCTCCGCGCGGCCACGGGCGGGTTCGCGGCCGAGAACATCGTCTCCGAGAGCGGCGAGAAGGCGCCCAACCTCGTATACAGGGGCCAGCTCAAGGGCCCCGCCGGCGCCCCGCCGCGCGCGATTGCCGTGAAGAAGTTCGCCAAGCTCGCGTGGCCCGACCCCAAGCAGTTCGCGGTGGGCGAGCGCGGCCGTTTTATTTACGGAATTGGGGGCTTCGGGATGCGTGGGTTTTTGACGGGCGGTTGATTTGGGTGCAGGAGGAAGCGAAGGGGGTGGGGGCCCTGCGGCACCGGAGGATAGCGAACCTGATCGGCTACTGCTGCGATGGCGACGAGCGCCTGCTCGTCGCCGAGTTCATGCCCAACGACACCCTCGCAAAGCACCTGTTTCACTGTGAGCCCCTCTCGTCCTCTGCAAACCGTTACCTGTAACATTTGATCATTCCCCAAAGTTTGGGACTCGTTACTAAGCAAATGTTGTGCAATTCTGGTGAATGGTAAGTAAAGTAAGTGAGATACGTGACCAAAGACAGGCGAATTGTTATGCTTTGTTTGTACTCTCGCTGCCGTTGTCTGTGCCTGCTGTGCTGATTCTGATTATTGCATCAGTTCAAATGTGAAAATAATTTGAAATTCATGAGTTTAGGCGTTGAAATGGACTTTGGTAGCTTGTTTTCCTAATCTTTAGTAAGGTGACGAACATCGATTGCATTTACCAGATGGCTTTACTTAATATTTATGAACAAACACGATATTGGAAACAACAATTGACTTGTTCTGATTTATTCGTCACGGTGATTTTCCTCATGTGCAGGGGAAAACCAGACTATAGAATGGGCTATGCGTCTGAGAGTTGCATACTACATCTCCCAAGCATTGGAATATTGTAGTATCAAGGAGAGGCCTTTATATCATGACTTAAATGCATACAGGGTCCTCTTTGACGAGGTAAACGGGCAATCTGTGCAGTTTGTTTGGGCATAGAGTACTGCAAGTGGTGTATAAAGCCTTATTATGGTGTTGTGTTGCTGACCATGTGGCATATGCCCTTGATAATTTTATCGATGACATTCATTGTTTATGGCAATATCATTAGTACATACTGGGATGGTGACTTGCAAGTCTGGATCTCTGCCTCTTACTAAACCAAAAAATTTAAAAATTGAGGGCCACTAGACATCAGTTTGCCATTTGCTCGCTCCAGTTGTTGGAAGAATGGGCTAAAAGTTGAAAATGCCAGCTGATTTCTCTGCTGCGGTGCTGACTAGAAGGGTATAGAAACACTTAAAGAAACCTATACGAGTTGCAGATCTGAACTGATATTGGACTTCGTAACATGGCATGCATTATGTTCTTTTGTTAACAATTTCATGTAGCATGTTTTATAAGATGGTAATTGCTTCCAGCAGTTGAATATGTCATGTTATACCAATTATCTTATTTTCAAATAAAACGAAATTGTTACAATGAACTTCCTGATTGCAGAATGGTGACCCGCGTCTGTCATGCTTTGGTCTGATGAAAAACAGTAGGGATGGCAAAAGCTATAGCACGAACCTAGCATATACACCTCCAGAATATCTCAGAAATGGTATCTATCTCTTCACTTGATGCTTTTTCCTGAAAGAAGTTTCAGTTTCATGTTTAGTAATGAAATCTTTCACGTTTTTTAGGTATTTCAGTGGTTTCTCTGAAACTTAGTTCTTTTTATAGTACTATTTTTCTGACTGCAATTTTTCTGCTACACTTACAAGGAGAATTATTTTTTTTCTCCGCTTGCTCAACACTAACTAGAACTGATAGATTCTAGCAGAGAAGCCTTTTTTGGTTGTTGTTGATGTAAATTGACAAGATTCCTATTCAAGAAAATGCTGACAAGATTTCCCAAAGTTAAGTTCTATAAAATTGTGTTTATCTTTTTCTTTTGAAAGACAAAATATAGTGTACATCTGGAATTTAAATTTTTAGAAGGACTAGTGACTTGGTTTATGGTTTTCTGATTCATTTCATAAGTGCTATTCAAATTGAGCATATTGCACCCTTGCTAAGGCAATTACCAAGTGCCATGAGATGGTGTGGTCAGTGGGCCATATCTATTATTTCCTCCTTGTGTTACTGAAGTAGCTAAATAATGACAAAACAAAACAGCAAGAAACTTTTCAAGTTCTTTTTTTTAGCCAACTTATGTTCTTTCAGGCAGGGTTACTCCAGAAAGTGTCATATTCAGTTTTGGCACCGTACTTCTCGACCTTCTCAGTGGAAAACGTATACCTCCTTCACATGTAAGTTTCTTGCAAGAAATGTCTTACGCTTTCTTAGATACAAGGCCTGTTTCGGCAAATACAGAAATGCACATGCCAGTTGGATACCAGTGAACACCCATGCTTGCAAATTGCAGTGAAATTGTTTCTCAAACTTAATCTCTGGCACATCTTCTGCACTGTGGAAATTAAACCCTGCATAATTCTTTATCCAAGCATAAACTAAAAAATACGTACAGTAGAAGTATGCCACTGGTAATAATGTATATATGCATTCCTTGCATTCAGGCACTTGATATCATGAGAGGCAGAAACATCCAAGCAGTAATGGATTCACATCTGGAGGGAAACTACTCGGCAGAGGTGGCTATTACACTGGTGAACCTTGCTTCTCAATGTCTACAGTATGAGCCAAGAGATCGTCCTGACATTAAAAAGTTGGTTTCCATACTGGAGCCTTTGCAGAAAAAATTAGAGGTAACCATATTTGTTCTGTATTTCATATATGATTAAGTCTTTGTGAAAGGAGTACATTTAATGTCCTAGCATCACACATATCTCATGCTAATGACTGTGTTCCACAACTACTGTGTGATGTTGCTTTATTTATTGCCCTGTAAAAGCTATATTTGGCATGATGCGACAGTAAAAGTTAATAAGAACAGAGAAATCCTTGGTATGTGTCCAATTTATCAGACTCTGTATGGTAGATGCTTTCCTGCACCACTGCACAGATAGATTATGTTACCAGCTTGCCTTCGTATACTACATTTACAAAATATTTAGATCAAAATGCGCAAATATTTGATTTACTACTATTGTTGTTAGGTATATTATATCTCTTACAAAAGTGTACGGTTTACCACAAAGTTTTAATGCACCTGATAATTGCTGCTGTTCCTTTGCAAAATATGGAACAGGTACCATCCTATGTGATGCTTGGAATTCCAAAGCCTGTGGAAGAACCACAGGCACCTCCTACTCCACTGCGCCCTCTTTCTCCCATGGGAGAAGCCTGTTCCAGGATGGACCTAACTGCCATCCATCAGATCCTATTCACGACACATTACAGAGATGATGAAGGGTCCAATGAGGTAAAAGAAATCAGTGCATCCTGGTTCCAGTCTTCCTGCTCTGTATGATCTGTTACACCCACTGTCATTCTCCATGCTGCAGCTATCTTTTCAAGAATGGACACAGCAGATGAGGGATATGTTGGATGCAAGGAAACGTGGCGACTTTGCCTTTAAAGACAAAGATTTTAAGGCAGCAATCGATTGTTACAGTCAGGTGGGCATGTGCTTTATTGTTCATGAAAGCCCTTATTAGTGTCCTCAGATATATCAATCCAATGTAGCTGATTCATCCTTTCCCTGTGTTTCACAGTTTGTTGATGTGGGGACAATGGTGTCACCAACTGTGTTTGCCAGACGCAGCTTGTGCTACCTTATGTGTGACCAACCTGATGCTGCCCTCCGTGATGCCATGCAAGCACAGATCGTCTCCCCTGATTGGCCAACAGCATTCTACATGCAGGCAGTTGCGCTATCCAAGCTGAACATGCAGAGCGATGCTGTGGACATGCTGAACGAGGCGTCAGAGCTAGAAGAGAAAAGGCAAAAGAGCACAAAGGGTCCTTGAGAAGTGGCATCCCTTATATATAACATAGATTCACGCTATGTAGTAAATTCCCCAACCCTTTCCCCTGTAGAAAGTGCTTAGTATATTGCGTGGTTAAATCTTAGATGGTTAAAATCTAGAAGTTAGGAGACCTCTGTGGAGAAGAGGCTCTCTAGAGAAGAGCCTTGTGGTCAGAATAACTCATTTGGTTTGTCGACATTTCCGCGATAGGTTCTGCATTTTTTGGGCCCATGTATATAAGATCTGTTGCAGGAGAGCTTGAAACTTGATATAGGTGCTGGTCGTTCAGGTGGGCCGCTGTAGCCGAAGCTAATAAACATGTCTTCGTTTGTGCAAAACTGTTTATCTATGGAATCGATTCCATTAATACAGATTTGAGTAAGTTGCTGTGTTACTATACGATGCACTCGCATGGTTTGCGCAAAGATGTGCATTACTCATGCCCACTTATGATTTATGGCTGACTATGTCAGAATTGAGTTAGATTGGGACGCCGCATTCCATCCTCTCATCAGGCACTCATGGCCGTGCTTCCGGCTACGACGGTCTACGGACGAGGTCACTCTCATCATCACTCCCTCAGCCGGAGACCGCGTACAACAGAAGGTTGTCAGTCTGTCAGATCCGCGCGCTGCCCAACGGGACGCAGCCATCCAGATGGACGGCGAGAGCGAGCGACTGGCCGCGATACTCGAAGCCATGCGTCGTCCTGGCCAACCGGAAGTGCTAACGACCATGGAAGTCATTGCAGTCAAGATTGTACCACAGCCCGACTCCGTGACACAGAGAGAGGGAGGGGAGGGAGGGAGAGATATCCCATGCTCTGATACTAGATAGATATAAAAAGAATTGTGTGGAATCTAAGATTTCTGATTAATGTATTTAGATTTTGATGTTTGGCTTATATGCTTAGAATATTTGGATTAGAATATAGCTTGTTATTTGTTTATATGTAGGATTATTTTTGACCTTTTGTGGTTATTGAAGACTTTGTTTTATATGCTTTTGAGCTAATTAATTTTATATATTTTGCAGGATCTTTTTGGATTGGAGAGACCAACGCGACAGCCGGTGTGCTCTGTGGTTGTAATATCCTACTCGTTACTCATCGTATTTATCATGAACTTGTATTTAAAAGGCAGTCTCCTTTCTCTAAGATATCTACAAATGTGATTATGCGGTTTAAATTTCTATCATCTCCCCAGGCAGTTCCACTTGAAGGGAGCACTTCTCTGCAGCTACGACGTTCTCTCAATAGCTAGACACGGCTTTAAACGAGAACTGCCGAAGAGATTTCTTTCTAAAGGATCCTTAGCACAAAAATTTTAATCACACAACCGATCAGTGGATTGAGCATATTTAAAGAAAAACTACCTTATTAAAACAAACAAGCTTTTTCCCTTTCAGAAACCCGAAACTTTTAAAGAAAGAAAGAAAACTTCAGAGAGGATATGTTACAACGACTTTGTGGCTAATTTACAGGGATACTACAGGGATTTTATTGGTTAGGAACTTTGCAGGTTTCTTCGCTCTTAAGTTTTTTTCTGGCTTGTCCTCGGATGCCTTCTTCTGTGCAGCAACTCCTTTTATAGTGTTGCGAAGAGCACTTCTATCTTCGTTATTCTTATCTTCTTCGTTGAGGTATGGCACAAACTTTTACTGCATGGCCTGAACTGTTTGTAACCGTAGCAGCTGGCCTGCGCATGGATTCCTTTGAATAGCACAAATTTCTAAGTGCATGGATTCTTCTGGACAAAACAACATCCTAAGGGTCCCTTTGGTTCCAATTCGGATGACCGATTCGCGTCATAGAATCTACTATCGCAACCAAAGGGGTTGGACGGGCGCAGCGATTCCGGAGAATCGATCGATTCCCCTAGTTCACTCCGAAATCGGCTAGCACCCCAGATTTCCACCGATTCTACCCGTTATTTACTCACTGCCATCGGTTATGAGCGTACCGCTTCGTTCTTCGTTCTTTTTTCCTTCCTCCCGAGACTCCCCCGACTCCTGCTCTCTCGTCTCCAACGCGGCTGGGGTAGGGGCGCCGCCACCCCCCCTACTCCGGCGGCCGGAGTTCCTGCCCATGTCCGGCAGCTCCTCTCCGGCCTCCCCATCGCGGCGCCCTCTCTGGCCTCCCGAGGCGGCATTTGCGTGGATCTAGCGGTGGCGATCACCATCAATGCGCGGCTCCGTCGGCGGCGACCACCACCGAGGCGGCGTTCGTCGAGGTCATCCTTCCCGGCTACGATTCGATGAGGCGGCGGGTTCGTTGAGGTCATCTAAATCGGTTCAACCGATGTTTATTGATCAACTAGTTTTGCAAATGCACTGGTCAGCTATTTGTGCCGATTCACAAATCTAGTACATGCGCACATATCAGCTCGGCTGATGTTCACACTCTCGACTAGTTTACCAATGCGCAATCAAATAGTTACATGCTACACGAGTCGAGTAGTTGTTGCACAATCGGCTACTTCCAATATTAAATAGTTACATACCCTGATCGGCTAGCGTGCCGATGTTCACAGATTGACTAGTTTGCTAAAAACACAAATCGGCTATGCCGATGCGCACAGTGATCAGCTAGACATCCGATTTAGATGGCATATCGGCTGCACCTGCCGAAACACACCACCACAGATCGGCAAGTTGATACAATAAGAGTCTCTGTTAGGCACGGCCGATACAGCTTTGGCCAATCGGCTAGCACCAGTAGACATCCAATCGGCTAGACCTAATCCACATGAATCGGCTAAGGCCAAGGCCAATGCACCAACCAATCTGATAGACCAAAAATATGCTGATAATCCAATCGGCAAGATTCTTTCTTGTCCTATCCTTGAAGCATTGTACCTTTAACGTTCCTATCCATATCAGCCAGTTTGACCCCAGGTGAACTCAAATCGGCTAATCTCTTCTGCTCATATACAGAGATCGCTCCTGCCGATTTCTCTTCCAAACCGAAATCAGCAGATTTCCTAAAACTGTGTAGATAGCTCCCTCCTTTACCAATTCTATCGGTTGAACTTCCGTTGTTTCCAATCGGCTCTGTTGTAGTCTTCAACAAATAGCTGATTTTAATTAGTTGTCCACCTAAAGCTCTATCTAAGTTTAGTTTCGGATCTTTTTGGTTGTTATATGAGTAATATGTTAAATGAATATTGGATTGCAACTTTATCGTGAAGTAAAATAGATTTATATGCACACTTTGAATGTAATGTTGCATTGCATGTAGACATGACTACTTCTGTAGACGGTACCTACGAGATCTCCTAGGAGTCTGCAGAGGATGCTTCTAAAGACCAAGTGAACATCACCAAGGGATTATCTGAAGCCCCGAATCAAAGTTCGGAAGATAATAATACTAACATCCCTGACTCCAGTCCCACCAGTAAAGGCAAGCCCTGGTGCATAACCCAGTATTTCAATTTACTACAATTTTATGCTTATATATTATATCTTGCATCAAGTCTATGAGTTGAAATGGAACCCTAGATGCATTGATACTAGGAATCTATGTATTGTGTCTGAGTCCTTATCGAATAGATAGGACCGGTAGAAGTCGGGTGATTTCCTGTCACTCGCGCGATATAGGAGTTGAATGTTTATTATTCTGCAGTCACTATAAGGATCATGGATGGGGTCATGTGCAATACCATAGCTCGGAAGGTTACCCCATCTGCGTTGATAAAAGTTGATAAGATCGTAGTATGTGGTAGTGGTGGCTAAGCGTTTGAAAGTACTAGCCACATGCCACGAAATATGGTAAAGCGGTAAGCCTAGTACCCGATTGGCCCGGCAAATGGACATGTCTCCACCACTCGATTATTTAGTTTCTGTTGTACACACGCACCGACGTGTGGGAGTACGTTCTGCGTAGCAGACAGGAGTACGATCATGTAGTCGCGCTACAGACGTATGTCTTGCATAATTGGTGTGCGTACGGTCCTGCAGTTGCTTGTGGTGGCCCTGATCCATAACCCGGAATATGAGGGAAACGGTTGCTTCAGAACGATTTTTGGATGTTCCAAGCGTGTGAGTTAAGTTTACCTTGCAAGGGTGAAATTCGATTCAGAATCGTCCGTTTCTCGCGGAGATTGAGACTGCTTATTTCTTCTGCCACATAGAGTAAGAACGAAAACTATTGTTGGAATAATCTTGATGAATGCTAATCTCTATCTTGCTTGTCTAGTATAGGTGCTTACCTATAATGGTTAATGAAACTAGAATCTGAAAGCTAAAATAGGAAAGTTAGATCATACTCTTTGTTGCTTTTCAGCAAAAGAACACCAGAACCTCTCAAATCCTCCATGGTCTAGTTATGGGCTAAGTATACCTAGATGATGGGTAAGCCTTGCTGAGTACTAATATACTCAGCCTTGCTAATTATATGTTTTTCAGGTATAACTTATGAGGACCAGACTCCGAGCTCCAAACAGCGGCAGCTTGGTGTACGGAGGTCCCCCACGACCTGCACCCGCTTCGCCGGTCACCAATTTGATAAAGGGATGCTCGGTGACGATGAATTTCAAAAGGGGGCGGCGTTTACCTCGATGCGGGTCTAGTTCTCCGCGCGCCTGCTGGAGCTCCTCCTCCTTCTCCCCGACGCCGCCGTCGACGACGTCGACTACCTTGCCGCGCTCCCGAACCCGCACCTCGTCGCCGAGCTCGCCGCCTTCGCGGCCGTCGCGGACGCCGTACAGAGCGCCCCGCCCACGTCCGCCGCCGCACGCCGACCTTCCTTCGCTGCGCGCCTCCCCTGCCTCCTCCAACAGAGAGAGAGAGATAGAGAGATGCTGGGGGATAAGCTCGCCGGCCTCCGACAGGAGAAGTTCGCCGGCCCTCCCAGCCCTCCGAGTACGGGAAGGGAATAGAAAAGGAAAGGGAAAAAAGAGAAAAAGAGAGAAGGAAAAAATATAAGAAAGAAGAAAGAAAAATTGATGTCTATTTATATGTTATATATAATTTTTAGAATGAAATACAAAAAGATGATAATTATAAAATTGAATAAATTAGTATATATATTAAATATTGATAAACTTGAAAATTTTCTCTCTAAAACGGTCACCTACAGGTCCATGTGATTAATTAGAATATAAACGTTCTTACACGATCTCAGAGGCATAACCGACATTTCTTACAGAAATCCACAGTTGCCAGTTGATTCAGCTAAACAGCTTTCAACTTTCCGCCACACAGCAGCTTTTCCATAGCTGATTTCAGAAATCAGATTTTCAGGAATCCACAGCTGAACCAAACACACCCTAAAGTGTGGCCACGCAAAGCTTCAGCGATGCTGTTTGCTGTATCATATTCTGATGGTTTTGTTACACATATTTCAACTATTTACCGGTGCTTGTTATACATATTTCAACTATTTACGCGCGTTTATATTGTGGATGATGTGGAAAATTTTTGGACTTTTGCTGGGATATATCTTCACGTCCGAAAAATTCATAGTACTACTATCAAATTAAGGTAGAGAGACCTCTTTGTGTGTGCGATACGCAACATCACGCCATTGGTGGATGGAATGCATGATGCCTCCCATGGTGCGAGACACGTACTCTGGATTCCTCTGGATTCATGCGCAGGCGCAGCGAAAAGCATGGCAAAACAAAGTTAACGTGCCACAAACTATTGGAAGTAAAAAATAAGATCTCCACCAACTGTTCCCAAAAAATATTTTCCCAAAAGGAATTAAATGGTGCCACGTCATCAATATATGTGGAATCAGGACAGAAGAATAACGAACCTAATGAACTCGATGAACGGGAGATGGAGGCACAGCCGCACAGGTCTCCTTTTGAGGCCATGCACTCTCCTCATCCCTTGAGCCTTGCGCCAGCATCTCCTATGGACGGGCTCTGCGATGAAAGCGGCGGGGGGAGCGAACTGTAGGGAGCGAACGGTCATATGCCTCACGGCGCGAGCCGTGGCTGCTCGCGGCAGGAGGGCGGAGCGCCCTGCGGCGCGCCGTCGGCCGTCGCTGTCTGCGAGAGAAGGGCAGAGGGGCCAGCGCCCCGGAGCGACAGTACGACTCGACGCGGGAAGAGGTGAAAGAGAGTCAGGATTGGGAGCGCGGAACAGTCGCGCAAATCCCGAGGCCAGCGTTTTTTCGCACGCGAAGAAATTAGGAACTGGTTTGGGCTACTGTTGAAGCAAGAATTTTCTCTTTTAATGCTAAAAAGCGTTTTTAGGATTTTATTTTAGGTATGCTCTTACCGTATTTCCACGGCGAAAGGTGGCACAGGGGCGGAGCTGCGAAATGCTCAGCGTCGGCTACGGGAGCAACGGCAACCGATCTGGGCGTTCAGCGGAGCATGTACCGGCCTAGACGTGATCACAAGGCGCAACGTACGTGTAGGGATACGAGACGACTATTTGGCAACAGGCGTGGGCATTCTGGTAATCTGAAAATTTCGGATCGGGTAATTCGGAATTTTAGAAATGCGTGTTTTTAAAACTGGTACCCGAAAATTATCCGAAAAAATAGAAACCCGACATTTCGGGTACCCAAAAAATTCGGGTCGGATCGGGTAATCCCGAATTACCCGATAAATCCCTCCCTCCTCCAGCAGTACCTTCTCTTTCCCAACTCGTCGCCTACCTGTTGTTGTCGCTAGATGCCGAACCGCTGGCGCTCCGTTGCAGCAGCAGTGTAGTGGTCCCCGGTCCCAATGGCCGCGTCACCCCAGGCCGCACGTCGCTCGCCTCGCCGGAGCCGGAGCTGCGCCGCATCGACCTCGCGCACATCAGCAACAGCAAGCCCGCGGGCGCGGGCGCGGCCACCTCACCTCCATCCTGTAGACCACACCGCATGGCGCTTGCGTTCGCTAGCTCTGGACGCGTCAAGGCGAGAGAGAAGGGAGGCAGATCGGAGGGGGGGGGGGGGGGGAGAGATCGAGACAGTCTGGCCATCGGGATCTAGAGGAGAAAGGTACGTGAGAATTAAGATAGAGGAGAGAGATGCTGGGAGAGGTAATGGGCTGCATACATAGCTACGGTGGTGGGCTTGGCCTATAAGGAGATGGTGTGTTGGGCTGAATTGCAAGAACCTGTCGGTATTTTAACTATGCGCGAATAAGCTTTCATCTTAGAGTATAATGCAAGGGTTATCGAATCTAAAAGAACGCGTGTGCCCTAACTTCTATTCCAGTCAGTCCAAGAACACATCAAGATAGATAGTGAGGGTAGAAATGATTCCTAAGGTAGCACTATTGGTGAGTTAAAGATCAATCTCTCGGACAAAATACTCGCTTCGGGCCACCGGTTTACTCCTGATCTGTCAGGCGACTCCGGACAACAGCTCTACGCTATATCCAAATATGGAGGATTACAATGGACCAATAGGTCTATCACCACCTACGGCTTACCTCTAACAATCCGTGGTATATAAGGCAAACGAAAGATAACCCTTAGCCTATACACCATGTCTACACTATTGATTACTACTGTAGTATTTTGTCCTGTAGCAAACTACAGCACTTCGTATAAGTAAGGAGCGACGAACCCGAGAGCAGGAGAACTGATCTCACTCAGATACAAGCACTACTAGTGTATACTGTATCAAGATTTATTGCCATACATGAAAAGCATACAAGACTATACTATGCAAGCAAGGGTTATAGACTACTTATGCATATATAAAGAGAACCAAGTATAACAATATAAGAAAGAATTACAAATACAAACTTACTTAGCTCCGCCAGCATCTGTAGAGGTACAAGTTGGGAGGAGAGTGCCGACACCCCGGCACTCCACCCAGTTACCCTCACTCTCTCAATATTTCCTAAGCACTACCAAGGCAGCACTAAGCCTCTAAGGAGCCTTGAGCTCAAATGTAAGAGCATAAGCACAAGAAAAGAATGGTGAAGTGTGTCTTGTTTAGGAGCCCCTCCCCTCATATTTGTAGGTGTGATGGTGTTCATGGCCGGAATTCAACGCCATTGAGAATCAATGAGGAAGCTACACGTTGCAAAGATAAGTTGGTGGAGCTCAACCTAGTTTGGCTGAACCACTGGTTTGGCCGACCTGGCCAAGACTCCAACCGACCTCTCCCTTAGCAGGGTGGCTGACTAGTGCACCCTCTCTCCCTTGGCAGGTTGGTTGACTAGTGGGCTCTTTGGTCCATGGTCGGTGATTTGGCTAAAGTTAAGTTGGTTTGCCTCGGTCGTGGGCTCTTCAATCCATGTGATGTTGAATGCTTGCGCCTGATTGGTCAGAAGGGTGTTGCCTTGGATTGAGAGCGTGTTTCCTTGCTCTTGAGGTGTGTTTTCTCCTCTAATTGACTTGCATACAAATATTACCAACACTTATGGAATTTATTAGTAATAACCCTACCACGATACTTATTTTCCATGTATTTATGCAGGAGTTGACGGTATGAATTTGCCAGTTAAGCGCCAACACCTGGGTAATTGAAGCTAGGCTTGGCTTAATTTGGGTTTTTATGGGTGATTCGGGTACCAGAATTTAATACCCGAATTCCCTGAAAAGTTTTAGGTTTTGAGATTTGGAACCCGAGATAGTTTCGGGTTCTATAAATTTTGGATATTTCGGGTTCGGGATTAGATTTTTCGGGTTCGGATTTTGAATTTTATGCCCACCCCTTATTGGCATGTATTGTATGCTCTGGATGTATGCTATCTGCTTGCCTTTATCAGAACGGTAGCATAAAGCTTGGGTGAAGTTCTATTAGGCTATTCCTTAGAGTGATGAAGCGGGGTCAAGGTCACATTTCTCTAATTACCTACTCCCTCCGTCCTGAAATATGATATTTTAATTTATTTTTTAACTTAGAGTTAAAATGGTCTAAGTTTGACCAAATTTGTAGAGAAGAATATTAACATCTAACATAAAATATTATAAAATATATTTTATAATAGATCTAATTATTTTTATTTGATATTTAATATATTGTTACTCTTTTCTATAAATTTAAATAAACTTAGAATAATTTAATTTAGTATAAATTAAAATATCTTATATTTCAGGACCTAAGAAGTAGGTTGAATTTTTTTTTTAACAAAACCAACTACTAGTCCAATTATCCAAGGTGTTTTGGCCTGTATACCTGAAGAGGGCCTTACTGGGCATTTTTCACCAAATCTTAAGACGATCTATCTCTGGACCTGGACAACATTGATTTTGTAGATGGACTGGGCTCAGCGTGGATCAGGAAATTTGACTACATCGATTTTTGTAGTTGTACTGGGCTCAGCTTGGACCAACAAATTTGACCAAGTCCGTCGTTGCTGTTGGGGAAGGGCAGGTCTGCTACGCTTGATGGGTTATCTGTTAAAGAAATAATGAAGTAAAGTCTTGATTGATGATGTGACTGATTGCGGATTCGATTCCACGGGCATACATTATTTTTCCGTCGTCCGGCTACCGAAGAAGGTGGTGCTCTTTCATCTGATTCATCCGCTGCGCAAGTATGACCACGATCCAACTCGACACTGTTAGTCTGTTACCATAAAAAATTTCCGAGCACAACCCCGGAGAATCCCTCTAAGCCGCCGCTGGTCCACTCAGGCTATTGGATTCCTTAACTTATTTCTTAGAGAACCTAAGCTGTAATTTTGGTATGCCGATCTCTTAGAGTTTTCATAACTTGTTAGCAAGTCTTCCATCCTTTGACTTGGTGTGGAATGGTGACGATGATTTTATGCGGGAGACAAGTAGATCACTCCTTCGTGGGAAGCTCCGCAGTGAAGGCGGCGTCAAGATGATTGGGAGATTTGGCATAAGCCTTAGTGGCAAGTTAAGAGAAGTTCCGAAAGAGACTTGGTGACCGGGAAGCAATACTTTTTGCAAGTGCTTCAACAACGTGGACTAAGAATGTCTTAGTGATTAACGATACCATAGGATAAATTCTTGCATCGAGAGTTTGCTTCTTTTCATCCCCTCTTTTACGTTTCCGCATTTTATACTTGCAACTTGTGTGCCTTTACTTTCTTAGTACATAGTATCTTGCTAGAATTGGCTATAGGATGTAAAAATTTATTTTGGGATGAGAGTTTCACCATAGATAAACTGTAGTTGCGCATTTAGATAGCATGTTATAGATTATGTTTTGTGCAATTTAGTTTGATCTTTAGATTAAGATTTTAAATTGCTTAATTCATCATCTCTCTCCTAAATTACGAGCACCGATTCCTTTCACTCGAGCGCCTGGTACTGGAGGAAGAGCAACACCTCGGCTAGTTGCAATCAGAGAAGAAGCTCGGCTGAGCTCTGGCCATATATGCCTTTACGAAATACTATGTGTGATGTGCTGCTCAATGTGGAACGGTTTTCTGATCGAGCTGACATCAATAATGTGAAACGCTGGTTTTCTGTGAAGGAGTATGCTAGCTGGACTGTTGCTGTGCATGCATGGGTTGGAATAAAATGGTCATGGCACGATTCTTAGAAGCATCCTCGACAGCCTGGCCGTGACTTTTGTGCGGTCTCCGGCACATCACTGCGTTTTAAACTAATCTATTCTTTTAGGGTGGTGTATCTGAAATTCATTTGCCAAGGTAATAATATAGAGTTTTTTTCTATACTTCACTTTTTGTATAATATAATACACAGATTGACAGTTAACCTGCTGTCTTCTTGAAAAAAAAAGGAAAACAATATAGAGTAGATGTTTCAAGATGGAAAGAGACAACACAAATAAATAGATCTTAAAAGTTTCACTACCCTTTGCACAATGATTCAATGAAATTCACCATCGTCTCTTCTAGACCGAGGAAGAGAGAAGCTAAGGTTTAAGCACACTTCTGGTCTTGTACCAACACTGTATTGCTTAGGGCGCGGAGCGAGGGGGTGATGGCTAGCGAGGGCTGACCTCCTTCTTCCTTCTACACACCCTCTTTTCTTCTTCCTCTCCTTCTTTTCTCCTACTCCTCTCTGTTGTACTTCTCCAAGCTGGATCGGTCTCTGCATACTTTTTTGCTTAAAATCGGCATTAGGCTACCAAGTACCGCTCTGTACAGACCACCATCTCACCTGGCTGTAGGTCGAATGCAAGCTAGCTTAAGCCTAGTCTCGCAGATGCACTCCACTGTATTTGGTTTACTTATTACAATGAGCAATGTTAACTATCACTGGTGTTTCGTTGGCCAGTTACAATTGCATGAGATTGATGAGCTTACACTTGTACATAGATGAACTTTAAGGAAACGGGAGTGGAATTTCAACAGTCAATATTACCGCAGTCTTAGATAGCCATCAAAGATTGCAGCAAGGACGGTGAGGGTTATGATAGGATCGGAACACAAAACAATGCGTCAAAGGGGTGCCTATATATGGGCCTCACATTGGATCATCCTAGCTAGAAGATGAGAAGCGGGAAGCCCAAATCCCACATTTCATGAGTCGAGTTTGGCGGCAAAAGGAGCTAACCAACAAACATGATCAAAAAAGCTGTCATGTGTCGGGTGGCCCTTAGGTTGCTCACAGATCTAGATGCAACCAAAACTATTTTTCTTTTATATGCACCATTGATGTGCTGAAAAAAACAACTCAAAAAATATATGTTACACAAAATTATAATAATTCAAAGTATCAACCGCAGAAATCTACCATACTTCTCATATTGGACCCACTCATTATCATCTATGCCACGTTATAGTTAGGCCCACGATGTGGGTCTCTGTGTTGGTCTTTTGCAACGAAGAGTCAAAATAGTTGGCTGTAGGTTTCCACATTAAGAACCAAAAGCTATAGTTTTCTTCGATTTGCATCAAAGAGTTGCAGCTAGGTTTCAAAATATAGTCCAAATAAAAGTTAGGCCAGTCAACTATGTTAAAGAAAAATGTTTCATGTTAGAGCTGGCATGGGACTACTGGTCAGAGGTCGCTGGTGACCGGATCAGCTTGATCCAGAAGTTGAACGAGTTCATATCAACATCCTCATCCGCCGGCCCCGGAAAAACATGCGAAGCTTATCTCCCAGTCGACGCGCGTGCAAGCTAAGGCTGATCAAAACACTCGCATACACAAGAAGTTACAACCTCAAATAGCCGCTTGTCCACTCGCCTCCGCAAGGAGCGCACTCAGTCACATGGTCGGAAAGTCTTCGAGCGTACGTACTCCAAACGCTGTGAAAACCTCTCTCTTTTCATTTTGTTTTTGTAAATTTAAGGGCCTTTTGTGGTTGTGTGCAGGGTACCGCAAGCGATGCCGTACGCTCCATCGACATCTCGCCCGGTCGCCCTCATCCTCTAAAAACCTCTCTCGCATTCTCGCTCTTGGTCAGAAAAAAGTCAGAAATTTACGTAAAATGGTTGGTTTTCTTAGACTCTGGAGAAATTCCTAGTTGACTAGCAGGTAAACGCACCCAAGAAAAAAACAAAACACAGACGAGAGAAACCGCCGCGCACGCCACGGCGAAATCTGACGGGAAAGCACGCGGCAACAGGGCGCATGCAACGTCGCGCTCCTCCTGCCGCGTCCTGCTGCCTCCTGGGCGGCTATATAAGCCGCGGCAAGCCCACCAGCTTGGCCATCATCCAGACCAGCTAACCAAGCGTTCCAGCTATATAGGAGCAACGAGCCGAGAGCTTGAGCAAGTTGAGGCACACTCACGGCTAGCATGGCGAGGCTCGCGCTCGCGGCGATGGCGGCGGCGCTGCTGCTGGGCGTGGCGTCAGCGCAGGGCGTGGGCTCCATCATCACGCAGGACGTGTACAACGCCATGCTGCCCAACCGCGACAACTCCATCTGCCCCGCCAACGGGTTCTACACCTACGACGCCTTCATCCAGGCCGCCAGCGCCTTCCCGGGGTTCGGCACCGGCGGCAGCGACGAGGCCAACAAGCGCGAGCTCGCCGCCTTCTTCGGCCAGACCTCCCACGAGACCAACGGTCAGCACAACCCTATGCTTGTTTTGCATCGCTGCACAAAGTGGCTAGCTAGCTTAAACACTAACCCGGGCTGGTGGCAACGACGACGACAGGCGGTGCTGCCGGCCAGTACACATGGGGGTACTGCTACAAGGAAGAGATCAACAAGGGGACGTCCCCTCCCTACTACGGGCGGGGACCCATCCAATTGACAGGGTAAGTGACTGAAACTACGTGTACCAAATTAGTAGCTGATCCATGCATAGAAGCCACATACAATGATCACTGCCATAACTTCATTAAAAAACAACAAGCCATATATCTGAACGATAAATATCAACCCATCACACTTGAAAGGTACGCGAGCGTTGACATCTTAGCCACCGGTTCCGACCTGGTCCGATGCCTCGTTCTCGCGGTGCCGACATGCATTTCTCTAGCTCGTCATGCATCCTGACCGTTCTTCCATGCTCGCATGCACCACGCAGGCAGGCCAACTACCAGCAGGCCGGGGACGCGATCGGCGAGGACCTGGTGGGCAACCCGGACCTGGTGTCGACGAACGCAGTGATTTCGTTCAAGACGGCCATCTGGTTCTGGATGACGGCGCAGCCGCCCAAGCCGTCGTGCCACGACGTGATCCTGGGCAATTGGGCGCCGTCGGACGCCGACGCCGCCGCGGGGCGGGTGCCCGGGTACGGCGCCATCACCAACATCATCAACGGCGGGTTCGAGTGCGGCGTGGGGCCCAACGACGCCAACGTCAACCGCATCGGCTACTACCAGCGCTACTGCGATATGTTCGGCGTCGGCTACGGCGACAACCTCGACTGCTACTCCCAGCAGCATTTCTGATCAGCTGCGGAGCCGCGTTACTGCTACTCCCAGGCTCCCAGCAGAATTACTGTGTGTGTGTGTCTGATCTCTACGAATAACTGGCTTATGCGCCGTCTTTAAGTCAATAAAGACACTGATGATTTGATCCTTTCCTGCCTGCTACGCAAATTTTCGCAGGTTTGCACAGCTGCTCTGTTATGAGTTATGGCAAATAAAAAGATGATCGTGAGCACAAAAGTTGGCTCGCTCAGAACTGTATGCTAAAGAGCAGAGCACAATTGGATAAAACGGCAGCGAAACGGATGCACCCAAAACCAGATAAAGAGGAATCGACACAATTTGTTAAGTGAAAGTGGAATATCTGAAAATAGTGTCTCATTCAACAAACTTTCTTACGGACCATCCTTACACCCCAGATACTGTATCTTAGTTCAAGGGATAGCCAGTAGTCACCCATGAAAATCATGGTGGAGAGAGTGCCAACTGAAATTGAATGGGCCCAACATGATTTCAATTTAGTATCTTCCTACATGGTGTGAACTTTGTTTGGATTGTCTTTAAAATGGTAGCCGCAGCATTAGCCTCCCCTTTGTGCACTTTGGAGCTCCAGTTCGCAATCCCTTCGGTTTCTTTGTCGTCAGAATCCAGAGCTAGTGATCATCTAACCTTAAGCCTTTTGATGTATCGAGTGATCACCTAAAGCTCTGAAACAATATGGCAAATGCACAGCATCAGCCACTGGGTTGTTCAACTCTTTTCCATGTTCAGCAGATTCAGGCTATCTGTCTACAGTAGTAGGCAAATCTTGACACACAATATCTTCAACTGACCACCGTTGCCAAAGGGAAAGCTGTAATGTTCTGCACATGCCGATTGGCGAGAAATTGGATACAATCATAAGGAAATAAGGCACAACCAGGTACGCTCTTGTTTTGCATAACTCGTGTCAATATACTCGTTCCCTACTCAATACATAGTCTGCATAACTGGATAGTGTGGAAATCTCGTGCTGTTTAATAGTTGAGATTGAATGAAACGACACAAATGGTATATCAGAAGTTTTTATTTCAGAATCATGCAGTCTTCGGTACTGTGGTCGTCGTCTCTCATCGATCATTCCACATGCGCCATCACAGTATTGTCTTCCTTACTGAAGAAATCTTTCCTGTGAACGAGATTAACGTGGGTTATGCCTCTTGTTCGTCAAATTTTGCATAAAAAAAATTACGACACGGCACAGCACTCAGCACAGCAAGTCCGTGGCTCAACGTGCGTACCGTATTTTTGCGTGAGATCTGGTAGGTGCAGGTAACGGCCAATGCGGAGCTGACGCTGAAAAGGTTCCAATTTTTCTACATAGAATCGGAAAGGAATGGAATAAGCATATACCCCAAGTTGTCTGAAAGAGTAAACAGAACAGGACATGAAATTGCGAGGATGCATGCTGCCAAAAAACAAAGGACATAATGTGATCTTTGTGGGGTATTCAATTTGCAATCACTTTCAACAACTCAGATCACTTTCAACAAATTTTACTTGCTTGTTACTCCTAGAGAGAGTCATAACTATTTTCACGAGTACTGCATTGACAAGGCACGAGATAAACCTCGACCAATATTACTTACTGGAACAACATTTGTGAAATTCAGTTATATTAGAAAAGGTGACAGGTACATCAGCATATATACAGAGAATAGCATGGTGGATTTACCGGTGTGATGACCATACCATAGCGCGCCCAAATGAGTCCGCTGCAGCCTAAAGCTACAGAGTACAGCAGAGACAAACACATTAGCGGTAGACAAACTTTCTTTCAAAAAAGAATTAGCAGCGGCACATTGAAATGAGGATCAAAGTGGATCATTTGCAACGTAACTGTACCTAGTTGCTGCGGATAGGATATCTCCTCGGGTGGCTTAACAAATTCAGCAACGTTGGCGACGTTGAGGCACCACTTGAATGTGGGGCCCAGAAATGAACCGCAGGACATGTCAGGCTAATGATGATCTAGAAAACACAGAAACTAAAGAAGCGCATGAGCAGGAACGGTCCAAGTCCTAACACCAACGGTTAAGCGCTGCTGAGAGAGGAAACATGAGTGGAGGAGGGAAAAAGCTAACTGGTTTTGGGGCCAGCAGGATGATTCCAAAACGCCTGAAATTTCGAAGAAACCATCTGGGCTGATCTTATGATACGATACTGATCTGTTCGTTGGCAGCCTCCTGTGTACGTGGTTGCTCTCTTTCCTTCCCTGCAAATGCTTCAAAAGATCTGAGGTGAGGTGATGAGCAGCAAGAAACACCAATCCAATCCAGCATTCAACGCCGACGCTGCTGCTATCCCAGACGGATCTCCGCAGCCAGCGTTTGTTGCTCTACATCTAGCTAGGCTCTCACACTCGCCGACTGCGATTACCAAGCAACCGAAAGACGATCATCATCGAACACTCGTCGGATACTGACCTGACGCCGCCGGAGCCGAGGCGATCGCAAGCCGGAGGACGGAGGTCGTGGGGGACAGGATCACAGGGAGTCAGGGAGGCCGAACAAGTGGAGTGCAGCGACAAGCTAGAATAATAGCATTGTCTGTTGCCGACTTCCCGCTTTGGAGTGGAGAAGGGCTCGCAGCTCGCGCATTGACCATCCGACCGCGAGAGAGCCGCTTCCATGGAGGTCGCGCCTGCGAGCCGTCCGATGGTCCGCGCGGAGGCGATCGGACGGGGCCATCGCGGCCGCGTTGCATGGACTCGGTGCTCGCAGATTGGTCGGTCCGTTCAGCTCTATCAACCCCCCGGCCGGCGGCGGGGTTCGGTTCCGCCGGACGCGCCCTCGGCATCGCTGTGAATCTGTGATGTATACGGCCGTCGTTGGGCTTTATTCTGACGGCCCAAAATGCAAAAGTAGCTGCTGCGGGCTTTAAGTTAAATATGGGCTAACCCCACCCGACGAAGAAGAAAATCGAGACCGTCGGCCCAGCTGGTGCCGGCGGTTGGCCCGGCGCTGGAAGACCCAGACGTTTTCTTTTTTTTGAAGAAAAGAGGACCAAGACGTCGCTGCAAACATTTCGGTACACATCGGGTGGACTGCGCGTGCTGCACGGCACCCTGCAGGATGTACAGGAGAGGAGGGTGCAACACGAGGGGTTGCCGGGGCCCGGGGGGCACTCGTGCAGAAGCATTAATCCTGACCGGATCCGGTGCTCGCGGCGGCTTTTGATATTTTATTTTTGGTCGAGGGTAAATCTTAAACGTGAAAGGATCTGTACCCTAATGGTTACGAGAATGATTAGTATCCCACTGATTAGCATCTCAAATTCTAAGTTCGACTTCTCGTGGAAATAAATTTTTTAATTTAATAATGTTGTATTTTAGTGGTAGGCGACGTTCCCGTCGATAGCGAGATGTCACTGGTGGCTTTGTCAATTTTAAGAATTTTCCAGCTCAGTCTTACAAGAGCAGCTCCAATATGTGTGCTAAGCCTTACTCCAACCGAGTAGGCAGCAGGGTACTCAAACTAAAAAAAAGGTGCTGGAAGTGCACTGTAGCAGGACCTATCTCTCTCCAACCGAATAGGTAAACGCGATACACATTTTAGGCTGAGGGGTACTGGAGACATAGAAATGGGTCATCCCTCTCCCGCACAGGTCACTGTACGACCAACTACCCTCGCCCACCAGGCCAAGTGCCGGAAAGAGCGGCGGCGGCAAAGCGCAAGATCCGGCGTGCTGGTGCGGCCAGGACTCGCCGACGGATGGGAGAGCGGTCGCCGGCAGCGGCGGAGGCTCAAGGTAAAAGAATCTGTCACCTTGTTGTGGCCTATCAATTTCCAGGATGCCTCCCCCTCTCAATGGATGAACTCGTAGGTAGAGCGGATGAACTCGTTGGATCTTGCTGCCCCCTTTGCTGATCCACAATTGATGTGCCTAGCTTGTTTGGAACGACGTACACTTGTTAATTTGTGATGTACTTCCAGTGATTGTTAACTGTGGTGTAGTTCCAGTGAATGCTTATTATTGACATTGTTTATTCCCTTTTATGTGTCTATGTGTTGTATTGTTGTATTATTGCAAGTGATTTTGTCCATCAATAGGATGGACCTCAATGGTACAGGTTCATCAAGCATGATGCAGGGGAGCCACAATCAAGAAGGTGATGGAGCTCCACAACAATTATACCCACAAGCCGTGGCAGTTCAGTTTGCACAGGGTCAGTTCATGTATCCAAATGATCAATGGAACTTCATGGTTCCTGGTAATGTGCAAAACTCGGCCGCAAATGAGGTAAAGTGGCAAGGCTAATTCTTAACTTACCTTCACATGTTCATAGTGTGATATATTATCTGGTGTTGATAACTGGAGGGTGATCTTGTAACAGATCCAAGTTGGGGAGGAGCACCCTCAACAACTTAATGGCCATGACGATTTAGTTACCCATATTACAACAGAAGAAAATGCTGTGACATCCAAATCTAAGATACCAGCTAAAGGCAAGAAGGTTGCCAGAAGGGGATCAGGGTTCTCAAAGGAGGAGGACAAGATAATATGCTCAGCCTTTCTGAACATCAGCAAAGATCCAATAACAGGTGTAAATGGCATTCTATTTATCCAATTTTGTGGTCTGTTTTAAAAGCACTCTGAGAATCCTTTGAACATGTAGGAGTGAATCAAAGCAGTGGCGGGTACTACAAAAGGATTCATGACTACTACAAGCAACACAAGCCCGAGGGATCAGAGAGAAGCCAAATTGCTATTCAACATCGATGGGCTGCCATCCAGAAAGCTGTCAACAAATTCTGTGGCTTCAAATCAGCTGTAGACCGCAGGGATCAGAGTGGCACGAACGAACAAGATACGGTAAGTGTTCAGATGGGCAATGAACTTAATATTATGTGATTAATTCTGATGGTTCTAATAATGCACTGAATATATTTCTATTATGTATCTAGATCGATGAAGCTATCAAGATGTTCGAAAAAAATGAACCTTTCACCTATTTACATTGCTGGAAGTTGTTGAAGGATGAGGTAAAATGGAGTGACAGAATGGTGGAGTTGAACGCAGCTGCATCCAAGCCACCACAGGCTGCAGCTGAATCAGGCAGCAACAATGGTCAACCTGCTCGGCCTGAGGGTAGGGATGCTGCTAAACGCCGCAAGACAGACGGTGGTCCTGATTCATCAGCTTCAAGCACTGCCTTTGCTGTGCTGCAGCAAATGAATGACAGGTGCGAAGAATCAGGTCAACAGCAGGAAGCCCATATGCAGAAGATTTTGGGCATGAATTAAAACAAGATAGCACTAGAGGAGAAGATGTATGACCTGCACAAGCAGGATGTAGAGAGGAGGGCTACGCTGAAGGAAGAGCATTTGAAACTCACCAAGATGGACATTGAGGTGAGGGACAAGCAAAGTGAGACTCAGCTTCTAACTGCTGAGATTGGTATCATGGGTGCAGACTTAGAGAAGCTTGCACCTAATGTTAAAGCGTACTACCTTGCTATGCAGGCTGAGATTATGAAGCATAGGGGAATTAGAAGCCCTACCAGTTCTGATATGTGATGTTCTGAGAATAATTTATGTGCTGTTACCATGTAGACAATGGTTTGTATTTCATTTGAAATCTGTAACTTATGTGTGCAGATAATGATTTTCCATTGTGTTGAGACTATTATTGGTCAGACCTTAAATGTTTGGTGTCGAGGAAATGGGATCTCCTGAAATGTGAATGTTGCCGTCAAGCCTCTGTGAATGTTGCCAACTCGTGTCTGAGCTCTTTGTATCATCCGATGAGAGGTCGGCCGCTGGTCGGCCGTGCAGCTCGGTTAGGTCGGCCGTGCAGCTCGGTTAGGTCTGGGGCGTGCAGGTCGGCCAGGTCGGGGAGGTCGGCCGTAGGTCGGCCATAGGTCGGCCTCTCGGCCATACTCCTAGAATGCATGCATACATACTCCTGTATACAATCTCCTGAAATGCATACATACTTTGTGATCTCCTAAAATGCATACATACTTTGTGATCTCCTGAAATGCATACATAATTTGTTTCGCATACAAGACAACACCCATGTTTAGAGTAAAACTAGTTACTGCAACCTGACATTGTTCTTTCATACATTGAGGGAAGGCAAAAAACTGTAAGCCTCATGCATGAACAACTATCCGGCGAAGCAAAATAACATGGCTTCTTCCAGTAGCTTGTCGTCACAGCTTCTAGCACCTGTCATCAGTCTGAACAAAAGTATGACATGTACAAAAGACTTGCATCCTCATCCGTGTGCTGATGGCTTCTTCCAGTACCTTACTGTCTAGTTGTCCTAGCAAATGGACCAGAGTTAGAACCATAAAGCATCCACATGTGCTCAACCAGATCAGATTTGAGATATCGTGCAGTACTCTGGTCCTGGATAATCGAGTATGCATCTATTAGCTCATCAATGCTAGGAATATTAACAAGATGATGTAATGGTGGATTGTCCCGGCCAGGCCACTCATTGCGACCAACTGTAGGTAACTGAACATTACGCTCATCTTCAATGACCATGTTATGGAGGATCACACAAGCTAGCATTATAGCATTCAGGTCTTTAGCCTTCCAAAGTCTTGTTGGACCATGCAATATCTTCCACTTAGCTTGTAGCACACCAAATGCTCGTTCAACATCCTTCCTGCAACTTTCCTGTTGTTTAGCAAAGACCTGCTGTTTATTGCTCACAGGTGCACTAATGCTCTTCACTAAAGTAGCCCACTCGGGGTATATTCCATCTGTCAAGTAGTAACCCATACAGTAGGGGTTACCATTGACAGTGAAGTCCACAGGAGGAGCATTCCCATTAGCTAAATCATCAAACACTGGAGAACGCTGCAACACGTTGATGTCGTTGTGAGATCCTGGAAGCCCAAAAAAAGCATGCCAAATCCTAAGATCCTGGGTCGCCACAGCTTCAAGAATTAGAGTTGGCTTGCCTTTGTGCCCCTTGTACATTCCTCCCCAGCCACTAGGACAGTTTTCCCACTCCCAGTGCATACAATCTATACTCCCAATCATCCCAGGAAAACCACGTGCCTTATTAATAGCAAGGATATGTTCCAACTCTTGTGCATTTGGTTTCCTAAGATACTCTGGGCCATAAACAGAGATGATAGTGTACACAAATTCTTTCAAGGACTTAAGAATTGTTGATTCGCCCATACGTTGTCCATCATCTAAAGCATCTGCAATTGACCCATAAGCAAGCATCTTCATTGCAACCACATATTTCTGCTTTGGTGAAAAGCTTAGCCTACCAGCTCGATCACGCTTAAGCTTAAAGAAGTCATTGGCCGCTGTCACGTCATCAACAATTTTCAGGAACAATGACTTTCTCATACGGAACCTGGATCAAACAAACACATGTTACATTTCCTCGCTGCAAGGCACATGGAAGCATTGTGAGCTATATAATCACAGAAGGATCAATGAATACTATATTGAATTTTACCGGCGACGAAACATTTCCTCGTTGTATAGTGCATTAGGCCCGAAGTAGTCGTTCTCCAACCTAATTGCAGCTGCCGCACGCTCGCGGTCATAGGTAACGTGGCCTCGAACAGATCCGCCCCATTTGCGCTTCTTCCTCGCCGATGCAAGGGCATACGCAGCAACAGCGACTTGAAGAACTTGCGGAGATACTACATCTTTCCCCCAACTTGTGCTCCCCGTGAACCACGACCCCATCCTACGCCAACCAATGACCATGCCGAGGTAAAGCTCCAATGGAGCAGAAACAAATCGCGCCGCATCTTCAATCATGGCTCAAAGAGGAAGAAATTCAACCGTACCTGACGCGGACGAGACCTGGGCCGCTGCTATCGCTGGCGAAACCCTGTCCGAGAGAGTCCGAGAGAGGCGGAGCCGGATCGACTTGAAGAACGCGGGGATGCGGTAAAAAGGAAGGCGGGGAAATTTCACGGTTTCCCGCGAACCAGGGTCCAACCTGCCCACTACGCTTTTTACCTGCTCGGGTTTTTGCCTACCTAGGTGCCCGTCGCCTATCTCCTGGCCACGAGACCTATACAGCAAAATGGGTCTCAGTTTTTTTCCTACTCCAACCCTAAGAAGGTGCAAAGAGGAGAGAAGAAAGCAGGAGAGGTGCAATACATTGGACGAGAGGTGCTAGCTTAGCATTTCTTTGCACCCGTGGCTTGATTTGCATCTGGTGCCAAGAATAAACAAACAAGATTTCTTTCCGCTCATTCTCTCTCCACCACTAGCACGAAGGATCCGTTAGAAAGTTAGAGAAATCAAATTTTTTTATTAACGTGGGATCTATCTTAATTTGAACTAGTAAATTTTATACTTTGTGACATGGCAGGACTTGCACCTTGCCAGAAAACTAAACGCTAGAGCTGCTTTAAGAGCAAGAACAATAGTTTAGCCCGCTGCCGACTACAAGAATTTACTATGTCATCTAAAGTTAATATTGTAGTCAACAAATATAATAGATTGGCTATTATGTTGGCTAAAAGAGTGTTGTGTAATTAATATTAGACCCACTTGCATACTCTCATTCTCTCACCTCAGTCTGGGAATTTGTGCTATAGCCAGTTATGAGCTGACTACTATCCTACAGCCAGCTCCTTCTCTCTCTTCTCTCTTCTCTCCTCCACCTCAGCATAAATATAATAAAATAAGGCTTATAGCCAGCTGACTAGGACTTATTGTACCTGCTCTAAGATGCTTACAAGCATAGAATTTAAGTACATGTGTTTACAGGGATGAGTGTGCGTGCGTTGTAAATGTTCGAATTGTACTTTGCAATCTCAAAAACACATTGAACAGAACCGGAAAGACCTCTGCAGTCAACGGTTTGGTTTTAAGTCGGTCATACATTAGAGTAAGAGCCCGAGATTTCCGTAGATTTTGTTTTCTGCGAGTCCGTAGATCTTTTATTTGTGGATCCTTCCTACTGTTTCTCGTAAATCCATGCGAAGCTGCCCTTCAAAAAGAAAAACCTGGTTCAAGACTTCGGACTAGTTCCGCCGCCGGCAGATACTATACTTTCTGATTATGAACCTCTATCAGAGCCCTCATCATCAACTGATTAATGAAATGGCACGATCATACAGCGAAGTACTGACGTACCATGTGGACCCGGTAAAAGAATCCCGCCCCAAACAACAAATCCAAGCTGCCAATGTAACCAAGCATAGCAATAAAGCTTTGGCAGTTTAAATGCAGATTAGTCTTCATATGTGAAGATGATACATCATGCTGTGGAGATGGCATCAATGAGATACACTCCTGATATGCTTATCACTAAAATATTGGTTGAATGTTCCACGATCCACGTAACAACGAACTAAATTTTAACGTTATGAGACCACGTTTATCCGCTATTGTACAAGTTGGTATTACCATATACTCCCTACGTTCCACAAAGCCTTCAAATTTTATCCCACAAAGAATTCTTTTAGATTGCAGTAAAATCCATCTAACTAAAGCAATATTGAACACTAAGAAATAATTGCATAGAGAAGCGCATGAAGCTAATCGAATGATCAAATAGATGTTACTTTTCAAGTTCCATTGCATTTGCATTTATCGAGGATCTAGAAAACTAAATAAACAACACGGTCTTTAATCACAACTGTTATAATTAATTATATTATAAGTAATTAGTGGTAGTATGGTCATTTTCACTATAATATATCTGAAATTTTCCATACGAACAGTGGAACGGAGGAATAACTCATATTATTTTTATTAGACAACTTAAAAGATAATCTATTGTCCATATTATCTGATAAGTGTATTCTCAAAATTACATGTCAATGCACGAGATCGACATCAAAATACTTATCCTTAAATAAGGTCCAGACAGATCGAAATGATGACACGATATTGGAGTTACGTGGAGAAAGAGGCATCTGGATTAAACATCGACCTTTTAAATATGGAATGCATGCAAAAGACCCTCCGAGGCTAGGAATGCAAACCGATTTATCCGTGGACCTGTAAATAGTGACGGTTGGATAATGATCTTATAGTATCTATAAGAATCTTTCTAAATTTTACTCTTTAATTATTATTTGAAGAGGCTTCTACATAAAAATTATTTTTTATATATTTTAACTCTCCAATAGTTTTTATATCTTGTGTACACTCTAAAAAACTATTTTATTATCTAACTTTGGCCAGTGAGAAATACGATTTGGAGGATGACTATATTTGGATAACCATTTAGAGAAACTGTTGGAAGATATTTTTCCATCAAAATATCTATTTCTAACGATTAGGAAAGATACGTAGACTCCCTTGAAGTTGCCCTTAAGGCTAACTTCCGGAGCCGATTAGAATCTTAAATCTGAACAGTGTAAGTACTAGTTGGCCTCAAATAGGGTTAGACTAATGTAAGATCTATCTATGTTTTAGCTCTATTTTCTTATGGATTAAGATTTTATGTGGTCAACTAGACTCGGCAAATGTTTTACTCATATTTCGAGTTCAGTTTAATGGTGTAAAATTCATTCAAAGTCGCCAAATTATGCAATGGTTTCGGAGTAGCATAAATAAGGAGGGACCAAATCGAGAAAAATCATAAAGCAAACCCCATCACGAAACCTCAAATCCATTCATCTGGAGACATAAAAAAGAATGAACTTATCAAAAAAAAAATGAAGACGGCGCTGGCCGGCTGCCAACTGCAGTCTACAGCGCGTCAGCAGCCACGCACCGGACTGCAGCTGTGCCTCGGGCCGGCTGCCTCTGCTAGCATCGCTAGCACAGGGCTGGCTGCCAGCGCCAGCTCGGGCCGGCTGTTCACCGCCCGCTGGTGCTGCGCTCCGCTGCGCCTTGGGCTGGCTGCTGGCCGCCCGCCGCGGCTGCCGACGCGCAGCTCGGGCGCACCACGCGATGCCGCTCGGCGGCGCCGCGCGCGGCTTGGCCGCACGCGAGCGCCGCCGCCGATTCATTTTTTGCGGGTTTGGTGGGACCCGAAAAAGGGCCTATGTGCGGTTTCTTAGACGATCCCGCTTGCATCTGTGGCTCTTCTACAAAATAAAAACAGCGACGTGTGAACTGGCCATATCCTATAGAACAATACACGTGTAGCACTACCTGTAAGCTTGCAATAGAGTATCGCTAGCCGGTTATCTTTCACTATCGCCCAAGTCCCAAACAGTCAAAATCTTGCTCGGTCAATCCGAATCTCTTTAGTACACTCGTCCTTGCTCTTGCTCCTTCACTCATTTGTTCTCCAGCTCCGTGTCGTGTTCTAGCCGAACACTTCACCGTTGAGCTGTTGGCTCGCGCGAGCGCGACATGCCGAGAGCCCGAGACAGATGGTGTGCTCCAATGTCTGGTCTCGATCGAAGGAAGAGATAAAAGCGTCGCGCGTGGTCGGCGCTGCCCGAGAGCAAGCAAGCGCTCCTAGTCCTAGGCGAGGCGTGAGTCAGCGCTCCGTGCCGAGCCCAGCACATAAACAAACCCGCTCGAGTTGTGATCCGATTGTCGCCGCCGTGTCCAGTCTCCGGTCCAACCATGGCGACGGGGCTCGGTTTCTTGAAGGCCGTGGCGCTGGTGCTGGCACCGGTGGCGCTCGCCGCCGCGCTGTACAGCCCGAGGGACTTCTCGCCGGCGCCGATGCCGCCGGAGTACTCGTACGGGCCCGTCGTGTCGGCGCCGCGGCACGAGGCGCGCGCGCTGGCGCGGAGCGAGCGGGTGGGCGAGGGGCGGCTCCCTGGACCGGAGGACCTGGCGTACGACGCCACCGGCGGGTGGCTGTACACCGGGTGCGCCGACGGGTGGGTCAGGAGGGTCAGCGTGCCCGGCGGGGACGTCGAGGACTGGGCACGCACCGGCGGCCGCCCGCTCGGCGTCGTGCTCGCCGCGGACGGCGGCCTGATCGTGGCCGACGCGGACATCGTGGGTTAACTGCTCTACTTCCGTTCATCGTACCGCTCTAGGATTCGTATGGCAAATCTGATCTGATGCCCTTGACATGACAGGGATTGCTGAAGGTGAGCCCTGAAAGGAAGGTGGAGCTGCTCACGGACGCGGCGGAGGGCGTCAAGTTCAAGCTGACCGACGGCGTGGACGTCGCCGCCGACGGCACCATCTACTTCACGGACGCGTCGTACAAGTACAACCTCGACAACCACATGACGGACATCCTCGAGGCGCGGCCCCACGGGCGGCTCTTGAGCTTCGACCCGGCCACGGGGCGGACGGCGGTGCTCGCGCGCGACCTCTACTTCGCCAACGGCGTCGCGATCTCGCCGGACCAGACCTCGCTCATCTACTGCGAGACGGTGCTGTGAGTGCCCGACTGAACACGCTCGTTACCTTTCAGCCCAGCAGCTAGCGAATCTGTACTGTGAGGCCTCTCGCTGCCTGGATGTTTACGACGGCATGTGACCTGACCTGCCTGCCATTCACGTTCTGCTGCAGGAGGAGGTGCTCGAGGTACCTCATCGCCGGAGACAAGAAAGGCACGGCGGAGAAGTTCGTCGACAACCTTCCGGGATTCCCTGACAACATCCGGTACGACGGAGAAGGCCGGTACTGGATTGCCTTGTCCGCGGTAACACCACAAATTTCATCTTCTCATCAATCATCGTCAGAGGGAAAAAAATGTTTTGGCATGGTAAAATTTTTGCTAGGAGCCTAGGCAGCAGTTGATCGATGATCGTTTGAACCTGCAGGGGAGAACTCTTCAGTGGGACATGCTGATGAAGTATCCGTTCGTCCGGAAGCTGGTGTACCTCGTCGAGAAGTTCGTGGCGGTTCCCCACGGGCTGAAGAACTCGGGGACGGTGAGCGTGACGCCGGACGGGGAGCCGGTGTCCATGTACACCGACCCGCGGCTGGCCCTCACTACCGGCTGGCTCAAGGTCGGCAAGCATCTGTACTACGGCTCACTGACGGAGACATTCCTCAGCAGGATCGACCTCACTGAATCATCAGCTGAATTCCGCGAGTGATCCGCTGATCCTTCTTCTTGTGTGTAAATCATTTGCTCTCGTCGAGTGTTGTTTCGTTCGAAAAAAATCATTTGCTCTGAACCTCTGATAGTACTTGTCTAATTACCATTCCATGCGTCGTCTAGCGGAGTGGCCCGAGCAAATGTATAGGTAGTATAGAATCTAGATTGAAACAAGGTCTTAATGAACTGAGATCAAACAAGATACCCAGCTCTAGTTGATGCCATCATGGTCGGGACAACCAAGTTAGGTTGTTTACACAGCGAGTAATAGTCCCTTAATTTGGTTTTGAAAGGACCGTGATGTCGTCCCATGCGGATGAATAGGCGCATCTGAAATTTTGAATCCAAAATAGCGGAAAAAATTAACCCGGAACTTCCGGGTGAGCAAATTCGGAACTTTCGAATTTAAGCAGTGGATGAACTCGGAACTTTCAGCTTCTATAAACCGGAACTTCTGGGTTTACATAACTTTCAGGTTCTATAAACCGGAACTTCTGGGTTTACGTGTCAGACCCGGGGCCACCGGGCTGGGCACATAACGTAGTTTAAAGAGGTCTAAGAGATTAAGTCCGTCTTATCTCTTATTCATCTTATTTATCTCTTATTTATTCCGTTTAAATAAGAGATAAGGCTAACCGATATAGGGGGAATCTCCTCGAGATATGTTCTGGTACGATTCCTCAGCTGGTATTGGTTAGTATCTTTATAACCCTAGCCTCTCGGATATATAAGGGAGGTCAGCGACCCCTCTCAAAAAACAGAAGATCATTAGGTCATTCTACACCAAAGGCAATACAAGCCATACAGGACGTAGGGTGTTACGCTCCGTGCGGCCCGAACCTGTCTAAGTCTTGTGTTCCTTGCACCTTCGAGTTCCTGATCTCGGCGTCTCTTCACCCAAAACTTACCACCTTGGTCATATCCCTCGGTGGGCAGCCGGTTAAACACCGACATCACGTAAAGTAAAGTGAAGACAGTAAATCTAGTGCGAATAAATAGTTACAAGTTCAAACTCCAGATGTAGAGTAGGCTAAAAGAAATTTATGGAGCAGGTACACACAGTTTCTGTAAATAAAAAACAATAATCTTTTCAAGAACACATGCAAGTGTTCAATGGAGAGCTCCTCAAATCTACGAGATAAAATCGAACACAATTGACACCAAAATTTTTATCGAAGTTTTGAATCACCGCATGTTCTACACAAACTTAGTGAATCCTACTCTCCGTTGAGGAGTGCCGCAAAGCCTCCCCTATCAGGGCGCTACACAAGCACACCTTGATCTTCCATTATCTTGATTCCCTTCCCTTTCGGAGGTGGAAACCGACACTTACAAACCTCCCATGATAGTTCACACAATTGGATGCTCGCTGGACAACACCTAGCCGTCTAGAAGCTAAAGCTCCAAGAGTAACAAATGTGAAACACACGATTTCGGCCAAACTCAAGTGCTCAAGGTTTGCTGTGCACTCTAGTGCTCTCAAGCTTTCACATTCTCAAACCCAACTCAAGAATATTACAAGAATCACACAATCTCATAAATAGAGGTTGGGGAGAGCTCAACAAGGCTACCAAGCTTTCTTAGAACGACCAGTAAGCAGCAGAAAAATACCTGAAACAGCAGCCCACCAAGGAGGGGGCTCAAGCGTATAAATAGCTGGGTCCAAAGAAACTAGTCGTTATGTGACAGTTAGAATCCGGAACTTCCTGATTCTCATACCAGGAACTTCCAGGTTTTCAAACCTACTAGCCGTTAGTACCACGTAAGCAAAATCCGAAACTTCCGGGTTAAAAAACCCGGAACTTTCGGGTTGCCCTATTAATTCCACTCAATGTGCGCTTGAGATTTTTGTGTCTCTCTTAATTCACTTGGATTACTTGAGCACTGAGGCTAAACCAAAACACAATGTGATGCATCCCTCTTAATAGTGCGGCACACCAATACTCAAGATCAAAGATAGATTACATTTCAACCATTTGAGTTTCTCAAAAGTGTACCATGTGATGCCTTGATCATTCTCAATCTGAGGAGTGCATCCAACTTGATTTCTATAACTTGAGCACAACTTTCTTTAGCTAGTGACTTAAACCATTATCTTTGAATGAAATTCACTTTTTGTTCAAACCACAATCTTTACATTAAGATTCTAGACGGATTGATACTTGCTAATATGAACACCCTACATGACCAAGATTCTTCAAGTTGAATCCAAAGAAAGTTTCTTCATCCTAGCGTTGGTACCTCGGCACAAACCAATTGCCCTTTGTCAAGATTAGTCCCTCGAAACACTATCCCGAATTCCAACTCTTCATCCTTGCATCACATAGAGTTCCATATAGGTTTGTATCATAATTAAATCATCAATAAAATTCATTCTTCACAATTCTTTATAACTTATCTGCTATTTAGATTGTCTATTTCTTCACAAGAAATTTCCTTCTGGTGCTATAATTTTATCAACAAGCTTCATTTGTATATGAGAATAAATGGTTATCATCAACATATGACTCAATCTATATAGTAATTATTGTTTGTCAATATTGTCACTTTAATCATAGCTTAATTACACATCTTGTCATAGGAGCCTTTTATCTTTACTTTCAGTATCTTTCATCATAAATATTTCATTGATATACCAATCAACTCTTGCTCATATACTCAATAAAATCATTAGTTCTTTAATCACGGTGTCAATCTATTCATCAAAACCCACTAGGGGCCTAAATGCACTTCCAGATTTTCAGTTGTCCTCCTAGCTGTCGAACCGGTTTGTAACTATATAACACTGTAAATATCGGATGGTGAATTTTGCGGAGCACGACACGCTAAGGTCTGAAAACTTTGCTTATCTCCAGTGCAGGTCCCGCAAATCGGTTTCAGGACGTGCCAGTCAATTTGACCTACAAATGACAAGGGAAAAGAAATTTAATCAGTAAAACAATAACAAACTGGGTTTCCGAATAGTTCCAACAAATGCATCGGCCAGGATGTCCGAAGCACAGTACCGAATATCGGCTACAAAGCCGATTCCGTGATGAAATAGGATTAAGGATAAAAATCTCATATCTAAACACATACATTTAATTAAGCTAAATTTATTATCACCATTAGTCGGATCGGGTATAACCGAGACAGCGCTAACAGCAAGGTGACAAGCTAAACATAATTAACCGATGCATCTAATTATTTAGAATTTACACTTACCGTTGAGCGACAAGCTAAACATAATTAACCAATGCATCTAATTATTTAGAATTTACACTTACCGTTCAGCTCAGAATCGGCTAGGAAAGCCGATTGATACTACCGAACCATCACCATCATGCCATCGCTAACCAGTAAACAAATCCAGCTGATAAGACTCGACTTAGCATCATTACTCAAGGATCGGACTTAACCGCGATAGCCTGAGATAATGACGACAAGGCAAGCGAATCGTCCAATCGGACTACACGCAACGAAGAACTAGATCGTAGATAATTTAGTAGTATAAGCGATAATTAAAGAATAAATCATCTATAAACTAATTGCATGAAAAGATTTGATGAAGCCGATGACCCGATGACTACCACTAGATAAATTGTGAAATCTAATAAGAACTAGCAAGAGATCCAACGATGCAGACTTACATGAACTTGACTTGTAGATTGAACTAGACGAAACTACAACGATCGAGCGATAGCTAAAGCCTACAAAATTTGATAAACACGAACTTACTGACAAGCCGGAGATCGATTCGATGCAGCCCTACTTGCTGAAGAATTCGCTAAGAGAGTACTCTACTCCTATTCCTAGGGTTTTGGCGAAATGCCAAGAAAAGTTGTATTGATTGATGATTGCTCGTTTACAAAATCCTAAGGTCCACTGTTTATAGCCTGAGGCCATGACTCCTAACTTATCACGACTTAACAAACTTGTTCCGAAAGAAAGCAACTAAATCTACTATATTTATAAGATTTTTCTAAAAAGAAATCGGACTCCTAGATCTTCTGATGATGTCATCTTCTAGTTCGATTCGAACTCCTCCTAACTGTCTCTTCGACCGAATCCACGTCATTTTAACCGAAGTCATGCCTGACAGCCTCGACTCAGACGACTCCTCCCGACCTCATTGGCTTCTTCCCTTTTCAAAAACATCTCTGCAAAATTTTGACGTCAACACCATAGTCTAGTAACCTTTTCCTCTTATTTCAGAAAAAAGAAGCTAATATAAAATCCAGTGTATATTTATCTCTATATAACCATGAGTTTATTATCAACTAGGAAGATGGCTCGCCGCTCCTGCAGGTGCATTCACTTGATTTCCATCTCCCCTACATGTAAGCGCGCGGACTAGCAAGGAAACACTGCACAAACACCAAGCGTTACTTCCACAACCGAAGCTGCAATATGTGCCACATGCGTTAATCCTAGTAGTAGAGTGGCGGATGAGACTACTACTACTGGTAGTTCCAGTGAGGGAAAAATGTGAAAAACATAACACATGCATCGTCCAGTGAGTAGTATAGTAGCAGTAGGGGCCGTGTACTGGAGTACGTACATTGTGCGTCGTAGGAAGAGCTGATCGCGCGGGCCGTGGGTACACGTCTTCAAGCGGACGCATCCATGTGCTGGACGGCCGGGCCGGCGAGACAAAAGAGAAAAAAAGCAGGGCGTTGACTGGGGGCGGGCGCCGCCGCCCGTCGGCGCGGCTCTGCCGCAGCCCGCAGGCTGCTCGCGCGCTCTGCGTCTGCGGCGCAGGCCGGGTTCAATGCGTGGGAATCTCCTGCCACGCTCACCCAACTCTGAACTCACTGCGCAGAACCCCGAGGGCAGCTTCAACGCGTCATCGCGTCGCGTCCCTGTCGATCCCTGCTTCGGCCGCTCCATCTGTGCCGATGCGTTTCTGATGCAGTTCTGACCAGTGCGGTGCTCTTTGGCAGCAAGGAGCAAAGGTCGTTGCGCACAAAGTGAGTAACGAAATGCCACCATCAAACCGCGGCGTGCTGAGGTATTCTATCATGTGGACGGATCCAATCCAACACCCTTCTCAAACAACAGCCGTTCACTATCACCAAAATTTTTAGTCTTCCACGACCTGTTCAAACCAATACTACAAAGTCTTCTCGCTGATGCCTATACATGGACGGTTCACTGCCCAACCGTTTCTCAGTTTCTGAACAAAGAGAACTCTGATACATGTAGCGTTAAAGATGTAAGTGGATGTCTAATAGTATTCTTTTGTCACGTCGTGGAGAAGGACCAGGAACGAGCAGCGCGCACACGTCGTACACGTGCGCTCGACCGTATCCACGCTCGCCAAAGAACAAGCGCTCCAAAAATGGACGTGGAGCGTTCCGTATCATCCCCGAATCCCTATCCGCTCATAGACAACTAACTTCTCGGGCGCTCGGGGGCGCGGCCGTTGTGCTGTGCGGCGCCGGCGCCTCGTAGGCGGCGATACGGCCCACGCCATGGCGGCGGCGGGGCTCGGTTTCTTGAAGGCCGTGGCGCTGATCCTGGCGCCGGTGGCGCTGGCCGTCGCGCTATACAGCCCCATGGACTTCTCGCCGGCGCCGATGCCACCGGAGTACTCGTACGGGCCCGACGTGTCCGCGCTGCGGCACGAGGCGAGCGCAGCGCGCGCGTGGGCGAGGGGCGGCTCCCGGGCCCCGAGGACCTCGCGTACGACCGCGCCGGCGCGTGGCTGTACACGGGGTGTGCCGACGGGTGGGTCCGGAGGGTGAGCGTGCCTGGCGGGGACGTCGAGGACTGGTCCGGACCGGGGGGCGCCCGCTCGGCGTCGTGCTCGCGGCGGACGGCGACCTGATCGTAGCCAACGCGGACATCGTGAGCTAACTGCTCGATTGTTCTTCAGGATATCCGTGAACTGAAAAAAGAATTATTTTGAGTGACGGGCTGCAGAAGGTGAGCCCGGGAAGGAAGGTGGAGCTGCTGACCGACGCGGCGGAGAAGTTCGCGCTGACCGACGGCGTGGACGTCCCCGCCGACGGCACCATCTACTTCTCGGACGTGTCGTACAAGTACAACCTCGACAACCACATGACGGACATCCTCGAGACGCGGCCCCACGGGCGGGCGGGCGGCTCATGAGCTTGTCGAGAATACATGCAAACGCAGAATTAAATTTCATATGAAATTAATTATGATAAATATAGGAATTAGCATGCATGGATCCAACGTACTAGACAATATAAACAGTATAGTCAAGATTTGAGCTTAAGGGACAGATTAGATCACAGATTACGTACTAAGACTTGGTTGGAAGGTTGATGACGACGAACCGATGCTGCTGGAGATGACGAAGGCGGTTGGCCCGTAAGGTGATAGAGTTGGGTGGAAGACGCATCGTGGTGAAGACCTTAAGCAGTCGCACGAAGCGCTTCCGAAAATTTTTATTTGCCCTCTCCTGGTGCAGAATCCCAAAGGCGAAGGGTTCCGGAGATCTGCTTTCCCGTTCGCCGATGCACACCGGTGCTTGGGATGAAGAAGGCTACAGTGGCGGCGTAGCAGCGAGAATAGGCAAATCCCTAGGTCGTTTAGATGTGTTTTCTGGTGGAGACCGATGGGTCATATATAGGGAAGTAAAACAAACCTCGTGTCGTGTTAGCAATCTAAATCGATTAGGTTTAGAATTTAGAATTCCATATCTCGCAGACTTAAAGATCAAGTCACCAAAAATAAAAACTGCAAAAGAAAGCCACATTCCCGCAAGACTAGAGGTCGGATTTTGGCAGACCATTCACGCAGGTGCCGCGCGCCCGTGCTCTTCGCCCTGCCCGGTCTGGCCATGCTCGAACCCGGGGAGGTGAGGCATGCGCGCGTGTGGTGTTTCTCTTTTCTCCCCTATCGTATAGCTTGGAGGGGTGGAGACAAACTTAGTATTTATATCGATCATCTCACTTCTCTGCTAGCTAAGATTTGCACTATTTTCTCTTGCACACGTGAGGAATTCTGAATTTTCAAATCAACCAAGCCCATTAATATCAATAGAGCTTCGACCCGGCCGCGGGACGCACGGAGCGTGCTCGCGCGCGGCCTCTACTTCGCCAACGGCGTCGCGGGTCTCGCCGGACCAGACGGACCTCCCTCATCTACTGCGATACGGTGATGTGAATAGTGCCAGCCCGACTGATCGATCACACTACTCCCTTTCAGAAGCGAGCTAGCACATCTGTGATGCCTCGCGTGCCGCTGCAGGAGGCGGTGCTCGAGGTACCAGTGTACATCACAGGTCACCAGCGACAAGAAGGGCACGGTGGAGAAGTTCATCGACAACCTGCCGGGATTCCCCGACAACATTCGGTACGACACGGTGAAGGCCGGTAGTGGATCGCCTTGTCCAGGGTAACACCAAAAGTTCACAATCTTAACATTTTTTTAGGAACGGCAAGAGATTTCAAGACGACTACGAGAGAACAAGAAAAACGGGTACGGAGGAAAATCAATTGGAAAAAAAAAGCTCCAGCAACAACTATGCTATAAAACCAAACAACAAATTAGGGGATGGTCCCAAACTATTGGTAGCCGTTTGAAAAAGATGGATATCTTTTTTTATTAGGTACGCCATGTCTATAACTTTTTTGGATTCTTCCTGAAAAATTCGTCGATTGCGCTTCTTCCAGATATTCCACCAAAAAATATATCAATAGATCATCAAAGGTGGATTTTTGTTTTTTACTAAAATCCTTTCGGCACCTTTTCCACCGTCGATAAATTGTGCTTGCGGAATTACTCAGCAGCATTTGCCATCGTCTCCTGTTATCTCTGAAAATCTTTCTTCCAGGCAGTTGATCAATCGTTTGAACCTGCAAGGGAGGACTCCTCAGTGAGACCTGCTGACGAAGCACCCGTTCGTCCGGAAGCTGGTGTACCTCGTGGAGAAGTTCGCGGCGATTCCTCACGGGCCGAAGAACTCGGGCGCGATGAGCGTGACGCTGGACGGGGAGCCGGTGTCCATGTACAGCGACCCGGGGCTCGCCCTCGCCACCGGCTGGCTCAAGGTTGGCAAGCATCTGTACTACGGGTCACTGACGAAGACATACCTCAGCAGGATCGACCTCACTAAATCATCAGATGAGTTCCACGAGTGATCCACTTACCCCTCATATGTATGTAAACTAGCCCATCTGTGCTTAGAGCACATGCTAGCAATTTTTGGAGACAATATTAGAGGTTTCATGCCCGTATAGGTATAGCTAATAAACCTTTTATTTGCTATATATTAATTGTATAATGTATATTATTGTATTATTGTATATTATTGTATACAATAATACAATAATATTAATTGTATAATGTATTATTGTTACATTTATTATTGTATAATGTATATATGCCTTTGATCCTCGTTCATATTTTTTTTTCACCTTTTGTTACAGTATGTCAGGATCAAATGTTGCATTTGCTATATATTAATTGCCATGTATTGTACACTATAAACGTTGATCAATGTTGTGGAAGAAAGAAATTGATCAGCACAAGACAAGGAAGCAAAAAAAAAAAGAAACATTCCACATGAAAAGAAAGGGATTTAACAACACAAAGGGAGGGCCGGATGGGGAAATAGAGCCAACAGCTCCAAAATCAAAATATTTAATAGACAAAAGTAGTACGGAAGCGTGTTACGGGCTTACGGCCCAAAACGGGAGGAGGCAGCCACGCGTGCGGGCCCTCGAAGCGAGTCGGACTCGAGTCGAGTCTCGAGTAGGATTCGATTATTGCCACCGGTCTTGAATATGAGCGTATGATGGTATGAAGTACTACGATTCCTTCGTCCAAAGAAGAAACGGAGGAGATCAAAACAGTGTGATTGATCGTCGCAACAATGGCTGCTCGGTTCACCATGACCTTTACGACAGTGGGGAGCGCAGCAGGGACGACGGCGCCGGCGACGGTGCCACCGGCTTCGCGCGTCCGGCAGCTCCTCGACGAGCACCGCCCGCGGGAGACGGTGGACAACATGGCCTTGGTCATCATGCACCAGACGTATGGCGCCTTGCTCGAGATCCTCGGGACCGAGGCGCCGCGTTCCGGCGACGGGCACGTCCAGGTGACCAGGCCCATCGACCCCGCCGACCCCGCCTCGCCGCTGCTCAGCGCCAACGCCAGCGCCACGCACTGCTGCATCCGCCCGATCGACGGCCTACACGGCGGCGGCGCCGCCCCGGATTACTGCTACGCCGCCTCGCCGGAGCAGGAGGGCAGGGCGCAGCGGTACCGCCTGCCCCGGGCGACCATCACCGCCTCGCCCGGCACGCTTCACCTGGCCCGCCGAGACGTCGCCGCCGGCGCGGGGCCCCGGGGGGACCACTGGACGTGAGCGGACGTCCGGCCGGACGTCTCCAACAGGGGCGTGCTCGGGGTGCTGGAGGCGATCCAGGCGCGCGTGGACGCGGCGATCCGGCTGGGGGCCTCGCTGCTCAGGATGGCGAGGGACAGCGGATGCCAGCAGATGCAGATCCCCAAGGTCAGGGAGATCGCCGAGGTGCGCGTCGCGCTGGAGAAGATGAGGACGGCGGTGAACCTCGACGCGATCGTGCGCCGGCGGCGGCGCTGCCAGATGCGCCGCCCCCTCATTCAAGAAGAGGTCGCCTGCCGGGCGGATGTGGTGGATCGGGCGCACGACGACGCAGAGGCGCTGGCGAAAAGGCTAAGTACTGCGCTGTACGTAGGCCAGAAGCGCGGCCGCCGTGTTGAGGAGATGAGCTGCCGTCATGCCGACGATGCTGCCGAGGTGCTGGCGAAGAGGCTTAGGAAACTGCATGTGTGACACGTTGTTAGGACTTTGGAGACTGTTGATGCAGTCTCGCAGCTGAGCCATGGATCGGAGGCGGCGCGTGCAGAGATCGACAGAGCAAAATCCGAGTCGATCGGAACGGAGGATGAGAGAAACGTTGCTAGCAAGGATCCTTTGTAGTAACACCATCGGATTGGCCGTCTGGATTAGAGGTGCTAGGGAACATGGGAAACTTGTTCCCGTGAACTGCACGACAGTTTTGCCCTAACATTGTGTTGTACATTGTTTTTCTTTTGATTTTAACCCTAGAGCCCGCGCTCCAGCAGTACCCTGTAAATTGCATTGCTGATACTAGTGATTGTCCGTTGATTTATCAGTATATTAGACCCAATCACTGTACCTTTAACATGAATGTTCTTCGTAGATTGGATGCTTCCTGTAATCTGTTGTAATACAAGGCCCAAATAAGACCTCACTGGAATTGTACACGAGAGTTCTTTTTCATGACTTCTACTGGAATTTAACTGTTTTTTTGTGATATTTCCGGTTCAAAACAGTTCCTTAACATGCGTGAAGTGAGTTTGACAGCAAGCTCAACAGAAAAAACTTCAAGGCAATGAAGGCCAGTTCGATTCAATATCATGAAAAGGGGCAGCATTCTCTTGCACTACGATTTTATTACACGACGAACAACGGCCACTGACGCAGCCAGGCAGTGTTTATTCATTCAGAACAGTGGGAATTTGCAGAAACCAGGAACAGCAGAAGCACGATGAACAATGGCCACGGGCCGCTCGCGACCGGGCTCAGAACGGCGCCTCCGCGGACGGCGGGCGCTGCAGCTCCTTGACCCTCTTCCAGGAGTCGCGGCCGGAGATGGTGTACCACCACCTGCTGACGTTCTTGCGCGACTCGATGAGGCGCGCCGAGCGCGGGTCCGCGGCGAGGCGGTCGGCGTTGGGCAGGTGCGAGAGGTCAGCGAGCGTGAACTTGTCGTCCGCCAGGTACTCCATCTCGCCGAGGCGCTGCTCGTAGATGTCCAGCAGCTTGCCCAGGTCCCTGCGGCTCTTCTCGAAGAGCTGCAGCATCTCCTCCATCTTCTGCCGGTGCGACGGGTGCATCCCGGCCGCGGGCACGCCCCTGCCGTCGAGCGGCATGTCCGGCGGCAGGTAGGAGAGGCTGTAGACCATGTCAGCGCTGGGGATGTCGAAGCTGTGCGCCTCCGTCTGCAGCCACTGCTCGATGGAGGCCCGCTCCAGCGCGCCCTGGCCGAACAGGTCCTTGTACCCCTGGTGCTTGTACTTGGCCGCGATGTGCCGCAGGATCTTCCTCGACTCTGCAATCCATCCACGCATTGTAATCTAGTACTTAGAAACTAATCGATGAGCAGAAGCAGATGCTTGCAAGATTAGTTCTTGCATCGGTTCCGTACGTACCGACGAGGGTGACGTTGCCGTCCTCTAAGGTGAGCGCCTCGCCGTGCGGCTGCAGAATTTGGCACTCGCGCGTCAGAAATGAACACGTTCGATTCGATCTTGCATGTGCGTTCGAGCAGTAGATGATTGCGGAACCAAATTACCTGGAGCTTGAGGTACTGAGGCATGCGCTTGGGCCCGCGGAAGGAGTCGACGCGGATGAGCTGGAACTCGACGTCCTTCTCGAACAGGCAGGTCAGGACGCGCGCCACCTCCGACGACGCCGGCGACCCGAACACCTTTACCGGCATCTTCTCCGGCCGCCGGTGGATCGATCTGCCGCAGCCGCAGAGGTTTGCGAAACGATCAGGAACGAACCTGACTGCTGGGTGCTCTGGTTGCTGATGCTGCGTGTAGGTTTTTGGATGTTCTTGGTGGCTATATATACGCATCCAAAAGGGAGAAGAGGGATCAGAATGCCATTGCAGCTTGCTTCCCAGCAGGTCCATACGGGCAAAAGCGAAAGGGAGATAAAGAGGCAAAGCGCCGATTCAAAGAAGCGGCCTCAGGTTTGCCGCGATGCTGTCGTCTGCGTATCATGGCCTCCACAAGCAATCGAGGCAAGAATTTTCTTTTCATTACATTAATTAATCTGTGCCAAAGAAACAGACACTATCAAATCAAACTAGAGCTTTTTAGCTTTGAACAAAGGAAACAATTGGTGAGAAACGCGGATCGAACGAAGCAGGGCTGGCACTGGAAGTGGCAGTGATCTAGTCGCGTGCATGGAATTTTCATTGGTGACTGCCTTTGTGAAGAACTGAAGACCATAACTACTTGTTAAACTCTTTTCCTTCTAGGGCCACGCCGGTGCTGGTTAAACTCGACGGCACGTGCGAACCTACCTTAACTTAGAAATCCCATATGCTTGTAGCTCTCGATTAGCCTGTTTCCCGCTGGAAGTTCAGGACATGTTCTTTCCGTCGCCTTGCTACCAACTCTGCAGCATCAGACACAGTTCGTCTTTATATCGAGGTAAAGTATCAACTATTCTACATACCCACAAAAAAAAGTATCAACTATTTACTATTCAACAATATTCTACGTAGTTCGCGCATATGTTTCCCTGTTCTTTGCCAAAAAGGGGACAAATTGATTGCATGTTCGATTTATGTACGGGAACATGCAGATTTTGTACCGCCCTGTTGTCTCTGGGCTTTTTTTATTTTTCAGTTTAACAAATTATTTAACGCTTTCAAAAGAGTATCAAATATACGTTCTTGTCTCTCGGGGCGATCGATATACAAATTATCGACCAACGATGCCATAAAATGAGGTGGCAGCCATTTAATGGCCGATACATGTGGCGATCTATATGAATCATCTCCCCTCCGAGTAGCCAATTATTCCTCCATCGTATAGCACTTCAAAAAGTCATAACTTTTTAATATAAGCTCGGATGGGAACAAAATTCATATGAATTTTAATGCTCAATAAGATCTAGAATCTAGAAATTTATAATGTCATCACTTTTCCCCTTAAAGTCATCTTGTTGCCGAAATAATGTATACAAAAATATTGTATTGGTTATTTCAGCATCTATATGGCATCAAAAGAAAAATTTATGAACTATAAAATTGTAGATCTCAGCGAGTGCTATAATTTTCTTTAAACTTTATCTCATATCGTTTTAGATTCATGACTTTTCTTATAATCTCGAATGAAGATAACATTTCCAACAAAATCTTTTAGAGTTTGATAAGATCTACAACTTTGTAATTGAACGCCAACTCATTTGAAGCCATCTTTTTTTAGACAGAAACCGGATTTATATTTCATTCATATTTTGGTGATTACAGCCAAAAATTTACAAAGACATCTCTGGAAAAAAGCGGAAATACATTCTAGTCCTTGTAAGCACCTCCCAGTCTTGCTTGCCGCTGGCAGCCGGAGCCTGCAACTTGAAGCCGACTTCCTCTCTGGCGAAGAAACACAATTTTTGACGCCATCTTGAGCAGCACACCAAAAATGACATGCTTTGTTGACGCTGAACGACCCGGCTAAAAAAATATGGTCGTTGACCATCGCATCACTAGGCGACGAGGAATCCGACACCTCAAGGACTGCCGGAAACTCCAAATTGCCGGACGACGAAGAACTCCAAAGGGAAACTAAACCACCCAAAAAGGCGAAATCTGATGACCAACCCAATTTCTCTTCGTGTTTGTGAGCGAACACTGACGAGGAGCCACAGAGGAGCCACCGGAGAAGACAAATAGGAGCACACACAACCAAATCGACGCCATGGTCGATGGTAGAAGAAAACCTAACCTACCTACCTTTATTAGATGGAGGTATGTACATCCGACCAGCAAATCCCCGGTCCCCCCCCCCCCCCCCCCAACCCACCGGAGCGTGAGAGGCCACCGGGAGCGAAAGGAACCAGCGAGGATGAGGCCGCCGGAACGAAGCTCGCCCCTCTTCACCTTTTCGACGCTACGGTAGAGAGGAGAAGTTGAGAAAGAGCGTACACTTATTCTCGCCGACTGACAAAAGGCGAGGGAGATGATTGTGCTCCTGGACGCTGCCATTTGAAGCCATCTTGATGCCAAATCACCGGCTACAGTACTCATACCATGTGACCGAGGTTTCAGCCCAGCCCAATACATGAAGAAAGCCTAAATTAACATGGGCTGGGCAGCAATATCAACGTCCGGCCCTCATCTTGTTGCTGGGCTCACGCATCAACTCGCTGGCAGCCCATGGGAGTTGAAAATTAATGCCCGAAACAAATCCCACCCCGAAGCGGAAGTGGAAGGGCTGAAGCAGCTCGGGTGCATTTATACAACTCGCAAGCTTACAACGCACGCACAATAATTTTTATAAATACACGTACGTAAATCCTACCACTATAAGCATCTTCGAAGACTGAACCGATAAATTCTCGAAATTGAGCAACTGAAAACACAACGGGACCTGAGGTGCTATAGAAGCAATCACTAAATTACAAACATGTTATCTCTATTAATCTATTCATTCACCAAGGTCAAACACTCAAACTAGCTAGCCTCTGATCCATGTTAAACAGGGGCATATATAGCTATCACTCCACACACACACTACACGCATCGCATTCTTATATTCTAACTGACACAACAACGTTTGCACGCACACAAGCAACTACACAAGCAGGACGACGTGGCACCAAGCCACCAGCACGTTACGGCGCTGCAGCAAGCCAGCAAGCTCACGTCGCTTGCGCGCAGATCTCATCAGACGCAGCGCTGTACCGCAGCCGCCGTGACCTTTCAGTCACGCCTCGAGCGCGCACGGGCAGTGCGCGCTCCGGGCCTGCACGCCGACCACCCGCCTCCACGCCGGGCGCGCCGAGATGGCCGCGTACCACCGCGCCACGTTCCCCCTGGACGCCAGCAGCGCCCTGCCCCGCGCGGAGCACGCGACGTAGTGCGCGTTCGGGAGGTGGGACAGGTCCGCCAGCGTGAACTCGCCGCCGGCCAGGTACGCGCTCCGGCCGAGCGCGTCGTCGTACACGTCCAGCACGCGCAGCAGCAGCCGCTCGCTTTCCGCGACGGTGGCGGCGCGTCGTGCCTCCTCCTCGTCGTCGATGCCGTCCGGCGCGGCGGCCGGAGAAGATGACGGCACCCCGACCAGCCGCGGCGCGAACGCGAGGTGGAACGCCAGCGCGGCGCTCGGCGCGTCGAAGCTCTGCGCCTCCGCCTGCAGCCACTTCTCGACGGACGCGCGCTCCAGCGCGCCAGCGCCGTACAGGTCCCTGGTGCACCACCGCGGGAACTCAGTGCACACGTACCGGCAAATGTCTCTGGAATCTACAAGCACAGAGGAAAGAAGAATTGGCAGGAACAGTGATGAGGCACTAATCGCTAGCTGGGCGGCATCGATAAGCTGGCGAGTTCTCGGAGTTCAAAATTTCCTGCCCAGTTACCGGTGAGGGTGGTGTCGCCGTGCTTGAGCATCACCTTGCTGCTGGGATCCTGCACGCATGGACAGATCAATGAAGATAGATCACGAGCAGAACATGAGATGCACATGTGCCATTTGTTGCAGAGAGTCAGAGAGAATGTGTTGAGAGTTCTGAAGAACAAAGTTTGAAGTATTATTGATGAACGTGCCCTCATCTTGACGAGCTCGGGGAGCTTGCGCCCGCGCCTGAACGCGTCGGTGCGGACGAGCTCGAAATCGAGCTTCCGCTCGAGGAGGCACGCCATGACCCTCGCCACGTCCGTCGACGCCGGCTGCCCGAACACCTGCACCACCGCCGAAGCCATCGTCGAGAACTTGTAGTAGAAAATACCTGCGGCTTGCATGCATGGTGGCTCTTGGCTCTGGTCACACGCACGGTATTTATAGAGCAGCTACCCAGGCATGCCGTGTTACAACCTGATCACATGCATGGGGGGCGAAAATAAAGAGAAAGCGAAAGCGCGCAGGCCACCGGGCTACAGGAGCTAGACTCCTAGACATTGCCGAACTAGAACCTCGTCGCCACACTTTGGTGATTCCTTGCTTGGCGCGAGCTCTGGTTTGGACTGACGGGACATGGTGGAGAAGATGATACTGTTACTGTTGCCTGAACGGCACTCTTCGATCCACATGCATGGGGATTAAAGCTAGGAACGCTGCAGCTGCGTAACGTTGGTGGGCTTCGAGCTCGTGGCGATTGAAGGCAGCGTTGTTTTTGGTTGAAAGCTCGTGCCGACCAGGAGGATTGATGTAAAGCTCGATCGAGATGCGCGTGCAGGAAAGCAGGAAAGCCTGTGCTTGCTTGCCAGACAGTTACACGACACAAGACATGTGCATAAATGATGCGCGCTAGCTTCGTGAACTTGTCTTCTTCGCGATGGGTTTAAGCCTGCCGTGCGCTGGTCTTAAGCAATGTGGTTAAACTAAAAAGAAAGAAAGAAAGAAAGAAAGAAGAACTGAATCAGAAACGCATTGGCACCGATGGATCGACAGGGACGCGACACGATGACGCATTGAAGCTGTCCTCAGGGTTCTGCGCAGTGAGTTCAGAGTTGGGTGAGCGTGGCAGGAGATTCCCACGCATTGAACGAGCCCAGCCTGCGCCGGCAGAGGCAGAGCGCGCGAGCTGCCTGCATGCGGCAGAGCACAAGGACGCGTCGACTTGAAGACGCGTACGTGCGTGATCAGCTCTTCCTACGTACAATGTACGTACTCCAGTACACGGCCCCTACTGCTACTACACTACTCACTGGATCATGCATGTGTTGTGTAGTAGTGGCCTCAATGGCCACTCTACTAGTAGGATTCACGCATCTGACACATATTTCACCTTCTACGTCTCCAGTGAGCTCCGAATCTCCGACCCTATGCAACTCCGATGAGCTTGTTGCCTCCGGTGAAGAGGTTAGAGAGTCGGAAGCAGGATAGAATGTTAGGGGGCCGGCGCTTAACTTTCATGGCTTCCACTTTATAAAGTGATGTGTCCTACACACTACATATATATGTTTCTTGCCGATAAGATTGCATGAAGGATTAGGGGATCCAGTCACATATGGATTAGTTGCTAGAGGATTTGGTGGCACATTTACTTGCAGTGGTCGAAGTCTGGGTCGCGTCCACGGGCTCGGGGTCGAGGCGAAGGCGCGGACGGTGGCCGGCGGTGGAACTTCCCGTCGCTACTGCGCGTCCTTTAGATCGGCTAGGGTTGCGATGTCGGTGGGGTGGCGGCGGTGACGAACTTCATTACCCATGCCGCTGGCCCCCACCTATCTTTTATAGCGCAGCGCGACGGGGGCCCACCAGCTAGGGACGAGCCAGGGTGCCCCCGATCAAGGCGCGGGGTGAGGAGGCCCATCGGGCCCGTTAGGGTCCGATGGTCAACGGGAGATCAAACTAACAGTCTCCCCCTTGATCTCACCCTGTAATTTTCTTTTACTTTTACTTTTTCGCGTTTTGTCATAGATTTGTGCATAGAGCTTGCCTCATCGTCACGATCATCGGTCGATAGATTTAGCAGCTACAATACACACTTCTATTCAAATACGGATTCTTTAACCTTTTGGGCCCTTGTAGTCCGAAGATCACAGGCTTGCCGGCTACGTGTTCCTTGAACACGCTGGGTGGTAAGCCTTTCGTTAGCGGATCCGCAAGCATTTTTCCTGTGCTTATATACTCTAGATTTATAATCTGATCTCGGACTTTATCTTTCACAACATAATACTTTATATCTATGTGTTTGGCAGCACCACTTGTCTTGTTGTTGTGTGCATACATTACTGCGGGCTCATTATCGTAGTACAACTGTAATGGTCTAGATATGTCATCAACCATTTTTAGACCGGGAATAAACTTTTTTAGTCAGTTCACCTGCCTCGTAGTCTCATAACATGCAACAAACTCGGCATACATTGTGGATGATGTAGTGACGGTTTGTTTACAACTTTTCCATGATATTGCTCCCCCGGCAAGGGTGAACACGTATCCAGACGTGGATTTTCTATCATCTTCTGCATAATTGGAGTCTGAGAATCCTATGATACGCGGAGATTCTGTTTTTCTGTATGTTAACATGAGGCCTTTCGTTCCTTGCAAATAGCGCAAAACTTTCTTTACTAACTTTCAGTGTTCTGTTTTTGGATTACTCTGGAATCTGCCAAGCAACCCGGTAACGTAAGCTATATCAGGGCGTGTGCACACTTGTGCATACTGTAAGCTTCCCACGGCTGAAGCATATGGTACCATTTTTATTTGATCAATTTCATATTGAGTCTTGGGGCATTGGAATTCCCCATATCTGTCGCCCTTAACTATAGGTGCAGGTGAGGCACTGCATTTATGCATATTAAATTTTTTTAGGACCTTTTCTATATATATCTTTTGAGATAGTCCTAATACCCCTTTCATTCTGTCTCGATGAATCTCGATTGCTAGAACGAATCTTACTTCACCAAGATCTTTCATCTCGAAATGTGAGGATAAAAACTTTTTCGTTTCTAGTAGCAGACTGACGTCACTATTTGCCAGTAAGATGTCATCCACATACAGGATTAGAAAGATATACTTTCTATTCTTGAACTTTGCGTAAACGCAATTATCCTCAACATTTTTCTTTGAACCCGAATTCTTTTATTATTTTATCGAACTTTAAGTACCACTGTCTTGAAGCTTGCTTTAGCCCATAAATCGATTTCTTCAGACAGCATCCTAATTTTTCTTTACCTTCCATGACAAAACCTTTCGGCTGTGCCATGTAGACGGTTTCATCTAGGTCCCCGTTCAGGAATGCTGTCTTCACATCCATCTGATGTAATTCTAGATCATAATGAGCCACAAGAGCCATTATAATTCTGAAAGAATCTTTACATGAGACTGGAGAAAAAGTCTCATTGTAATCAATTCCTTCTCTTTGTGTGTATCCTTTTGCCACGTGTCGTGCTTTAAATTTATCTATATTCCCTTAGGAGTCATATTTAGTTTTGTAGACCCATTTGCAGCCTACTGTTTTGGCTCCTTTAGAAATTTCCTCTAAGTCCCACACTTCGTTGATACTCATCAATTTTATTTCATCTTTCATGGCATCAAGCCATTTAGACGAGTATTCACTTCTCATAGCTTTTTCAAATGAAGTGGAATCATCCTCCATTTGAATTTCTTCGCTATTATAGACTTCATAGTCGTCAGAAATAGCGGGCTTCCTTGTTCTTTGAGGTCTCCCACGAGCCTGAGCCTGCGGTGCCTCATCTGTTTAGGGCTGCTGTTGCTCCCCTTCTTGTGTGGCAATGGGCTCGTCAGGAGCCTGATGAATAGGTTCCACTTCCTCATTCATCATTACCACAGGAGGAGCCACTACACGTGTTGGCATCGCAATGACTTGCACTGGCGGTGCAGATACAGCGGGCAGCGAGAAGAAAGATTCCTGAATCACGGGATTGGGTGTATACACCCGCTTCTCCTCAAGATCAATCTTCCTAGCTGTGGCGCTTCCCCGGATCATTTGATCTTCAAGGAAAACTGCGTGTCTCGTTTCTACAAATTTTGTGGATCTGTCTGGGCAGTATAAACAAAAACCCTTTGACCTCTCTGGATAGCCAATGAAATGGCAAGATACTGTTTTGGAATCTAGTTTTGCAATGGTCGGGTTAAATACTTTTGCCTCAGCGGGACTCCCCCATACCCGCAGATGATTCACTGAGGGTACTCTACCTGTCCACATCTCATACGGTGTTTTCAGCACCAATTTATTGGGGACTCTGTTGAGAATATCAATGGCGGTTTTCAAAGCCTCCATCCATAAACTCATTGGCAACGTAGAGTAGCTGATCATGCTTCGCACCATATCCATTAGGGTACGATTACGTCTTTCAGCCACTCCGTTCTGCTGAGGTTCGCCCGGCATCGAATACGGGGCCACTATGCCTTGCTCCATCAGGAACTTCGCAAAAGATCCTGAAACTTGGCCATATGGGGTATGTCGACCGTAGTATTCCCCTCCACGATCGGATCTTACGATTTTAATCTTTAAATTGTGTTGATTTTCTACTTCGGCCTTGAATATTTTTAATTTATCCAAAGCCTCAGATCTTTCTTTAATTGGATAAATGTATCCATAACGGGAATAATCATCTGTGAATGTTATGAACGAGTCATAGCCATCCACACTCTTTACATTGAACGGACCACAGATATCTGTGTGAATTATCTCTAATACACCTGTGCTACTCTTAGCATTTTTTTTTATTTTTTTCATGAATTTTCCTTTTATGCATTCAATGCATTGTTCTAAGTCAGAGAATCTATTGGAAGAAGAATTTTATTTTTAACTAATCTCTCTATTCTCCCTCTCGAAATATGGCCTAAGCGATAGTGCCATAATTTCGACGATGCATCTTGAGTTCTTTTCCATTTTCTATTCTTGAGTGTAGACGAGAATACATTCGCGTTGTTATCACATACGGAATTCACACTTTCGCGTAACGACATCAAATAAATATCATTTTTTCTGAATGCAATGGAAATAACTGTATCATTACATTCGATCAAACACCTGCCATCTCCAAATAGACAGATATAACCATCTTTGTCCACGCAAGACACACTAATTAAGTTTCTGTGTAAAGAAGGTACATATAAAACATCTCTAAGAATTATAATAAAGCCAGTGTCGAGTTCCAAATGAACGTCTCCCACTGCTTCAACGTCTGCCTGGGCTCCGTTGGCCACTTTAACTTGCTTTTCGCTTCTTTGAATGGTTCTCGTCGAATGGAATCCCTGCAATGAATTTGCAACATGAACAGTTGCTCCTGAATCAATCCACCAAGTGGTTTTCGAATATTCTATGTACAAGGATTCATTTACGAATGAAATAATATTCTCACCTCTCTTTTCCATGATCATTTTTAAGTATCTGTGACAGTTCTTCTTGTAGTGTCCCCTTTCTTTGCAGTAGAGACACTGATCCTTCTCAACTAGAACCTGTCCTTCTTGAGGTCTGTGTTGATGAGAGCTTTTGCCTTTAGAGGAGGATGAAAAATTGCCTTTGACATTGGCATTCTTCTTTTTGTTCACATAGTTTAAAGATCCGCCAGTGGTGAACCTTATCCTTTCCTCCTCCTGAACACACATCGCAATAGTCTTTTCTATGTCCCAAGTATGTGGTTGGGTGTTGTAATTGACAACAAAAGTGTCAAATTCTTTTGGCAACGAAGCAAAGACCAAATGGACGATGTGATCCTCCTTAAAGGTAAGGTCCAAAGACTTAAGCTTGTTATTCTGGTTGACCATGCGATGAATGTGTTCTCTGATACCACCACCATTGTATCTTTCCGAAACCAGTTGTTTAATTAACTGGGTTGCATAAGTCTTTGAAGAACCAGTGTACTGGTTCTTTAATTTTTCAAGATACTCTGTTACAGTGGCACAATCTGGGATTGAGCCCATAATGGCAGGCTGAATCGTGTTCTTTACCACTGCCAAACACTTCTTGTTGGCAGGGAACCATTTAGCATAAAGCCGCTCATACTCTGCTTTTGCATTCATGTAAGAAAGCTCTGTTTGCTTCCAAGAAGCATCTGTGTCTGTGTCCTGCCTCACAGGAGTCACAGGCTCTGTGGGAGTCGGTGTCGCTAGAACCCAATCCAGTTCACCCATGATGAAATACAGGTCCAGCTTTCTATACCATTCATGGTAATTGTCTCCCTTTAATATAGGAATATCATTGATAATCCTCCTGAAAAAATATTCATGAGTGGTGAAAACATTAAAATAAATTCAAATAAATTTTTGCACATGTAAAAATACGACGTTGGTCGGAATTTAAAAATATGCAATAACCTTGTGTATTAAGTCTAAAACACCGTTGGGCAGAATTAGAGATAATACATGAAAATTATCTATCAAAAAGACTAAGGCATAATTTCTTTTTGTATTAAATCTAAAATATCGTTGGGCATAAATAGAAATAATACATAAAAATATCTATCAAAGGATAATACCATAATAATTGCAATATTGTCATTGTTAATGTTGGTCAAAAATAACAATATTACAATTCAGAAAATTATCTATTTGCCTTGTGAATTTAAATTCTCCTGTTGGTTCAAATTTAAATGACAAGACATGTAATCATTAAAATTGGATCTATTCAATCTTTGCAGCGGAAAATTTAAATTATGTTAAAATTATGTCTAATTTTGTCTTTTATAAGCAGTGCATCAAAGTTCAATCAATTTTGAATTTGAAATGCATCAAATTCATTCAAATTCTATTGAAAAGTACTTCTGGAAATTGAAAAAATGATGCACAGCTCTTTCTATTGGAACCAGCCCAGCCGGCCCATTCCCCTCGCGACGGCCCAACGCAACAGGCCCGCGCACGCGCGGCGGCCTGTGGCAGCGGCCTCGCGCAGCAGCCCACGGGTGAACAGACCCGCGCGCGCATCTGTGCTGGGCCGAGGCCTGTTAGCACCCGGCGTGCTTGCCCTTGCGTGCGCCTGCGCGAGCGCTCGCGGCCGCGGGTCGAGGCAACCTGGGCCCGGGCCGCCATTTCACTCTCCCGCCTGGGCCAAAAGGAGCCCGAGCTCATTTCCTCCCTTCTCCTTCCCCCGACGCCTCCTTCTTCCCTCCCCAGGAGCAAGCGAGAGAGAGAGGGCGGCGACCGGCGGCACAGAGCGAGCGGCGCCACGGCGAGCCCCCTCGCCGGCGCGTGCGTCCATCGCAAGGTGAGCGCGCCGCCGTCGAGCGGCATCACCGTGGTGCCCAGATCTAGGCGCGGCGAGCGGCCCCGCGGCGGCTCGCGCGGCCTCTGTCAACGCGAGGCCCAAGGCCTCGCGGGATCGGGTCGACGCGCCGGCGTCCCGTGCACGCCGACGGTGGGCGGCGCAAGGAGGAACCAAGTAAGTACTCCCTTGACCACCGCCCCTTTTCTGTTTGTGAGCTAGGGTTAGGGTTTCAGTGGTTCTAATCTAGGGTTTCTTTGGGGTTATCTGTGGGTTTTCTGGGTTCTTTCCTCTGGGAATCTTCCAATTTCTAATAAACGCAAGTAGATAGGCGTCTGATACCATTGTTAAGATTGGAGATTGGCTACCACATTGATTAGATTAGGAGAAACCATATGATACTAACACAAGCCGATCAACAAAGAGAGATAGAGAGACAGGCGAGGGGGCACGGGGTTATACCTTCGTGCCCTTGTGTAGCGCGTGATGCAGATGTGCCCGCCATGGTCGGACAGCGCTGGTGCTCGCGGTGGCCGAGGGTGTGGTACAGGTGCTCGCTGTGGTCGAAGTCCGGGTCGCGTCCACGGGCTCGGGGTCGAGGCGAAGGTGCGGACGGTGGCCGGCGGTGGAACTTCCCATCGCTACTGCGCGTCCTTTAGATCGGCTAGGGTTGCGATGTCGGTGGGGCGGCGGCGGCGACGAACTTCGTTACCCGTGCCGCTGGCCCCCACCTATCTTTTATTGCGCAGCGCGACGGGAGCCCACCAGCTAGGGACGAGCTGGGGCGCCCCCAATCAGGGCGCGGGGTGAGGAGGCCCATCGGACCCGTTAGCGGGTCCGATGGTCAACGGGAGATCAAACTAACAGTTTCAAGTTCAAAACAGGAAAATTTTAAATAAATTGAGCAGATACTACCCAAATTGGTGAACCGAAGTGATTTCAATTATGTTATGCTTTCTCTCATCTGCCATTCATCTTTGGATAATTCAGATAGAAAATCTCTAACCATGGCCTTGTTACCAGTTAAATCAAACCAGCACCTAGCAAAAATCCAGTTCAAAGTCCATAAGTTGATCAAGTGAAGTCATATCTGCTCGTTTTGGATTGCTTGTGCCTGATCTCTAGACAACAATTAGATGAGTGGCTCCATATGTTCCTTCCTCCCCCTCCCTCTTGTTCTTCTTCTTGTTGTTGACCTGCATCACATCGCCTTAGATTTCTAATATATCGAACTCCACATACCTAGATTGACTTTGGCTTCTTGTATCAATCTCCCTAAGGACTCTTTTGCAAGAAATGAATCAAACAAACAGACTAAAGACATGCCAAAGAAAAGGAGACAATAACTCATTAAAAAATGGCATGCTCCATGGCTGGCCGGACACATATATATTTATCTTTTTTCCCTCTTTAAAATTGATACATTATGGTGTAGAGTTGTATTCATTTAAGTTATCTAGGTACCTATATGTAGCCTTAAAGCCATGCAATCACACCAGTTAAACATATTATTGTTTGATTATTTATGCTCTAGAATGTTTAAGAAATATTTATGCACAAATATTGGTGTGTTTAGAAATTATTTTGTTAAATTCAATTCAAATAGGGTCAACACTTTCTAGGAGCATTTTAATGAATGTCAGCCATGTCTTGGTATTTTATTTCCCTACAAAATGTTTAAGCAATATTATCTCAACTTATAGTGCCCATCAGCTACATACATAGTATTTTGGCTCACGACATGTGTATGTTAGATAAAATAATCTATAGCATCAGGCTATATTAGCTTAACTGGTGTATACATATTTTTGTTTGACTTACTTTATTTTTCTTTACCTAATCCAATTCGTGAGCTTTTCAAGAATTGACACTCGTATCACAATGACATGGGTGAATCTGAGTCATTGACATATTGTCGATGTTATAGGTGACGAGTGTCATCACCTCGGGGGTATCACCGAGATCAGGAACTCGAAGGTGCAAAGGAAAACAAGGTTTAGATAGGTTCGGATCGTCGAGAGCATAATATCTTAGGTCCTGTGTGGTTTGTATTGTCTTTGATGGTGATTGTCTCCGAGAGGGTCCTTGTCCGCCCTTATATAGTCTTGGAGGACAGATTTACATGAAAGTCCTAGTTTGGTACAAGCCCAGGAGTCCTACCCGAGTACTTCTTGGGTAGTTTCCTACCATGTCCGACTAGCTTCACTACTGTATAAGTAATCCTACTGTATTACAAGTAATTACAGTAGATGTAGGGCGTGGACCATATCTTATCCCTTATCCTAAGAGAAATGTGCCACGTGGACAGTCCCGTGTGCCCGGATCTGACAAGTCCGCGAGCTCTTCGTAGCCGAGTACTACAGGCGTCCGAGTACTTCTGAAGGTGTCTTCGTGTTCTCCCGAACTCCATCTTGAAGGTGTCCTCCGAGTACTTTCTTGGCTGCGTCGAGGATGTGAGGTGCTCATGCCCCGAGTAGTTGTCCAGTCTTCTTTAAATGGGGTGCGATTAAACTCGCACTCCATATGGAGTAACCCCGAGCCTTAGGTTAACTCGTGGAATCAGGCTGAGAGTCAATTTAATCTTGAAACTTCTATCCTTATCTTCCAGCATATTTGAAAAATAAGTTATCGATGACACGTGTCCCGCAGCCTCTGAGCCTTCAATCCAAATCCTTCAGTTTTGAAATAAAGGATCTAAAGAATCGTGGCATGCAATATATGATAGGTAAAGATTTGATGTGAACATGGGCAAATTGGTGTGGTAAATTTGAAAATCTCATTTTCTGGGATGAATTTCCTGAAAAAATGGTTAAACAAAAAACATCCAAAAAACACCCAAAATTACCTCTCAAGTCAACTTTTATACCCTGAACCAATAACTAAATAAGTTCTCTGGGTAATAATTTGAACAAACCTCTTATTTTGGAATCAAATTGCTGAAATAATAATTAACAAACATCTACCTAAGATAAATCTTAAAAAGCCTCTTGGATCGTATTGTCAGTACAGCATCCAGCATGTAAGCATGAGAGCTGTCCCTTGAGGCATGCTGAGTGCCTTGTCCCATCAAGCTCCCGAGCCAAGAAGCCAGATGAGTATCATAGAGTATACATAGCAGTAGGAGGCGTCAGCCCCCGAGCCCAGACATCGAGCAAGTAGCCGCTGGTGTTTGTGCAGTCGATGAAGCCATCTAGTTGGAGTCGGTTCCGACTAGGATTGTAGTCAAGACGAGTAGTCGAACATGTGTAGAACTAGTCGTAAACTAGTAAATTTCTTATCACGGGAGCGAGTCCCCTTCAATAATATAGTGTACAAGTCGAAAACAAGCAATATGTTACTGGAAAATTAGGGAGCGAGGCCCCTTCAGCAAACTTGCGCGTAGTAGTTGTAAACCAGTAGAATGGTGTTGTACTGGAAGTATGAGGATAAGGCCCCTTCGGTATCCCAAGAGACTAGTCGGAAACTAGTAATTAGTTACTGAAAATATGGAAGCGAGGCCTCTTCAGTAAACATGCGTGTAGTACCAGTCGTGAACTAGTAAAACGGAGTTGTACTGAAAATATGAATCTCCAGGAATTCATAGAAGATGCCACCAGTTGATCAAGGATGAAACCGATGTAGATGTTCAATATTCCAAGAATTTGGTACCTCCTGGCCATCAGGGTACTGTAAGCGATAAGATCCAGGACCTGTAATCTTGTGCACAATGAAAGGTCCTTCCCATCATGAGTTAAGCTTGTGTAGTCCGGTATCATTCTGGATTCGTTGAAGAACCATATCACCAACGTTGAAAGAGCATCGTTGAACGTTCCTGTCATGGTAACGACAAACGTCTTGTAAGTAGCGGGCCGACTGGAACAATACATTGCATCGGATTTTCTCAGCTGAGTCAAGTTCGAGATGTCTTGCAGTGTCAGCCTCGCCTTCTTCAAACATCTTCAGTCATGGAGACTTCCACATCATGTCAGTTGGTAGTATAGCTTCAAAACCGTATACGAGAAAGAAAGGTGACTGTCCTGTGGCTTTGCTTAGTTGTGTGCGAAGCCCCCAGACTACTGATGAGATCTCATTGATCCACTTGCCGTCCTCTTTGTTTTTCTCGTCATAAAGCCTTTTCTTCAATCCATCAAGAATCAAGCCATTAGCGCGCTCAACCTGGCTATTGGCCTGCGGGTGAGCCACTGAAACATATTTGACTACAATGGAACTGCGTTCACAGAAATTTCAGAACTGATACGAGTGGAAATTGGATCTCAAATCTGTAATGATGGTATTGGGGAAGCCAAAGCGGTGTAAGATGTCGCAGATGAAAGTAACCATTCGATCTGTAGTGCGCGTTGCAATTGGCTTGTACTTGATCCACTTGGTAAATTTATCGATGGCCACCAACACGTGTGTGAAACCTCCTGTCGCAGTTGTCAATGGCCCTATCATATCCAAGCCCTAGCATGCCAACAGTTATGAAGGTGGTATGGTGATGAGGTTATGAGCTAGAAAATAGGGCCGTTTGCCAAAGAACTAGCAATTGGTATACCGGTGAACGAGTGCTTCGGCATCTGCCAAAGCAGTCGGCCAGTAGAAACCAGATCGAAACGCCTTGCCGACTAGTGTCCGAGAAGCCGCATGGTTCCCGCACACGCCTTCGTGAATCTCTTTGCCCTCCTCCGTGCTGACACACTTCATGAGTATGTCTGATGGTAAATCCACGCTTGTACAGGTTGCCCCCGACTAGAACAAACTCTTTGCTACATCTTAGGATGCGAGTAGCTTCAGCGCTCTTTGGATCGACGCCGGGGGGTAGTTTGTGTTCCTTGATGTAGTCAATGAAGGCCACCCTCCAGTCGATCTAGATCATCAAGATCTCTCGGTCGGGTTCCTTGGGACCCTGAACAATGGAACTTGAGTCTGGTGCTCGGATGGAAGCGTGATGCAATTCGTGAACAAAAACTTCCGGTGGGACGTTAGCTCGATCAGAACCCAGTTTGGAGAGCATATCCATGCCCACATTGTTGTCGCGAATCACATGGTGAATTTCCAACCTCGAGAAGTTGTTCTCGAGCTTGCGTATTTCTATAACATAGGCGCCCATGGTATCCTTGTTGATGTCCCACTTCTTTTTGACTTGTTGAACCACCAGTAAGGAATCACCATAGACAAGTAGTCATTTGATGCCAAGGGAGACTATTAGGCGTAGCCCGTGCAGTAATGCCTCATACTTTGCTTCATTGTTAGAGACCTCAAATAGTATTTGAAACACGTACTTGAACTGTTCTCCTCTCAGGCTAATGAAAAGTACGCCCGCACCACCACCACCGAGCTTGAGTGAGCCGTCAAAGTACATGACCCACTTCTCTGGCTGGTTGGTTGGGGCTTCCACTTGATTTTCTCGCCACTCCGCCATGAAATCGACTAGTGCCTGCGACTTGATGGCTATCCGGGGCTTGAAGTCGAGTGTAAGAGTTCCCAGCTCCATGGCCCACTTAGAGATGCACCCGGTAGTGTCCCGATTGTGGAGGATATCCGCCAATGGGAAGTCGGAGACCACCAGGATATTGTATACGTTGAAATAGTGACGAAGTTTTCTGGCAGTGATGAGTATACCGTAAAATATTTTCTGAATCGTTGGGTAACGAACCTTAGATTCAGAGAGGACTTCGATGATGAAGTAGACTGGTCGCTGCACCCCGAAGGCGTGGCCTTCCTCCTGGCGTTCCACCATGATTGCCGTACTGATGACGTGAGTAGTCGCGGCGATGTAGAGTAGCAGATTCTCGCCTTGTTGGGGAGCCGTCAGGATGGGTGGCGACTGTAAATGGTATTTGAGATCTTGCAGTGCTTGGTTTGCCTTCTCGGTCTACTAGAACTTGTCATGGAGCTTGAGCAATTTGAAGAAAGGAAGTCCCCTTTCTCCAAGTCGAGAGATGAATCGATTCAAAACTGCCATGCAGCCTGTGAGCTTCTGGACGTTCTTTATCATCCTTGGAGCGTCCATGGTAGTGATGGTGTTGATCTTCTCTGGGTTTGCTTCAATTCCTCGGTGACTAACAATGAACCCGAGAAGTTGTCCTTATGGCACACCAAAGACGCATTTCGTGGGGGTTAAGCTTCCATCGAAACCGTCGCAAGCTGTTGAACGTCTCCTCAAGATCAGTGATGAACTCATCGTGGGATCTGGTCTTGATGACCATGTCATCCATGTAGGCTTCAACGTTGTGGTGTAGCTGGTCCGCAAGGCACAGTTGGATGGTCCGTTGGTAGATGGCTCTTGCGTTCTTCAACCCAAATGATATTGTTGTGTATTCGTATGCTCCAAAGGGGGTGATGAATGTCATTTTGATCTAATCTTCCTCTTTGAGAGCTATCTGATGGTAGCCCGAGTAGCAGTCGAAAAAGGAGAGCAAGACGCAACCAGCCGTAGAGTCGATGACTTGATCGATGCGTGGGAGCGCGAAGGGGTCCTTCGGGCAGTGTTTATTGAGATCAGTATAATCCACACACATCCTCCATTCATTATTATTCTTTTTTAAGACTAGTACAGGGTTCGCTAACCACTCGAGGTGGTACACTTGTTTAATAAAACCAACCGCGAGTAGTTTTGCTAGCTCCTTCTTGGTGGCCTTCCTCTTGTTGGGGGCAAAGTGTCATAGTCGTTGCTTCTTCGGAGTGGCTTTAGGGTTGATTTTTAGGCAATGCTCGATCAACTCCTTGGGTACCCCTGGCATATCTGCTGGTTTCCACGTGAATATATCACGGTTAGCCCTAAGGAAGCTGACGAGCGCTTTCCTGTTTGTCACCCAAGCCGCCCCCGATCAAAGCAGTCTTGGATGGATCACCTTCTTGCAGCTGGATGGTCTTGATACCAATGTCGCTGGGGTTAGGTTTAACCCTCGACTAGCTAGGCCGCTGGTTGAAGATCTCCATCTCTAAGTTGGTCAGCTTCAGTGCAGCCGAGAGTACTTCTGCAGATGGCTCTGGAATGTGTGATGTCGTAGCATACTCGATCGCAGTCCTATGACTTCTTCAGATCACCACGGAGTGTGAGTACACCTGTCTTGCCTGGCATTTTGAGTAGTAGGTAAACGTAGTGGGGAACGGCCATTAATTTGGTTAGTGCCGGTCTACCAAGAATGGCATGGTATGACGAGTTGAAATCCACCACCTCAAACTTGATGTACTTGGTGCGGTTGTTGTCTTTCGTCCCAAAGGTGACTGGCAGGACCACTGACCCGAGTGGTGTAGTCGCGTGACCCGGGACGATGTTGTAGAAAGGGGCTTTGCTTGGAGTGAGCATCTTGAAGATGTCCAGTCCCATCTTCTTCAGAGTACTCATGAAAAGCAGGTTGAGGCCGCTCCCGCCATCAATAAGTACCCGGGTGAGCTGTGAGCACGCCATGACGAGGTCTAGGACGAGCGGAAATTTTTCCGACTCGGAGAAGCTGGTCCATTGATCATCCCTGTAAAAGGAGATCAGGACCTCGCTGTATCTCAGAGGCCTTGTCGTGGCTGGCTCCACAGAGAGTATTTCGTGCAGGGTTAACTTCTGCGCGTGCTTGGAGGGGAATCCTCCGCCTCCGCTGAAGATGACTTTGACGACGTTCTTCGGGTCCTAGAAGTCTTGAGCCCCAAACTTGTCACCTCCCCCATCATCTTCCTTGTCTTTTCACTTTCCTTCTTGAGGGAGGGGTGGTGCATTGAGTGACTTGCGGATGGTGACGCACTCGAAGAGTGTGTGTCGCGACTTCGGGTGTATTGGGCACTGTATATGCATGACTTGCTCATATTCTGCTTGGTTGTTCCCCTACTTCTTTCCATGTGGATTGTGCTCAACAGCCGCGACTTAATGGTCTAGCTTGCACTTTCGGGTGTTACCTGAGTGGTTCAGCTGGCAACGGATACGTGTGCTTCGAGAAGAGCCTGTTCTGAAACAGCGGATGACGTCTTCGTCGGTGATGTTGGCGATGCTGGCGCGTGTCTCAAAGAAATGCCGTGTGTAGGACCTCAGGGTCTCGTTCATGTCTTGCATCACCTGGGATAGGTTGTGGCGAGTGCCCACCCTGATCATGGATCCCTAGAAGTTGTTGATGAAGGCCGGCTTGAGGTCCTCCCACGAGTCGATGGAGTTTGGCTTGAGGCTTTCAAGCCACGTGAGGGGTGCGGACTCCAGAGCCACGGGAAGTAGAGAGCTTTTGTGAAGTTGAATCCCCCTGAAACTTCAATGGCAATCGAGTAGCATTGAATCCACTAGCGCGGGCCCTGCTTACCATTTACTAGGGGATTCCGACTGGTTTGAAATCCTTTGGATAGGACCTGTCGGTGATGCTGGTGGTGAAGGCTGGGAAGTGGTCGCTGTCATCATCGTCGTGGCGCCCGCCGGTGCAGTCCCTTCACCTTGCTTCAATAAGACGCTGCGCGTCACGGCCTTTATTGATCTTCTGCCTGAGGTCGATTGTGGGGGCATCGTGAAGGTTGGCCTCAAGCGGATCTTGGACTTGATGCCTTGCACCACGCTAGATGCAAGTGGGTTGTTGCACCTCTTGTTCATTGTTGCCACACGCGGACCAGTGGCCCTTGTTGCGCTGGCGGTTGTCGTTCCTCCAACTGCCAGGGCCTCCTCCAGACGTGCGACTGATCGACGTAGTTTCGCTATGGCGCTCAGACCTCGAGGGCAGAATCAGAGTGGAAGACACTGGATGTTGCCCATCAAGTTGCACGAGCGCGCGCTTGGTAATATACTGCAGCCTTTGTATCTGAGGATTGGGTGGGAGTTGTTGAGCTAAGAGTGCTGATTCTGCGATGGCGCCAATCAGCGTACGGTACTCACGATCTGTGACTGCTGTAAAAGCGTTGTTGAGATTCCTTGGTTTGCAGGCGAGGCTGCGTGTTGCGCCTGCGTTGGGCGCGCTTGGCGTTCTTTGCCCGCCTGATCCGTCGATGCTCCTCGTCTTCATCCTGGGGAGCATCAGCTGTGGCCTCATCGGCTGAGACGTCCGTGAGTTGCTCGTTGTCGTACTGGGGGGTCCAGCTCATTGTCCTTCGCGTTGCGAAGGGAGGCTGTGCAGACTTAACGATCCGGCGAGTGGTTAGCCGTAAGGCTGTCCTCGAGTAGCTCTATGCTAGTTTCTCCTTCTTCCGTGATGGGAGAGAGAGGTCTACCCTCCTGGAAGGGCAGTTCCGGCGTGAAGGCCACAAGGCAGGACTTGTCATCGAGTAGTTTGGAGGGCGCAGCGTTGATGTTATGGATAAACCCAGATGGCTGCCCGAAAACGATTTCGTGTGGCCATCGGGTTGCAAGTGGTTTTCAAGGGCGGGGGCCGCCCGACGAGTGGTGACTCCCTCATCTCTGAGTCCTTCTCAAGACCAGCTTAAAGGTGTAGTACTGCACGGGGAGTACTCTTCGTTGGAGTCCGAGTAGATGTCGAAAACGGGGGCCTCCCGGCAAGCGGTGGCACCCACGTCCTTGATCTTGAGCAGCAGATCCAAATCCTCCTCCAAGTCGGAGAGGGATTTAGATCGTGTGGTGTTTTCAGATTGGTTTGAATCTGACCTGACTAGATCTGGTGCGTTACGAGTGGAAGTCGTGTTGAAAACGAACATCTTTTCGATCTGCTGGGCCAGATCGGGAAACAACGGATCGTCGAGTTGTCGATGAACTCATCGAGATCGCTGCTTGGAGTTGATGAAGAGGCCTCCGCCTCGTTGGAGTTGGCTAGGTGGTTGTTGAAGCCAACAAAACCATTGGCGACGCAGATCCAGGAGCTAAAAATGAAGGTTGTACCCTCATCGAGCATAGCGCTGGTGCTGGTGAAGTTGAAAGATACCATCAAATTCTCCGGTGTATGCTCGATGAACACCCCTACCTGACGCTCCAGCTGTTGGTGTTTTACCGCCACGCCCACCAAAGGATACCCCCGAGGTGGTGAGTTTGTAGGTAGGGTATCACCGAGATCAGGAACTCAAAGGTGCAGAAGAATATAAGGTTTAGACAGGTTCAGGCCGCCGAGAGTGTAATACCCTACGTCCTGTGTGGTTTGTATTGCTTTTGATGGTGACTGTCCTCAAGGGAGTCCCTATCCGCTCTTATATAGTCTGGGGGGATAGATTTATATGGAAGTTCTAGTCGGGTACGAGCTTAGGAGTCCTACCCGAATAGTTCTCGGGTAGTTTTCTACCGTGTCGTATCCGAATAGTTTCAGTACTGTACGAGTAATCTTATTGCATTACGAGTAGTTACAACAAATGTAGGGTATGGACCATGTACCATCCCGTATCCTAGGAGAAGTGTGCCACATGGATAGTCCCGTGTGCCCAGGTCTGACACATGTGGATCAATATGTTAAATCATTGGAATTGGATATCGGTTTTCAAAATTTCTCAATCGAACATAGCTTACACATACGCACACTCATCTAAATTTGTTATTTACACGTATGGGCAGCTGCTCCACAGATTCTTTTTATGACTGCATTTCTTCGAACGGTCGAGAACCATCATTTTGCCTATATACTAATCAAAACATGTTTCAATGGCTGTAGAAAAATGTTAACGGCATACGATGATATTTTTACTATTATTTTTGGATGTCGCATGCTTAGAGTTTTAGAATTTAACATTCCTTATTGTGCATCCACGCATGTATTCTTCTTTTTTCCTTTCTCTTATGCTTTTTCACTTGCCAAACATATATATGAGTTATATGAAATCAGCAAGTGCGTTATACAAGTGTAAATGCATGGAGAGTTGTATTAGATACGGACTCACGTCCCTCTTTCCAATCATTAAATTATTTACTAATTTTCTTATATTATATTAGTTGTATTTTATATGGACTCTTTTAATTAGTTTAGACCGTTAGATCTTTATAAAATCTGATGGTCTAAATCCTTCTCTTTTTTAGATTAACGTGGAAATTTCTAGACCCTCTCGGCAAACGTGGTACCTTCTTTTAACACTCCCTTATTAATGTAAGTAGCAAGATAGCCCGCGCAAATAGCGCGGGTAGCTAGTTTTTCATATTAACGGTTGGTGTCTTTTTTTATCTCAAAAATTAATTTATTCTAATAATATTATTTTGTTGTTTCAATACCATGTAAATTTCTAGACCACCGAACTTATAACACCAAGGTAAATTAAGATTAAAGTAGCGTCATTTGTTAATCAAAGCTATTAGATTATCATAAAATTTAGTATTGTATGTTCTTTTATATTTTTCAATTAATGTGGTAATTTATAAATCCTCTAATATTTAAAACTTATTTATATTTATTTGTTGTACTCATCGACGCTTGTCTACATGCTTTATTTTTCTCAAATATTGTATAGTCTAAATTCGCATATGTATACGGTCGATCAATAGATCTACTTTGTAGTTCATATATTTATAAGGACAATGAGGCTTCATCAAATTTCAAGATCTTATCAACCTAGTCTCTCGAAGTGTTTATAAGTATTTACATAAAAAAAACTTAGATATTGTAGGATCCCAAATTTTGCTCATCACTAAACCACCAACAGCTTTGCAAGCTATGTCTTACCCACCGGTTGTCTAAATAGTATAATGTAGTTGATCCACATCTTCATAAATTTCTTGTCATTGCTTAAGGTTGCGGTTGCATGGATATATCTGATGTCTACTGGTTGTGCTTCCTCTATCACCTAATTGTGCTTTGCAACAACTAAGTGTTGTCTAATCTTTAATTTTTTGATGAATTGTTTATTAAATGCAGCTCGTTGCAAACATGTTTGCTATGACTTTGAAGAACATAGCCCAAGCTCAGCTTCTAGATTTTTGTACCGATCCACAACTTTGTAGCTTCATCGTGTGTGGCTCCTCAGCCGCACCTTGCCCAAAGTTTGCCTGATAATAACTAAATGTCGTATTGCCAAAGCGACTCTCGTATCCTTCCCGCTCTTATGTCACGGGCATCATGGTACTCCTTAATTAAGCTCCCATAAGTTGTTGCACCATGACCAGTAGCGTGCCCTCCTACTGGACTGCTAATTCTTCCCTTCTCTGGCGCCAGCACCCTCCTCCCTTCTCCTTCTTTCGTTAAGCTTGCACAAACTTCAGAAAGCAAGCTGTGTAGCTACCTCTGGTTCTATTCCTTCTATGAGACAGTTCGTAAGTTTCTTGGGTTATAGATGCTGACATATTCAACCTCACCCTTCCTAGCTTCCTCTATGATGTGGTCAGATTCTCTCCTAACAAAACAACCACTGCTTCAGTCAGGTTGGACCAACGACTGATCTCTCTCACGTTTTGCACTGCTTGACACGCACCTTTTGGTCACCACTGAGTGTAGGCAGGATACGGCCAGTGTCATTGGCCTCACTTCCTCGATCGATCGATGACGACATCATCAGTAATTGCCCACGCGAGCTAGGAGTCGCATTTTCCCGGCTGTGGCTAGGCGTCGGTCTCAGCCAGTGCAGATGTTCTAGAGCATGAACCGATTGCTCCCGATACCCAGACCACATTGCAAGCGGCAGCTGCATGCAGCTTGGGCGTGCTTGATCATGTGGCTTCGGTGCGGCTCCCGTCATCCGACTCCCTGCTATCGCAACTCCTGCTATATGATGAAGCAAAGGGTACAATTGGATTGAGATCCATATTTTGTACATGTTACATGTACAATATTGCGTATGGACCCTTGTGGCCTTGAGAGATCGGACCAAAATACAGTCTTTGAATAATATGCTAATTATTTTTTATTCTCAATTTACATATGTATATTTATTAGTCGTATTTAACCTAGACTCCTTAAGTTAGTCAAACCAATAGATCTTCATGAAATCCTATAATGTATATTCTTCCTTTTTCCAATTAATATGGTAATTTCCACGGTATCCGCCTCATCATATTCTACCTGAGGTGGCCCACACAAATAGCGCTATCAAATTATCAATTTTCAATTGACTCTGCGATGGAGGACAAAAGCTATATAAGTGGTCTGCAAGCCGTGTCGTGCTCCATTCTCTGCATATGAAATGCGATAATCTTGAGCCGTAGGTGCTCTGAATTCTCATATAACTCAAAAAATTGTATGAATGTATTTATTGTAAACTTAAGATTGTGCTAATTGATCCCTCCATCACTATTGTCGGCGCTTAAGCATCTACCGAAATAATTGACCTGGCCCCATTACCACAAGATGCACTACACACACATCTTCAAGGTGTTACTGCACTCTAGGTTGAACTCAAGCTAGTGATCCATACATAGTTGATAATCACCGCCTCATATCCTATGCCAGGCGCATAGTGTAGGACCGCCCTTCTTCATGAAGTGTTTAGACGGCAGGGTAGAGAGTCATGGTTGGCTTTGAAAAGCTTGGTGTCAGTAAAAAGAGAATATAGACAGGCTCCGTAAAAATTGATTCTTGGACTCCCTGCCATTCATCCTTCTTGGCGACTTGCGTCCGCCTCGTATCCAAGATGAACTGGATACATATCGCATCGTGCCCGACTTACGTTGACCTCATATCGATGATGATGGACAAGATACGTAACTCAGCAACTCATACTCAGCAGCGGCAATCACGACACCAGCATAGATACAAGGAGACTACTGTGGCATCTCAGGCTCGTTGCAACCTCACGAAGCGACTCGATTTTGATGACATCCACCACAGAGCTGGTCATGAGGGCTTGATTTGCACTTGAGTGTTGATTTTCAGCGGCATAGATGGATTTGGTCCTCCGGTGCTTCAATTTGCACAGCCCCACATAGATTATGTTACCAAGCATCCATCACTGAACCGGGGCTTAATCTATCATGTTAAAATATGAAGAAATAGAAACACACATGTTCACATTGAAAAAAATTAGATCCTAGAGTAGTATCTCTTAGTACTTGCGGATTTCTCCCTACTATATTTATTAGTAGTATTTGTCATGGACTCTTTAGGCTAGTCTAAACCGTCAGATCTTCATAAAATCTAACGGTACATGTTCTTCTCTTTTTTCAATTAAAGCGGTAATTTCTAGGCCCTCTCGGCGAATGTGGTGGCTTCTTATAACACTGTTATATTAATATAATAATAGAAAAAATTAGATCCTAGAGTTGTATCTCTCATTACCTGCAGATTTCTCCCTACTATATTTATTAGTAGTATTTGTTATGAACTCTTTAGGCAAGTCTAGACTGTTAGATCTTCATAAAATCTAACGGTATACATCTTCTCTTTTTTCGATTAACGTGGTAATTTCTAGCCCCTCTAGACAAACGTGGTGACTTTTTTTAGCATTGTTATATTAATATAATAGATAGATACGCGCATGCAACTCTAACTCTATTAGCACCTCTGAAGACTGAGTCGGTAGATCATAAGATTGACATGTCAACATAGACGTCTCGCTGTTGGAAGACACATCGCCTACCATTGAAAAAAAATAACGGCGACCATTGAAAAAATAGTGCTGGATAAATTATAGAATAAATAAATTGAGAAAAATACGAGCATTTGTGTAATTTTTTATTTTTATCACTTTTTAATAATATTTTAAAAATAATCCCTCCCACATTTTATTTCCAAAGTGTCACGCCATGTTGCGCGGCGCAGCAGCAAAACTCTGCCGAGCCGCCGCATGTGGCGTGACTGCCCTGCCACGCTGACCGTGCATTTTGGCGCTGGCTGGGCCTATCCTTGTCGTGCCGCCACCTGCGGCACGACAGGGCTGCCACGCAAAGTGGGCTGGCGCGACAAGGTTGACTTACCAGTCAGCGCCCAATCCTTCCCCTCCTCTCCTTTTCCGACCGAGGCCGGTGCCTCCCGCGCTGCCCGCCGGCGGCGGCTACACATCCACCCCAAATCGGCCGATTTGGGGTGGGAAAATTTGGGGGAATCGATCCCCTCCCTCCAAAGAAGGTAATCCTCCAATAAAATCCTTCTCTTACCGGTTCATTTGTTAGATTTTAGGATGCATAGGTGACCTAGGGTTTGATTGATAAAATCAAAAAATGTTAAAGTAGATGGTGTTTTGTTTGTATGAGATGTTTGGTTTAGACGTAGTTTTATTACTGCCCGCAGATTTAACGTGTAGAAATAATTGCATGCATATATTTTGTTATATAGTAAATCTTTTCTAGGTAGCCGTGGTATGTGGTGACTTCTGTGAACGGATTATGAGTTTCTCTTGGTGAATTAGTTGATTTGGAGCTTGTCATGGTGACTTTTTAGGTTTCATGGTATGTGGCGATCTTTGTAATGGAATTTTCAAGTTGAATAGGTAGTGGAAAGAAGTGTAACCTAGAAAATAACATGTAGTAATACTTTGGTTGTATGGGGCACATACTTGGATTAGTGTCTATATGCAAAATTATATCTTTGGTGGTTTTGTTAGGTCTAATCGATTAATAGTGTTTTTTTGTTCCATGTCGTTTTCACCGATTTGATACGCCACGTAGGGGAACATATAATTCTTTTTAATATTCAATTATAACTTAAATTTTTAGATACAAAAGTGAAATAACTTGAAACAAGTTATAGCTATGGAAGTGTAGCATTTGAATAAATTAAATTCAAGTGGAAAGTAGAATAGTGAAATGGTATGTAGAAAAGTTTAAGTCATATATGATTAGCTTCTGAGAAAATGTTAACATAAATTTCGAGCGATTGTATTTTGTAGATGGACCGTTTAGTTTATTTTTTCATGGTGGAAGTATCAAAGAAAATGGGAAGTTTGAAAATATGAATGAAGACCTATAATTATTTGATGAGCCTCCTTCCTTCAAAGATCTAGTTGACCGCGTGATCTCAAAATATCTTTGTCGTGGAGATGAAGTTGAAATGAGGGGTCATTTGATTGTGGCAAAGCTAGGTCGCATTACGTAATGGTGAAGTTGAATTCGGAATCGCATTGGAAACCGTACAAAGAGGTTGTAGAACGGTCAAATATGGTTTGTTGGGAGGTTATCATTGATATATGTTGTAGACCTATGAAACATCAAAATGACGCACCCGTTATGGTTGAGAACATGACTCATGAGTCAACTATTTCACACCAAATACCTACTGTTGCCCCAAATAGCCCCCCACCGCCCATAACCTGTTATTGGGGGGGGGGGGGCATAACCTGTTAATACCACAAACCAACACTCATGCCAGCAACATCATCATCATCTCCTTCTTCTTCTACGTCGGAGGTGCTGATGTAACCTCCATCTTCTACACAAATAGAATATTTTGTTTTAGATTTTGGTTGCAAAACACTAGTTGTCAGGGTTAAGATACAGTTTACTCACACTTAGGGCTGGAAAAAAAACTCGTAAGTAGGAAGTGGAGCTAACTAGTTTTCGGTCGATTGGAGATCTTAACATATATAGATACATCAGAAAGCAATATGGACTTAAAGCAGATAAGCCCCCCCCCCCCCCAAAAAAAAATGGTCCTAGTCTTGATTTGTCCGTGGCGGGCGATGATTTTGACAATGGCATCTTTGAGGAAGAGCAATGTAATCAAAATGATGATAAGATATCCTTAGGGTCTGAAACCGATGAAGGTGTTGAAAATTTAGAATGTGATGAAGGCGAAGAGGAGGTCGAGGATGACGGTGAAGCATGGGGACAATATGATTTTGGGAATGAGCACGAGGAAGTCTTTTTTGGTAGGTCGATGACTTAAATCCAGGTGAAGTTTCACCATAAGAATCCATTTGTGGCGAGTCGATGACTTGAGTCCAGGTGAAGTTTCACCATATGAATCTTACCACCTGAGCTACAGTCAATTAAAAAAAATTTGTACGAATGTTATTTTAATATCCAGATAAACTTTTTTTAGTTTTGGCTGGCCATTTGATTCCAATTTTAATTTGTATAGTGGTACTCTATATGATCAATTGACACTAATTAATAAGCTAAGTTCGGCACATGCGTGCTCCTAGCAATTTCTCTTGCATTAAAGAAATCATATCCACAATCAGGATCAAGATGATGTGTGGTAATAAGTAATAACTGCAGGTTACTTTCGTGTTCCTAGCATTTCCGTGTTGCGCGCAAATGGACGTGCATCGCCTAGCAGAAGGATGGGGAATCTCATTTATGTCTTTGCACCCACATATGCGCATGCACCATCATCTATGCATGAAAGAGAGTGTCAGCTTGGTAGAGATCACAGAGAGAGCGCTTGGTGTTTCTATTAATGCTGCGGCCTTTCTTACTCATTTGGTAGCCGGGAGGAGTTAAATGCCTGCACCAACACGCAGAGCTAGCGTAGGGAATCAGAGAAGCCCATAAGACGGGTCTCCTCCCCCAAGCCCAAACGCATTCCTACACACCAGCCAGACAACCCTACCTAGCAACCTGCGGGGGGCTCCTCTCTCTCCATGGTTGCACGCCATGGATGCCTTGGAGCTCAGAGATCCGTGGCCAATCCTTCGTCCACATACCTCCTTGCCTTCATTCTATCTCCTTCTGCCATCCACTAGCTAGCCGGAGGATGGAGAAAGAAATGGAAGTGTAGCTATGGTGTTGGCTCGGCTCACTCAGAATCTGCAGGAGCCATGGCCCATGGATCTGGCTAGGCACAGCCTGCAGTGCTAGCTCCTGGCGTTTCTGATTGAGCCGTGCCAATATCTTAGCACCCTTTCATGTTTGCGCCGCACCGTCTCTTCCTCAATTCCCCTGCCTCGTCTCACGCGTTGTTACTGTGTTCTTGTATATTCTTGTAATCTCTCTTTGAATTTTCCTCTGCAAGTATGGATCATACATGAACTGCAAGCATGCCCTCTCGATTTGTTTCTAAATTTTTGGGGTAGTACTGTGACTAACCAGTAACCATGGCCTGCCTTGCATGCTGGGGCACAGTTAGGTCATGCAGAAATCGCCGGTAGATAAAGCATCAGGAGAAAGAGTGCAGGCGCACTGCCCCCAGCATGTATGCGCATGTTCAGTCCATGCAGCTCTTCGGATGCATCGTGAGCGTTCTTGAACACGTCCTAATAATCTTGCATTGTGCTATTGCTACAGGCCCTTCCATGGATGATTTGGTATTCAATATATTTTTGCAGTGTGTGATATATACTTGATTTCCCATCTGACGAGTTTCCAGATTATTTAATTTGCTGCTCATCAGCCAAGCCACTATATTCCATGGATTATATGACCCAGTTGAAGCAGATTGAAGGCGCACGGATCGCACTTCTGGACATTTCTTTTAGTAAGGAAGGGCATGGACTGCTATATGATCTAGCGTGTGTAGTAGCCATTGCTTAGTGGATTATGCGTAGTATGTGTCCGCCTCCTTCATGAGGGAGAGAGAAAGGGAGAAAATGTGTGGACATGTATGATCTTTGTACATTTCATGTGACAGTTGTGACCATGTGTTTCCTGATTCTCTCATGTAACGCCTGTAGTAATCGTGCCCCGGACAGAGACTTCAGCAAAAATTCAAAAAATATGAATTGGTTGATAGTATATATCCAAATGCAGTTCTTGTCTCCAATGTCTAATTTTTCTCTACCATCAGCATCCGTCTAACCTTATTGTACTCCTTTCTTCTCATGAGAAGACTAAACTTATTTTACACTGAAGTTCTTGGGTATGTATCCTGTACCCAGTAGTGCAAGGTAGTTGATCACTCCTGCAGATATATCATATGTATGCAATCTGCCGTGTGTACTATGGAATTGAAAACCGTGGGCTTTAGCATCTAACCAAAGATTGAAAATGAACTAGCAAGCGAGTTCTGAGATGTTCAGACGTTGTTCTTGATATGATCTACAGTGGAGTAGATGATTCAGAGCAGAGAAACATATCCATGTGCCAGCGCCTCATCTTTCTGACCCACTTCCAGAGGTGTTCATCATGGCATGCACATCCCCGCCGCGCGCGTAAATTGATTCCACGCACGGCACTGGTCGCTGCAGCTTCCAACTTCCATAACTGTTAATACAAACGCAGACATTTATGCACACAATGAGATGCCTCCATGCTCTACTGCAATTCATCGTCCCATGCATTCGATCTTTTTTCTTTTGAACACACATCATCCCATTCGATCGCACTGAAGTCTGAAGATGAAAGAGAGAAAAACCCACAGATTTCATGATCCCCTTTCATCTGAAAATCTGTTTTCTCAAGCCAGCCGAGCCACCGGTTTCTGAACTCTGCGACGACGGTTTTCTCACGTCGACCATGCAGTTTTCAGACTGAACACGCGCGCGCGACAGTTCTGAACAAAACCAGCAGATCGAAGGCTAGGTTCGCGGAGGAGGACGGTAGTTGGGGCTTGCGAAGGGGAAGTAACTGTGGCATGAGCACGCGTAAATGAGGAGCAGAGCAGGCCGAAGGCATGCATATGCATTGCATCGATCAGAGGAAGCCGGGGGAGCGAATATGGGAGGGGCAGCCTTGCATTTAACACAACACGCACAACGCAGTAGATGATGGATGGACGGGCGGGCGGAGACGAATGGCATCGTCGTCAGACAAAGATTCCCCGCATTCACTCACTCCCCGGCCCGGCTCCAGAACCGCAGCGGCAGCTCTGCGTGCCTGCCCCCCTGCAGAGGCACCCATCCCCATGCCGTTTGGTAGCTGTAGCTTTGATCGTCCACCGTCTCGTCAGTGGGCACCCTCCTCCATTAGTCCACCATCCTCGCTCGCATCCCAGCCCAGGCATGTCGCCATTGCCTTCTGTCCCTCGTGTTTCTGCTTTCTAATTTCAATACGGGTGTTTAATTTGGTGGTGCATTTTAAATTGCCAAGTGGCGAAATTTGCAGGAAAGAAAAAAATTCAGATAACTTTGGTTCTCGAAACGAGGTTCAGAAGATTTTTATCTTGAAAGAAGGGGGAGGAAATGCTGAGACGGAGCTGATCATGTGACCGGGGTAGGTGGAGGCTGTTATGATCGCTGGATGCTTGCTGCTTTTGCAAGGTGTGAGCAAAAGGAATTCAAAATTGATGCAAGAAGTGTGGTCGCCCCGGACGTTGCCAGGGGACGGCCGGACGGTGGCCGGCTGCGTGGATGCAGGGACCAGAGAGAAAAATGGTCCAGGGTCAAAAACACGAAGGCTGAGCCAAACCGTGCTCCTGGTTTTGCCTCCAGCAGAATCTGCAGCCTCCGATACGCTTGATGGAGAGGAAGTTACGGCTTAAATGGCTTACAATTACAGAAACAGCAAGAACCTGATCAAGGTTGGGTTTCGGCTTTGAGCCTTTGAGTGGTACTTTTCGTGGGTATTTGACTGATAATAACTTGTGTAGAAAAGTTAGAAGAAACGAGATGTTTAGCGCTTGGTCGACACTGCAGCTGCGATTCTCTATTTCGGCCGATCAATCGGCTGAGATTCTGAGAATTGCATGCCATTCTTCAGAAGTGAGGAAATACTCCTGAACTACTGAATATGTCACTGCGCCATAGCTTCAACTACTGTACTCTGGCTCGCACCCTGGAGAAGATATCTGTAGGTATTCAGTATTGATCACAACTGCCCCCCGAAAGACTCATCAGTAAACTTCACCTCTCCGTAGTATGCGTGATCTTTCGTACGCTAAACGACGCTAAAGATTGATGGGAACGCAGTAAACTAAAGCATACGATCTGACGCACAACTAAGGCACAGGAGAACTCATTGCAAAGGATTGCCATATGGGGGCAAAATCAAGAGGCGCTTTCTCCCCGCAGCAGAGATGTGTCGCGACAGTATCGACCAGCGAGTGCTCAACAGTAAGTACTAGTACATGGTTATACATGGCCTCCATACCGCTGCCGGGAATCTATCTAACTAGCTAAGCTCATGAATTTTGAATTCCCAACAGTAAGGTAGGCTGGTATACGGAGCCCAACACAGGCGAGAGAGAGGGAGGGACTGCACAAGAAACGGAGAACCTGAACTGAAACAGTGCACTTCCATGGCCGTAATGCAGTGCCAATGATCTGCAGGTTTGATGGACCCAAATCACAGTCTGGTAGGATCTGAAGCCACTGATTCGCAAGGAAGGATTAGGGAGAACTATATACACGAGAGATGGGGCGATGCAGGACAACAACAAGATTATATTACAGAGAGAGAGAGAGAGAGAGAGAGAGAGAGAGAGTGATCCTCGGAGTAGGGAAGGCGGGGTCCGTTCAGATCTTCTTGTACTTGTGCCAGCAGACGAGCATGGCGACGCAGCGCCGGAAGATGTAGAACCGGGACCGCTGCTCCCGCGCCACCGCCAGGCACCCCCGCCTCCCCTCCCCGGCGCCTCCTCCGCCGGCGGCCGCCACCGACCCCTGCCGCGACGCGCACTGGCCCATGCCGCCCTGCCGTCGCGACCTCGCTCCTCCCGAGTCCTGGTCCTCCCTGCTGGAACCCTCCGTCCGCGACGAGGCGATCGCGGGCGGGGCGGAGCGATCGAGCGCGGGAGAGGACGTCTGGACGCGCGCCCCTAGTTCTCGCCGCCGCATCGCGGGCGACGCGGCCCTCGTGGTCGTGGTGGGGTGGTGCTTGCTTGGATTGGATAAACCCGTGTCCGCGGTGGGGCCCGCGCGGCGGGGACGCGGCCTTCCGGCTTGTTTGACTGCGCGGCGGGGCCTGGCCTCGATGGTTGACCCCTCGCTCCGGCGTGACGTGGGCAGGGGGGCGGCTCGGCTCCCGTCGTGCTCGTGCTTGGAACGCAGCGGTGGTGTTGAATTGAACTGGTGGCCGGTTACGACCAGGTTGAAGGTGATTAATCTGGACGGGCTCTGAATTTTGATCTGCTGGGTCAAGTTTGGTTTGAAGTCAAATATATACTACTCCGAAAGTCTCCTATTTGCTGTAGGAATCCGATGATGACCAGAAGTCCGTGATAGGCCTCGATCGGGGGGTATTCGGCCTCCGAAGCCTAAAGCTCGAGTCCAAGGCCCAGAATGGGTTAATACGCGCTGGGCTAAGCCCATGTAACGAACATGTAATGGATTGAACGAGGAGGCAGATGACATTGACTTGTACAGCAAACAAAAACCAAATCAGTCTCAAACTTTATCCTCTGTTCTTCCTAAACCTTGTGCTCTGTTCTTACACATTCAAATCCAATCCCATACTCCTGTCTCGGCTACCTGCTGCTAACAATATCGGTGTTAGAAATGTTCGATTTGGAGCCGCAGCAAATGAATCGCCAGCACTTTGCTCAATTCCGCGAGCGATTGTGGGGTGATGGATCCTAATCTTAAGCTCATCCTCGACGAGTTGAAGACAGTGATGAACTTGGTGGATCTCAAGATCTCCCGACGTAGCAAATCGATGGAGTGGAGAACATGTTTGCGGAGAGGTGCGTATATCCGTAGTGTAGGCGGCTCAACTGCTCAATGATTGGAAGCCGAAGACCAAAGAAAATGATGTTTGGCTCTGGTTCCCGTAGTACTAGTTCCGGATCTAGTCATAAAAAGTTACCCAAGGTGCATCTTGATTTTTTTTATGGGAGAGAATCCAAAGTTGTGGATTCGTCGGGGTGAGGATTATGTTGAACTGTATATTGTGGATCAGTCTATGTGGATCACACATCAAAGTGGCTTCTATGCACTTCTCTACTGCAACTGCAAGACTGTTAAAGCGTCGTCGTGGTCTGAGTTCTGTCAGTTGATTTTGGAACGTTTTGGCGAGGATCAGTCTATAAACTGGATCAACATGAGTTTTTTTTTAATCTTTTGCGGAAAGGATCAGCATGAGATTGTTGCGCAGCAAACAAACCGTTGCTAACAATCTCAAAAAAAAAAACCGTTGCTAACTTTGTGATTTCTGCAGGCGACCAGGCGTTTTGGGCCGAGGGGGGACCATGTGCATTTTTTGGTACTCAGCAACGAGCAGCTCACTTATACTAATAGCAGTTAGCATAATAATTAGACAAATTGGGGATGTAGCTCAGATGGTAGAGCGCTCGCTTAGCATGCGAGAGGTACGGGGATCGATACCCCGCATCTCCATTTTTTGTTCTGTGCGACAATCTCTGGTTGCGTCAATGCGTCCGGTATTGTGGTCACCTGAGCCGATGGTAAAAGCACACGACATGTGTGTTAGACACTTGCCAGCTTTGAACTGTGAAGCTACAGGCACCGTTGAAAACCTATATGTAACAGTAACACTATATAAATTTGCTTCGGTTCTGGTGTATTTCCATTACAAAGTTACAGAACCTATACTGTGTGAATGAACTTACTTCTAGGCTTCGTCACTGTATCTGCTACTTTGGTTCTGGTGCTTTCCCATCAGAAAGCAACCTAGGAATCTCATTACCGAAGAAAGCAACCGAGCTAAAAGGTGTTCAACTACATCACAATAAAAGCAGTGATGGAGAGTAAAAGCTCGAGAGGTTGCAGATGATGAGGAACAGTTCTGCTACTATGCCAACCTTCTCACAATGTAAAGTTCAAAGCGAAAGCCTGGCGCTTGAATTGAGTTGTCCATGATGCTGTCTATAGGGTGGTTCAGTGAAAGGATTCAGAGATGGCAGTAAGCCAGCAACTGCGATTGATCCCGGCAGCATCTCCAGCGCCGTAGCATCACGGTGTGTACCGGGCCCGCTTGGAAGTCCGGACACCGTGAATTTTTTAAAAAATTAGCAGGAGCACTGCTCATTCATTCGTTCAAGAGAGGAAGCAAGAAAGCGAGAGTCTTACAAGAGAGATATTATATAAAAGAAAATAAACTTACACACCAACAGTAAAGATAATATGGAAACTAATGGGCTGTTTGGATGCGGACTAAATTTTAGTCCCCATCACATCGGATGTTTGGACACTTAGAAGTATTAAATATAGGCTAAATATAAAATCTATTGCATAAATGGAGCATAATTCGCGAGATGAATCCATTAAACCTAATTAGTCTATGATTTGACAATATTGTGCTACAATAAATATGTGCTAATGATGTATTAATTAGGTTTAATAGATTGATCTAATGAATTAGTCTCCATTTATGTTAGCTCCTATTTAGTCCCCTAATTGGCATCCAAACATTCGATCCTGGATCCAAACAGCCTCTAAGGGCCTGTCTAAGGGCCTGTTTGGTAGCGCTCCATCTATTCTGATTCTTCGTGGGAGTATGGGAGCTGATACTCTGATAGAAGTGATTTTGTGGCTGAAAGTGATTGTCTTTGATTCTCAAGCATAAACTCCTAAGATCAGGATGGAGAGTCACTCTTCACAGAACCAGAAGAAGATATTTTCAGCTCCCAACCTCTTAATTTATTTTATAAAATTATTTAATAGAATCAACAGAGAATCGTTTCTCTCTGAAAAACTATTTAATAGAATTTCTGTTGAATTCTATGTAGAATCAGCTTTAAAAGCTCTGCAAAACCCACCCTGTTATAACTCAGTGCTGCCACAGACCTCCACATGCTGCAAAAGTTCAGATCTGATCAGTCCAAACAGCTGAACACCGTGGTTTCGCAGGACACTGCTATTCTATTCACCGCGAAGTTCTTGCCCAGGCACTGGCAGGTGGCCCGTCCCGCACAAAGCCGTAGACAGCGCCGTGTCCTCGACACGTGTACATCTCATCGGCCGCGGGTAAACCCTCCGGTTCCGGCAGCAATAGCATCCTCCAATCTACGCTCCGCCTCCCTTCGTTTCCACCCCGTTCCTCTGCGGCTCCTGCCCCTTCGCCTTCTCCAGGACTCGTGCTCGCCCTCACCGCACAGCGCGACACTCCCGCCCCGTCACCATGCGCCGCCCGTGGAGGCACCCGGGCCCGGCGGCCGCGGCCGCCGCCGTCGCGCGGCGCCACGGCGCAGCGGACCTCTGCCTCCGCGAGGTCGGGGACCTCCTCCCCCGCCACTTCGCCCGCCGCGCGGCCGGCTCCGAGGTCGGTCGGTTCCCTAGCCTCCCTTCTTCCCCCGCGGCCGCGCCTTCCTAATCCCCTATCGCCCCCGCGTCTCGATCCGTGTCGCGGGGGGCGGATCGGCGCGCGCAGCGGCAGCGATCGGGCTGGGCAGCTGGCCTGTTCAATGGCGTCGCCTGCTCTCGGGCCTGGTCGCCGCCTTGTGCAAATTGGGACATGCCGAGTTCCGTTTAGCTGGTGGATTTGAAGCATTATTAGGTGGTGCTAGTTGGTGCGATTTTGCGTGTAGCCTTGGTGTTTGTTTGACGAATTGGTTTGGTCATTTTGCTGCATTAGAGTTGTTCAGCAACACGGTCCAAATTTCCAGCTCATTGCTACCATGTTCCTTAGCAACCTAATCAGAATAAGTGAATACTGGATGCATTCTTTGTGGGTTTCTAATGGAGTTAACTCCCTGCAGGACCTTGTGATGCGGCTCCAGATTCACCGGAAGCTTGACAGGCACACAGGCTGCGTCAACACAGTGGGCTTCAATGAGGTCGGTGACACCCTCATATCAGGGTCTGACGACCAGATGGTGATGCTTTGGGACTGGGACACTGGTGCCGTCAAATTGGAGTTCCATTCGGGCCATGGTGGCAACGTGTTCCAGGCACGCTTCATGCCCTGCAGAGATGATCGGACCATTGTCACTTGTGCTGCTGATGGCGAGGTTGGCGTGTTAGCTTCTGATCATGTTTACAGATTTAGTTGATCCTATTATCTCTATCATCATTAACAAGCTTTCTGCCACTATCAGGTGAGACTCGCCAAGATACAGGATGGTGGAGATGTGTCCACTACATTGCTTGGTGAACATGGGGGAAGGGCTCATAATTTGGCTGTAGAGCCTAGTAGCCCTTATATCTTTTACAGCTGTGGTGAGGATGGCCTTGTTCAACATGTAAGCCATTAAACAAGTGCAGTGTTTCACATGTTTATAAACGGACTTATAACCAAGTATAATTAATAACTGCCTTCTTGTGCAGTTTGATCTCAGAACAAACACAGCCACAAAACTATTCCTCTGCAGAAGTTCTTTGAGGAAATCAGGACTCGCCTCCTGTGTTCACCTTAATGCGATTGCAATAGATCCGAGGAACCCAAATCTTTTTGCCGTTGGAGGAAGCAATGCATATGCTCGTGTGTATGACATCCGCAAGCACAAGTGGGATGGGTCATCTGATTTCGCTCACCCATCTGACTGCTATTGTCCACCACATCTTGTTGACGATAAACGTGTTGGGATAACAGGGTTAGCATTCTCTCACCTGAGTGAGTTGCTTGTATCTTATAATGAAGAGAATATTTACTTATTCCCTAAAAATGGAGGGCTGGGATCTGACCCAAAGTCATCTATCAAGATTGGAGCAAATGAAGGTTACAAATCAACAATGGCTGCATCTGGACAAGATATTGCTCAATCTGCACCTCAGGTATATGTCGGTCATTGCAATCGTAAAACCGTGAAGCGTGTGACTTTCATTGGGCCAAATGATGAATACGTTGCTAGTGGGTCAGACTGTGGACGGATATTTATTTGGAGAAAGAGAGATGGGAGGTTTTTACGAGCCATGGAGGGTGATGAGTGCATAGTGAATTGCATTGAGCCTCATCCTCATGATATGACAATTGCAAGCAGTGGAATCGATAATGATGTAAAAATGTGGACTCCCTCTGCCATCGAGCGGGCACCTGTGGTAAATATTGAGGAGGTAATATCTCCTGTTTGGGAGATCTATGTCTCTCCTTATCATCTCTACTTCCAGTCAGCCTATATCCTCCACATATATATATATAGTATTAAGCATTACTATTAGCCGTAGATATAGTATCAAGTGGGCAATCTGTTTGTCAAGATGCAATACTTATTTCATGATCTATCGGGGGCATTAGTACATCACTTCTCACTCCACTCTTTACAGTTCAGCATCATCCATTTTCCTTTGATACGTAAAAGTTAAATATTTACGATTCACTTGGGTACATTCTTGTTTGCCTTCTCCAGTTGAGACCTCGCAAGAGAAGAGCCAAGCTTTGGCACTTTGACTTACCAGAGCTGTTGATCCAGCACTTACTGGCATCAGAGCGTAGGCAGCAATCAACTGAAGAAGATTCATCGGAGGACCTTGAGGACAGCACAGGATTACTTAGTCTAGTACTACGTGCTGCTGATGGAAGTGTGTCATCGACTGATGATGAAGAGATCTCTGATGGCTCTGAAGAGTTTACAGTCAACTGATCCGTTGTCCACCTTTCAGGGCCATTTCAAAATTGTACATATACAGTAATAAGTTATCATGCTCTTATGGATGATATAGCAGCACAAGTGTGGTTTAGTAGCTTGTCGTTTCTATGATATAGGTATGTGTTTCGGAGGCCATTTTAATGAGAAAATTGGGTTGTGCTAGTTGTGTGCCAGCATCTTATGAAAATCTGCCAAGGTGTTGCATCATTTCTATATTTATATTTTTCTGACAAAAGCTTTATGTGGTTTGTCGCTGTCAATCTCACCTTACTTGATGTGTGTTCTTGGCTTCTTGCGTGTAGTAGTACATTTACTTAGTGGCAATGTCCTGTTCTTATTTCACAGACCCTTTTAGCTTCATTCCCACTTTGCTGTTTATTTAACTTACTGATTACTGATACCAAAATGCTGTAAAATTGTTGCTGTGTTGAATACTTGAATGTTTTTGGTCCCTGCAAAGAGCTGATGGATTGGGGCTTGGAGGTATATCAGAGAGGGAGAGAGTAGTTTTTTGTTTCTTATTCTTCTGAACTGCAATATTCTGGTTTTGTTCTCTGGCATTGCAAGCATGGAGTACTACACGGACAAGCATTTTTTGTTTACTTAACTCGACAAAGTATTCACTGGCATTACTTCCTGCATAATAGCCCTCGATATAAATATTGTGAGGCTTAATCATATCACTTCACTGGATCAATCTGCTTGCAGCATGAGTTGTGTGCTGATCGCTGCTAATTAATAGGATGAAAAGATTGAAGGTTCATCAGTTCTTAGGTGTCACTGGGGTGAACAATAATCATTGTTAGAGGAACAGTGATGAACTTAGCACCATGGATTGTGTAAATGGACGAGGAATTCACAGAAGTGGATTTGCTATGCAGTTATGTACATGGGAGATCAAGAAAAACAAAAGATTAGAGGAACAATGATGAACTTAGAGCCATGGATTGTGTAAAGGAACAAGGAATTCACAGAAGTGTATTTGCTGTGCACTTTCGTACATGGGGGACCAAGAAAAAGAAAACATCAGCATTAACAGGTCAGTACTCTTCATCAATTTCTCAGTATTCTTCTATTAGTAATGTTTCAGGACACATGGTATATGACATAACATAACATATCATTATTAAAAGCTTGGTCACATTATTCTGTGGGAAAGACACCTGAAGCCCGAGCTAGAAAGGCATTATTATTTTTCTAAAAAACTGCTGTACTTTATCTATCGATTATTCGAGATACACTTTAAGATCAGGAAGACTGAAATTGTGGAACTATTGAGCACGGCTTGTAACAGCATTACTCAGGAGTCAAGCATTTCAGCCTTATATTCTCAACGAGGCAACAATTTAGGAAAGTCTGTTACAAGTATGAATGTGTTTTACATCACTACACACTGTCCATGTTAATCAACTAACCATGATGGAGTAGCGTGCAAGTTATATATAATGCTAACTACATAAAACTTCACAATGGCTATTGACAGTGGTTAGTAGATGATAGAAGATTAATGGTACAGAGATGTATAAACTATGTACATTACATGCATGCATCCACCATTTTTTTTCTTCCAGAGTGGTCTTTAGCTCATCTATTTCCTATCTGGCCGCTGTACTTCAGCTGGCCTCATACATATGCTTGTTGCAAGCGCTACCAGCTGCAAGAATCAAGGTAGAGCAAAAGTTAACATCAAGTGGTTATTACATGACGAACAAAACAGCTTTATTGTAGCAACAGAAATATTCAACTTATGAGCCTACCGTTGCAAATCCAGCACAGGCAAGGCTGAAACCTTTTAAGTAGAAAGGCGTAGCTTCTGATAGACACCAGGCTGTCAGGCCAAATGGAGACAAATTATGTCTAGAAATACTTGGCCAGGCTCACGATTAGGAAATTAGTATGAAAAATGAATCTGAAGAACTTAACTTGTTCTTAGTTGAGATGTGTTAGTAAAGACAACAACAGGTACATACCTGTGAGTGGAGTAAAAATTAGAGGAGATATCACATTTGCAGTTGAGCTTATTCCAGTGATACAACCTTGGACCATTCCCTTTATTACAAGTAAAAGTTAAATCATGCAAAAGAGTTGCTTATATATTGTGGAAAATAAGCAGCTTCAATTTGATTTGTGAAGAAATTCCATTTGCATTAATATATACTGGGACATCAGAAACTATCAGCTGCCAGTGATGGACATGTGACTATACCTGCTCAAAAGGTCCCACTTTCTTTGATATGATGCTCCTTATCTGTTGAAACATAGTCAACAAAAAAGATTTGTTCATATGGTTTAATGAACCAAAAACATCTGACTAAGGGGACATTAACATGTGTTACTTACACATGGGGTGACCAGCATGCTTAATATTACACAACTTGCAGCAAGATAAGGGACCTTCAAAAACCACGCATGACACAATTTATCAGAACTACTGCAAATCAAAATCTCATGGGTGAAAAAGTACACTTGCATACCCAGAATGACCATGCGATGCTGTATAGGAATGCCTGCAGCAGCAACGCCAGAACAAATGAAAATGGTTATCACCAAAATTTATTTGGAAACAGATATGCAGTAGATCCAACGAACATCCTTACGTGCCCACAGCTCGCTGTGAGTGCTATGATAAGTAGCTTCTGTTCACCTAGCTTTGGCACTAGAAGTGGCATCACAGTTAGCTGCATCACAATTTTACACGGCTTTAGATGCGGTTAAGTAAATTTGAGCATGATGTAGTCACAAATAGTTATTGTGGAAAATACTACTCCGTATGAGATAAAACTGTACCTGTGAGAAGCTTCCTGTAATGCCAATAATAAGTAGCAAATTGGCATACTGGTTCTTGCTATAATGGAATTTTGCCTTGAGAAAATACTGCAATTGTATCCCACAAGGCAGAAGAGTTAGAAGCAACTTTCAAAGACACCCATCAGGTGTATATGGCAATGCCTGGTTTTGACATTTAAACATAAGTTTTGTTCATGGATCTGCACACTTAATTCTTTCAGAACTGCATAGAATTTAGTAATTTACACCATGATAATTTACATGTTCATCTGTGATGTTGTGTATTTTGTACCAGAGAAAAGAGATGTACCAATAGTGTATTTAGCTGGCCTGCGTCGCCAAGGCCATGGAAAAATGTGACGACTGCCGCTCTCGAGAAGGCTGAGCTGCAAGTTGTTTGGAGCATTCAGGAGGTGAATTATCTATCTGTAGCTTCGCCAATATTATAGATCAGTACCAATGAGTGTCGTTCTCTAAAAGAAACGTTCACTGAAGGTGTATCAGTATCTAAAAAGTTCATCAAGTGCATCGTTATGTCAAATAGTATTCATCAGGTGCATGGACTTGGTAAGGGCAGAATCACAGAACAGGACTTACTCAAAAGCTTATAGTCTTATAGGCACAGTCACAGGGAACGCGGATCGTAGCCGCGTTCCCCGTTCCCGGAACTTTCGTTCCGGATCGCGGATCGGGTACGGCGTGGATCGGACGACGGATCGCGGCTGGAACGACGTACCTAAGAAACTGGATCGAGAGGAAGAACAACGCATCGTCTTGGGAGGGAGAAACTTACGAGTTCAGTTTGGCCAGCGGCCGTCGGCAACCGGCGATGCGGCATCGGCCGGGGGCGCGGCGCTGGAGCGGCGCGGAGTAGCTGCCAAGGTGCGACGCTGGAGCGGCGGCGTTCCGTGGCTGGGGGTGCGACACTGGAGCGGCGGCGGCGTTCTGTACTTCCGTGCCTGTGTTGACGAGAGGAAGACGAAGGTCCTGGCGCGGGGGCACTTGTTGGGCTGCTCAAAATGGACCCTAAGTGCATTGTGCGTGGCCCAATAGCTAATGGCCAAAGGGTCAAGTCCGACGATCAACTTCCACACTGGCCAGACACAGTAACGCAACAGGTTTGTCTATTTATCCGCGTTCCGTACTTCCGTACCTAAATTCGGGATGATCCTACCCTCAAACAAAACGTTCCGAAAAGGTATAACTATATAAACTGGGAATTTAAAATTATCGATCCACGTACCACGTTCCTTATGCCTACGTACCAAAAATTTATGACTATGCTTACAGGTAGGAGACTAAAAGTGGATTTTGCTTGCAGTTCTGGTTCTGCTACTAATACGCTTTGCAATGCAGGAACTCGCTACAGCTTTCAGAAGATCTCAGAGGCCCATCAGGAATTCAGACAATGGAAGGCTCAACAAACGTCACCTGCTGGTAAGAAGGGCGGCTATCTCTGACAGCGACGGCGCTTTCCGAAGAGGCGGGAGCTTCGGCGACAGCTCCTCGCTGCTGGAGGGAATGCAGAGTGGCTGGGAGACCTCCTCATCGTAGCTGCACGAGGAGGCTCCGCTGTCCGTCTCCTGAAGGAAGGCCTTCATGTACACGGCCGTCACCACCGCTGCCAATGCGGCGACCTGCAGTGCCAGAAGAATGCAGCTGGGTGACTCGGTCCGCCGAATGCTGAGGATCACTACCGGCGTGTGTGTGTTCTCGGACGCAGACCTGGCACGTTGACGAGACGGAGAGGAAGCGGGCTGCTATGGTGCTGGCGACGAAGCCGGCGCTGCAGACGCCGGAGAACACGCCGAAGGCCGCCGCGCGCCGCGCCTCCGGTACCCTGTCAGCCTGAAGCAGGGGAGAGGACTCACGGTTCAGCGCATCAATCCTGCCAAACTATTGGCTGCTGGTGAACGGCAGCTCGAGGCAAGGACGTGCTGAGATACCACGTAAGCAAGGGAGAGGCACATCATGCTGCCCTCGCAGACCGTCGCCGTCAGCGTCTTGGTGATGTAGTACGCGTAGAAGTAGCCCCTGGTCCGGCCGTACGCCAGGATGCCTTGTCGGACGGAAGAACAGGTCAGTCCACAAGACCACAATGCCTGACACTACTGGAGCGTGCAAGGTGCTGTGTAGTATATAATGTTCGGACAGGAATGTTCAGCTGTGCCCATGTAACGTGCAAGGTGGCCTGAGGATCGGCTTACCCAGTGGAACGATGGACGCCGTGGCCGGGAGCGCCAGCAGCGCCTTCCGGCCGTACCTGTCGGACAGGTTGCCGACGACCGGCGTCAGCACCAGGGCGCCCAGGCCCGTAACCTGCATCAAGTTTCAGAGGAGATCAGGAGAACACGGAACACAGTTGGACGACACGGCCGGGTCGAGCACGGTGAAGCATCATGGGATCTGTGGCATTGCGGCAGACATGCCCCACGTTTAACCGACGTGAAGGCAAGGCACGCGTGTTCCGCTGGGACCCTGCTGCGCCGTCGTGGGCCCGCTCGTCGACGTCGAGAGAGCGCTCGGAGCGGTGCGCGTTGGCGTCGCTGGCGTGCGCGGCACAGCGCGTGGTTCTGTCAACTTTCTTTTTTTCTCGGGATGACATGATGGAAGTGGAGGCTGGCGTAGGGCCATGGTGATGTCGCCGGCACGCCTGCCGGTGGTCCGAGTCCGAGAGCAATCGGACATCCGAGTTCACTGGTGGCCGGTCGAGGGACGCGTCGCCGTCGCGCCTCATTTGACAGGCATTACCGCCGTTGGAAAAGTCGCGTGAGACCGGGCACGGTTTTTTTATTTATTTTTACGCTCTCCCTTTTACTACGTACCACTCTGGTTAACTTTACTATCTTCTGGGGGTGATGCTTCTTTGCTTTCGACATATCGGGCGAAGTCAATGTGGTCGGTGCGACGCTGGTTAGCAAAGGCGCCGGCCGCTTGCTTCGGACGTCGACAGAATCCGGTGCCTGAGTGGTACAAATCGCCGCGTGACGTATGGCGACAAGCCGACCAGACCGTGCACCGGTTCTCGGGTGCAGGGTAGTAGAGTCTGGACTTACCGGGTCCGGGGCTGGACCTCCAAAAAAAAGGAAAAAGAAAAAAAGGAAAGAAAAAGAAAAGGTGATGACCGACATGGCCGTTACAGCGTCATCAGCTCTCATCACCGAGAGTACGCCGGGGGAAACGGCGCCGGCCAACAGCCGTTCTCTCGCTCTCCGCTCATGGCGAAAGTTAAAAAAAATAGTACGTCATCTCAGTAAAACTCGCTTTTGACTTGTTAATGCGAGGGCACTGTCGCGTGAGAGGGATCGGTGTGGCGGTTAGCTGATGGCGGCAATAAGGAACTGCGAATGGGTGCTCAGTGGAGCTTCCACTCTAGTCTCAAAGCATCTCCGCGTGTGTGTTCTCGGAAACGAGATGAATCATATCTGAAGATCGATGGCTTCAGAGCAGGAATCGCAAGCTTAACTGAGGTCTCAGGAAACACGAGCAAATCATCACAAATTCATGTGCTATGCTAATCCGTGCCTTAAAGTTTTAATCAGCCAGGTGTACCGCGAATGGCTTGCAAATAAAAGACCAGTACCGTCGATGGCTGGCCAGAGGTTGAGCATGTAAGAAAGTGACAGGATCGAGCAGGGCGCATGCAGCGGCGGCCATGGATGATGATGAGGAGGAGGATCTCAGAGGTAGTAGTAGCTTACAGCTTGCTGGATTCCGGTGAGGTAGATGGCGAGGGAGCACTCGTCGCGGCCGGGGCAGAGCGCCCCCATGGTGACGTCGGTGATCACCGGCCCGACCATGAAGGCGGCGAAGCAGAAGAGGAAGGCGAACACCAGCAGGTGCCCCAGCTCCGCCACCTCCTCCATTTTCCTCCTCCTCCTCCTAGCTAGCGACGTCCCTCGTTTGCTTCCTACTATACGCTGCTAGCTCGCTCGATCCCACTGGCCCCTGCTCCCTCTGTTTCTCCCACCTCCCAGTCCCAGGCTCCCAGCTATATATGTGCTTGACGACGCATGCAGCAGTGTGGCCACGGTAACTACTGGAGTTGGAGTAGCTAGCCAGCAATGTCTCAACTCTCAAAAGTGTTACGGACGGAGGTCGTTGGGTCGAGATGCTCTTTCTTAACGCAACAAGCAAGGTAGGAAATTCGATCGTCGTAGATCCAAAGGAAAAGTAAACAAACAAAGGTGGTGAACGCTTGCTGGAATAGCTTTTTCTTCTTGAAGATTAGCCAGAAGGAGAAAAAAAGGTGCCATTAGTGGGTTCGAAAAAAGCAGCTGCTAGCAGCGATTGAAAATTGGTGTATATTTGCCCACGACGAAAGAAATCGGTATATGCCTGTATGGACACGCTGCTGGCTTTCACCTTGGCCTTGCTTCCTTTTCTTTTTCTTTTTTCATGCTTAACTTGATATTCGGTGGGTTCACGTTCAAGGGTAGCCTGGTTTTTAAAAATTAAAGTATTGGCAGCATCCATGAGCGAGACAGCAAGGATCATATCGGCACAGGCGATCGATGGATGTTTGGTCTATTTAATCTGGAAAGAAGACTACACCTTTTCGTTTCATTTCGTAAAAGACTGAAGAATCGGATCTGTACGGTAGCGGGCGCCACAAGTTCAGAGCCGCTCCTCTGCGAGTCTTGGCACGCACCGGGCTAGCTTTCGATTCGTCACTGTCCGGGCATCACTACTGGTGCGTGGACTCGTCGCAGCCCCGTTTGGTATGGCTTTAGTTTCTCCTAAAACAGCTTCAGAAGCAGCTTCTATGGTGAAGATGAAACTATTTTGAAATGAGATTTTGCTAGAAGTAATATAGATCGTCCATTTAGTTAGATCTAGATAAATATTATCCAATATTACCTCCTAGGAGATAATAGGAGGAATATATATTTATATATTTTATTTTAAGAAATAAGAAATAGATAAAATATCTTGCAATTAGATCTATTAGGAAAAACGGATTGGAATTAGCCATTACATGTTGATGTAATGACCTGTTGCACATTTAACGTGTTGGATCTGGTAAGCCACAACGTGATGGCATCCACATGCATATCTTTTTTTTTAGAAAAAGTCCGGTTTACATCTTCATACTATCATAAAAGTTAGATTTTCAACCTTCAACTACAGAAATGGATAACATAGGCCATTCAACTGTTGAAACCGTGCAAATTTGATCCTTTGGGTGGTTTCAAAGGTAGTTTTTCATTTTGTAAAAAATTAAAAATATACAATTTTAAACTAAAAAAATTATAAGTAATTTATTTTAAATAAAAAAATACGAAATGGGTATAAAAACTTTCTAAAAATATAACCTATCTATTGACACTCGTCAGTTATTCGGATCCAATTTTTTTATATTTAAAGTATTTGGTTGATTGTAGTTATACCTATTACTTTTAAATAAATAAATAAGTTTCAAATAGAGCAATAGTAGATAGTTACATTTTTTGAAAAATTTTGATACTGTTTTTATATGTTTCTGATTTTAAATGGATTATTCTTTATTTTTTAAATCTAATTAGAATTTTTAATTTAAAAAAATATAAAACCACCTTTGAAACCACTCAAAAGGCTAAATTTGCACGGTTTTGATAGTTGGATGGCCTATGTTACCCAGTTTTATAATTAAAAATTAAAAATCGGATTTTTGCGATTGTTCGAGGGTGTAAACCGGACTTTTTCTTTTTTCTAACGTGATGGACCTCTGCTCTTTTTACGTGATACATACCTTACATTTTTATTAATATATTTTTAAATTGACATATGTAGAGGTGTCTAATATGCATACAAGATTATCATCATGTTTATTCCAACGTTCTCATTTCTGATCAAAGCATAATGTTTTTATCTACATATAAACAATAGCGATCCCAAGGTGTGTGACAACTTTAGGAAAAGCATGTATATATGTACCATAACGTTGTTACGTGCAATTATTTTAGAAGATATACATGATTTATTTTTTTTAAAGGTGTACATATAATGGAATTAATCTACCAGATTCTGTTCCAAGCCTACAACAAGATTAGATCCATCTCAGATCAAACGTGACATGTCTGTTAGATTCCACCTGCATGCATGGCTGCATCCCGTAACCGAAATAGAGCTAATATCTTTTTTTCCTCTTTAATTAATTAATTGGTTTACCTTTTCTAAAATTCAAGGGTCGAGATTTATTTAAGCCTCTCCTAAAAGGTAAAAGGAGTAATCGTTTGGCGAAATAGCTGAAGCCACGCTTTCTGGTTTTTCCTTCCCAGTGTAAGCTGAAAATATTTCACCACGTGCTTTATGGATGAAGCTGATAATAAAATACCCGTTTGGCACAGCTTAAAGCTCTATATCAAGCCATATATGAAGCTGTGCTAAAGGGTTCCCGGGAGCTGCTGCTGCGCTCGTACTCGCACTTGCCACCAAGTGACCAAACATTGGCAGCATAGCGCCATGTGACCCGGGAAATGAACGAAGAGATCGACGAGAATGCGGAGGTTCAGGACAGGCAGGCCGTTCCAGACTTGCCCGATGCGGCGATGCGCCGACTGTACTCGCCGGGCTGCGGTGCCGTCGCCACTCGCCAGTCGCCTTGCACGCTCTTGGGTTCGCCTCTTGCCCCCGTCTATTGGACCATTGCGGTTGCGGCCCACGCTTCCTTCCCTTTTCATCTCCCTATTCCCTTTTTTTGTTCCTTTCATTCTTTTTCTTTCTCTTTCTTTCTTTTCTATACCTTCTAATCCTCACGTAGATATGTTTTTCTTTGGTCTGTGTTTTTTTTGTCAATTCGTATCATCCATCTGTTCCTGGTACTTTTTATTTGTTTCTCTTGTTGCTTACGACAATGTCTATTTTTTATCGAAACATTTTTCATGTCTAGAACGTTTTTTCACTAAAGATGAAACATTATTAAGCTATATTTTAGGAACAAATCACAAATCCAGTTTTACAATACATTTTGTTCAAGCTGAAAGTTTTTAAAAATCAAAATTTTACGGAACAACTTACAGATATTTTCAATACATTAAGCTAGAATACCTTTTTTATGAAATTTGACCCTTATTTTATTGAGTAGATCTTTTTCAAAAAAAATTGAACGCGTATGTTGAAATCATTAAGTTAGATGGAAAATGTTGACATGATTTTGTATTTTTTTGAAATATTTCCAAGATTATTTACTACAATTTTCTTGAAACCCACTCAGTTCGAAAATGAAGGCCATTTGTCATAAGTCAAACTTTTCTAGCTTTAATCAAATGTACAGAAAAATAGACCAAAAGCTATAATATCAAATTAGTTTGTTAAAACCACCCTGAAACATGTCTTTTTAGTGCATTTGTAACTTATTGATCAAAGTTAGAAAATTTTAACTTAAAATAAAACTAAAATGACCTATATGACAATATAAAAATCAGAAGGCGTAACCTTCATTTACTTTAAGTTTTCAAGAAGTACCTACAGTCCTACACATACAACCGGAGTACTAGCATTTTCGTGGTGATTAGCCGGAAGCAAATGAGCCATTAGTGAAGACATATTTCCCCAAAAAGCAGGTAAAGTGCTTGAAAATTGGTCTTTTTCACCATCTCTTCCTACTACATCCGTCCTAAATTATAATATATTTTATTTTTTCTAGATATATATTTTGTTATGTATTTAGATGTATACTATATATAATACAAAACTATGTATTAAAAAGTTAAAATAATTTGTAATTTAGGAGCATTTTGGACATAACTCGTTGAGCTTCTTCCGCGAGGATCGTATGCCATTTGTACTGACGCATGCAGCGAAGCATCGAGTGTCGCTGTCTTTCTGAAGAATCGACGACGTTCTTATCTTTGCAAAAGGTTGGCCGGCCTTCCCTAAAGAGTCGGTAAGATTTGATGCGCGCGACACCAATGGATTTTTTTTTTACAGACGTCACGTCAGCAAAGCCGCGGCCACTTCGGAGAGATCCACAGGGGACCACTTTTGCGATCATCGAGCACCGACACTGGCCAGCTTTCGCCTGGCCACTGGCTGTGCACTACTAGTGTATTCGCTGCGGCTGTAGTGGGGTCTAATACTTTCCATGTTTTCTCTTGCTTCATTGAGAAAAAAATCGGCACCACTCGGACGTCCGATATAAAATTTCTTATTGTACGGACCGTTGCAACAAACAGAAACAAAGTCTAAAGCATTCAACCATATCTTTTGCAACATCAAATACTTGTTGGCATCCGATTTTCGCAGGATTGTAAAAGAAACAAATTCCCACCGCAACTAATGAACAATGTTTTATGCAACATCAGATCCAGCTCCTCCGTTTTTCTCTAAGAATTATAACTTTGCAAAATCAGTTATTGAAACATCGGAAGGCATGTTATGCAACATGAAAAAAAGAAGACTAAAGCAACAAATAATATATCTTGTTGTAACATCAAGAAAAGTTTGCAGCACCTTAATTTGCTTTTGCTGCAACATGCCTAATCACCAACTGTGACATGCGAGACGATATACTGTCAAATAATCAGAACATCATCTCCCCATACCAGGCACACTGTCGTCACCGTCTTGCTCCTGTGCTCACCAACAACTCTGTTCCCCAGCAAGGCCGGCATCTCCTAAGGAGAAGAAATCCCTCGCACCGGTAGAAAAAGATCAAAGATCCTCTCAAAAATACCAATAGCAAAATGATCCGGTACTTTTGAGGTGGATGAAAAGGTCCAAAATTCTTTTAGTACCGAGTGGTACTTTATTACTAAGTATCTCCAGCCACATTGGTACCGGTTGGTAAGATCATCTGGTACTAAAAGTGACCATTTAGTATCGGGTGTTGTTACCATCCGATACTTAAAGATTCTCTCTACACTTTACTTTAAAGGAAAGTATCTTCCTCAATCTCAATTGCTATGTAGGTGAGATGGTAATAGAGGTTCGCGCGAGTTAAAAGGTCGCATGTTCGAATTCCGGCCACCCCACGCGCACATATTTCGCGTGAAAAAATCACGTGCCTTGTGCGGGTCTTGTCCCGGGTTTAATATACTTTTTTATAAAAATGCTTAGGTAAGGGTAGAAGCATCGCCCGAGACTAAAGAGGAGCTTTGGATACCGGGTGTTTTAACCGTTGACGAAGATCGAGACTTTTAGTGTTGAAGATTTTACCAACCGGTGCTGAAGATCTTACCAACCGGTACAATAAAAAATAAAAACTTTTTCTAGTAGTGTTGGTTGGTACGCATCAAGACAAGAAAAAGGAGGTTGCTACCATCGTGTAGTGGAATAGCTCGCCACCGTCTTCCTCTCGTGCATCTCTAGCGCCAGCTCTATCTGATTCCCAGTCATCCCATCGATAAACCATGGAACATGGAGCAAGAACTGGCAGCCTCATCCATGGGGGTGGGGACAACATGGGGAAGACGGATGGACGTAGTACGTGGGAGCAAGTTGAGAGCGCCGCCGACAGCAATGAGGGTGACGCAGCATAGGTAAAAGAATCTTAATGTTGACTAGAGAAGGTAAACAGTCGAAATTGAAAATTTATAACACTTAAAATAATTCTATCAGGAGTATCCGGATATTTGTGTGGAATCTCTGTAACTTCCGAAGATTCCAAAGAAAAGTTCAACGACTCCGAAAACTTCACTGAAAGCACAAACGACCACTCAAACCTTAACCAAAAGTATATCGAGTGAATTTCCATGGTTTATAAACTTGTTTCCACTCCTTTGCATCAACTACCTGTAGCCAAAATTTTTCCTACAAATAGATCGAGAGCAAACTCTAGAAATCTAGCGAACTTCGACATATCACAAAAAAAAAGCACACGAACACAAGAATTTATTTTCCGAAGTTCAATTTCTTAAAAGGAACCTACGTCAAGAAGACAACTTTCATCTTAAGCTATATATGAAGTCTCCCCTTAGCGACCCCAAGATCCTCAAGATCTAGCTAAGGTCACTTACTAGAATGTTGAGGTCGTACAAACGTACCGGGGCACACCACAAGCTCGGGTGCTTGACGGGCAACGTCTAGCCGGCTAGGAGCTTGAAGCTCCAAGAGTGATGAACACGAAATCTACTGGCTCGACGAAGAACAAAGTATTAAAGAGATGGAAAATCAACTCACCACCACTCTCACTTGCTCTCCCTTCAATTTACTTCAATCCCCTCACTAAATCTCACTTGGAAGTCAAAGAGGAAGTTTGGAGAAGGCTCTTGAATGCTTAGGAAGGAGGCAGGTGAAAAATTGGTCTGAGAGCCTTAATATGGAGGGGTGGGTATTCGTACCTCTTCACCCAAAACTAGCCGTTAAATGGTTAAGTTACAGAGTTTCTGAAGTATTTTTCGAAGATTCCAGACAACTCTCCTCCGGAGACTCCGAAAATGTGCAGAGACACATGTCCAGACTCCGAACAAAATTCCGCAAAAAACCTAATATCCAAAAACTCTGGACTTTCTGCAGAAACACTCTAAAGTTATCTTAAGTGGTATGTGAATGCAAAGGTGTCTCTCGTAGGTTTGTTAGATTATCTTGACCACCTTATTTTAAGCAAAGCAAATAAAAATCATATCTTGTAAAAATCATATCTTTATTGTACGACATTCGTATATTCAATTTCAGAAGATAAAATATTAAATTCGTATGAATTTTTGCTTTGCAACTTTCATTTCCTTTTTAGATACGTCCGTGACTTAGCTCATCTATCACGTGTGATCCCTATTCATCATACTCTATAAAAGTATTAGTCCCACGAGCATGTGTTATTAATCAACCAAAACTTATTAATCGGATCTAGATGTTCCTTCAACAGGGAAAAGCAGGGGCTGGAGCGTAGAGAGGCGATGTGCGGGGAGCAAAAGAGCATGCGGAGCGGCGAAGCAAAAAAGAATAAATGGAAGGATAAATGAGGTAGATATATGTGGTGTGGAACTGGGCGGGTGTTGAGCTTGCTATCCGATATTTTGCTTCCGTCCGTCTTACTATTAGAATTGCCGTAAGAAAATCCCTTTAATACTATTAAAAATTGTAACCATCCCTTGTATACCATCAAAATTATAGCAATCTTCAATACCATTACTTTTAGATTTCCATCCCCTATATGCCATTCAGACCAATTCCGTCAATTCAGACCAATGCCATTCAGCCATGGCCGGCGGCGCGCTGGAGTTCGGGGCAGCGCACTTGGGGAAGAAGACACAAGACAGGGAGGCGCGGGGTTCGCTACGGGAGGCAACGGCAGCGGACACAGGCGGGGCAACGCAGGGCGGGAGCGGCTCGACATGGCCGGCGTGGCAGCAAGCCGGGCGAGGGGCTCGTCGCGGGTGGCGGGTGTCCACCGAGTGGGGCGCATACGGCAACGGCGCCTGGCCCTCCGCGCACTAGGAGGGAGATGAGGATGCTGCAGAGGCTGCTGTTGAGGCCGCAGGCCAGACACTTGCAGGTGCAGCCGAGGCATGAGACGGCGCGACTGGTGGAGCACATCGATCTCCTTTTCTAATTCTCCCCTGCTGCTCTGCTCGGTAGGATCTCACGAGTTCCTCGTGTTACCGTGTGGGTGGTGGAGGCTGGATGAGGACGGCAACTCTTCCGTTCATCTCCTTCTTTCAACATGCTGAATCTCGCACCTAAGCAGCAGTGCAGCACTCAGTTCATCTATCTATTATTATATTAATAAATAAGGAAGTGTTAAAAAGAGAACCACCGCATTCGTCGAAAAGGTACACAAATTCCTACAGTAATATAAGAAATAGAAGGATTTACACCGTTTTTAGATTTTATGAGTATCTAACGGTCTAAACTAACTCAAGAGTCTAATCAAATACGATTAATAAATAGCTAATTTTGAATTTGAAAATTAAAGAAAATTAGGACAATGACCAAAAAATCCATGCCGAATACGATTAGTAAATAGCTAAATTCAATAAAAAAAATAAAAAGTAGCAGTTGACCAAAGAGTCCCTGCCGAACACGATTAATAAATAGATAAATTAAAAAATTAATAGAAAAACTTAGCAGTTGATTTGTACAGCAGTTAAGAAGCAAATTTAGATGACAAATAGCTAAATAAATAATATAGGTCAAATACAAATAAAAATAATTAAATTTGAGTTAAATTATGAAGATCTAATGGGAGTCCATAATGAAAACCACTAATACATAGATAATTTCAAGAATTAATAGAAAAAATAGTAGTTGATTTGTAGAGCTATTAAGAAGTAAATTAGAAAGAAAAATAGCAAAATAAATAGTATTGCTCAAATACAAATAACAAATAACTAAAAAAGGAGAAGAATTTGCACCGTCGGATTTTATAAAGATCTAACGGTCTAAACCAACTCAAGAGTCTATATCAAATACGATTAATAAATAGTTAATGTCATATTTAAAAATTAAGAAATTAGGACATGACCAAAGAGTCCATGCCGAATACGATTAGTAAATAGCTAAATTTAAAATAAAAATAAAAAAATTAGCAGTTGACCAAAGAGTCCCTGTCGAACACGACTAATAAATAGATAAATTCAACAATTAATAGAAAAATTAGCAGTTGATTTGTATAGTAATTAAGAAGCAAATTTGGATGACAAATAGATAAATAAATAATATAGGTCAAATACAAAAAATAACTAAATTTGAGTTAAATTATGAAGATCCAACGGGAGTTCATAATGAACACGACTAATACATTGATAATTTCAAGAATTAATAGAACAAAATAGTAGTTCATTTGTAGAGCTATTAAGAAGTAAAATAGGAAGAAAAATAGCTAAATAAATAGTATTGGTCAAATACAAATAACTAAATATGAGTTAAACTATGAAGATCTAATGGTTTAAACTAATCTAAATAATTCATATAGAAGAGGGATAATAATAAATACATAAATTCTAAACTTACATAATAAGTGTTCTATATATGGAAATTAGAATACTAAATGGATAAAAAAATCACGTTCCTTGGAACATGCAAGATATCACATCACTTAAATAACTACAAATCTACCCATTATCAATTAGCTAAGAAAAAAGGGGAGAATGGTAACATATTTTGCTATACCAAGCTAGGGCCTAATAAACTTGATAAATAGGATAAGTAATAATTTTGTGATAAGTTAAATACACGGAATTAAGACGTGTAAGACAATAAATAGATCGAGCAGCTCGCTAAAACCATGGAACATCATGAATGCAAAGGAGTGGTGTACCAGAGCTAGCAACTAAGCAAAGCAAGTGAGATATAAAAATCAAATAAAGAATCAGATGAAGGGGTGAATCAATAAATCATGCATACCAAGGTTTTCTTCTGACATAGGAATGGTAAATATATGTGTCAATCAAACTAATAATGGAGCATGCTAAGGTATTTAGTGAATCATCGCCTATTTTCATCTGGTATGTTTTCAATCTTCTCTAATTAGTTGCCGCAATTCCGCAAAAGGGGACTTTCTAGATTTATTCGAGAATTTGAATAGATCTAGGCAAGTGGAGATTGATACATTTGATTCATCACAAATCTTTTTTGCGAGTAGTCATTTCTTCTTTGGCCGGCCCAATGCTTTGCCTAGGCAGGAAGTTGATCGTGGCACCTCTTGCGCCTCTATAAACTCTTTTCCTCCTTATTAATGAATGCTAGACTTTATCGTCTAGGTTTTTCAAAAAAAGAATCTCCAGGCAGCGAGATGCAAGTCAGCAAAAGGAGGGATGAGAAATAGAAGAAGACGATCTAAACCACTGAGGGTATACTCACCCTATTACTATCCATATAACAGGCAGGTAGGTGTGAAAGATGAGCAGATGTGACTTCGATTGATCGATTTATGGAGTATGAACTTAATTTCTCCTAAACACTGGTAAGATTCAACTGATAACAAAAAATATTGTGCAAAATAAGAAGATATTACTCAAGCTAACCAATTTAGGAAGTCTAAACTAAATTTCGCCAGGACGTAAATTCAATTCAACCCATAAATATGACATGGTTGGAGATTTTCTATGCAAAGTATCCAAAGATAAATGAATGTGGAATGATCCTACACACACACATATAGAGAGAGAGAGAGAAGAATGGAAATCACTTTAGTTGATTGATTTGAGGGCTCGATCTTTTTTCATTTTGAAGTGGAAATAGCTCCAGCTCCATTTTATTTACAGAGGCTAGCCGGATCTCAGCAATCATGGATATGGATTAGAAACTAAAGTATGAGAATAGTGATGAAATTTAGAAAGTTTATACTATGGATTGTGGTGGAAATACATGGTTTGATGACTTTAAGATGCAATTCTAGGGAGGAAATAAACCAATCTCCTCTTACTTATAACCTTGGAAAGTAAATACTAGGATGCAACAACATCTATAAAATACATTATCCTGAAATACCTAAATAAAGAGATTGTATATGTTAAAATCAAGTTAAGCTAAAGTTAGAATAATAATATAAAACAATCATTGTATCTGAGAGAGAGAGAGAGATCGCATTATAAGATCAATTCTAGCGTGGTGTTAAGATCAAGCGATTTTTAAGGATATGAAATACTATTGGTCAAGATCAAGATGCCATAAAAGTAAATGAGGCACCATGATGAGTGCGAACATGAATACCCAGAAGATCAAGATGGAGGGGGTGTGCACCATAGAGGAACCATACTACGAATAATGGTATATCAATGGCAAAGGTGAGGAATAAAGCGCAAAATAATGCACTACACTAGCTGTAGAGGCCAAGGTACATAGCTAATAAAAAGCATGAGAATATTAAGGTCGGAAGTCCCGCATCCTGATGTACATGAACTATGGAGGTCAATCTAATTGGGTCCAAAAATAATTTAGTGGAGTATAAAGTAGGGTATAGGTACGTTTTATGGTGCTCCATATCAAGGTATTGATCGTTAGCAAGAAATTGCTTGCTCTAGATGCAAGAAAGAAGATGGAGCATTGATGTAGTAGCTGCTAATATAAGAATAACATCTGAAGAATAACAACTAAAAATAATCTTATACATAACTCATCATTTGAGAAACTAGGCTGGGCTGAGAATGCTATTGTAGCCCTATTCATGATGTCCACAAGTTATGGGTATCAAGGTTACCAAGGAAAAAGAAAAGAAAAAACCTAGAAGAGTATCAAATAGAAAAAAAAAACAAGGCAAAACAATAGGAAAAAATGGTTGTGAACCATACATGCGCCAAGATATTAATTATCAGCGAGGAAATTGCCACTTGCTCAAAGCATAAAAGAAAAAGTTATAAATCAGTATTAACTATCGCTACGATAACTGAAGCGGTACTAGCCGCGCTATTAGCGCGGGCTACTTTACTAGTTCCGGTGACGATCGTAAAATTGAGCAATCAATATAAGATCAGCAATTTGTCTGATCCCCACTGACATTGGGGAACTGCGAGAGTTGCAGAACTTGTTGGATTTGTGTACTGAAATTCCAGTGGCCACGAGCTGGACGATCTGTACCTCTCAAGATGCTTTGGTCGGAGCAGTGCCGTTGTAGCTCTCCGGAATGAGAAGTCTGGCGCAGTTGGATTTGTCCAGCAACCAGCTCGCAGGGGGGCTCTTTAGTTCGCCCGGTGGTTGCAGTGCTTAGAGCGTTCTCGCGGGGCTTGCGCATGAGACGAGCAGGGATGTAAGTGGGTATCTAATGGTATTTTATTGGTCAACTAAATAATTACAATGGTATGCTATTCTAATTTATTTTTTCTCCTAAATTAATTACGCACAATACCATCCTAGTTTATTTTAGAAAGTTTTTTGATCGATTTAATGATCTAAAATAAATATAACTTACATCCCTGTGTTTTTTTAAAGGACTGCGAGGTTGGGTCCTGGCAGGCTCCTAGCCTAGCGTTTGTGAGGACGAGGAGACGCTGAGATACGAAATCTAACGGGGAGGAACGGGAGTGGCATACGGGGATGGAAAATGAAATTTGGATGGCAACGAAGAAATTGCTATATTTTGATGGCATATAAAGGTAGAGTTGGACAAAATGCTTGTGGCTCGTTAACTCGCTTAGCTGGCTCGGCTCGGCTTGATCCAATTTCCTAACGAGCTAAGCTAGACCTTTTGCTCGTTAATATAATGAGCGAGTTCAAGGCAGCTCGCGAGCCTAACAAGCTACGCATTTCAGCAGGCTTGCCACGTTTAGAAGCTCAAAATATGGCCAAATAAGCCCAACATTGAAACCCTAGGCCCCAACTGATGAGGACATCGCCACCAACCATACATCCACACCTACACCATTATCTACTTCGATAACACCTCTTGGTCCTATTACTCGCGCTCGTGCTCGTCGGCTTACCCATCAAGGAAGAGGCATCGCGCAGACTGGATTCGGACTGCAGGATAGACACGACTTGTGACGGCCGCCACGACTTCATCCGGACTCCGTTTTGGTCGTTCAAGTATTTCCTGAAAAGCTTAGCAAATCTACTTTCCAAAGGATCTGGAATCACCTCCATATCTGTTCGTAGTCAACCGCAATCCTCGATTTACTATAGAATCCTTTTCAGCCACGGTGCTGCGTCACCCTATTTTGACCCAACAGGCCGTGTATCAAGTTGAGTCCAAGTCGCATGTGTCCTAGGGTTGGAACACAACCCCAGCACCCTTGTGGTCATTCTTCCACTTCTTTATAACCTTTAGCCGCCGTCAAGAACACTCAGGTTTTGTTAGATGCAAGTTTAGTTTTTGCTACTTCCTTGTAGACGCGCGTGCGGATCCAGCCGCCCGTCCACTTGTTTCGGAATCCCACCATAATTAAGATTCGGTTTGAAACCTTCAGTTACATCTTGTAATTTCAGTACTTGTTCTATTTGTTCTTGCTGGTTCTTCGATTGCTTGCAGGACGAGTGCCCTAGTGGCCGGGGGTCGCGCTCCACAAGATCGCGGCAACCATAGGAGGTGGTGTATCGGTTGCTAAAGCGCAGCATCCTTGGAAGGTTGTAGTCGGGCCGTGAACATCGTCTCCTCCATCAATCGAGTTATCCCACGCCTCCCATCGAAAGATCAGGAACAAAGCCTAGCGGGTTCACATCAGTTGGTAATCAGAGCAAGGTTGTTCGGTGAGAGACTTCCAATGCTTCACTATTCTTATTTTCCTACAGTCCAGAAAAAGCCAAAAATAGTAGAAATTTTTTCCCTCCCCACCGCAATCCTATAGACCCTTTTGAGCCTTTACTAGTACTGCTTAGTTAGGGCTTATTGAGTTTTCGGTTGCATTGGTTGTGTCGAGTTGCTGGTCTTAGTTGTAGTCCTTTAGAGTTTTGAGTTCTTGTCAGATTTGGTCATGTACGCTGCCTTTTTAATCACTGTTTTGGCCGAATCAAAATACACTTTAGTTTTCAAGTTCGACTTGGAATCGGTTAAGTGCGTGTTGGCCGAGACCGACTTGAATTCGGGTAGCCTATTCATCTCACGGTTGCCGAATCAGAGTGTCTCTTTGTTATCAAGTCCGACTTGAATTCAGTGTTGGTTGAATCTGAGTCCGAACTGTCCACTAGAGGCAATCATACTTCATATATATATATAATTACCTATATACCCCTACTCTTTCTGGAAAAAGTATGTGTGGTGACTTACTCACTTGTATTCCTTCGTTCATAGAATCTGTTTTTGAGGTTTCCCCTGAAAAAAAAGAAAAAAAGGATCAGTGTTAAAAAAAGAAAAATAAGAAAAGAAAAAAGAGGAAGAAGCCAGGGGCTAATTCATTGCGTTTGTTTTTCCCTTCTTTTCGGGGTGGTGCTTTGTGACTTCCTTTGTGTCCAGGCTCGCGTCTCTAGCACGGTCTAGACTAGGACCAGCACAGTGCCACCGTTGAACGATTATTCAGCTCGCTTTCGTGACTAACGTGGTGCTAGTACTTCCTTGTTCTAACCCACCTACAGCTCTACATATTCGACTACAGCTCCACAGGTCTTGTTGCTGCAGCACCGATACACTTCATTCCACGGTTGCGGACTTGTTTGTTGCCGTCCCCTCCTGGCAGCAAGGTAAGAATTGGTAAGAGCTTGTGCAACAGGTTGAAAGTGAGCGCCTTGCCGTAACTACACCCTATTAGCTATAGGGATTTTACAATGTCACTTATTTTCTTGTTGTCCTTATTTTTCTCACCATGGCAGGCTCCGAGGAGTAGGATCATAACTTGCGGCAGTCTCCACGTACTAGGGGCATCATATAATATTTTAAAAGGCAGGTGCAGCGGCACACCGAGGGACTTGATAATGATATGCAGGTGACGAATGATAAGATTGGACAATTGGAGGCCACACAGATTGCCACCAACACCAAGCTTACGGGCCTGGAGACAGCGGTCGGCAATATTGACAAGAGTCTCACTGCTCTCTTACGGTGTTTTGATGAGCTCCATGCGAAGACCAACGAACAGCGTGATGATTGGGAGGATAAATATATTGTTGATACTGAACAGTATGAATAAGACGCTCGATATCGCTGACGGCTACGCACTAATCGTAGAGGTATGGGTGGTTTTCACCGACGTGAGGTACGCAACAATGACGATTCTTTCAGCAAGATTTAGTTTAAGATACCTCCTTTTGATGGTATATACGACCTTGATGCATTACTTGGAAAATTGTTGTTGATCAAAAGTTTGCATGCCATGATTTTTTTGAGAATGCACGTGTTAGAGCTGCTACTAGTGAGTTCACTGATTTTGCTTCTGTTTGATGGATAGAACATGGCAAGAAAAATACTGATGATATGCCACAAATTTGGGATGCTTTGAAACGGATCTTGCGGGCTAGATTTGTTCCTTCTTACTATGCACATGATCTGTTACATAAGTTACAACAATTAAGGCAGTACACTAGAAGTGTAGAAGAATATTATCAGGAATTGCAAATGGGTATGCTATGTTGTAATTTAGTGGAGGGTGAGGAACCTGCTATGGCTAGATTTTTGGGCAGGTTAAATCGAGAAATGCACGACATTCTTGCGTATAAAGATTATACTAACGTAACCCGTTTGTTCCATCTTGCTTGTAAAGCTGAAAGAGAGGTACATGGACGACGTGCTAGTACTAGGCCTAATGTTTCTGCAGGTAAATCTACATCACGGCAGCCACGCATGAATACTTCTATGGGCGGACGTGCACCTGTACCAACTCCTTCACCGAGTTGTGCAGCAGCACCTTCTCCATCCAGCAACAAGCCACGGGCTGCTCCCACCACTTCAGCAACCAAGACTGTCCGGAAGCCAGCCGCTAATGCTTCCTCGGTTGCATCCACAGGTAGAACAAGAGATGTCCAATATCATTGGTGCAAGGGTTTTGGGCATGTGCAGCGTGACTGTCCTACCAAGCGCGTTTTGGTGGTCAAAGATGATGGTGTGTATTCCCCTGCTAGTGATTTTGATGACTATACACTTACTTTGTTTGCTGCTGACCATGCAAGTAATGAGGGAACACCAGACGAATATATTGATGCAGGTGCAGCCGAACACTACGAGAGTCTCATTGTGCAGCGTGTGCTTAGTGCACAAATGGAGAAGGCGGAGCAAAATCAGCGACACACGCTGTTCCAAACTAAGTGTGTCATTAAAGAGCGTTCCTGTCGTATAATTATTGATGGAGATAGCTGCAACAATTTGGCTAGCAGCGAAATGGTGGAGAAGCTTGCACTCAGCACCAAACCACACCCACATCCGTATCACATTCAATGCTAAACAACAGTAGTAAGGCTAAGGTAACGAGGCTGGTGCGCATTAATTTTGCAATCGGATCATATCATGATGTTGTTGAGTGGGATGTTGTGCCTATGCAAGCTTGCCATATTCTGCTCGGTAGGTCTTGGCAATTTGATACGGATTGTGTGCATTATGGTAGACCAAATCAGTTTTTGCTCTTGCACCATGATAAAAAAAATTGTGTTGCTTCCTATATCTCCTGAAGCTATTGTGCGTGATGATACTGTTAGAGCTGCCAAAGCTAAAAGTGAGATCAATAAAATTATTAAGTCGGTTGCTAATAAGCAAGATGAGATACGATTGAAAGGAACTTGCTTGCTTGCTATTAAATCTGATATTAATGACTTGATTGCTACCACTTCTGTTGTCTATGCTTTCGTGTGCAAAGATGCTTTGATTTCCATTCACGATATGCAGCACTACTTGCCCCCTGCTGTCGCTAATGTTTTGCAGGAGTATTTTGATGTGTTTCCAATTAAAATACCAGCAGGGCTGCCACCAATACGAGGGATTGAGCACCAAGTTGATCTGATTCTAGGTGCATCGTTGCCCAACCGTGCGCCATACAGGACCAATCCGGAAGAAACAAAAGAGATTCAGCGACAAGTGCAAGAACTACTCGATAAAGGTTATGTACGTGAGTCTCTTAGTCCTTGTGCTGTTCCGGTTATTTTAGTCCCCAAGAAATATGGTATGTGGCGTATGTGTGTCGATTGTAGGCTATTAACAATATCACAATTTGATATCGACATCTTATTCCATGTTTGGATGATATGCTTGATGAGTTGAGTGGTGCTGTTGTGTTTACCAAAGTTGATTTGCGTAGTGGGTACCACCAGATTCGTATGAAATTGGGAGATGAATGGAAAACTACTTTCAAAACTAAGTTCGGGTTATATGACTGGCTAGTCATGCCTTTTGGGTTAACTAATACACCTAGTACCTTCATGCGATTAATGAACGAGGTTCTGCGTGCTTTCATTGGCAAATTTGTTATGGTCTACTTTGATGATATATTAATTTACAGCAAATCCATGGAGGCACATCTTGATCATTTACGTATTGTTTTTACTGCTTTACATGATGCACGTTTATTGGATAACCTTGAAAAGTACGACTTTTGCATAGATCGAGTATCTTTTCTTGGCTATGTTGTTACTCCACAGAGAATTGAAGTTGATCAAGCCAAAGTGGAAGCTATTTAAGGAAGGCCTGTACCAAAGACCATCACACAGATGCGGAGTTTTCTAGGACTTGCTGGGTTCTATCGTCGCTTCGTGAAGGATTTCAGCACTATTGCGGCACAGTTGAATGCGCTTACGAAGAAGGTGTGCCTTTTTCTTGGGGCACCACACAAGAGAATGCGTTCACCATGTTGAAAGCTAAGTTGACACATGCACCTCTCCTCCAACTTTCTGATTTTAATAAGACCTTTGAGCTTGAATGTGATGCTAGTGGAATTGGTTTGGGTGGTGTTTGTTACAAGATGGTAAACATGTTGCATATTTTAATGAGAAATTGAGCGGATCTGTTCTGAATTATTCTACTTATGATAAGGAATTGTATGCTCTTGTGCGCATATTAGAAACATGGCAGCATTATTTGTTGTCCAAAGAGTTTGTTATCCATTCTGATCAAGAATCTTTGAAACATATTCGTAGTCAAGGAAAACTGAATCGTAGACATGCTAAGTGGGTTGAATTCATTGAATCTTTTCCTTATGTCATCAAACAAAAGAAAGGGAAAGAGAACGTCATTGCTGATGCTTTGTCTAGGCGATATACTTTGTTGACACAACTTGAATGCAAGATTTTTGGTTTGGACACAATTAAAACACAATATGTGAATGATGCTGATTTTAAGGATGTCTTGCTGCATTGTAAGGATGGAAAAGCATGGAATAAATTCATCGTCAATGATGGCTTTGTGTTTCGAGCTAACAAGCTATACATTCCAGCTAGCTCCGTTCGTTTGTTGTTGTTACAGGAAGCGCATGGAGGTGGTTTGATGGGGCATTTTGGTGCAAAGAAGATAGAGGATGTACTTGCTGGTCATTTCTTTTGGTCAAAAATGAGAAGAGATGTGGAGCGATTTGTTGCACGCTGCACTACATGTCAAAAAGCTAAGTCACGTTTAAATCGCATGGTTTGTGTATGCCTTTACCAGTTCCTAGTGCTCCTTGGGAGGATATTTCAAAGGATTTTGTGTTGGGATTGCCTATAACTAGGAAGGGACGTGATAGCGTTTTTGTGGTTGTGGATAGATTTTCTAAGATGGCACACTTTATTCCATGTCATAAAACTGATGATGCTACACATGTTACTGATTGTTCTTTCGAGAAATTGTTCGTTTGCATGGTGTGCCCAACAGAATTATTTCTGATCGTGATGCTAAATTTCTTAGCCACTTTTGGAGAACTTTATGGGCACAATTGGGAACTAAGCTTCTATTTTCTATCACTTGTCATCCCCAAACTGATGGTCAAACTGAAGTTGTTAATCGAACCTTGTTTACCATGTTAAGGACTGTTTTAAAGAAGAATATTAAATTGTGGGAAGAATGTTTGCTTCATGTTGAGTTTGCTTATAATCGTTCCATGCATTCTACTACAAAGATGTGCCCTTTTGAGATTGTTTATGGCTTGATACCTCGTGCTCCTATTGATTTAATGCCTCAGCACCCACCGCCCCTAAACCATCTCAGCGGCTGCTTGTTCGCTCCCACGAACCCCCGCACGCGACCCGCTCCAAATCTGTGCGGTTGCGCGGCCTCACCAGCACGCCGCTACCCGTCCGCCGCCCCCACCCCATAGCGCTCCAGACTTGCTCGACGGCCCCGATTCACGCGGCCTTCTCTCCCCTACCTTGTTTGTTCATCTATCTGCCCTCGTTACCCCCGTGGCAGCACAAACTCACCAGCACTGGCGCCAGCGTGCCGCCGTGCCCTAGCTCGACCGCTGCATAATCCAATTAGCTGCCCCCAGCCTCCCTCCACTGCTTGCCCTCTCGGTTCGCTTATTCTTTTTGGCGATGTGGCACAAACTGCCTGGGAGGCGCCATTAGTGTTCAGCTCGCGAGCTGGACCGAGCCGAGCAGAGTAGGCTTTTCTTCTTGTTAAGATATTGAGCCGAGCGGAGCCGCGCCAACTCGTTATCTTAACAAGTTGGGCTGGGCCAAGCCGAGCCGGCTCATTATCCAGCCCTATATAAAATATAAAGGATGGTTATAATAAGTTTCAATGGCATTGAAGGAATTGTATCTTCAGTGATTGGTTCCTTCCCACTCATCACAGGCTGCAGATGGGAGCCCTGTAGCCCTCGAGCGCACGCGGCCGGCATGCACGCGGCCGGCGTGCACACGGCCCGCGGAGTGCTTAGGAAGAGGACTACTGATTCGGCCTGTTGGGACACGAGCAACAGCCATGGCCCGCTTGAGGCGCGCACAGTTCCTCGTTCGTCATCTCCAATGGTTTCGTCGGATGGGAGAGGCGGCGGCGGCTCCATCGCTTTTTTTCTTAATATGCAGAAGATCTGCATCTTTGTATTAAGATAGAAAAATTGAACGTTACACATCGCGTCACGACTTTATGCGCCGATCCGCCTTAAGCTAGATTACATGTTATGGCTCGGGCCAAAGTTTATAAGAAAAGCGACTACTCCCAAACTAAACAACCGAGCTTGATGGCTCCCCGCTTCGATCCACAACTCAACACCTCTCTTGATGTGTGTGAGCAGTTGCTGGATCGTCGCCTCCGCACCTCCGAAGACCCTTGTGCTCCTCTTTTTCCAAATGTGTGCAAGGCTCCCACTACACCACGGATGATATTTAGCAACTGATACTAACTACTGGCTGTTGGTTGTTAAAATGTTAGGACGGAAAATTGGTTGCTAAAAGAAGTTTTAGCAACAGGTGATCAGTTGCTAATGTTAAGTTGTGATCCAAATTCATCTATATATGCACGTATAAAGGCCGACTTCGGACGTAGCAAAGCGGAGGCCGAAGTGGCCCATTCTGATGGACTCCTGCAACCGGGGACGCCTTGGGGGTGCAGGGGGGTGCGGGGGGGCTACGCGCCCCCCCCCCCCCCCCCCGCGGTGTAGATCTATTTTGTAACAGCTAAAACTATAAAATTATATCAACAGATAATCGGTTGGTAAATATTGTATATCCAGACTGGCAGTCGGTAGCTAAAAGATTTAGGCGGGCAGACTCCCGTGCGCGCCCAAACTACGCGCGGAAAGAAGAACTTTACACGCCTTTTCTTGAAAAAAATAGAAGTCTATCTGCGCCTTTTGCCCAAACCGTAACCCCTCCGCACCCCAAATTAACCCGATTCCTCCTCCCCTCTCCTCCCCATGCCCTGGAGCTTCGTCCTTCTCCCCGCTCAATCCGTTCTCCTCCCCACGCCGCCGGTGGCTCCTCCTGGCGCCGCACCCCCGACCCCGAGCGGGCGAGCCTCCTCACTCCTCTCTCTTCTTGTGCACCGCGCTGCCGCCGCCGTCAGCCCGCTGCACCCGCCGCCCCCCAGCTCCCCTCTGCTTCTCTTCCTGTGTGCCGCACCCCCAATCCCGAGCGGCCGGCCCAGACCCTCCCCCAACTCCCGAGCGGGCGAGCCTCCTCCCTCCTCTCTCTTTCTGTGCGCTGCGCCGCCGCCGCCGTCAGCCCGCCACCCTGCCACACCCGCTCGACCTCCCTCAGTCGCTCCCCTGTGCTCCCCCCCCCCAGGCCCCAGCCCCCTCTTCTTCTCTTCGTGTGCACCGCCACCGTCAGCCCGCCACACTCCTCCCTCCTCTGGCCCTCACTCACTGGATCCGCGTCCAGCGGTCTGAGGCTCGACCGCGTGCGCAAGAAGGCCGACCGCTACTGCAAGTGAGGTGAGGCATTGGGAGCTAAGCTATGTGTTAAATTCTGATGTTGCTGCTATGTGTTAAATGCTTCCCGACCAATGTTCGAGCATGGTTTAGGTTCTTGAGGTTCTTTTTATCTTTTGAGTGCTATTGATATCTTTGCAACAGTGTGACTTTACTGACTCATGTACCAAATCACAATGGGATGGATTAAGTCCTGGTAGTTCTGGTTTAGATGGTGGGGAAAAAACATGACCTGCTTAGGTTATCCTGGTGTAGATCTGAAGGACAACCAAGGAGACAAGCAATCTGCTCTCGTATCTGCAATACCCTATATCCAAGTTTCATCTATTTCGATCAGTCAAAATATTGTTGCTTGCTGATCCTAAAACAATACATTCTTTGCAGATACCGATTTCAGCTTCAGCAAAGCTTTGCTCATTGGAAGGAGATTGACATTAATCTTATCAAACCTCAGCTCACACAAAGGGTAATTTTGCTTACCCACTCATTAATTTTTTCTATTTGCCTTTGAGTTATGTACATGACAAAAATATGCAACTATATTTTGATGCTTGTTATCTGTTTTTAGATTCCATATTTGAAAGTTGTTTCGTATCTCACATAAAGGTGTATGGATAAATCGTGGATCACCAATGAGGCTAGGTACCGAACAACTTGTTCATAATAACTAAAAATGTTTGCTGCTGTAGTTATATTTATTTTTAACATAGGAATTGCATTTAGGGAGACGGAGGTCTATGAAAAAGGGTTGAATGGTTTTCTAGCTTTTGCGTTTAGAAATTCAGCAGTAGGGAACAAGATATTATGCCCTTGTCGAAAGTGTGTTAACTCATTTTGGAGAGAGGCAAGTAAAGTAGGAGAACACGTGATATGTGATGGTTTTCTAAAAGGGTACCAAACATGGACCTTATATGGAGAAGTTGCTTCATCTTTTGTGAATAAAGACGATATAGATGAGTTTATTGAGCAACGCAGCGAAGATGATGATATAGATGAGTTGATTAGGGACTTAGCCTGTGGTTTAGATGATGGAGGGTGTATGGAGCATGATGAATCTTTTGAGCCACCTAGTGATGATGTAGCTGCAATTTCTAAGTTAGCAGAAGACAATAGTCAAGAATTATACCCAGGATGCAGTAAATACTCAAAGCTACGTTTCCTAGTTCGATTACTTTGCATCAAACTTATTGGAGGTTGGACAGATAGAAGTTTTGATTTGTTGATAGACCTACTTGCTGATGTGTTGCCTAGATGTTTAGAACTTCCTAAAAATTTTCATGAAGCAAAGAAAGTGGTCAGATCGGTGGGAGTTGGGTATACTACTATTCATGCATGTGAAAATAATTGCATCCTCTTTTGGAAGAAGCATGAAAAATCTGATACATGTCCGAATTGTAATGCATCACGTTGGAAATCGGAAAAGAAGAGTCTAGATGGGAAACGGGATTACAAGGTTCCTAAGAAAGTTCTTCGCTATTTTCCTATTAAGAAAAGACTTCAAAGATTGTTTGTATCCTCTAAAACTGCAAGTCTCACAAGGTGGCATAAAGAACGCCGAATAAAAGATGGCTTGCTTAGACATCCCGTTGATTCACTTTTGTGGAAGGATTTTGATCAGAAGTATCCTGAATTTGCTGCTGATAGTCGCAATATTCACCTAGCATTTGCCACCGATGGTTTCAATCCGTATAGGACTATGAATGTTAGTTACAGTATTTGGCCTGGCATTTTGATCCCACTCAACTTTCCACCTTCAATGTGCATGAAGGATTCAAATTTCATCATGTCTGCATTAATCCCCGGTCGGTATTCTGTTGGCAGTGATATGGATGTCTACTAGCAGCCACTTATTTATGATCTGCTTGATATGTTTGTTAATGGTGTGAGAACTTATGATGCTTCAAAGGGTGAATACTTTCTTTTGCATGCACTAGCTGGTTCAGGTATATATTTTTGTTGACAAATGCACCAGCCTTCTCATAAGTTTGCAATTAGAAATCTTTATTTTTACTAAGAGGACTGTGTGGTTTCATGGTATGCTTGTAGCTGAATGGGGAAGTTTTAATTTCAGTCTCCTAGCTATTGACCTTTTTCTGGTGGTAACATGGTAGAAAGATGATTGTTTTGCAATAGAAATCTGCTTGGTTTGGCAGCCTTCAATGTTGCTGTAGTTTACTTGCATTTTTGTCCCCAAAAAAGATGATTGTTTTGGCAGCCTTCAAACTTGATGTAGATACATGTTTTGCATCCGCTGTTGAGTCCTTTGTACTCATGTAAACTGCAATAAAGATATCCCTAAGTGCTGCCAGTTCAAAGCACTTCTTGTCTTTTAATTTTTTACGCATGGTTGAAAACAGGAAAAATAAACAGTTTCCTGTTTTGCCATGATTTTTGCATGCCTTCATGTTCTGATTTTTTTCCGCCGGCAATGCATTGCTACTCAACATGTACTCATATGCTAGATAGAGATAGAACTATGCAATAGCCTGGTACCTAATTGTTATTGGAACTACTTTTGTTTGTACTTAGGGTAGCACTCTATAACAATGTTAGCTGGAATAACAACTGAAGCAATTCAAAAAAGAACTAAATGGTTGAACCAACCTATGACTTTCCTGTAGTCAGTTAAAATTGCATATGATCAGTGCCCTTTCTTTGTTAGGGTCATCGTTGCTTTGACTTGATAACTGAGTTTGGCACTTTCTTTGTTTTGTTTGGTCATCGTTGCTTTCACTTGATAACTGACTCATTGTATACTCTTAGTGTCCAGGAAGGGACAGAAGCTGAAGAATGTTGATAAGTGTGTGCTGGAGGATTGGATGACACAAGCTACTTTGTGCAGGACCGTTTCAAGTAGATGACATGGAAGTATTTTGTGAATGATTTTGTAAACATGCAAACATTGTGCTGTAAACCAAGTGTGGTTGCTTTGCAAAAAAACTAGCTAGCTAGTTAATTAGTTGGATGATTTGGAAAGATGATGGTAACTTATGAGCATGTGAAGGATTGCTTAATGAAGTCATTAACTTGATACAAGTCATTTGTGATGATTTCTTGCTTGTTTACTCAGTTGGCATTTTGAATCTTCCATGACAAATAGCCTTGAATTAACAATTGTTATTAGTGTGCCATTTATTCAGATCATATCAGGCGTCGTAACTTACTGTTGGTTGCTAAATAGATTGTACAATCGGTTGGTAAAGATATAGAGCAGCTATGGAGGGTCGGTTGCTAAAGAGGTGGTCGGTTGCTAAAGACTTTTAGCAACCCCACTTTCAGCGACAGATCGCGTCGGTTGCTAAAAGTCTATAGCAACTAATTGTAAGTTGCTGCAAGCGCTTTTACCAACTGATCGCAAGTTACCATAAACCAACCATGGTGTACTGTTCATCGCCTTGCAGAGGCTGTATTTGGTACACGCATGTTTCCCAGGACACGCTAGCCAAATACGCACCACACAGACGAGAACATGTATACAGTTTTTCTTTTATTTTCTGCGCTAACGTACGAGAATATGCATGCATGATAGGCTTCCGGAGTTCACAATTAATAATGCGAGGCAATCAGTGGGCTGCTTAGCAGTTTTAGTATGTACGTACGCACAACCATGAGGCAGTATCTATCCATCCTACACACACAAACACAAGCACAGCATGATGGTCGGTTAAGCCCCTGGCCTCCTGGTGCGCGCGGCGACGCAAATGATTGCGCGAGAGCGGCGCCAACTTATCGTGGCACCACGCCTCCGATGGCATACAAGAATGTCAAGAATCATCGAGCCATGTGGAATCGAATTCAAATACCCCCATTGACTTGTACCGAACAAAATTCCAATCCCCGGGTCAACCGATCGAAGAACCAACCAAGCCGCCGGCCGGATCATGAGGTAGCAGGTAGCGGCAGCCGAAGGAAGATGAGATCAACTCAGCTCGATCGTCCGCAAGTTGGTGGGTGCCTGGGTGGTGGACACGAGCTCGAGCGCGTCTATATATATGCGCCGAGCAGTTGCGCCATGGCCAGTTGCTCGGCCGCGGACAAACACACAACAATCAATCGGCACCGCCATCAGCATGCACGGCTGCTTCTTCCGCTTCGGGAGCCCGCGGCGACACCAAGCGCTCCACGGCGTCACCGTCGTGTCGCGCGGCGACGGCGGCGGGGTCCGCGCCAAGGTCGTGGTGAGCGGGGCCGAGCTGGAGCGCATCGCCGCGGCCGTCGCGCGGAGGCAGCGCGGCGGGCCGGCCGCGGCCGCTTGCCGCCGGCGCATCACGGCGGCGCCGCCGCCGCGCTCGGAGCCGGAGGAGGAGGACGAGGCCGCGGGCGCGGCGCGGCGCGGCGGGTGGCGCCCCGCGCTGGACGGCATACCGGAGGACGCGTAGAGCGTCGTCGCCGCGGAGGAGAAGGGGACTTCGGTCGGATCAACGAATAATGCATGATCCCTCGAGCTAACTGAGCTCGGGGGCGGCGTTGGGATTTCGGAATGGCTGTGCTGTGTGCTTGTGTTCGTGCAGGGTGCGCGCCTCTTGTTTCCCAGGAAGTGCTGCTGCTCTGCACTCCTGATGCTTGTTTCAACTAAGATTTTTTTTAAACATGGTCTTCTTTAGATAATTAATGGAGATAATCTCTGGCGATATTTTACCCACGGTAACTGAGTTGACAATTGGGTTCTTCTCATCTCACAGAATAAAGACGTACAGGAAATGGAGGTAATGAATACGGAGAATTTGTTGAGGGCTGGTCAGTATCTCAGGGGTGCTTGGATCATATGACTAATTTTTAGTTCGAGTCACATTGGATATTTGGATGCCAATTAGAAGCACTAAATATGAGCTAATTGTAAAGCCAATTGCATAAAATGAGACTAATTCAAGAGATGAATCTATTAAGTCTAATCAATCCATCATTAGCACATGTTTACTATCGCACAATATTATCAAATTATGAAGCTTAATGGATTCATCTCACGAATTAGCCTCCATTTATGTAATGGATACTATAATTAGCATATATTTAATACTTCTATTTATTGTCCAAATATTTAATATGATGGGATTAAAGTTCAGTCTCGAGAAACCAAACAGACCCTCGAATACGGACGTAGATACGCAGAAATCCCAGAACAATTGAACAAACCGTGCGAGGGAAACAGTGAAACTTCCTGAGAGGTTCGGCAAAAGGTAGTAGTAAAAAAGTGAAATGGTAAAAAAAAAGAGCAGCTAAATCTTTTAACTATAATGGGGTTTTAAGATTGCCACGAGCCCACGATGCACATGAGAGACATGTTACAAAATGCCCGTTCAGATTGAACAGCACAACTCTTTATATATCAACTTACAGAAACAAGAGCTTTGTTACGGTTCCTTTTCATAAAAAAAACGAACTTTGTTACTTTAGGTGTACGTAGTTGTGTGATCTTGGCTAGGGGACAGCTGAATATCATGCTCGTGATGGACGGACAGCGCATACCGATCGACTGCATACGTTTTGAAACATACATTTTTTTTCTTTTTCTTTTTTTTGAGATTGACGTTTTGAAACATACATGTCGAGTACGTGGTTGCCTCTTTCAAAGAGAGCACGGACGGAAGCGCGGCGTCGTTCGAGAGTCCACCAAACGCACAGGCACAGCCCGAGAGTGGGGTCGCTGAGAAAAAAGGAATCCGAGATCGTGTCTCGTGGGCTGTAGACCCATTCAAAGGAACGAAGTCCGCTGCTGTCGCGTCCGGCCCAATTGGATGAAAAAAACTGAACGGCCGTGTGAACCCCCGTGCGGAACGGGCCCTTTCTCTTATATGGCCCGTTGTAAATGAAGTCCGGAATTTGCAAAACGAAAAAATGAAGGCAGGAAAAACTACATTTATGTTGGGTATAGTATAATTGGCATCTCTCAAAATAAATTTCTTTAAACGAACCGATTGTATAGATAAAGAGGAAGATCCAAATCTTGGAACACTTTTTTCTTCTAATCTTTTTCATTTGTTAGAACAAGTAGTCGTAACAAGTCCTAGGTCATTTCGAAACAACCTAGAATCTTTTTTGAGAGGATTATTAGCTGAAATTCCAAAACAATCAACTTATTTGCCATCTTGTGTAAAGTTACCTCTAGGCTGCTAACATGTCGTTCTTTATTTCTTTCTTTTGCGAAGAAGAAGACGTCCTTTTCAGCAAAGAAGAAAACCGAGCTCTTAATGGTTAGCTATTACAGTACTTTCCAGGCTCCGGAATCAGCACTTTCGGGCATTTTTGGCACTCGCAGGACTAGAGCAGGACCATGTCCTGATTTGTCCTGCCTTCCAAACAAGGCAGTACTGGCCTAGTCCAGATACTTGTTCTCCGCCACCCACTTGTTTGCTCTCCAGCATCCCGTTCCCTCACACTTCAAAGGCGGCGCGCGTTCGGTTCACCTGGCGTCCGACGAGGAGTCCAGTCCAATCTTCCGGCCACTCAAATAATAATCCGTAGCCGTAGCACCACGAGGCGGCAATCATCTGATCCAAAGAATAGGAAAAATGAAGCCAGGTCCACGGGCAACTGGGCATCATGGACATGGACGAGCACTACAAAATTCACCAGATGGTCTCATCCTTCTCCTCGAAGCCGTATGTCCCGCTGCGCATCCACGTCACTGTTTGCGGGAGCGTGCGCAAGTGCACTGAACAGCCGCGTCACCTACCAATAAAACAGGGTCTGGACTAGACCATCACGCCATGACGATGAGGTGGTGATGAGCAAACATGCAGCGGTGACGCCGACGCGGTACTAGTTCCCAACGCCATTTTCATGGCGAGCTGTGCCATCGGCGGATCGCCATTACGCCACCGGTCTCGCCGCACAGCACCCGTCGGCCTCGGCCTCATTCCGATCCGCGTGTGAAATCAAAACCGATGCACGATGACGCGCGAGCGGCGACCTACCACTAGCAACAGACTAAACGGTCGCCATTGCCGGACGTTCTTCTTGTCGATGCTGCTGTTCTTGTTGATCCGCTGCCGGATGCCGCTGCTGTTCAATAATGATCGTCGGCGTTAGAGCCCGGCCAAAGCCGGCGGTCGCCGTCGCGAGGGCAGCGCCGCCGCCGCTTGGCCCAAATGCGGTGGCCTATCTATCGACGAACTCGTCGCCTCTGACGTATCACCAGCCGACTAAGTGGTAGGTTTGACATTTATATATATGATGATCATGGACCATATCGCGCATCCATTTGATCGATCCCGGTAGAGTCTCCGGCCGGCCCGTGCCGTCACACGCCACGCCGGCCTCTTTCTTTGTTGTCACAATAATCCCCAATTTTTTTAGCGAGTCAGAGACGAGTGATCTGAAATCCCAGCTGCTCCGATCCGGCAGCCGCCTGCGTTCTTGGCTCCACTTGATCTTTTTTTCTCTGTTTTTTTTTTAAAAAAAACAGGTTCCAAGCTTCCAGTTGATTTTGACCTGCAACTCGTCTGCCTCAACCCGTTGCCCATGCGGCTGCCTGGCAGCAAGTTGTGCACCTGTACTATAGTATACTACCCTGCTGTGGGCAACTATGTGTCATGTCATCGATCAGCTTGCATTGCTGCAAGTGCTGAAGTGCAGGTTCGGCGAGCCAGTGGCAGCGTGCGTCCAGTACTCCGGTGCCGGGGTCGAGGTTTATCCGTGCGTTCGTGCAGTCTCGTCCTTGCCAGACGCCCGGCCGCGTGTCCTGAATCTCCTGATCTCGCTGTCGACCGCGGGCCGCCGTCGCTCCTGTCGCCGTCGGGTGGTGATTGCTCGGGATTCATGGACGCATGGACGGCGATCGCGACGTCGCGATTATTGCAGTACGTGCGCCTCGCCGGAATTGATTGCTGCAGTGCTCGCTGCTTCGCCGTCGACGCCGCCGTGGTCTCCGATCAGACCAGAGACGCTTTCTGAACTCCGAGAGTCGAGCGGCGGGTCAGATTGGTCAGCAAAACCACTCCTCCCTAGGAATGAATCCAGCCGAAACAGTGTGCTGCGCTACGCCACGCCATCCCATCGGAAACCCCTAACGCGCACTAGCTAGAAGCTATGCCTAGCTCGGCGCCAGAAGAGACGACGTCGCTCTCCACTTGCCAGTGACGGCAACGCATCGAGCTCCATTAATCCAAGCGGTTCGCTCACGCCGCTGTCGAGCGCCGGCGACGCCCGGCTTAATTGCCGGCAGTTGAGCCTCGCCGCATTCGTTCGCGTCCCGTCGGAATCCACCGCGTCCGCAACAAGTGCGCGCCACGCCCCCCGTCTCCACGCCCACACATCGTGAAACCGTTCGGTCGATCGTCGATCCATCCATTGACTCCCTGGACCAGCAGCGCCTTCGATGAACAATGCCGGGCCAGACCACCACCCAGGGGATGAGGAAACCATAGGCATGCAATGCAAGAGCGAGCGAGCGTCGCCTTCCCTTTCGGAGGCCATGCCAGGGATTGAAGCCGCGCGGGGAACAGTACGAGCTCTGTTCTTTTCGCGAGATATTGCGCGCGCCCCGGATCGACGGCCATAACTGGGAGCAGATCTCGCTGCGGCGCCGCGAGTTATTGCACGGGCGCAGCGTGGCAAGGCGCTGCGCGACGCAGTGCCGCCACGCCACGGGTGTGCCAGTGCCAGTGCCGGTGCCAGTAGCCCGGGACGCGGCCGCGGCTCTGCGCGCCCATGTCAGCGGTGTCGCGCCCTGTCTGTCCACCCTGTGGGCTTGGCGATGGCGGGTATTGGCGCATCGCAGGACGTGTAGAGTTGCTAGCCCTGTTTGGAAGCGCGATCGCGAGTCAGCTCTGCCATTCCCTTCGCCCATAATTGAAACTGCCGGTGATGATGTGGACTCGATCGGCGCGTACTTCGAAACAAATCATGTCGATGCGTTGATGCTAGAGGGGCCTTCGGTTGGAATAATATAGCTTCTTCAAATGTGCCCCTAATGATACTGTGCATTCTTTTCTTTTCTTCTTTATAATGGAGGCGACATTGTGCCCCTAATAATACTGTGCATTCTTTTCTTTTCTTCTTTATAATGGAGGCGACATTGTGCTCCTAATGATACTGTGCATTCTTTTCTTTTCTTCTTTATAATGGAGGCGACATTCTTCTTTCTTTCTTTTTTCTCTGAAAATAAAGAAAACAATCAAACTTGTGGCTCTGGCCTTCTATTAGAACTTTTTTCCCTACGTGGTCATGTCAGTTTTTTATTCACGGCCGTGCCTGACAGGTCATGTCAGTCTTAACAAACTCGAGACGAAGAATGGGAGAGCCTGCGGCATTGTTATATGCTAGCAGTAGTTGACCCAAATGCAAGTACATGTTACAAAAGGGGCATCGTTTTCAGCTTCAGCCAAAACCTGAATTGCTGACGGGGACGCTCGGTTGCGATTTGTGAGTTGTGACATTCAGCTGTCAAAATCCTAGGCCATACGCTTCATCAACCACCGTGCATGTCGATGAACAAAACCGGTGTCCAAGGCATGGATGATGACACCGGCAGCGGCGGGCGCCGGGCGCTCCTGCACGGCTGCACGTACGTAGCTGTCCGAGCGGAACTCCGCAGGAATGCATACCCATACCCATTCATAGGCCACTAGGTTTCCCTCTTGCTATTTTTATTGTTATCATCACATCGTGGCCATTTGAAATTGATCCCCGACCCACAGATGCTCACCTTAATTTTCTTTTTGAGAGTGACTAATGACAAGCCCATGAGTTGATCTAACACCAACACCAACTGCTTTTCGGTGTTTAACAAAAATCCTGTCTATTCAAGGTCAATTTCCTGGGGCAATCTTAACAAACTATATCACTGCCGAGATGCAGCTTTTTTGCCGGGCTAGCAATAACAAACCGTGTATGAACTAACTTTTTTGAAAACAAAGTATAAATACAAACCCTCACATCTATACACATACTTACCCTATGAATATACACACGCAACCGTACCGCTATGAACAACTTCGATAGACTGAACCAGCATATCCTTGAGATTGACAAAGTCATCATAGACGTCTCGCTGTCAACGGGCACGTCGTCTACCACCCAAAGAATAGCGCCGGTTAAATTATGAATAAATTCAGAAAAATAGGATTCCCCATGCTGGATTGGGTCTTTAGTCCTGGTTCTTAAAGCCATTAGTCCCGGTTCCATGGATTTTAAAGGCATTACCAGTCCAAAATTTTAATTAGCGCAAGTACACCCAACCCTGCGGTCCACGGATTCAAGCTCAAGACATCTTGCCTCGAGCGTAGCTTTCTTACCATCCCACCTACACAGCACATATCACTCTACATGAGATGCTTTTCTTTTAAACTAACATGTGGAGACCCCTTTGGTCCCGCTTGGAGCCTCCAACCGGGGACTAAAATGTGACCCTTTAGTTCTAGTTGGTATTTCCAACTGTGACTAAATTTTTAGTTCCGATTGGAGCCTCTAACGAGAATAAAAGAGAGATTTTTAGTTCCGCTCCAACCGGGACTAAAGAGCCCTTCCATCACCTAGCCTTTGGACAGGATCCGGCTCAGAACCAACCTCAACCGGAACTAAAGGCAAAAACTAATGAGAGATTCTGTAGCAGTGAGTTAAGAACTCGAATCCAAATGGATAATTTTTACCGTAAGAAACCTGCTCAGCTTGTGGCTGGCCGAGCACGAGTACATCCCTCCATATAGACGGGCGTCGGAGACAGACCTCTTCCTATTTTGTAAGGACTGATGGGTGCCCAGTGAGAACTCCTGAATAATTGCGCACAAGCTCACTCAGTGCACTAGTGCACCAGTGATGGACAAATCAGACCAGTGTTGGGCGATCTAGAAGGAACGTAACACGAATCACCGTCTAGTGCAACAGATCAAGGATAAAGCTTCACTTTGGATAGCGGCAGCTGGAGCAAAGCATTTAACCACCACCCTTCGGTGTTTGTAGTAGCCGCTTCTCTTTATAGAGCTTCTTTTCCTCTTTTGGTTGTCTTGTGAGGATGAGTGTTTTGAAGTGCCTGTAGTTTGTTTTTTTACTAGGTAAGATCAACAGAGAGAGGCCCATCGGTGCTACCGTGACGGCTTGTGACGTACTGCAGAAGAGCCATGCCCCAGCATGCACGCAACCGGATTCGAGCCCGGGCAGGTGCGCTCCTCATCTGGGAGCCACACCAACCGAGCTAAGCTCGGCTTGCGTAGTTCTTGTGTTAGACCCGTTGTTGCTGGAGCTAGGCTGCTGCTCATCGCCTCTCTAGACTTTATTCCTCTTTTTAAACAAGCAGCTCTCCTGTTAGTTCTTTTTTAAAAAAAAGAAAATGCATGCTTGTCAGGTCTACCGTTCACGGCACTTGAACTTGAGAAGATCAGATGAATGGCGAGTGCTCGTATTCAAGCTCAAACAACTCTTCCCCCCATAATTTGTTCCCTTGCCCATCCGACGTCTTCCTACTGGTAGTAGCCGACTCCCTTTCTTTTATTTCTTCCCGAGCCCTCTCCCTAGAAGCCGTCAGCTCCACGAGCTCAACCACGACAAGACAATCCCATCCCACCCTCTCCATATTATCGGCGGCCACCATTGCCATGCTATGATGTTGCCTGTTGGCTCGCTTGGTACAATTTGGTCGACTGCGGCGCGTGTAGGAGAAGCATTTTACTAGTAACAGCCGGCGACGAAAGATGGATGGATCGTTTATATTTTTATACAATTCGACCCTGCCGGTGCTGACGGGGACTCGATTGATGCATGTTTTCTTCTTCAGTTCAAGTGGCGGAGGATACAATAATGCCAGTTTGGTTGCGCCTACGCCGACCCTGCCGGTTTTGTTCCAAATGTTTTCGCCGAGCCCGGCCCATGGGTGTGATGCGCGTCTTCCGTGTGGAAGTAAACATCGATCAAGACTCTTGAGTTTGGAGTTCCGATTTGTTTATTCGAAGAGAAAACGAGTTCAGATTCCTATCTGGCGGTTAGCACTTTTCCCCTACCTGGTCATGCCAGTCCAAACAGATAGCTGAGACGAAGAATGGGGAAAATGCATTTTACAGGCAGAGCCCGCAGCATTGTTGTATGAGTCTATGAGGGCAGGTGATGACTCAAAACGCCAGTACAAAATTACGATCGGGGCGTCGTTTTCAGGTTCAACTAAATTCTGGATCCCTGACAGGGACGGACGCTCAGTTGAAGCCGCTGGCGTTCAGCAGCAGTCAGAGTCTCAGAGATCGCACGCCACGCTCGGCAAACCATCGTGCTTGTTGCTGAATGCTGATACACCAAACCGGCGGGGGCCAGGCCATGGAGTAACTCCACTCCTGCAAGTACTGTGTACCCGAAGGAAACTCTGAAGAAATGCACGCCCATACTCAATGGCAACCCCCGCTAGGTTTTCTGTAATTCTTCCCCTGATGGTCCTCTGTCGTCACGTCGTGCGGCCAGCTACCGGTAGGTCGTCCTTTCCGAGAAGGAGCAGGCCGCTGCACTCCAAGCTACTGCCCAGCTGCCCAACATTTCCGGAAATTCTGAACCCGTCTGCGAGTTTCTGAACTCGTGGCCTGAAGAGCGGAACCCGGTGGCACCGACGGACTCGCCGCCGCGACGGAGTCCCAAGCGTCCGTCGGTGAGGTGCGGAACCGGCGTGCCGCAGCAGCACGGGGACGCGACGGGGCCGGCCGGGCAGAAGCGGCTAGCGGACAAGGCAGGTCGGGCGTGCGTGGCCGCGTGGGCAGAGAGAGGCAGCAGGGACAGAACAAAACCAGCGGCTGCTCCACACCGGACTACCAGACCACAGTTTTTATATTCCCCGCCACTATTTATACGCTCCCGCGGTCTCGCCTCCCTTCCGCGCTCCCAGACACGCACTCACCTCACCTGCCCCGTCCCCGAGCTCTCCGCGCTCCCGCGTCAGCACCACTCACCACTCGCCAGCGCGCGTGCCGTCTCACTCTCACCTCACGCCAGGAGCGGCTGCCGATTCGGCGTCTCCTCGGCCCCGTTCCTCTAATCTTCTTCCTCGTCCCCCCGGGCCGGATGGACCTGCCGCCCAGCCCAAGCTCGGCGCCGGAGCCGTGCCAGTGGGCCGGCGCCGGCCTCGGCTCCGCGGCGTGCGGCCTGGCCGGGAGAGTGCTCTGCGTCGTCGCCACCTGCGTCTTCGCCGCCGGTGCGTGCTCGCGCGGGTATTTGTGTGGGTGCTCAGGCAAGAGTCGCTACTCGCTAGTGACCGAGCTGAGCAGGGTTTCTACTGTGATGAATTTGCAGTGGGGTCGCTGGTCGGGGCGGTGACGGGCTCCATGATCGGGCTGGCGACCGAGAGCGGGGTGCTGCGCGGCGCCGGCATAGGAGCCATCTCCGGCGCCGTCTTCTCCATCGAGGTCGCCGAGGCGTCGCGGGACCTCTGGCACTCGGGCGACTCCGGCGTCTGGACCGTCCTCTACATGGTACGCGCATTCACTAACCTCCTGCTCTCCGATCTGCTTCTGCTTCTGCCTTGTACCCTCTCAAATTAATCGCCGGCTGAGGAGAAAGAGCAGCTTCTAAATTCTCAGCAGCTGTGGATTGAGCCTGCCCCAACCCAAGGCCGAACTGCAAAATTCGAAACGGCATGGCCCTATTCCCCTCGCAATCGTTGTCTATAATCCGATCGCCATTGACAAATTGTGAAGAGAACACCCAGTAAGACACAACGACCGATAGGTTTTTAACTTCGGCGTTCTCTTGGTGCTTGGAGAGGTCGAGCTGCGAAACTGTGGGAGCACACCACTCTCGTTTTCGCGGCCTAATGGGGTTTGATGTTGACGAAGACTGATTAGGTGTGCCCCATGGATTCCGTGGGGCGAGGTTGGTGATGCTACCCGATGGCATCTCACCTTCTTATTTACTCTCTGCTTCACATTTCAACTGCTTCCCAATCCCATGGCATGTTTTTTTTCCCTGCAGCGGCGCCAGTTGTTTTCTTCGGGAAAAAAAAGCAGAGAGAGAGGAATGAGCCAGTTTCCTGTCGAATCAAAGACGCTGCTGCATAGTGTTCCTCGGTACCTGTCTGACTGAACCGTTTGTGCTCGGCTACTGTACACGCAGGTGGACATCATCTCCAGCCTCCTGAGCGGCAGGCTGGTCCGGGAGAAGGTGGGGCCGGCGGTCCAGAGCGCCGTGCAGAGTCAGGTAGCCACTCGACCTCAGCCCGAATGCACCAAAGATCACGATGAGTTTTGTCAGTCCGAGAGCTATTCGCGTCCACTGTTGCCGTCCTGTGCTAAGTTCGAATTGACAACGCTGCTGAAAGTATGGGCGCCAGCTTTATTTAACAGTGGCAAACAGTACTGTGCACTCGTACACTCCGGCTAGCCTTATCACTTCAGAAAATCTGCCGATACTCCCATCCTCCACTGGACAATGTCGGTTCATCGGTCAGCAAAATTTTAGTGTCTTAGCTCTGCTGCTGATCATCAACCCAATCCAGTCAGCCAAAATGCCAAATCAGCAGAATAATACCATCATCTGGTACCATGAAGAAAAACCTGTCCACACGATGAGTAGCAGTAGGTCCAGACTATACGTTGTCCAGAAGCCAATTCATCCAACGCCAGTATTTGCATCTCTTCCAAGAACACACGCACAAGGTATCCCTTTAATAGCACGGTTAGTTACGGCAAATGCTAGTTGCCTTAAAAGAAAATCTGGTGCTGGTGCCTGTCGTCTGCTAGATCACTTTTAGTGAGGCGAGGTCATCGCCCGCAAGTAAAAGAAGCTTTTGCTGGCATCAATGGCAAACCGTCAACTAACCAACCAGCGGGTGGCTGCTTGTTTGGTAGCGCCCTTTCAAATTTCGACACGTTTAAGTATCAAAAAAAAATCAACACGTGCCCGGCTTGGCCCCCATCCACTAGCAAGATGATGCGTTTCTAGTTGCTCGACTGGTCTTCGGATTGGCTCATCGCCCTGCAACTTTCTTCTCAACGTTTCTTTTTTCTCTGGACGCAGATCAGCGCCATCAGCTCGCCGTTCGCGGAGACGAGCGACCTGTTCGACACGGGCGGCAGCAGGGGCCTCCCGGCGGACGCGGTGCGGCGGCTGCCGGCGATGGAGATCGCGGCGGACAGCGCCGTGGACGCGGCGGGGGAGGCGCTCTGCTGCTCGGTGTGCCTGCAGGACTTCCGGGTGGGCGAGCCCGCGCGGAGGCTCCCCGGGTGCCGGCACGTGTTCCACGTGCCCTGCATCGACTGCTGGCTCCACAGGCACGGCTCCTGCCCGCTCTGCCGCCGAGACATCTGAACTCTCCATCGCCGCCGGCAGTTCGTGGCTCCGTAAACCGCCGTCGTGGTTGCCCACCCCAACCCCCCCCCCCCCCCAAAAAAAAAAACGCCGCCGTGGAGTCGTGCTCGTATCAGTCGCCGATCGGTTGTTACTGCTGCCAGCTTGGCTGCTTGGGGTGGGTTAGTGGAGTAGGATTTGCGGGACGGCACCGGATGCCCGCAAGGGAAATGGTGCTCTCTGGTAACGAAAAGAAACCAGTCCCCTGTAAAAGATCAACGGAAAAGAAAAAAATGAGAGAGAAAAACGGCACGTGTGAATGTGTGATGTGACGATCGTATGTTGACAAGAGATGGAATGGGTCCGTATGTGGATAAGAGATTAAAGAGTGGTTCAGAGACCGCGTGTCTTAACTCTGATCTGGCTTGGTTTCGTGGGTTCACGTCGTGCTCATCTGCAGATTCTGAGTACATGGGGTAGCAAGAATGTGTCCAGATTTGGTCTCAGCATTTGCTTTGCAGCGAGCCTGCAGTTGCCATATTCAGGCAGGCCCCGTACTAAAACGGGCAGCAATGCCTGCCACACCGCGCGTGCCATTATTACAACGCGCTGCAGTGGCTGTTGCCAGCCAGTCTGGTTTCGCAAAACTGTGAGCTCGGCTGCCCTAGGGCGGTAGCGCCGGTAGGGCCCTAGTGCTCTGTCGCCCGGACGCAACGCGACCAGCCGCCTGAATGAACAGAGAGAGCTTCATACAAACAGAAACCAAGCACGCTGAGGAGAAGTCATCATCAATCGAGTCGGTTCTTTAGTGGGCCGCATTTTAAGTAGTGGTGGCGAGTGGCTGGCCTCTCTTGCTCAGTTGCTCTTTGTAAACAAAGGGGCCCGAACGCTCGATGGGCCGGCCCAATCTGGAGCCCACGTGTGAACCAGGCTTATGTCTCGTGGAAGCCCAGTCCCAAGGTTTTGCTCTTGGATATCCCCACCATTGGTGGGGAGCACTGCCCATCTATCATTCTCCACGGCGGCAGGCAGCAGTGGCTTCTGTAACCAGCTCGTCGTCGCATCGTGCGAGACGGAGTGACGAGCAAGCAAACATGCCAGGGAAAGGGACACGGCGAATCCGTATCCGTGCATTGTTTAAGCCGTGGCTGACCGCCGCCGGGGCAGGCTACTGGCTGCTCTACTATTCTACTCTTTTTTTTTTTTGAGGAGGAGCTCTACTAGTCTACTCTACTGTGACTGAGACCTGAGCAGACAGCTCCTCGACTGGGATGGTCCCCGATTCCGGCAAAAACAACTGTGTTGTAGCTCGGTTCCGGCTCCTCCTCGCCGAGATTTATTTATCTACCGAACCAAACACGAAGCTCCCGTGCGTGATTCTCATTGGACGAGACGAGACCACCGGAGGGGTGATGATGCCGTGCCCTGCCATTTCCACAAGCATCATCATCATGCCCGCGCTAAATGCGACTTGCACGTCCACCGGCCCTAATCATTTCGCCAATGATACGTACGCAAGATAGTCAGTTTTCTACTACTAGACCGGAAAAAGGGGGGGAAAAACAAGGAGCACATGCTACCGAAGGAAATTCCAGTTTCAAAGTTATCATTTTTCCTTTAAGATTTTACATTAAAAACAATTCATGTAAGAGTTTCCAATTAAGTAGATCCAGGCGCGCGTAAAATCTAGCACTAGCTTAGAGCGGATCTGCGGAGAGGCTGACCAGACACTCGACAGCGACCGACCTGTACAGCCACCAGTAGTGAGCGTGACTGGCTCCGCCGAAGTCCAAATCACGCAACGGTTAAGATAACTTGTGGGGATGAGATAGATGAACAAGCATTTCCTTTTGCTTCGGTTGAAATAAACAAGGAGCGAGGGTTCATGTTCTAGACTATTACCACCGGGCATTGGGACATGGGGCGTCGTCCATGGCTAGCTGCTGATGCTGCCCCCACAGCCCCACCGTCCGTCCATCTCGTCCAAGCAGTTCACGAGATGATGCGATGTTTGCATCCTTGGATGGAACGGACGGCCGGGATGGGAGTTGAGATCAGCGGTCGGTCGGGGTGGCCTTTGATTTCTATGGAGGGGATCGGACGGCGTCGCCGTCCCGGTACGCCTCCGCCGTCGTTCGTTTCTTTCCGTGGCCGTGGCACGGCTCCCCGCCGGACAGTGCCAATTGCCAACCGATACACCGGTTGGAGATGATTGGTCTGCTACGCTCGTTGGAGGTTTGACACGAATCACCTACTGTACCTCTTCCTCCTGTCATCCGAACTCTGACCGGACGGTCAGAAAACTGGAAGTTGAACCAGCACTCGATGCCAGTATGCCACGCGATCTGAACCTTAGAGGAAGTACTAGCCGCGGCTGATTGGTCCAAGTCGCAGATCAACCGATTTGTTGGTCAGTGCCGGGCTGAAACTAAGTCGAAACCTAGAACGTGAGTAATGATGCATTGGACTTTAATTCTAGAGCTTCATGATGGGCGTTGACCGCTAGCACGGCCTGATGACGATACACTCGAGATGACAGCACATGGTGTAGGTGTCACTAAAAACGTGCAGCATACTGTGAACAAGATTTCCACGGCAGGGACTCAGCCAGCCATCATGGCATCGGTTCTTCTTCGTCGTCGACACGCGTATGTCCAGGGGTTACTGCGCTATCAGCATTTGACCTTATTCACCGGCCGGCGTTGCTTTCACGGGCCGGCGGGCTAGCTGGATTGACTTTCTCCAGCAGGCTGCAGCCCGGCGGCGTGCGTTTCCTCCTATTATCCCACTACGAGCACAAAATCTAGCGGTGGGCTTTCAAGCCGGATCCCGTTGCGTCGTCAGTTACGTACCAGCAACAGCCAAAAACAAAAAATCGGGATAAAAATGGAGCGTGGAGTCAGCAGATAAGGGATCAGATAGGCACGCGTCATCATCGGTTCGTCGTCTGCCTTATCTGCCTGCACGCACGAACCTTGTGTCGATAGGCATGTCAACAACCTTCGCATCGTGATGCCGATGCGTCGGACGTGCGCCGCACAGCCAGCGGCATACAGTACTGATCGCCCAGCTGGCAAGTGACCTAAGCGACGCGGCAGAATCGAACTAACGGGTCAAACGATCGTACGGCTCGGCCGGGCAGCCTCACTGATCGGACGCACGGGGATTTCGTCGTGTGATGCACGCAAGGGGCGGGTCTCGGACTCGGACTACGAAAGCTGGCTCACGCAAGCAAAGGCATGGTGGGATGGTGCCCCTGTGATCTATCCAGCAATGGCGCGGAGCGCCTGCCTGAGTCGTGACCGGGCGAGAGAAGAGACGAGAAGGAATCTCGCCATGCTTCCGGTTTCCCTGTACTTCACTCTACTGAAGCGAGCGAAAGAGAGAATCCTCCTTGCCACTTGCCAGTTCCCTTTACCCTACCCTACTCAACCGTAGGCGCGTTCGTGCGTGCGTGCTTTCCAGCTCGCTAGGCTGCCTTGCATGCACCTGCAGCCACCGCCCACGAGCCCCGCCCCCGCCCGCACGCCGGTCCTGTGGCGCTCGGGAATTGACTATCACTCGACAGGTCGGCCGCTTCAGAGATCAGCAGAAAGCGACGCGGGTTCAGATGAAATCAATACACTGTACATGAGGGTTTGACCTGTCCACCGGACCGGCCGCCGCGGCCGGTGCAGGCACGCAGCCAGCCGCCGCGGCAGCAGTACCGCGGCGGATGCAGCATGTGCCCCTGAATCCCACCCGATGCGCGCGCCGCGGCGGCGCAGGCGTCCTGGAACACCGCGCCGAGTCCAGACCCCGCCGTCCGGGTACGCGGATCGGACACCTGATCGCCGGCGCACGTTGGCCGGGCATGTGGGCGATCGGGGCGTTCGCGTGCGCGGGGCGGGGCGGGGGGCCCTTCTCCGTGGCTGCTGCCTGTACTTGGCCCCCGCGTCTCGCTCCGCCTCCGCCCACGAATAATTCCACGAGCGAGCCGCGTCGCCCCGTGCGCATGGACGCCTGCGTCTGCGTGCGTGGCCGTCCACCCGGCCCTAGTACGTCTGATCCGGTGAGCCGGCGGATCTCGACCGGCCGGCCGGACAGCTCGGACGGGTAGGACATCTGGTCGTAGTCACGTGGCGTCGAAAAATCGGAGAACCTGCCTAGTACGTGTGGCCGGGCCCGGTTGACCGGCGGGCCGCGCCACGCGCGCGTACGGACGTCGGGCGGGCGTGAAATGTGAGCGCGTTTCTTCAGGTTTCTGCATCTCCTCCAATCGCGTGTCCGGCCATGGTATGGTGTGGACTAGGGTTACCTCTCACATAGGTCACATGTGGGGTGCAGACGAGTAGCGCAGCAGCCGCGTGAAAGAGCAGAACAGCAAGCAGGCACCTGAGTGTGTGCTGACGGTGCTCTGACTCAGCCAACCTCCTCTCGGATTTCATGCCAGAGGCTACAGGCTAGTACTAGTAGAACGTAAGGTCAACTAATAAAGAGGGTGATTCCGATCAGTACATGCAGTAGTTGCTGGCTAGCTAGCCTTCGTCGAACCTACGGTTACCGTGTAACTAATTATACATTTAACTAAGGCTGCTTCAAAATTTTATGCTACTTGTTTAAAATACAGAAATAGGATTTTAATTTAAAAAATTAATATAAATATTTAAACTAAAGAGTATTGGAGATGCACCTAAGGGTCACCAATTTACACACCCGTTCAACTCTAACGAGACCGACAATGGTGGTCCTGCAAGTGTACGGAGTATGTCAAAAGGATCTGTATATAATCCATGTCATGTTTAGGATAAGTACAAACGATCCTATCATCTTCCGGTCCGGTTAGCTAGCCTCTGAGCTTCTATCATCTGATTATTTTTTTTTTGCAGCAGAGCTTTGAGGTTTTGACTTTTTTGAGCAATGGGTCCGATGACAGAACTGTTCGGTGTTTCGTCCCGGAGCACACAAGCTTTCAGCACGCGCATGCACCGTGTCCATACCTTGTGTTATGATGAATCTAGAATTACACCACATCGGTGGGTCAAATTTGGCAGGGCGATGTGCACGCCTGGTTGCTTCGTGCTTAGAACAGGGACACGGCCACCAATCGTACGCTCGCGCCACCACGCGTACTATATATCGGCGCGCCGTAGAAAATTTGCAGCGGCGCCGCACGATGCCAAAAATCCGTCACCGGGCGTCCCTGTATTCTCCGTGTGCTTCGCATCGCTCCAATCGTGGTTTGCACTCCAAGCTATATATGGAAGCCATAAATACGTCGGGTCCAAAGCAAGCAGCAACGAATCTAAGCTATCATGACAAAAAAAAAACAGAGAGAGAGAGAGAGATTCAGATTGACAGTAAGCGACTTTTTAGTTTGTGTGCCGGTCATCAATAAACTAACCGAATGGCATGCGGGCCTGTAATGGTTCCTGGTCATAAGTATTTTCCACGCAGCCTTTTAGGCTGCGCTTGGTTCAGCTTTCTGAATCTGCTTCTACTTTCAGAAAGCAGAAGCTGAACCAAAGAGATTCAGTTTTTCTGCAGCTGCTTTGAAAAAATCGTTTTTCTTAGTACAAATTTAAAAACAGATTGTACCTTACTTTTGCAGCTTTTCCGAATTTGTGAAAACTACACACCTACTATTGGTCACATATATACCCTTTCAATTCTTTTTTATATATAAGAAAATAAAAATTAAAAAGAATACAAAAAAGTTAACTCCAAATATTTTCATATATATATATATAAATAAAGATTTAAATAAAAAAGAATTTGGTCATCACAAAGAAATATTGTATACTGTCAATTTGCATAAATACAATATATAACTTTTTCACAGTTGACAACTCACAGCAGTTTGAACCAAACGACTTTCAATTTTTTCACAGCAGGCATCTCAAGGCAGCTTTTTCACAGCAGAGATCTGATAGCAGCTTTTTCACGGCTCAGAGTTGAACCAAACGCACCTTTTAGAAGGAAATTAATTGCATGATTTGGAAGGTAATAATCAGAACCGTGCGCAAGATTTGGAATGTACTACTAGTCAATAAGTAATTTCATAAGGTTTTTTTTCTATATTTGTAAACATAGCAACACGTGCTGCACTGCTGGTCTAGGAAACTAAAGACTACTCGCGCGACAAAATAAGAATGTATGCAGATCGAGTGCCTCCGTGAACATATAGTACTCCTTAACCGCTTTTTCTATTTGTATATAAGTGCGTCTTTGTAAAAAAAATTACATAACAAATTTATGTTCGAAAAAAGCGTGTGCTTGCACGATAATGGATGGGTACATTTTGGGCTCTCTAGTCTAGCCCTCGGATCCTGATCGAGCTCCCCACGTGCAAAGCCATGCTCTCGAGACGTCGTCACGTCCAGCGGCGGCCTTTCCACCATTTGCGCGGTGCTTCGCCTCGCACTAGCTGCGGTCGCCGCACATGTAGATGGGCGTACGGGAGCAGCAGCGCGGCGTCGTCTTTCTTTAATTGCCGGAGCAAACACAACGCTGCACCCGCCCGTCCGCATCAGGTTGCTTTCAGCGCATTCGGGATCCGCCGCGCCGCGTGCGGTGCATGGGGGGGCAGCGAGAAAAAGGTGACCCTGATGGGCTGATGGCTTTCTAGGTTGGATGCAGCGCATGATTCCCCCTCATGATTTGCTTTCGTACGGTGTGATGGATGCATGGATGGGCCAAGCACGTACAGTACGTGGTTGGATCCATCCTAAGTTGTGGTTAATTAGCTCGTGGATTACTGCTGGATTCTGAAAGCTGCAGCTGTTTGGATGCGCACATCCATGGCGCGGGGTGGCTGTCTCGCAAGCCGGTGCAGATTGGGGTGGGATAACTTGTAGGATTTCACAAACTGGGTCCATAAAATTTGCACCGTGTTTTGCGCTTTTATGCATAGCAAATGTCGGAATTTGTCACAAGCGGAAGGAAAAGTCCCTCGATCGTTCCATTTGACCATCTCATCCAAAAAGGTTCTCCTGCTCTGACCTACTCCGTATTGCGTAATTTTTCACCGAATGAGCGCTGAGCATCATGCGGCGAGTTGAAGATCGTGGATAATTTGTCTGATTTATCTCCGCAGTATGAATGGATTTTTATCAAAAAGATCCCCACGTTCCCTCCCATTCGTGCCCACACGTGAAGGTGGGGGGGAATAGACATGCCCAACTGAAGCGGTAGGATAATCCTGAGCTGTTGACCAGGGCCCGGGTGGCGCGCACGGTAGAGAGAGCTAGCAATATTTTTTGGCAGCCACACCACATGCGCAATCGGCAACGCAAGCGGGTCACGACGGGGGACCACCGGCAGGCAGGCAAGCAAGCAACGACAGGTCGGCGCACGCTTGGGAGCGCGGCCGGTGCCGGGGAACGGACCCGCGCAGCACGCGCCGGATCCCGATCGGACGGCCTCGGGGCGCCGTGGAGACCAGCGAAGGCACAGCTCAGCCGAAAAGCGCGGAGCCCCAGGCGCGCGCACGGACGCGTCGCCGGACACGCCAGCGCCAGCCAGCACCCACGCAGCGGAGGCAGCGCGGCGCGCACGAGGGGGTCGGGTCCCCAGCCCAACCCGATCGATCCCCGATTCCCCATCCACCCCGGCGCCCGCGGGCGGACCATGCCGCGTCCCAGCCAGGCCGCCACGGCACGAGGGGACGGCCCCAATGATCTTTTAATCTACTCCCATGAAGGACGCCGAGGCGTCAATACCGGCGGCCGCACGCCCGCGAGCCCCGCCGCTGTCGCGCCTGGCCGGCCGCTGCTGATTCGCGCGCGCCGGAGCACCGATCGCTTCACGCCACGTCGAGCACCGGTCGATCGGAGATCTCTCCCTTCGGGCTGTCGGTCTGAACGCACCTCTCGGCCTGCGCCGGCAGCGGCACCGCGCCGCATTGAGCGTCACAAGAGTACAAGAGCCAGCATCACCAACCCAACACAAGGGGAAATAAAACTATGGCCAACGCTCGGCTCAGCGCGAGGACTTTCCAGTCGCTCTCTCGCTCGGCAGGCGGATTGCTGCTGCCAAAAGGCAGCGCGAGGTCGCCTCTGCTGCCGAGCGACGTGGACGGCCGCGTAAGCCGGCTTGTCCCTTGTTCTCCCATGCCAGCCGTGGCCGCCGCCCGCCGCCACGGCCACTCCCTCCACGCACGCTCGCCACGCCACGCCACGCTGCGGGCTGGACTGTCCGCGGCGCGCGCCAATTGGCGCGCGCGCCGAGCCGTTTCGGCGGCCCTGGGGCGCGGCGCGGGGGCAGCCGTCCGGTCTCAGGAATTTTCCCGGAAGATGACTCGCCGTGCCGCGGCGCTCTGGAGGTCCGTCCTGTCCGTCCGTGGTTTGGTTTGGTCCGGCGAGTAAAAAACCCGGCAAAGTGGCCGCGCTACGTACGGTCGTTTCATTTAAAACTGTCATTTCCAAAACACTTGTATTGTATGAGGAAAATGGGTACCACCACACGGCTAATGGTTACCGGGGGTCTAGTGTACGGGTACACGTCGACTTTGAAAGTGTTTGGTAAAGGAAAATGAATGGTTTGATCGGAGGAATTGAGAGGATCGTGTTGAATTACCGGGCGGCAGTTACCCCGAGAACTGAGCACCGGTCGGGTCAAAAGCACAAGCTGCCAAGCGACGTTCAAGCTGAATCCGTTAAGAAACGATTTGGTTACTGTTTCTTCTCTCCGGGCGAGCGAGCGAAGCCGTTTTTCCGTTGCTGCGACAACGCCCGTGTACACGCGCAATGGGAAACGGACCATGAAGCGTCCTGACTTGCGCGACGTCCATGGCATCAGCATCTGCGTTACCCTGCCCGAGGAGGCGCAGGCACATTGCTTCGCGCTCACCGGCCTGCACTGCACCTCGTAGAATTCTAGCGGCCCATTTCTACCTAATTCTTTCACCCATGCGTGAAAAACTAGTAGTGATGTGAAACAGGTCAAACGAGGCGATAGGATGAGGCGAGCAAGGGGTACAATCCGAAGCAGCTCGTCACGCAGATTAGAAAAAGGGGGAGAAAAGGGTGGAAAAAAAGGGGGCTTTGGAGTGGGCACTATAAATGCCGGCTTTTCTTTCTGGGGAAGAATGCTGCAGTGCGGAGGAGGAAAAAAAAAGGGTGGGGGATTAATGGAACAGCAAGGTCGCAGGCGCAGCAGCGCGGAGCAGGCAGTCGCCACCGCTCCCAAATCCCTTCTTGAGAAATTAGGACCGGTAGAGTAGAGCCCATCTCTGAGCGCTGCCTTGCTGGCTCTGCCTCACCTCCCTCCAGGACCCTCCCTCCCTCTCTCCTCTCTCCCCTCTCTCTAGCCCCTCCTCCCGTCCCGGTCTGGTTGCTTCTCCTGCAGTTTTTCTGTTCTCTCTCGCTTTGCTTCCGCTCTTCATATACCCGGTGGAGCGGAGGCGGGTGCTCTGATCTGTCTGTCTGTTCTTCGATCGAGTTTGGGAGACTTGGAAGGAGGAGGGAGAAGCAAAGCGGAACAGCCCATCTTTTTTTAGTCTTTTCGGTTCGGTTTCCTGGTTGCTTCTTTTGGATCCCGCGGAGGAGCCCACCGTTTCTACAAAAACCCAATCTTTGCTGCCGTCTCCGCGGCCGAGATCGATAGGTTTCCAGATCTAAGGCCCCCCTCCCCTGGCTGAGAGATCGCGGGCGCAGCAATCCGGCGCGCAGCTACTAGGGAAAAATATCCTAGAAAAGGTAATTCCTTTTTTTTTTGCTTCTCCTCCCAATGCAAGGAAAGTATGGTGGACCTGGTGGTCTTCCTCCCTTTGATCATGCAATTTGGGTGCTAGATGCGCGGCGGTTCATCTTCATGTGCGCCCCCCTTTGATTCCGATTGCAGATTTTGCGGGTGCGACGGGGCAGGAAGAAGGTATTGGGGAACAGAAGGGTAAAGAAATGGTCTTCGTGACCAAGTGGGCGATGGGGCGGTGGCGGAGATGAGGGATGCTATCGGCTGTGATGGATTACTTGAGATCTTGCTGGGGGCCGGCTTCGCCGGCCGGGCGCCCCCGCAGAGGATCGGACGCTGCCGGCCGCCAGGACGGGCTCCTGTGGTACAAGGACGGCGGGCAGGTCGTCGACGGTGAGTTCTCCATGGCCGTGGTCCAGGCCAACAACCTGCTGGAGGACCATAGCCAGGTGGAATCCGGGCCGCTGAGCGCAACGGACCCCAGCCTCCAAGGCACCTTCGTCGGCGTCTATGATGGGCATGGTGGCCCGGAGACGGCGCGCTACATCAATGATCATCTCTTCAACCACCTGAGGAGTAAGGCCTCTACTGCTGCTGAAGTTCATGCTTTAGATCAAGTAACAATCAAGCTATGCTATCAGATTTATGATTGCTACATCCGGTTTTGTGCTATGCAAGTGTGTATAGTTGATGCTGATTGCTGTTAAATAAAGATATTTGCCATTTCGGTGGATCTTGATTGTATGCGTGCATTGCATAGAATGTTGTCCAATGTAGACTAATATGGAAAAGCGCGCACAAATTTAAATGCAATTATGTTTAGACAAAGGACCAACGTTACCCCTAAATTCAATGATTCGGAACAGAATTTAAGCACATAATTGCATGGAATAGTGTGATAATTATAAAACTGCTAAAAGTTATTGATGATTCAAAAAGGATAGTGTCTTTTGTCACATCTTCTAATTATACCATAATATGTTTTAACTGCTTACTTATTTTCATATATGCCTTTTGCATGACAAACTTTATTTTTTCAGGATTTGCATCTGAGCACAAGTGCATGTCAGCAGATGTGATTCGGAAGGCTTTCCGAGCGACTGAGGAGGGGTTCATTTCTGTAGTTAGTAGCCAATGGTCATTGAGACCTCAATTAGCAGCGGTTGGCTCTTGCTGTCTTGTTGGCGTGGTTTGCAGTGGAACTCTATATGTTGCAAACCTTGGGGATTCCCGTGCTGTTCTTGGGAGACTAGTGAAGGGAACTGGAGAGGTTTTGGCAATGCAGCTCTCAGCAGAACACAATGCATCCTATGAGGAGGTTAGACGAGAGCTGCAGGCAGCACATCCTGACGATCCCCATATTGTGGTCCTAAAGCACAATGTTTGGCGTGTGAAGGGCATCATCCAGGTATAAGAGCTTGAACTGTAATTTTCATAAGATAAAAGTTCTAGTTTTTGTTTATTCATTCTGACTTACGTATCAAAATATTTTGAACAGTCCTAAAAAAGTTTCTCGTAACCTTGTATAAAAATTGAAATTTTATAGTTGCATTTTCTTTTGGCTTGATGTTATGTGGTTCCATTTACAGAGCCACATCATGTGTGTTTATGATTATTCTACAGTTATGGACAATCCTATTTTCCTTGCTCAAAAACCAACAGGGTGCAGTAATATGACAATGTTGTTATGAACCATAACCAATACGTTGTAAGGTGTTGAACTCAATGTTCTTATTGCAATCTCCAAGTGAACTTAATGTTAATGCTGTGCCTTAAACGGATGTTGCTGTGTGAGACACAAGATATGAATAGGTGCATTTTGTGGGTTAATTATTTTGTAGATGATCTTGGTCGACTAGTAACTATTAAGTCAATTTTTTTCAAGCCAGTTACTTCTGATGCTTAGTGTTTACAAGGGACTTCTGTCATGCAATGTTGCATTTTGAACTGCTATGCTTCCAGGCATCTCATATGGTATGATGATGTTTTGCAGATAACAAGGTCAATTGGAGATGTATATCTGAAGAAACCGGAGTTCAATAGAGAACCTTTGCACTCCAAGTTTCGCCTTCAGGAAACTTTCAGGAGACCACTTCTTAGTTCTGATCCAGCAATTACTGTACACCAAATACAGCCAACTGATAAGTTCATCATTTTTGCATCTGATGGACTCTGGGAGCATCTTAGTAATCAGGAAGCTGTTGACATGGTCCAGAGTAGCCCTCGAAATGTATGTATTCTTATCTTATGTTTATCTTTCTGTATCTTGGTTATTTGGAGATGCAGTGCTAGTTTGTTTTTATTGTTTGCCTGCTCAAAACTATGAAACTACATTTTATTTCGTAATTTAATCAAGCTTTGACTGATGTTCCTGGTGAGGTAGATGGATGTACCTTGTTGTATAGGAAATTTTAGAGTATACTATCTTTATGTCTTTAGAAGCTTCTGTTCTAGGTTTCTAAAGATGTAACAAGTTCTATGATAGTGTAGTAGATGAAGGCCATGGTATGGAGGCACTTAGATTGTTAAATTTGAGAATTGTACCAGAGTAAGCATTTCCTCTGTTCTAGGTATTTAAGCATTCAAGTTTATATGGATCTACTATTGAAGTATTTAAGCATTCAAGTTTATATGGATCTACAAGGAAACTGCTCTGTGGCTTAGTTCATGCAAGTTTGTGTTCTTCACCTCATACCGTATTAGACCATCGCCAGGATAATCTGGAATTTAATCTTCATCTTCTACACCATTTTTTGTGTCACTTGAATCTTTGGTGATTCAGTCGAGTATCTACTCATGTAATCTTGACTATTGACAGTATATATATGTCTGCTTGTGGACTTAGTAAGATGTTTAGTTGGTGGATACTCCTGACAATGGCACCGTGTCCAAAATGCAACGCTGACCACAGATTTCTAGTGCAGTATATCAAGAAACCAAAGAAATTATGAAATACTTCCTGAGACAAATCAACGCATGACTTTCAATCTTACAGTTCTAAAAAAATAAAATATATTTTGACTGCATTTGTGTCAAAAAGGCATGTATTTGTGTCTGGTGGGAGTCTTATGTGTAAATTTGGCAATTTGCATTCAACTTGAAATACAATGATATATTTTGTGACTGCTTTGTCTATATTTCTCACACCTCCCCAAAGCTACAGATTTTGTTCATAGCAAACACATTTGCTTTCAAAACTTATTGATACTACAGTCTAACTAAATCAATGTTATCCTCGAATGCATGCAGTCATCCCTTGAAACCTTGACCACTAACATACATTTTACCTGTCACTTTGAAATTCTATCAAAAGGTTCACCATCATGTTCTTCTGTATTCTTGAAGTATTTTTGAATAGTTTTTGCTACCATTTAATTAGGACAAGTAATTGTGATAGTGTATATTGCATGCCGTGTCGTTGTCCTAAACAAGTCTGGAAGTACTTTAACAGGCAGAATGGTGCAACCATGAGTCCACAACTTATTTGCAATTTCTTTTTGTTTCTTTATATCTCTTACAAAAAGATATTACTTGCTGTTTTCTTGACATTGATCTTACTTATGTCCAGGGAATTGCTCGAAGATTAGTAAAGGCTGCAATGCAGGAAGCAGCGAAGAAGAGGGAGATGAGGTATTCCGACCTCAAGAAAATTGATCGTGGGGTGAGGAGGCACTTCCATGATGATATAACTGTCATCGTGGTCTTTTTCGATTCAAATGCCACGGCAACTGCTGCCTGGAGCAGACCCACAGTCTCTCTCCGTGGGGGTGGTGTTCCAATCCCTTCGAACACCCTTGCTCCATTCTCAGTTCCCACAGAGCTAAACAGCTCTTACTGAAACCATACTGGAGGTGAAGGGGCCAGGCAAGAAGATCAAAAGAAAGTAAAGGAAAAGGTAAAAAAAAAGAAGAAAGAAGAGCAGCAGTTGTGATCAGCTGTAGTGTATTTTGTCATCTGCCGTGTTCTTGTAAAACCTTTTTTAGATTCTCAACCTGGTGACTAGCGTACTGATAGCAAGGTATAAGATTAGATTATTCTTAGCTTTTTTTTCTTCTTCTTTTTTTCTTACCCTTTAGATTCACTCATGGGATATCAGGTGGCTGTACATTCTCCGGATCAACTTGTGATAATAGTTCATCGCACCCTTCTTATGCGCAAATCATGCTATCCCATGACTGATCTGGTTGTCCAGCACGTTGAACTGATGATGCGTGTTTTCCATGGATGATGGAATTGTTGCCTTGACCTGCTGGGCGCAGCTCAGGTTCGTCGACAAGGCCTCTCCTATGCTGACATGGTGAGGCAAACGCTTAGCAGATTTACCATTTTTATAAAACAAAAGGGTGCAACGAAGTTGAGAGCGGTGCACACCTTGTGGTGAGCAAGGATGCTTAACGGCTACAATCCCAAGTTAAGTTTTAACGAGTTTGGATCAAGAGAGAATAAAATTAGAGGGGGTTTCTTTTAGAAGACTAATAAAGATTTTAACACTTTGTTTTCTTTTCGGCATGGTTATAGACCCTTGCTTGTCATATTCAATCATCGATAGAAAATAAAATATATCAGTACTATACAAATATAAGTCTTCCCAAAATGTTACCTTACAAAAAAATACATATGTAGAATATGTTACCTAACCATTAGCTTGGTGGAAAATGAATTATAAAGTCAACAAAAAGATCAATATAAAAGAATTGAGAAACAAACCAAGTTGAAACCACAACAAAGCTACTATTCTTTTTTTCTTTTGCTGCGGAAGCTACTAAATTTGAGTGATCCAAGACCCGACAGCTCCTCAGCACCCCACTCAAAATTACAAGGAATTTCGAGAATGAGATAAGTCAATAGAAAAGGATAAGTTTTACCTGAGCTTGTCACAGGGTGTAAATATAGTTAAAACAAAAAAAAATGATGAAGGTAATCACATCGGTAGCAGAGGATGCTAGATTCGATCGATGTTAAATTGTCAAACCTAACTGGCTAACACCCTGTCACCCTCTATCATCCACGGTCATCTTAATAAGGATATACTCCTCCATCCTAAATTACAATTCGTTTTAGCTTTTTTAGAAATATAATTTTTCTATGTATCTAGATACAGTGTATATCTAGATGCATAGCAAAATATACGTATTTAGAAAAGATAAAATAAATTATAATTTAGAACGGAGGTAGTCCCATCTAGTGACCTTCCATAGTGGACAATACTCGAGCCAAATCGATTTTATCCTTGCTAGGAGAGAGGATAGACGTGCCTGCTTAGATTGTAAGGTGATACCTGGGGAGTGTGTTGTCCCCCAACACAAGCTTGTGGTGGCGGATTTTCGTTTTCGGGTATGTGCCCACCGGGACAAACGTGCCAAGATTGCGAGAACGAAGTGGTGGAAGCTTAGAGGGGAAGAGGCTCAGACGTTTAAGGAGAGGATGCTAGGCGAGGGGCCTTGGGAAGAAGGAGCAGATGTAGATGATATGTGGCTAAAGATGGCGATATGTGTTCGGAAGGTGGCCTCAGAAGTGTTTGGTGTGAGTAGGGGAGGCAAGCAGGAAGTGAAAGAGACTTGGTGGTGGAATGACGAGGTGCAAAGGGCTATTAAGGAGAAGAAGGAGTGTTTCAAACGCCTTCACCTCGACAAGAGCGCAACCAACATCGAGGGATATAGATTAGCGAAAAGGTCTGCAAAGCGAGCTGTAAGTGTAGCGAAAGGTCAGGCTTTTGATGATCTGTATCAACGGCTAGGTACGAAGGAAGGAGAGAAGGACATTTATAGGATAGCTAGGACCCGCGAGAGGAAGACAAGGGACATAAACCAAATCAAATGCATCAAGGATGGGACAGATCGACTTCTGGTGAAGGATGAGGAGATCAAGGACAGATGGCGAGAATACTTCGACAAGTTGTTTAATGGGGAAAATGAGGGTCCTACCTTCGAGTTGGACGACTCATTTGATGATACCAACAGACGCTTTGTGAGGAGGATTCAGGAGGCAGAGATCGGGGAGGCTTTGAAGAGGATGAAGGGAGGTAAAGCGATGGGTCCCGATGGCATCCCCATTGAGGTGTGGAGATGCCTGGGCGAGAGGGCGGTAGTATGGTTAACTAAGCTTTTTAACCTAATTTTCCAGTCAAACAAGATGCCGGAGGAATGGAGGAGAAGTATATTAGTACCGATCTTCAAGAATAAGGGAGATGTTCAAAGTTGTACTAACTACCGGGGGATTAAGCTGATGAGCCATACGATGAAACTCTGGGAGAGGGTTATCGAGCATCGCCTAAGAGGATTGACAAGGGTGACCCAAAACCAGTTTGGGTTCATGCCTGGGAGGTCGACCATGGAGGCGATTTTCTTAGTCCGACAGTTGATGGAGAGATATAGAGAGGAGAAGAAGGACTTACACATGGTCTTTATTGACCTAGAGAAGGCGTATGATAAAGTACCGAGAGACGTCATGTGGTGGGCCTTGGAAAAATACAAAGTTCCAACTAAGTATATTACCCTCATCAAGGATACCTACAAGGATGCGATGACTTGTGTTCGAACATGTGATGGCGATACCAGTGACTTTCCAATTAAAATTGGACTACATCAGGGGTCAGCATTGAGCCCTTATCTATTTGCTTTGGTGATGGATGAGGTCACAAGGGACATACAGGGTGATATCCCTTGGTGTATGCTCTTTGCTGATGATGTGGTGCTAGTTGATGAGAGTAGGGTAGGGGTTAATATGAAGTTAGAGCTGTGGAGACACACGTTAGAGTCGAGGGGGTTCAGACTGAGTAGGACCAAGACCGAGTATATGATGTGCGACTTTAGCCCGACTAGGCATGAGGATGGGGACGTTAGCCTCGAAGGTCAAGTGGTGGCCAAGAAGTATACTTTCTGGTATCTAGGATCAATGCTTCAGAAAGATGGAGACATTGATGAAGATGTTAGACATAGAATTTCAGCCGGGTGGTTGAAGTGGCGGCAGGCTTCGGGCGTCCTCTGTGACAAGAAGGTGCCACAGAGGCTAAAAGGTAAGTTCTATAGGACGGCGATTCGCCCAGCGATGCTATACGGTGCTGAATGTTGACCTACAAAAAGGCGACATGTCCAGCAACTAAGTGTAGCAGAGATGCGTATGCTGCGTTGGTTCTGCGGGCATACAAGAAGGGACAGAATCCGGAACGAAGAGATTCCAGATAGGGTCGGGGTGGCACCTATCGAGAAGAAGTTGATTCAACATCGGTTGAGATGGTTTGGACATGTACAACGGAGGCCTCCCGAGGCGCCGGTGCGTAGTGGAGTTTTAAAGCGGGGCGATAATGTAAAGAGAGGTAGAGATAGACCTAGACTAACTTGGGACGAGACGGTTAAGAGAGACCTTAAGGAGTGGAATATCGCTAAGGAATTAGCTATGGATAGGAGCGCTTGGAATTAGTTGTTGTTGTTGTTGTTAGAACGGAGGTAGTATACACTAATAAAACTTCTATCAAAATTATCAATGCTATGTGTACCGCAGATAAGCACTTTTGGTGCCGTAGCCTAAATCAGAGCCCTTCCTCTCTTTACATACCTTCTAAAATTGCGTTAGTTTTTTTACTTCAAAAAAAATCCGTCAGTTTATATAAGGTAACAAATATCGCTCAGTAAACTGGACACGGGATGTGGCTATAGTCGACAAAACAACATCACCTGCCGGCCTGGCGATTGCCCAAAAACTGAAGCACAATACTTAAAAAAAAAGAAATATGGTAGCTCTAGAGCAGGAAAAAAAACTGAAAACTGTACATAAAACAAGCACTTGCGGATCTATAAATTAATGGCAACAATTTTTTCCATCGCCAACAAGTGCTACATCTACTGATATTAAGATGACAGCATATTGACCATTACATCATCTCATCTTGTAGCTTGTGCCGATGAGAAATTACAGTGTACTCATCTTATTGACTACTCATGAGGTGTTATATACGGTTTTCTTGCTATACCCACGGTTCTCTAACCTAGAAGCGCATGCTTCCTTTCTGCAACCATGACCAGACTCTCTCCCATGGATTTCCTTCACTTCATGTTCAAGGACCCAGCAACTTCTTCCACCAGGCGTACCCTAACAAGACGATGAAGATTACGAAGCAGCCAGATGAGGTGCCCCCAACAAATGGCCAAAAGAGGCTGCCATCGGTGATGCTATACAGAGTGGATGGGATGTTCATTGCGAAAGCCCCTGCTATGTATGTGTTGGTAGCTATCCCAAAGGATGCAATGGTCAGTGTAAGCTGGAGCTGAATGAGTTCATTCCGCTGGTTGTCGAGTTGAATGTTGACATAGTCTTCTGTGTCATCAATATACTCGCGAACCTGTTAAATTTCCAAGGGGAAATCAATGTCCACATCAAGATAGATATGAAACAGAACAACGAATAATATCACGCAAACAACATATGCCTTATCAGCTTCTTGATGGAAACACCAAAGCAAATGATTTCTTCACCAGAAATCAGAGATAAGCCAACATCTGACATTTTGTTACCTTATATAAACTGAGCTTTATGTTTTGCAAAAAAATGAAATGAAATTTTATCTTTGCAACTAAATGCTTTCAATAGCAAGTAGATCCTGTATCATAAGAGTACCAAATAATTACAGAACCAACAATCCAGAAGAACAGCTACAACGCTAATTCAATATGGATAAAGGGACTGACCGACAAAATTCTGTTGCGAATTCCATCCAGCTGCATGAAGTAGGCCTCAAGCAACATCTCTAGATCTTCCACATCATTATCCAAATGCATGCTGGTAGCAATGCTCACACTACGCCGAAAGCTAGAGTTCAGCCTGGCCACACCTGTTCCGGCAGGAACAATACTGTTGGAAGTAGCAGATGACATTATAGTCTCAACCTGCTGATTTTGTACTTGCTTCCTTGTCAGATACAGATGTTCCATGTCTTCATTATCATCTAGAAGATGTTCTATTTCATCCCTCACCTGATAAGACAACAAAATACATAACAGATCCCAATATAGCAGCATATGAGATATCATCAAGATGAGAGAGCAACAGAAAACTTGCCAGCTCATAACAATCCAATTTAAACAGTAAGATTATTAAGCTTAAGAGAGAATGGAAGAAACCTTATAATGTAATTAAAAAAAACAGCTGGTGTGATCCCTTTTTATTCCTATTTGTCACGCCTCTTTTGCCAATCCAAAAAGGATACACGAAGCAAGTGCATCAAGCAGTTCCTTTTGCAAAGGGCATAAGAAGATTCAGAGCAGAATGTTGCGCTGGAGCGGTTTGTGACTCTGTGCACAAGCAACTACGACAAGTATGAGGCAATCTAAAACTAATACAAGTTAGTGACTCTATGCCCAAGCAACTAAGAGTAATACAAAGATATTCTAATCTAAGCTGCACTGCCATAAAGTATTCAGGGTTGTTTAAAAAACTCAGTGACATCTCCACTGTTGCAATAGAATAGACTGTTGGAAACTAATCAATTAGGATTATCTCAGTAGAAATATATTCCAATGGGCTTATGATCTACAAAATTGATAAGCACAATAATGAACAGTCAAATGGCCAAAAAAAATTTAAATCCGGATAGACAGAGGAATTAAGCACAAATGATATCTCTTTAATGATACCTTCTGCACACGGGCAAGTAAACGGGTAAGAAGACTCTTGAGGCTCCGCACTCTCTCAAGGTTCCTCGTGCTCACATTCTTGGTCAGCTCGTCAAGCACCGGAGTAGCATGCCTCTCAAGGTCGGCCACGCTCAAGTCCAGCGACGAGCATACAATCTCGAGGGCGACCTCTAGCACCTGGAACTCGAATGGAAGCTCGTGCTCTGCCCCGGTCGCCTCATTAAGACAGGGCAGCTGACCTCCAGGTGAGCCGTCCTGCTTTTCCCCATTGCCATCCGGGGCACATCCACCATTATTGCCACCCACCAGGCTCTTCAGAGGAAGATGCTGCCTCAATTGGTCAACGAAAGGGAGCACCTCGTGCGCGAGAGGGTCCAACAGGAGGACCTCCTCGGCAGTAACGATCGCCCTGATGAATTCGAGGTTGATGACCATCGCCTTCTCCCTAGCTGCAGAATTAATCGTTGTAAATTACTAGTACGACACCACAATGTGTCTTCTTGGTTTTGCCACCACCAAAAGCGATCGGGTCTAAATGGGGGGAAGGGCGCTCACCGAGGATGCTCGAGGAGTGGGAGAAGACAGGGCCGAGGATGCGGAGGTCCCGCGGGGGCAGACCGGCGCGCCGGATGATGGAGGCCTTGTCGAGCTCGACGATCTCGGAGGTACCCCACCGGTCCAGCCGCATCCACAGACGCGCGCTGCCCTTCTTCTTGCCGACCTTACCCGACACGACACCGCCGGCGCCCGCGGAAACGGAGATGGGAGGGGGCGGCTGCGCGGTCTGCCTCGCCGCGGCGGTGGCCGGGGTCGCGGACGGTGAGGCGTCGGAGGGGGATGCGAGAAGAGCCCTCGCCGCGTTGTCCTGCTTGGGAAGGGAAGGGAGGCGGCGCGCGGAGCGATTCCGCTTGGAGGAGGACGACGAGGAAGAGGATCTGGTGAAGAATGGCAGCTTCCTGCCGCCGGATCGCTTCCCCATGGCGTCGCGGCGGCGGTGACGGCGGCGGCGTGGCACGGCACGGCACAGGTTCGGGGATGGATGGGTCGGCGGGTTCGGTCGTCGAGGTCCAAACTGATGTAGCCGAGTGGGCTGGGCCGGGGCCGCGACCCATGGCGCCTTGGGGTTCGCGCTCGCCGGCGCGAAGTCAACCACCCGCGATGCAGAAGCCCTACGATGCTGATCGGACGGCTGGTGTTGAGCGGCAGCGGCAACACACCAACGAGCCGCGCTGGCAAAGCGCAGGCGCAGCGAAAGAGAGAGGCCACAAGCGAAGAGGATAACTTTCCCCGTCCTCGCCGCCGGCGCCGATGGCTACGACACCCGCTGCCGCCATTGTCCTCCACCGCGTGCTCGTCGCACGCTCCGCTGCCGCCATCCCCCTCCACCGTGCGCCGGCGCCGCGCGGTCCCGCCCCCATCTTGGTGGCGCCGCCGAGGAGACGGCGGTGGCGTGGCCCTCTCCGGTCGCTGCCTCCCGAAGGTAAGATGCTTGGCGTGGCCGTGGAACTGCGCGCTTCAGGTAGTTTCGAACTTCGTTTCTGTTCGACTATGTGACGCGCGTGCGTTCCAGGAGCTCCAGCCGAGCTGATGGAAGAGGACTCCAAGTTCGTGCCGTTGAACGCGGACGATCCCATGTACGGCCCACCGGTGAGTCACGGCTCGCGGTTGCTCACTTGTTCTTCCACATCGTTGCGTTCTTGTAGTGCTTTTACTTGAAAAAATGCTGACATTGCGCTATATTATGTGTGGATTTCAGGCGCTATTGCTTATCGGATTTGAGAAAGGGGAAACTGTCAAGGTAATCAGCGATGTCAATTTGCAGAACAGTAGTATTTTTCTGCATTTTGGCACTAATACATTTGAAATAACAGAGCACTTGAAAGATGATCCTTAGCAGTTTCTGGTTCAGGAAAAAACGGCAGTAAAGTTAAAAATGGACAGACATAACGTGCACTGTTAAATTCCACCAAGCACACGACATGTATATCATGTACCTGAGTTTTCATGTACTCTGTACGGCCAACGTCTACTTTTCATGGAACCGTGTAGCCATGTCATCATCTGCCCAGAAACCTGAGCATTCAATGTTCCTAAAAGAATACAATAAAATATCAGATATGTATTGCATTTAGTGTCATGGGCAGTACTAGTAAATAATACTTTGTGTTGCACTGCCAGTTTCAACTAATGTGAGTTCCACAACTTGTGCAGATTCAGGCCTTCCTGAAAGAGCTTGAAGGTGAATTCCTCAAGGCAAGTTCTGCATCTGCAGCCACTGGCATATGCAAGAATGCCTTAATTTTCCAGTTGCATCACAGCCTATTCATCTACATTTACATGTTGGTTAGAGAGATGCAGTCACTTGTTTATTTCATATACCGACAGACACGGTAGTAACTTTTGCAATTTTACCGTTGATTTAGGAATTTTTTACTAGGTTAGCTACCAACTTTTGCTGTGATCAAGAGAGTAGTTCTGCTACATGTTATTGCAGATGGAACTTGAACGGAACCCATATATGTACTCTATAGTTAGAAAAGAAAGGAAATAAATATGAGTGGAATTTAGGGATTAGGACTTACTCTTTTTTAGCACAATCATATGAGGTGGAACTCTGAGGAAAATCCTATCTGTGCTGTGTTGTAAAACATGTCAAGAATGGTAGACTTATTAGCATCCTCCCTTCAGTTTATAATGCCTTCTTCTTGTTGCCTCCAGTGTGATTACACTTTTTAATTGCTACATGCAATCCTGGAAGCTTACCCAGTCTGTTTGATTTTGTTCTCACAATGCTTTTCACTTGTTGAATCAGGTGATTCATTGTACAGAGGAGATGATAAAGCAAACCTTGTGGGATGCCATGCACACTGAGCAGTCTAATTTAGAAGCTGTGAAGGTTTTCACTAAAGACATTTGTAAACCTAACTTTTTAGTACAATATTTATTTTTTTAAATAATAGTACAATATTTGTCGAGCTCCTGTTTCCTACCCTTGAATTTGTATACAGCACTCTAGCTGAGATGCATGTCCAATTCACAGATTGCAGACTCACTGCCAAGGATATGCATATTTTCTGGTCTGACTGGTGAGGAGATGATGATGTTCATCAATGCCTTCCCAGAAACTGGTAATTCAAAAGTTCTACATTAAATTATGAAATGGTGAAACAGATTAGATGAAACTCAATGATCAAATAGGCTGAACTTGAATGCTTGCAGGTCATGTCTCATAAAATTGATTGTTCTTCGTCCTCTCTTTTTTCAGGATTGGAACCAGCTGCTTTTGCTGCACTTGTTCCTAACAGTTCAGAGAAGGTTCTCGGTGAGGTGATTGAGGAAATAATGGGAGACCACGAGATGCTGGTTAGTTCTGATTTGTACTAACATCAGTGTAGTTCTTCTGTCTTTCCTGATTCTGGAACATCAGGTGAAGTCCTCCCTTATGCTTGCAGACAGGAAAGAACACTGAATGAAGAGAATCTAAAGTAGCAAATGGGCAAAGCAGAAGGACAAGGCCTATGAAGAACATTCAACACTGGGAAAACCATGAGACGATCTCCTGAATTCACCAAGTGTTAGACTGTTAGGATTCTAGGATTGTTAATGCAGACCAGTAACTCTTTTTGGTACGCGTAGAACTACAGGTAACAATGATATGAACCTGCTGCATACTTTGTGACAACTTTGCAGTCTGAATGTCTGATACATACATCTATCTCTTGACTCAATTGTTGCAGGAAGCTCGGCATGGAAAACGATACCAAGGTAGAGCTGTAGAAGTAGAACCATCAGTTTATTTTCTCTCGAAATAAATACCAAACTTCCAGCATCTCGTACATAGAATCTTCATTGGCCAACGGGCAGCTTATGACAAACCAATGAGATTTTGGAGACTTTTCCTGATGATGTACCTAACCCACCCCCCCCCCCCCCCGCCCCCCCCCCCCACTTTTCCCTGCCACTTTATTGAGGCAATTATTTTAGATCACAGTAGATCCTAGCATTACTATCCACACAACATTATTTCAGACGGGCCATTTTGTGTGTATACCAAAAAAAAACAACGGATGCTCAACTGCTATTTTGCGTGCATGTTGAGAGGGTGGTATTATACGCGCCCTCCGTGGCAGGGGCCAGCTCGAATATTCCAGGGCTTACTTTCTTTAAGCACCCGTAGGAGACAAGCCTGCGCATGTCACGAGTTGTGCAGGAAGGATTTGCTTCCATTTCACACACCTCTCTCTGCCCAGCAACGAGACAGCACGTCTCGTTGTATTATATATGATGACCGGTCCGCATCTGGAGCGGACAGATCAAGCAAGAGACAAGGAAGCAGGTCGGGTTGGGATGTCATTGGTTGGAACTCACGTGCCAAACAAGTCGACGAGATCAGCGAAGCAACTTGTCATCCTAAACTACTCTACTCCATGTAGATTAGGGTATGTAGGGTTCATCGAGTAGCCATCAGCCCCGGTTTCAGCTGAACATTGAGCTTGGCGTTTCTCGATGACCTTCACGCACGGCCTGCATGATCAAGAAGATTAACCAAGATCAGCAGTAGGGCACTCGTGACCTCAAGAAGAACAAAACCGGTCAGATTCTGGTCGATCTGATGCTTTTATTTGGTGTCTGCGTTCACCCTGGAACTATGTGCGAACGGAACCAACGGCACCGCAGTTCAGTAGCGGTTCAGTGATCGAGTCGTTGCGTCCCGTGCTTTGCTCGATGACACCTGTCTGTTCTTGCTCACCGGACGTGCCGTGCATGAAAACTATACGCTGCTACATACCTGTCTCAATAGTCTATATGCCATGTTGACAACCTTGGCGGTGGATTGTGGAATCTGACAAAAAGTATGCATATTTGTCATTTTAACTTTAGATTATAAAAAGCTACAATCTACAATCTTCAAAGAGCACAGCTACAAGTATACCCACATTTTACATCTTGGCAATCAAGTAGCGGAAATCACTTGATACGTTTGCTCAGTTGATGAACCAAATGGGGTCAAAGCGTAATGGAATTTCACGAATAGGTTATATGGGAAATATTTTAATTTCGGCTGATGGAGAATAACCAATCCACGACCCACCCACTATAATGGAACTATTTTCAGTACCCACTAAACAATTTTTTATATTTTTCTTGAAACGAAGCAGACAGGAGAGCTGCCGATTGTATTAAAAAGAAGAAATAACATCCAGACTGGGCATCACAACAAACAACAACGACACCATCACCGACCAACACGACCGCACAACTCCTCTCGAACTCGCCTCAAACAACAACGATTGGATTGGAGCATCAACACGGTTGCACAACTCAACTCGACTCCGTACAAAACAAACCACCACGCCGTACCACCGCTACCCAAGAAGAAGGCGACAGGCAGCCCACCTCGCGAGCGCCGTTGTCCCCGACATGTCCCACGCCAACCAACCGCTGCCATGCAGAACTGGCCGCCGCAGTCCGCTGCAAGCCAAGTAGCCACCACGACTCCTCCATCATGCCGTCGTCGTCTTCAGATCACGCACACACAATCACTGATCTCCCAACTCCGGCCTTACGTTGGCAGAAGTTAATAGAGGAGCCCACCGCCACCACACCAAAAGAGCAACCGCCATGCAGAACCCCTCGCCGAAGTGCCGCTGCCGCACCATACACATCAAACATCTGAAATACCGCCCCGAATCCTGAAACTCCGAGACAACTCCTCGTCCAGGTCGCATTGGGACATCGACCCAGACCTAAACTCAAATGCGTGCGTGGGGGGCCTCGCCACATCCACCGCCGCACACCACTCCTCGGACACCATCTTAAAGCGCACGGGGGCCTCGCCACTCCTACCGCTGGACTCTCCAAGGATCCAGGCTTGCTTCGCCGTCAAGGGTGATATAGTACCACCGAGCCGCTCCAAAACCTCACCTTCGTTGTGTCGCCGTTGGAATCTCCGCTGCACCACCTGCGCGGACAGAGAGCCTCTGGAGACACGGCTCATCCCCGCTGCCTAGGTCGGATTGGAACATCGACCGAGACCTCAACTCACTCTGCCCGGTCGGATTGGGTCGTCAACTAGAACCTTTGCACAGCCTGCCTGGTCGGATTGGGTCCTCGACACAAGCCACACCAACACAAGCAACATTTTTTATTTATAGGAGGAAGAAAGGAAGAGAAGAGGTAGCACACCCTGTCGATGACCGTCGCCACCATCCTGATTAGCCTGGCGTCGCCTTCAAGAAGGTCACGTCGCCAAACGTGCCGCTGACACCAGCCCAAGATGGGTTGGATTTTCACCCGCAACATCCGGCACGGGGGCGGAGAGGTGCAACGAGGGAGCAGCGTCAAACGTCGCTGTCCAAGCTTTCGCCAGCACCTCGGCCAAGCCCCAGAGGAACGGCAGCAGTCCTGACCGTGGCCGGCAAGAGTGGTGCAACGGCAAGAGTGGTGCAGGTGACCAAAGCGGGCGTCCCCATCGTTATCTGGCGCCGGTGTGCACAGCACAAGCGTCGCGCACACCGCCGCTGCATGTGTTGTTGTTGCCGGGCTGCATGCGCCACCGCCGTGGCCGCCGGCGCAGCGGCCGAGCCAAGCGCCTCCGTGCCGCAAGCCGCTGCCGCCGTGGCAGCCAACGCAACGGCCGAGACGGGCGTCGCAATGCCGCACGCCGCCGCCGTGGCCGCCTCTGAAGGAGGCCGCTGCAACCAGGCCATGGGCTCGCCCACCACCGCCGAGGTCGAAGGCGGCCAACGCTGTAATCAACCTGGAACGGTTGGTGGAACACGGGGCCAACCCACCAGCGCGCGGATCCGATCTCCACAAGAGCGGATCTGGCCGCCGGCCATGTCCAGGGCGCAAGGAGGAAGGAAGACCGGAGGGGGTGAAAGAATGGAGAGAGAGATGGGAACGACGGAGAAAACGACGGCCCCGCCGCCGCCCTCCTCGCCGCTCGCTGGACTTCCGGCAGGCATCTTCGGCGGTGGCGGAGGCAGAGAGCGGCGGTGGGGTGGGGGTAGGACGGCGCGACGGGGGAGCCGTCCGAGCCACCTCCGAAGACGATGCGGGGGCGTTTTTTGGAAGTTCACAATTTTCTATACTTGTTGACACATGTTCTTTTCACATGTAAAACATGGTTTCTCCCCGCTTTGATTATAGAAACTCCCTCCCACCTCTTGATCATCATCTAAATATTTTTACTCATGAATATTCTTTTACCTCATGTTGGTATGAAAAATAATTAATGTTCCACAAGTAAAAACGTTAGATGTAGCAGGATCTAATCTCGAAGTGAGCATAGCCTTCTTGTTTTTTTTTGTGCCCATGATCACATCTTCTCGGAATACATATGGCATAGACGCATAGTCGGTCCTGCATGCACACGATGAAAATAGCATAAATTCGATTGCTAATGCATGCCTTGTGTCATAAGTACTGTACCAACAATCCAACTAGCCAGTCCCCTATCATGAAAATGAAAACAATGTTTTTCAGGAAGCTGCTAGGAGAAAAGAGTGGCCGAAAATGACATGATCCTTTTTTTCTCTATTTTTTGAGAAGGGAAAAAAAGGAGAGGCACGACAGCTCAGAGCTGTCCAAATATGAGCAAAGCTAGCGTGTGGTGTGTCGCGTGTGGCACTGTGGTTATAGATCAGGGGGCGGCAGCCGGTAGACCACCAGTCCATTTTTTTGCCCCAACACCATATGAAAATCTGCACTCAGATGTTGAAGAGGGTCCACCAATAATATAATATCTGATTATAAAGGATCTGATTGTTTGAGCTGCAGTTTTTGGAGCTTTTCTGGAAAGCTTATGCTGACTTTTTGCTTCTGAAAAGCCAATAATAGCTTTTATACGATGCCTTTAACTTTCTAAGCTCAAAAAGCTAAAAAAATATATACAAAACTGAGCTTTTTAACTTTCCATATAAACTCAGCTTTCTAGTTTTACGAATTTCACTGTTTATTTGAGCTTCTAGCTTTTCGTGCTGAAAATTTGCCTACAGACTTAAACAAACAGGCCCAAAGTTTTCCCCGCTTCATGAGGTAAATTTTATGCGTTGCCTTGATAACACACATAAAAAAGGAACTTTTGTTAAATGTTCACTTCATAACCTTCATGTACGGCACGTGCGAATGCGGGGATGCACACGTGTACGTGCGTCCTGAGGCTTTCCATGCAGTCCTTGTGTACAGTGTACTCCAATGTTGACGCACGAGTAAATGCATGCCATGACGAACACAAACCCTGTCCCAATCAGGCACCGTCTCCATTTTCAAATTTCAAATGCATCTTCCACGACTGTATGTAAATGCACTGATATTCTTACGAGGCTGAAAATAAATTCGTATAAAATCGTTCCTACACTCCTTTTCCTCACGAACATTTTTGAAAAATCCACCAAAATCATGCAACCGATTTCAAACACATATACCTTCCTTATCATAGAAAATAGAGATGTCATGTACTCTCCCTCCATCCTAAAATATAAATTATTTTAATTTATCCTAAGTTAAACTGTTCTAAGTTTGATCGAGAATAATAATAATATTTTAAATATTAAATAAGAATAATTAGGTTATTATAAAATATATTTTCATAATTTACTATTTGATGTGATGTCATAGTGTTAATATTTTTTCCTATAAATTTGATCAATCTTAGACCGCTTTAACTTAGAGTAAATTAAAGTATCTTCTATTCCAGGATAACTTATGACCACATTTGATCCATTGATGCATTCATGCGTACCAAGAGGCGGTTTAGCTTTATCTTTTCCCAGATTGCTTCGCAGCATTAGATGACTCTCATGCATCCACAGATTACACTCTCATGTCACCTCTGGATTTGTCTTTAACCTCAAGACCAAAAATCATCTCGCCCCAGAACAAACGCTGATCCAAAGCCGAGAGGCATCACACGTGCCCTGCCACCCACGCGCGCGCCCCATGTGAGGAGGGAATGGGATCCATCCAAAGGTTCGTGTCACACCACGCCAAGGCGGCACCGCGGACGCCGGACAGCCCACACCCGGCCCCACACGCCAGGGACTGGATCCGGCCGGCATAAAGCGGGGGGCCGCTCGTTCTCTCCGCCGGCCCACCACTCACTCTCCTCGTCTCCTCCATAGCAAGGGGGAAGGAAGGAAGGCGCCGGCGAACGGAAGCGCCTCGAAAGCGGGAGCTGCTCGGCGGCGGCGGCGGCACGAACCCCGGGAATTGCGGACAGGTCACTCAGGTCCCGCACTCCGCCCGCGGTGGTGCAGAAGGGTGCTCGCCGGAGATGCTGCCCTACGCGACTGCGGCGGAGGCGGAGGCGGCGCTGGGCCGGGCCATGACGCCCGCCGAGGCGCTGTGGTTCCGGTACACCGCGGGGGTGTCGGACTACCACCTCTACTGCTGCAACATCCTCTTCCTCTTCGTCGTCTTCACGCTGGCCCCGCTCCCCGTCGCGCTCCTCGAGCTCCGTGCCCCCGCCGCCGTCTCGCCGTACAAGCTGCAGCCCCGGGTGCGGCTCTCCAGGGCGGAGTTCGTCCGCTGCTACAAGGACGTCCTCCGCATCTTCTTCCTCGTCATCGGCCCGCTCCAGCTCGTCTCCTACCCGGCCGTCAAGGTCCGTCCGCGCCCATCCTGTCCCTCTCCCCCGGTGAATCTGCGCAATGTGTCTGATTACTTCATGAGATTTGGGGTCCTGGGGCGGATTTCTGTACAAGAGATCGCGTTTCCTTACTGTTCTTGCGCTTAGATTCCCATGTCCCTGTGCCCGCTTGATCGATCTGTTGTTCTCAGATGCAAGAATTTTGATTACATTTCTCTGCATGTTTTCTTCTCCTTTGAGGAATTCCTGATCTGGGTTTTGCTCCAAGAACCCTTCTTAGCTGTGTCCTATTTAGAAGATTTCCCTGAGTTCACATACTCTTGACAAGCAGAAGAAAATTTTCGTCCGGTGCTCCCTCCATTTTTCACATCGTGCTAAAATTATACATTCATATAAAAATGCTCTTTAATATCAATGCAGATGGTGGGAATTCACACGCAGCTTCCATTGCCGTCCCTTGGAGACATGGCCGCTCAGCTGCTGGTATACTTCCTTGTTGAGGACTACCTCAATTACTGGATCCACAGGCTCCTCCACGGGGAGTGGGGGTACCAGAAAATCCACCACGTCCACCATGAGTTCACGGCACCTATCGGCTTCGCAGCTCCATACGCACACTGGGCTGAGGTTCTGATACTTGGCATCCCCTCCTTTGTTGGGCCAGCCATCGCTCCAGGCCACATGATCACGTTCTGGGTCTGGATTGTACTCCGCCAGGTGGAGGCTATCGATACACACAGCGGGTATGGAGTTTATATTATTTTTCCTATCTTTGGAACGAACATACAACTATTGATTTGGTGTGGCATGCTTTTGTAATGATACTGTAGAGTGATATTGCAATGTTTTAGGTGGATGTCTTTGTTGCTTAGTGATTGATGTATTTTTTTTTGGTGGACACTGACAATGACTGCTGGTAGGTGGCCGCGAACAGAGTTTGTCTGCATAACTGATTGAGTTGCCTGAGAGTTCTTAGCCACCTGTTTACCGTTTAGGGTTTTCCTAGCAGTGATTTTTTTCTAGTTATATACTCCCTCCATTCTCTTTTGATAGTCCTATTTCATCTTGGTACAATGACCAAGAAGAAGTACCTTGCTTATCATCTCATTAATTATGACTCCTCGGTTTCGATGTTATCATATACACGCACCAATCTTTTTTCTAGAGAAGTTACTCTGCACGGGAATCGAAGGGCCATCCATACTGTTCCCAAGATGTCAACCTAAATATGACTATCAAAAGAGAATAATTCAATTTTGGAAATAAGACTATCAAAAGAGAATGGAGGGAGTACTTCTTTGGGAGGACCTGGTAATGAAGAAAGTATATAGCATGGATAGAATTGGCTGCTACTCTTTTGAGTCTTTGGTGGTTAATAAAAAACAAACTTACAGAATTTGAAGCTGTAGGTTAAAATTTCATAAATTTAATGGCTTGAGAATTAGAACAAAATGTTCAGTTTAATTGTTGTTACATACAGTTTTGCTGCACTAACAAAAGGATACGACCTATGAATCCTTAACAGAATGTTTCAAATGATCTTTTTTCACTACGAAGCTTAGTAGAAAAATCATTTTCTTCTTAATATAATGATACACAGCTCTCCTGCGTATTCGAGAAGAGTACGAGCTTAGCAAAATCTGACTAATAATGTTTATGCTCGCTTGTACATATGAAAGGGATCAACACCTAGGCACCTAGGAACAGAAAAATGTAATATATTGCGGCTTGGCAAATTTAGGATTCGCTGATTCATTGGTGCAGCTTCACTTGAATGACTCGTAGGTCTATCAGTGGGTCACGTAGAAACAATTGCTTGATTTGTATCTTATTGGATGGAAATTGCTTTTTCTTAGTATTATGATGTTGCAGTACATTGCATCTAGGTTTTCTTTTTGATAATAAAGTGGACACAAGTTACTCATCATGTTTCCTCATATTGTATTGGACTATTGGGTACATTTCTTGTCCTTCATTTTAGGTGGAGACAATGAAAAATTCTAGTTTCTCTATATATGATAGAAATTAACTACCATGTCACCAAGTCTAGAGTAACTCTTTGGATCGAGATCTACTAATATCAAACATATCATATGGGTTCTTTTTGCTTGCTCCATCTTTGTATACAATCCATTTATAACTACAAAATTGTTTTCCCCCCTGTATGAGATCATCTCAGCTAGGATGTACCTCAGTTTGTACTATTTTACAGCAGATATTCCCCCTGTCCATGACACCATGGCAGCTACTTTGTATTTGTGATCCTTACATGAGGAGAAACGTGATTAGTTTTATAATTTTGCAGCTTTGATTTCCCATTCACTCCGACGAAGTATATTCCATTCTATGGCGGAGCAGAATACCATGACTATCATCATTATGTAGGAGGCCAGAGCCAAAGCAATTTTGCTTCTGTTTTCACATACTGTGATTATCTGTATGGGACTGATAGAGTAAGTTTCTCCTTTTACACAAAGGCCAAAAGGCGGTACTAAGAAGTGATGGAAGTGTCAGAGTTCTGATGCTGAGCGCTTTGTTCTTTCAGGGTTACAGATTCCACAAGGCGTACCTAGCAAAGGTATTTTTCTACGTTGACAGCTTTGCCAAACATTTTTCTATGGTACCTTAGAAATAACAAGGGATTTTTAAATATTTAAGATTACTATATGCTAAATAAATTATTGAGTTGACTAAGTAGCTAACTTTTTTTTACGTGACCTCCCGGATGTAGCTGAAGGATCTTGGGCAAAATGATGGTGAGAAAGGAGATGGCAAGGGACTCAGCTATGCGAAATTGGACTAGATTGCTCGATACAGTGCCTCCTGAGTGTCTCCATGATCGATCGAGTTCACTGTGGCATCACGAAATGGGAGATCTGCCTGAGTTGGGCTGGGCATGCGTGGTGTTCTGATTTCTGAAACAGGCATTCAGCTTTCAGCTGCGTTGCCCTGTGTTTTCAAGTGTTTGTGAACTTCTATGGAACTTGTACGCTGACCAATAACAATGCAACTCTCAGATAGTCTTCTCATGGACGCATGCTTTGATTATTTTGAATTAATTGCTGTATAGTTCTTGAGAAACTTTGCCTTGGTGTCCCAGTGTTTCGCTTTTTAACTAGGTATTCAGTCCAGTTCTGAATAGTTAACTTCTGATGTACCAAATATTCTAAGTCGAGTTTTAACTAGGTATTCAGTCCAGTTCTGAATAGTTAACTTCGGATGTACCATGGCAAATTGAAACATTCTAAGTCTGGTTAACATTATTAACACTTTAAGACTTTATTCCACAGCCTCTTGGCCCAGATATGTGTATCAGCAGCATCCTGTATAACTCGCGTCCGTGTGGTCCTTTGTCGATTTCTGTTCTGATGGACATAAGTTTTCACACAGGGAGCTCCAGTTACAACTTACAACACTGAAAGCCTAATAAGAATAAACGTCCTCTGATGTTTCAAGTCCAAATAAGATTAAAATCTCACTGAGATGAATTCGGAATTCATAAGTATTCCCATCCACTAATATTATCCTCAACAGAACATCACAGTTAAATAGCATATCCCAGAATTACAGCTAAATATTGCATCTGAAGTAGCTAGAATTCGTTATAGTTTAGAAATAAAAAGCAAATGAAAAATAAAATTGTTCTTGACTTAGAGGGCCGTAAGTAAAAGTCATCTGAGGGGGTGTTCGTTTCCTCCCCTCTAAATTTTAGACCCATCACATCAAAGAGAATCTTATCATTTAGAAGTATTAAATAAAATCTTTTTATAATTTTTTTTTGACAGATGGGTGTTAATTCGCGAGACAAATTTAATGAGCCTAAATAATCCATAATTTGCCACAGTGATGCTACAGTAATCATCCACTAATCATGGATTAATATACCTCATTAGATTCGTCTCGCGAATTAGACCTGGGGTTCTGCAATTAGTTTTGTAATTAGACTTTATTTAATACTTCTAAATGACAAGATTCTCTTTGATGTGACCCCTCTAAAATTTAGAGGCAGGGAAACGAACACACCCTGAATTGCCCTTGGACGTCCTTCAGAAACGGCGTGGGGGGAAGCGATCCATGAGAGACACAGAGGGGCACTCATAAGCCATGTGGCCACGGCCACCACAGTTGTGGCAGATCATGAAGGCACCAGCCATGCAGTCACGGCTCATATGGCCAACCTGGTTGCAGGCACGACAGATGACGTCCCTGAAGCTGCCACGGAAGGGAGCACCACCCCCACGGAATGGAGCGCCGGCTCCACGGAAGGGAGGTGGCACACCCCGCTCACCCAATGTATCAGACTTGGGGCACTGACGGGCCAAATGACCAGCAACATTGCACAGGTTGCAAACAGGATCATTGGTGCAGTTGCGGGCAATATGGCCACTCTGCCGACAGTTGTTGCAGGCCTTCTCATTGGTGCATTCCTCATGAAAATGACCTGGTTTGTAGCAGTTGCTGCAAAGGATCACTTCTCCAGGTGGCACTGGCGGAGCAGTGCAGTCTCTTGCAATGTGGCCAGACTTGCCGCAGTTACGGCATATCCCTTCATTTGGGCAGCTGTTAGCCATGTGGCCAGGCTCTTTGCAGTTCCAGCAGATACCTTTGGAAGAACACTCAGCTGCAATGTGCCTGCAACATTAAAATTTTAGTCTGAAAAGCTATATCAGCTCAAAAGATGAAGATGCATGGCCATAAGGAATGCATTATGTATGGCTTAAGCTTCTAGGTCAGCGTAATTAATCATCTGACAAATAATAAAAATCAAATCAAATCTGAGATCAGGTCTCATGGAATAAGAGCCAAAGACAACAATGAATTGCTTACAGATGCATTGAACTTCATTAAACAAATAAATGAATGATGCTAGAAGTATCTTCCAGGATGACAAGAACATAAAAAATAACATAAGGTAGAACATGGGCTTATGCCCCTTGGGGAACATGCACCCCTTGTCCACACTACAGAGCACGCACAAGATGCCCCAGAATAGTTAAACTTAACCAAACAACACGAAATCCACACTACAGAGCACGCACAACATGCACCCCAGGAAGTTCTACAAGGTATTCTTATAACAACAGTGTTATTATAACACACTTGGGGTTCTTAAACATTTTCTGGATTTTCATCAGTAGGTCCGTAAATTCTCAAAAGTAGGCATCTGAATCCACGAAATTTTAAGGACCTCAGGTGCACTTTAATTTAAAGCACATGGTATGTACTAGTACTACAAGTAAAGTGCACTTGCTAGTAAATGAATGATGGAAAAACTCAACACTAGCAACATATAAGAGCATCAGTGTAAGCAGAATAATGGAGAGTTCTTACCCAGGAAGCCCACAGGTATGGCAGACAGCCACGCTAGGACACTCTCTAGCAAAATGCCCAGGACGCTTACAGTTGTTGCACAAATCATTATGAAACCTGCACAACAGACAGAGAAATAACCATAGGATACATAAACTTCCAAACGTCTGGATAATTTTATATTACAGCTTCACATAAATTGATTTGTAATTACACCATTCTTGTCATGACTCATGTCCAATTACAACCCTCGCACAGAGGTTGTTTCCTCTAAAACCATGCAAAAACATGAACTCATTCTTAAACCACTGTTACCATATTGTGTCACACTTCTCTTTACTAGAATTGCAGATAAATTAGAGTATTATCATGATCCAATATCAAGTGCCCTTTACTTATGCTGCACAAAGTGATTATAGTGGGATAACTCAAACCATTCACATCTAAATCAAACAAATAAGTTATTCTACCACAAGCACAAACTTAAACTTCGTGTAAAACCTGTTTACATAGCGTTTGGGCCAATATATACATGATATCGAGAGTTAGCAGTAATGCTTGGATGAACAATGTCAAACACTCATCCTGTTTGACTTAGGTAAGTTCAAACCTGCTCGGACCACGGCGGCTGTCCCTCCGATATGGTGCGTCACGGTATGAGGTGCGCTCGGTACGCATCCTGCGGTCCTTCAGCGGCGGGCTGCGGCTGCTCATCACGAAATCTTCCCTCTAAACTCCAAGCTCCAACCAAACTGCAACTCCACGCCAATCGGCACCTTCAACACTTCAACAAACACCACAACCTCTGCTCTTCTTCATTCCTGTCCACAGCAAAACGCCAAAACCAGACTGAGATCCAACCCTAGTCCCACAATCACCACCACCTTCACTACAGGATGCTCAAGTTCCATCACCCTCTCTCAAGTCATAGCATCGGGCAAGTGCGTTCTAGTCTTGAGTCTCCTCCAACGAAATATCCCATTTTTCCAACACACTACAACATGCCGTCAGATTTTACTATGTTTCTTTCAAAATTCCTCCCACTCCACCATCACCTTAACACGACGAATCCTTGCCAAAAAGTGCTTGATCAATTTCACACCGCTCCCGTCGCAAAAAGATCCCCACTCCAATCCTCTACGCTACAGACACAAGCGTCCGGGAAAAAACCTAGGGCCGCGAAACTACATAGGTAATAACCGCCAAAGGAGATGCAGCTTTGCATCTAATCCGACTAAGAAAGAGCAAAACAACGGAAATAGGTCTTGCAGCAGGATTCAATTCTTGCCGCGCATACTAGAGACGCAAGCGAAATCGACCAAGGCTAGGGCTTACCAAAAGGAGGGCGAATATCCAGCATGGGGACGCAGGAGTTCCAGATGCAACGCAGCGATGTCGCCGTGCAGCTCCGAGGGTGCTCCGGTGCAGTTCGCCGGAGGAGCACGGCGGCGACGTCGGAGACGTGTCCGGATTGGGGGGGATTGGTCCGAACGGAGCTTGCGACCAGGTCGAGAAGAAGGCGCAGATCCAGGCTATCCAGAGAGCGCACGTGTTTTTCGACCGTCCGATCGGCAATTAACGGTGCAGGAAAAGCGGCCGCTTGTGCGGAGAGCTAACGGGCCCCGAAACATCGAAAAAAAGGGGGGCGGGGGGGGGGGGGGGGATAAGCAGCAGATAGCTCTTGGGCTTTGGGCTTTGGGCTTGGGCCGAACGGAACAGAGAGTCAGAGATGCCGCTCGCCGCGTGCACCGCCGGCGGTGACGGCGGCGCGGCGGCGACTTGGACGCCGCCATTCTGCACCATCATGGCGGTCGACACGTCCGACTTCTCCTATCTCTCCTGCCCGCGCTGCGAACTCGCGCTCCCGGACGGCGCCGTCTCCTGCTTCGCCTGCGGCGGCGGAGGCGGAGGCGGAGGCGGCCAACCAGCCCCGACCCGCGTCTACCGCCTGCTCCTCTCCCTCGCCACGCACGACCGCGTCGTCCCCGTCGTCCTCTTCAACCGCGCCGCCCGCACCCTGATGGGCTGCCCCGCCGACGACCTCGCGCGCTTCTTCGCCGCACACCCGGGCTCGGCCCGCGCCGCCGCGGAGGCTCTGCGCGGGGAGATGTGCCGGGTGGTGCTGCGCGCCTCTGCCAGGAACAAAAGGAGCACCGGCGCCGCAGACGAGCGACTACGCGTCGTCTCCGTCGTCCCGCTTCGCGACAGTTTCCGCCCGATCGTCGACGCCCTCAGGACGCTGTACCCGCGCAGCTGATGCTCCTCGTTGCCGTAGTGCCACCATGGCACACAATGGCGTTAGGATTTAGAGGTTGGTACCACCATTCTGTTCGACGAAATGCTTGGTTTGTCTCAGATTATGAACCGACTTTCAAGTGCATTCTTCTTTCACTTGTCTGATTAAATTGCCTAGTTTCGTGTCCCTAACGTTAGTCCCAGCGATCACCATGTCCTCTTCAGATTTGAGCAAATTTTATATAAGATTATTCGAGCACCTAGACAAGAACATTTGGAAATCATCGTCGCAAACATCCTGAACTGTGGAAGTAGAAATGGCCAGGTGTGCGCAAAAACTTTAATTCTCCACAATGACTCGTGTTTTTAGTCCATCTCACTCAAATATTATATATACCTGAACTTGCATTTGCATCCAAGACTCGCAATGCTACTTTAAGTTCTGCTGTCTTAGCTCGCTGCTGCTCTGATTTCTTCTCAGCCATTTGCCATTTCGATCAACACCACGAATCCACAATGGTACAGTTGCATGCAGTGGCTGTGATAAGATTATCGTGAGATCAAATCATACTTTCCTATTGTTCCCTTGTTGCTCTGATAAGATTATCATGGAAGATCAAATCAAAGTCCCTATTGTCCCAGACATATAAGAAGAGGTTCAAATGTTCAAAGAACACTATAACTGAAATCCAGAACTGATATTACTTTGTTGACTATTCTATGCTCAAGCAGTGTTCACATTACTTTCTTCCCAGGAAGAAATCATGTGCTATATTTCAACATGTAGATGGGCTGTGTTTTTTCTCTGCTTCACATTTTTTCGTTGGTGTCGGCAAGTGAAGCCAAACTAAAGGGGGGTCCCGGTGTTCTGCTGTATATGTCAAGTGCCATAGAGGGGCCCGAGTATTAAAGATGCATATGCCATATAACTAATTGTTGCTCAAGATTATGAACATTTTAAGCATGGGTCCACAAAAATTTCATTGGGTTGGTCGTTCATAGGTGCATCTAATTTCGCTCCGAGTGTTACAGGAGTAGTGTCCACATGGATGCATCTGCAGGAAGCTAGATTCTCTAGATCTAGACCTCGATCATACTGATCCAATAGGTAAGACATGCAGTTTTAAATTTTCAAAAAAAAAAAGACATGCAGTTTAACACATTCCAGAAAACTTTCTTCACCAGTTACTATCTGCACAAGAGTCAAGAGATGATGTTTGCCAGTAGAATATAATAGTAAACCTCAAAGAAAAAGAGGCTACCAAAAAGCAGAATATTTGTTTTATCAGTTATCTTGTTAGAGCACTGCAGATTGCAGAATCAAGTGTGATCGGTCCAATTCAATCCAGTTCTAAGGACAACTGAACACCAGTTGCGTCGGGGGTTTCAGGCCATTGCAGCGAGCTGAACAGTCAGAAACTGAAGCTGATCATTCACCTTCAGAATTCAGAAAGGCAGTTTTCTGTGCGCTTGTGACGATGACATCTGAATCTCATGATTGGCCCTCCTGTGCAGCCTGTGACGATGAGGACGACACCAAGGAGCAGCCGTGCAGATGCATGCTGCGTCAACAGTTGAGCTTCAAGAGTTTGTCCTCGACTTTAAGCTCTGCCGCTTTGAGTACAATCTAACTCAGCATCGGTCCAAGTGTGATACACTAGCGAAGATCTAGTTGGTGCGAATCATATCTTTGAATTTTTGCAGTGCTGCTGGTGAGCGTACTGATTAGCCAAATGATCCAAGGTGTGAGCTACCACAAAGAGAAAGACCATCATTCAAGCTGAGGCGATCAGTGGTGTATCATTTTCAGTATGCCAGTGAACCGTGTGTCGGTAGTGATGGTGAACAGCAATCATGTGTATGACTTAAAATTGCACTGAACATGGAATTGTTTTTTTCTTTTTCAGCAAGTTAAGATTTTTTTTTTGGTGATGAAGCAAGTCATTTTCGTCGAATTTGTGCAATTTGCCGATAATTTGGACCGTCTGGGACACAAATGCCAAGCCTGATTAATGCAGGAAAGAACTTTCTTTTTTTTTACTTGGATCAAAAGGAAGGGGTGAGAAAAATTTACTAGATAATCAAATCTCAACCCTTTATTCTTTGCTGCTGGCGGGTAATAAACCCAAAGCGCGGCGTCATAGCATACTTGGCCGCCAGTGTGAAGAATAAACAAGGAGCATGGAGGCGTTCGCAAACCAAATGCTTACTGTTCCAGGTTCAGTTACTCAGTATTCACACGATCAGAGTTTGCGAACAACTCAAACCAAAAGTGTAGGATTCACGTAAGAAAGCGTGCGACGCATTTCTTGTGTGAGGGGTGACAGTATCCGAGTCCCTTGCGTTTTCTTATGGGGCCAAGATCATGTTCACTCGTAGTGCACTGCACTTGTTCATCCTGGGCCCCTAATCTCACAAATCTGTCCCCACTCTCTTCTTAAAAATGAATTCTTAACAACATTTTCCTACTCCGTGGGACCGTTACCATACAGGCCTCTGATCTCGCCTATAAAAAAAGCCTCTTGCAAACCGAAATTTTATCGATTTATCACACGCAACGCACACTAGATCACTAGGCACATCTAGCACTATCACCAGATGGCAAGGTCGGTGCAGCGGGCAGCTGCCCTTCTCCTGGCAACGGCATGCACGCTTGCTCTGCTCACGCTGCAGCTGCAGCCCTGCGCCGGCCAGCAGCAGCCTCCCTCCCCCGGCTACTACCCCAGCGCCACGCTCCGGCCGTCGTCCTTCTCCGAGGGCTACCGGACCCTGTGGGGCCCGCAGCACCAGACGCTATCGCCGGACGGCAGGTCCCTGACGCTGTGGATGGACCGCAGCTCCGGCAGCGGGTTCAAGTCGGCGCGGGCGTACCGGAACGGCTACTTCGGCGCGTCGGTCAGGGTGCAGCCGGGCTACACCGCCGGCGTCAACACAGCCTTCTACGTGAGTAATGCCCCCCCCCCCCCCCCCCCCCCTCTCTCTCTAAATGCAATGGTGAACACTGATGCTCCGCTGGGACATGGTGCTGATGAAATGCAATGCGTGGCTGCTGCAGCTGTCGAACAGCGAGGAGTACCCGGGACACCACGACGAGATCGACATGGAGCTGCTGGGGACGATCCCCGGGGAGCCGTACACGCTGCAGACCAACGTGTACGTGCGCGGCAGCGGCGACGGCACCATCGTCGGCCGGGAGATGAGGTTCCACCTCTGGTTTGACCCCACCGCCGACTTCCACCACTACGCCATCATCTGGAACCCCGACCAGATCCTGTAACTCTCTCTCTCTCTCTCTCTGCAGGAAGATGATGATCCGACAACACATTTCGTAGCTCGTTTTGTACGGTCACATGACCTGCAAGCCAGACGATTCACGATTGGTTCGCCTGCAGGTTCCTGGTGGACGACGTGCCGATCCGGCGGTACGAGAGGAAGACGGAGGCCACGTTCCCGGACCGGGAGATGTGGGCGTACGGCTCCATCTGGGACGCCTCCGACTGGGCCACCGACGGCGGCCGCTACCGCGCCGACTACCGCTACCAGCCGTTCGTGTCGCGGTTCGCGGACCTCAAGATCGGCGGGTGCGCCGCGGACGCGCCGCAGGGCTGCCGACCCGTGCCGGCGTCACCGTCGGGGTCGTCGGCGGCGCTCAGCCCGCAGCAGGAGGCCGCCATGCGGTGGGCGCAGCGGAACTCCATGGTGTACTACTACTGCCTCGACTCATCCAGGGACCACGCGCTCTACCCCGAGTGCTGACCTGTACTACCGCACCGCTACACACTGCAGAGCTGAGGGTCGTTGCAATTTGCAACTGCAGCTCCCAATCATATCCAAATCAAACGCGTGTCTAAGCGCAACTTAGAAGTAAAAAATAAACAGTGGAAAAGGATGCAAATTGCTTCAATCCGAAAGAAGTTATTAAGACATGGTACGAAAAAAATGAGTCCTGAATTTGGTCGAAAGGGTATCAAGAAGAACAAGTGAATGCCTGATGTTACGTCTTATAGTGATGTGCAATGATGATACTGGTACGATACAAACTGAAAATATCGGCATAGCAAGAAGCATCTCTAAAGTGTGACAGATTGCTACTCCCACCGCAAAATAAAAACAACGTTTTATTTTTTAATATATAATTTTACTATATATCTAGTGTACATCTAAATGCATAACAAAATATATATATTTAGAAAAACTCAAATGAATTATAATTTGATACGGAGGTAGTAGTTTGCTACTCCCAACGGCTGGGTCGATGTAGCAAGTCCAGTCCACTCCATGGAGCAACCATTCCCACCTATAATTCCTACTCTCTGTTTCAAATTATAGTTCGTTTTATCTTTTCTATATACACAGTTAATATCTAGGTGGATAGCAAATACAATGTATCTAGAGAGCTAAAACAACCTATAATTTGAAATGGAGGGAGTAACCATTTGTTCCCTTGATTTATGGCACAATGCAGCATCAGTAAAACTCCAGAACATGGAATCCCTGCCCTTGACAGTGATATATTGGAGCCTCTTACAAAATTGCACATCTTGGTTTTACACACCATTTAGCAAAAACTGTACAGAGCAATAGTGGTCTGTACTTGTACAACAAAGGGTTAGTGAATCGCCAATGTTTATTTGTTAGCATGCAAAGCTACCGCAAAACAAAGCTAAAGAATGAAGTCAATCGGTTTTCTCTGTTGTGCTACCTAACTGTGAAAACCTGCAGCTTCTCAGCACTTAAGCACCCAAGGTACCTCTCCCCAGTTGAACTTTCAGCAAACCTTAGATCAAGGATCGGTTGTCTGTGGGGCCTGAGATCAGTGTATGTCTGAAACGAAGGCAGCCGCCATGTCCGGACTCCGTACAGCGACTCATCACCATAAGCAAAGAGATGCTGATTGCCTCCACATGGTATGATTGCAGACTTTGACATTCGCAAGTCACTTACATTACCGCTGCAGGTTTGGTCCTTGGCAAAGGATGTTGTGGTGGCCCTCCTTAGGAGTGTATGGTGCCCTAGCTTTCCTGAACCAGTGGGTGCTGGTGATTGTGGTGTAATCGCTTGGGGTGTGGCGCTATCATCTGGCAGCTCAACTTTCGGGCGGTAGGAAGCCACCAGGAGATCACTTGATGGAGGGGCGCATGCAAGAGAAATGCAGACCCCTTGGTTTTCCATCCCACTTAGCAAATTTGGCCTGAAAAGAGCCCAAACTTGAACATTGGAACTACAAATAACCAAATCCAACGTTTCAAAGACCATGAGAAGCACATCAATTGGAACTGTGTATGGACTTTTCAAACTAAAGCATACCTGTCTTCACCACCATCAACATCCCAAATGCAGGGTCCTATAGAAGAAGCAGAGAAAACCTTTCTGGAACCACTGCCATCTACAGCAGAGCGGATTGTATGGACTGGGTGTGTGGATAAACCCATCATACAATGCAAAGGTGCTGAAGTTTGACGAATATCAAAGACCAATAGCATCCCATTCTGAAATTTTTTTTATAGAAGAATTTCTGTTCAACCCTCCAAAGTGCACAAAAAGCTTAATAAAATCACAACAGCATACTGAAAAGTCAACCTGTAACCCAGTATAAAGATGAGTCGAACTAGTATGATCCCCTGAACAGGACCAACCAGGAGCCTGAAGGATATTGAAACATAGAAGATTAACAGGTCATCATAAACAATTTCACGTTTTCGCTGATTCTCTTACTTAGTAACTGCAACACATATTCACTAATTCACCTACTTAAGCAATTTCACATTTTCCATAGTTTAATTTAAAGAAAAAAGTATACATGTCTCTGTCAAAAACAAGTGCTCTGGCATTTTCCATTTTCCACAGTTTAGTTTAATATTCTGAAGGTTAAAGTGCTTGCCCTAAGTGATTTTCTGATATCCAAGAGCTAAAGCTACAACAACAGAACAAACAGAAACAGAACAGACCTGCAGATAGCCAGCCTTAAATAACAGAAAGGACCATCCATAGTATTTAAATACTTTAGGAAGAAATATATGCAGGAACAAACTTTTGGTAGCAGTTTTTGAATCAGCAGAAGAAGAGCATAAAAATACTTGCAAGTTTTGTGAAATTGCAAAGGTTAAAGAATCACCGGTAGATTGTATTGAAGGACAACATTGTTGGTTGCCATGCTGAGACATAAAACATAAGCACAAAGGTCAGATATCAGAGTAAATGTTAGCAAGACAATAGTGAGATAAAAAAACTCACACTTTATTTACAGACCTGAAAAGAGACAACTTCCTGCCTAGTGATGCAAAAACAGCATGCCCCCTAGGCAGTATACAGATGTCCCTAATAGCTTTAGTATCAGGAGGGAGGTCGATTTTCTGCATTCCCTGTCTAGCAAACATGCTGATCTGTTGAAATAAAGAATTCAATTGCCAAAGGTCAATAAGCAACCAAAATTTGCAGTAAAAAGCATAATTCACCTGAATTCAATAAGCAAAAGCATCTGTTTAGACATGCACCTTTGTCAGGATGTGTTCAGCACCAACTCCAGGTCCCCTTCCAGAAGTGAGTATAACCTGACTTGATGCATCTATGCCCATGACCCGAGCTCCGTCAACCAAAAACTCATTCTACAAAACATAGATGTTGATAGAGTCAATGAATGATAAGGTTCCTTCATAGTTCTACTGTTATAGACTGTGTGATTGAAGTTGGAATGACAAGTGGCTGGCATATGCTTCATAAGTAATAGTACACAGGTATAGCTAAATTAGGCCGCATAGCCAAATGGAACCAGAAGATAAATCTCAACATAGCAACATCAAGTATAACAGAAAGAGGTAATCAGATTGCACTAAAAACAGACCTGGAGAACGAAACTGCACAGATTTCTATGGTCAATGTCCTCTGTAAGTGAGGCAATTGGCTCTGCATCTGGCGTTCCATCTGATGTCAGCTCTGTCATTTTCTTCAAAATTGATTGTAAAAAATGTTAACATGGAAGCTTTTATTACTATGACTAATTGTTAAAAATTGAGCGTTACTAGTGCTCTACCTGTTTCTTCGAGGTTGATTCGTATATTACATTTTGGTGCAACATAATCTGCCTCTACAGGTAATACAAGGAAACATAAAAGGATTAATTATGGCCCTCTATTGAGCGTGTAAAAGATTTATGCACAGAAATATTGCTCAATTTAGTTTAAATACATCAGTAAGGGTAACCCTACTTTTTGTGCAAGTACCTTATGCTCTTTTATCTCCTCAAGTAACTTTGCTTGCTGCATGGAAACATAAAGAACGCATAAGCTTTGGGAAAAGATATGCAACCTGTGGTAATTGCTAAAGGACAGAGTTATACTATTATCAGGTTCAAGTAAAAATGCAGATGGTACAAAGAAAAGGGAGCTTACTTGCTTCTCAAGAGATTCATTTTTCTCTCTCAACATCAATACTTGCTGCATAAATCAAATAAGCATCACTAGATGGTCACAATACCTTCAATGAAAAGTAAAGCGTAACTAACCGTTTCAAGATCATTATTGGGAACAGCAATCTCTGGTACATAGAGGTTGATAATGTTGTTTTCTTTATATCTCTTGCCACATTGAGGACACTAATAAGTATACAAATAATGGATCTGATTAATCAGAAGGATTCAGCCAAATAACATTATTATTCTGATACAATTAAATAGGCAGCATACCGGTGCTTTTTTCTTGCCGCACTGTAGCAACCACCTCTCTAGGCAGTATCGGCCATAGACATGCCCACAGGGAATGCAACTAGATGTGGCATATCACACAGTTAGCAATTTAAGACCCTCCACTCATAATGATTTGAAAATAAGCAGGTATGTGCAACTAAATCAGCAAAAGTCCAAAATCCTAACACATAATAAGTGTAATTTTTTATCCTTAGCAATTTTCTAAATGCCTAATTGATTAGAAAATAATAATAAAACCCATGGACCTTGACATGCTTCCTGCCTTGATCAACCATAATTCACAGGCTGGTGGATTAATGGACCCAGGACATTCGGTTCCATACTAGTCATACAATTACCCTTTTCTGGCATAACAGTTACTGGTACAGATCGTAAACTTAATGCTATTTCTTTTGTCATATTCCTAGCGTTCAATAAATTTGCCTATCAGGCAGAGTGATATGCTCAAATAATCTCCAGTGAGTCAATACACTTATGTTCAGAACAAGAGACTTCTAAAACACATAGCAACTGTACACTCATAGAAATCCTCTCATACTACACCCAATTATAGAGCTCGTGATTCCGAAAATTATGGTTTCAGTTAATCCACGGTGGCATGAGATCTGAAGCATAAATTACAACTGGTTAGAAGCTATAGCAAGCCGATTCCGAACATTATGGTTTCGGTTAACTCACGGTGGCATGAGATCGGCAAATTACGAGAAGTTCAGGGCCACACGAGACGGCAAGTTTGTTCGCAAATCAACGAAATCAATGTAGCGTACAATTCCTCCTCACCTCACGCGATGCGCGCCGTCGGCGGTCCACGCGAGCATACAAATGGGGCAGCTGGGAAGGTTCGGCCCCTCCGCCTCGCCTCCGCTCGCCACTGCCTTACCCTCCGTCGCCGAAACCCTAGCTTCCCCACCGCCACCGCCACGCCTCCTTGGACCCTCGCTCTCCTCCTCCTCCTCCTCCTCCTCCTCCTCCTCCTCCTCCTCCTCCTCCTCCTCCTCGCTCTCCTCCTCCTCCTCCTCCTCCTCCTCCTCCTCCTCCTCCTCGCCCCCTTCCTCATCCGAGCTGGACGAGCTCACTAGTACCACAGTAAGACGGGGCCCCGCCCGCCGCGGCCGCCTCCGCCGGGAGCCCGACCCCGACGGCATTGCGTGGCCGAGCCTCGCCGAGAATGGGGGAAAGAGGAGAGGAAAAATTTTGGAAGCAGTGGCGCCGGTCGGTGTGGTGAGAGAGCCCGAAAAGGAGGTCGGCGCGCACGAGTCTGAAAATCTTATGGGCTCTCCACATGGGCCGCAGAAACAGCCCACGGAGAGAACGAATCGACTCCCTCCCGCGGCAGCATCAGCGCGGCAGGGTGAGGCAGGCGCGAGGCGCGAGGCGCGTTTCGTTTAGTACCACCACGCTGCCTCACGCAGGGTGGGATGAGGGAGGAGGCTACATAACCATCGCCCCTGCCCTCGTTCCAACATACTTACCTGGACGGGGTCGACGGGCGATCAAGAAGGCCCGTGGCCTAGGTCAATGGCCCACATTGCACTTGGTGGGTGCGTTGGTCTACCATCTCCCCAAGTGGGAGAGTGGACGTCATAATTTGTGGTAGAGGGGGTACGCGTTCGCGCGGCCCCCGCCAATTCTGAAAATTAAATTTTGGTCCAGTATGTTCTTATAAATTGGGCTTATAAATATTGTAGCTGGGCTAGTGGAGGCGTGTGCATAGGGGTTCTCAATCAAAGAATTTTTTTAAAAAAAGGGTTAAAAAGAAATTAAAATTTGAAAAAGGGTGCCGGTTTGGAATATTTCGAAAAAAGGGGTCTCCCGTCCAATGAAAGGGCGGGATAAGAGTTGCCGCCCACCCAACGGGCGGGGGGAGGAAAACCTCTTCGCGAAAATAGCCAACATCCCGCCGTTCCAACGGGCGGGGGTCTTCCGAGGGACGTCCCGCCCTCCAGCCGTTGCAACGGGCGGGGGACCTCCCGCCCAGCGGGTGGGACGTTCTGGCGAGGGGCATCCCGCCCCCCAACGGGCGGGAGGTCGCCGGGAGGGGCAACCCGCCCTTCCAACGGCCGGGATGTCTCCCCACCACCTATTTAAGCCCCCCCACCCCCTAATTCTCATAAAATTCATCAAAAATCAACAAAAAAGAAAAGGAGGAGAGGAGAGGAGGAGAGGAGAGGAAGCGGCGAAGCCCTGTCCACACGTCGGTTTGGAGGTATTATAATCGTATAATTATTAATTATTTTTTACGAATATTTGTTAGAGTAGTTATACGTAGAATTCAGTATTTTTAATAGCTTTTAGAAATATTTCTTAGGGTAGTTCTGTTATAAATAGTTTTTAGTATTTTCAATTGTTTTTAGATATATTTCTTAGAGTAGTTATATTTTGAATAGTTTTTATAATTGTAGTAGTTTTTAGATATATTTCTTAGGGTAGTTATATTTTGAATAGTTTTTATAATTGCAGTAGTTTTTAGATATATTTCTTAGGGTAGTTATATTTTGAATAGTTTTTATAATTGCAGTAGTTTTTAGATATATTTCTTACGGTAGTTATATTTTGAATAGTTTTTATAATTGCAGTAGTTTTTAGATATATTTCTTACGGTAGTTATATTTTGAATAGTTTTTATAATTGCAGTAGTTTTTAGATATATTTCTTAGGGTAGTTATATTTTGAATAGTTTTTATAATTGCAGTAGTTTTTAGATATATTTCTTAGGGTAGTTATATTTCGAATAGGTTTCAGTATTTTGAATAGTTTTTAGAAATATTTTGTAGGGTAGTTCTGTTATAAATAGTTTTTAGTATCTTCAATTGGTTTTAGATATATTTCTTAAATTAGTTATATTTTGAATAGTTTTTATAATTGCAGTAGTTTTTAGATATATTTTTTAGGGTAGTTATATTTCGAATAGGTTTCAGTATTTTGAATAGGTTTTACAAAAAATTTGTTAGGTTAGTTCTATTATAAATAGTTTTTAGTATTTTCAATTGTTTGTAGGAATATGTCTTACGGTACTTATATTTTTCATGTAGATATGGTGCAGACACCAGAGCTCCTTGACGCGCACATCGACGAACGGCACAGGTCGTACCTGGCTGCGGTGGAGGGGCAGGAGCTTCACGAGTTGCGCCCTCGTGTAGCAAAGGAGTTGTTGCACCTGGACGACCGCTGGCTTGACAGGTGATACTTTATATTTTTTTACGAAACTAATGTATAGCGTGTAAGATAATTGTAACCACAATGCAAAATATACAGGTTACGTGAGGCTGGTTTGCTGCCACTCGCACGTATGCTTCAGGCCGGCGACGGCCAAGACGGTGGCGCGAAGAAGCGGATGCAGCTGGACCGCTCTCTACTTGCAGCGTTGGCGGACAGGTGGCGTCCGGAGACGCACACGTTCCACTTGCCGTGCGGGGAGATGGCCCCCACGTTGCAGGACGTGTCGTACCTGCTCGGGCTTCCCATTGCGGGTGAAGCTGTTGGCCCGGTTGCCGTGCCACCTTTCTGGAGGGCGGAGCTGCAGGAGCGGTTTGGTTCAGCGAACCCGCCACTTGTTGTGAATGTACCTGATTTGCCCGGCCCCGCCAAGAGTTGGGTAATACAATTTAGGGTACGTCCAGTTATTTTTTATTTAATTTAATTGAATCATATGTGAGTATCTCTAAGTTTTGAACAAATATATTACAGGCTCAGGATCTGCACCCTCTGGCTGGGCAGTACGAGGTGTCACGATACCTGGAGGCGTATCTGTTATGGTTGTTCGGCTGGACTCTTTTCTGCAACTCTACCGGCAATTACATGGACAAGATGCTCATGCAATACGCGCGCGCGATTGCGGATGCGGAGCCGGGCCAGATACCTGGGTGGAGCTGGGGATCGGCAGTGCTTGCTGCGACGTACCGAGGTCTTTGCCAGGCCTGTTTGAAGACGGAGAGGACTGCCGTCATCACAGGCTGCCCACTTCTGCTGCAGCTATGGTCGTACGAGCGATTCGCCATAGCACGTCCCCTAATCAGCGAGGAGCCTTGTCCACCCGAGATGTACGGGATGTGGGACGAGGATAGCCCCACGATGGGTTCGCTTTGGACAGATCGACGGGTAAGTTCTTTTAAGCTCTTTAATATACTGTTGTACGTTTCTGTATACGAGGAGTACCGATGCAGTTGTGTAATTTTTTCAGATGAGCTGGGCACATCAGCAGGTCCGAAAAGCATACCCTCAGTTCGTGTCCGAATTTGATCGGATGCGGCCACAGGATGTCATCTGGACACCGTACACCGCTGCGGCTATCCAGACACGTGCGCCGCATGGGTTGTCTTCCCTCTGCACGCGTGACGAGGAGTACTGGCTGACAAAGGCAAACCTAGTGTTCGATATTCTCATCGAGCCATACTGCGTCGAGCGTGTGATGAGGCAGTTCGGGCGACGACAGCAGTTTCCTCTCGTACCTCGAGCGTTCCAGGCCGTGCCGCGCAACGTATACGAGTAAGTTTGTGATAACTCGTTTTGTATTACTTATATATTCGTTATCATAAAGCAATGTTGAATTTCAAATATTCGCAACAGATATTCGCGCAGGGGATATCATGCCAACGAGGTGAACTGGGTCGTCAAGATGCAGGAGCACGTGCAAGGGTGGCTTCACGCACGTGACAATGTGTGGGACGAGTGGCACCCACACACGGACGCGTCATACGGCGCATACCTCCGCTGGTACCTCCTTCGCACGCGTCCGTACGTCACTGTTTCACGTATTCAGCACCAGCCGACCATTTCGGACACGTATCCCTCGTACCGTGATCAGGACCAGCGTGGCGCGGTACGTATTTCGCAACTTGAATTATTAAATTTTTTTTCTAAAAGATTGATACCAATAGTAATCTGCATCCCATTACGTATGCAGATCGATCTGATCAACTTCGCGGAGGTCGAAGCTACATCTCAGATCACGTTGATTGAACGTGGAGTGCGTGTACCGGAAGCACAGTACAAGGACAGCTTTCGTAAGATTCAAGATAGCTTGACGCGAGCGTTACGTGCACTGACGTGTCACGGCAGAGACGACGTGGGGACCTCCAGTTCATCTCATGCGTCCGCCCACGTGTACACAGCTGGCCCGTCGACCTCTACAGCACCGCACGCAGCGTCCAGCGGTACTGCCGCTAGTTCAAGCTGTAAGTCTTTCATAATTGCCATTTCAATCACCTTTGATTTACACGACTAATTTCATTTCTTTTTGTAGTCATACACTCGACGGCGATGGGACTTCCTCCTGCAAGAATGGAGCCTCAGACGTTTGGCGCCTATGCTCCAGGAACGTCTCTCCCGTCAGGCTCGAGGCCAGCTGCACCGTACTCTCATGGCTATGCTCAGCATGCATGGTCGACGGGAGCTCCTGCATACGGTGGTCCATTCGGTGTGCCGGACTGGGACGACTGGGAGGGCGGCTCCGCCACTTGGTCGGAGCTGGTGGGCGGCGGCGCCGGCCCTGACATCATTGATCCATCCCAGACGTATGACGCTCCAGGTGCACAGTCGCAGGATGACCCGTTCACGCCAGCACCTCCTCCGCCTCGTCCTCACCGTGCTCCAGATGCATTTACGTACTCGGAGGACCACATACGCCGACGGCCTAGGACTAGGGGCGGGAGGGCCAAGAGAGCGCGAGGTCCGGGACATGTGGAGTAGATACTCCTGATTTGGTGAACCTTTTATATTTGAACTGTTTTTGTATGATACTATTTTCTTTTTAATCGGTTGATCTATCGTACTGTCGTAATATTCGGATTCTACGTTGCAAAACGTTATCGTTTAACCATCTTCATACGAATTTTAGATAGAGCAATTTTCTTCGTAAAATTGAATTAAAATTTTATATGTATACAAAAGAGTATGGCGAATCAATATTGCATTTGAAAACAGTCTGAATTTCAAATAGATTGTAAATCATAAATTCCAAAGGAAAATAACAAAAAAATAGCTCTCAACATCCCGCCCACTGGCCGGAATGCCTCCCGCCCTCTGGCCGGGCGGGATGCTGCCTCAGGGACCCCTTCGCGAATAAGAAACTTTCTTATTCGCGAAGGAGCCCTCGGGAGAGGCCTGCAAAAAGCTTTTGGAGCATCCCGCCCTCTGGTTGGGCGGGATGTCCCCGGCCCCACGCCTCCCGCCCGATGATCGGGCGGGAGGCACCCATTTTTTAAATTTTCCCAACTGCCACCCTTTTTTCGAATTTTAATTTTTTAAAAACCCTTTTTTTAAAAAAATTCCTCAATCAAAGCTGATGAGCCCATGAACTCCGTCGGAAGATGTTGTTGGGCCGTATGGATCGGTAAATAGAACAGCGGCCTCCTACCAGCCTTTTCTCTTTTCTGATTCTTCAAAAAAGACAAGTGTTCGAGGACCACTCTTTTCTGATTCTTCACCTGAACAGAACCGCCGCCGCAGACGACGCACGGCGAGGGGAGGCGAGCGGGGATGGCGAGGAGCGTGTCGTACGTGTCGGCGGCGAAGCTGGTGTCTATGGCGCGCGGCAATCCCCGCGTCGCCATCATCGACGTCAGGTATGCCTGCGGGCCGTCGCCTGTGCTGTGCTGCCCTACGCCGCGCCGATTTGGAAATCGGAGGCCTGAATTTTGATTTTTGCCCTCTCCGTGTGATTTTGGGGAACGGATCGGAAACGGAAGGGACGATGAGAGGAGCTACCAGGCGCACATCGCGGGGTCGCACCACTTCGCCAGCGGCAGCTTCGCGGCGCGGATGCCGGAGCTGGCGCGGGCCGCCAGCGGCAAGGACACCCTCGTCTTCCACTGCGCTCTCAGCCAGGTACCAGATCCGCCGCCTTCGTTTCTCTCACTTCTATCCGAAAGTCCGCACCCTGCCTTTACCCCGTTCTCTATACATACAGGGGAATCTGATTCCCTCGACAATGCTGCTCAAGGAACGTTGGTTTGATTCACTTATGCAAATGGAAAATTATATGTGTTGTTTGAGGCACAAATGATTCATGATTGTCTGAAGCACAGTAGAGGCGTGGATCTTCCTTGGGAATCAATCGTACTATCATTTTACCTTATGCTTAGATGTCCACCAGACTACAGAATTGTTAAGCAGCAACAGCTTTGGTGATGCTAAATTTGTTCTCGTGCTTGTTCTCCACATATTCCTTCCTCTGATTAAATTAATTGCCCTACCTTTGTAATTTCGTTAGATTGATCATATTAGCCTGCATAGATAGTAAACCTATATATGCACCGCTCTGGCCTGCATAGTAGACCTCTATTTGCACTGCTTTGTTCAGGTTTTCATGTTTTGGTCAAAATTTAGTTTGGAACACAAAAAGTTTAGCTGTGCCTAGCTAGGAATAACAATACAAATTCAGCTAAGGGCTTTTCGTGATTGAGTTGGATTAGGATTTGGAATCTTCATGTGGGAGGTATCTATGAAAATTTGCTATCCAGAGGCATTTCTTTTTTTCCCCATTGGATGGTTGTGCTAAATGACCTACTAATCATTTTTCTTGGAGGAAAAACATAGCGAGTTTTTTTTTCACAAGCAACACAGGGAGTTATAATTAACATGAGACATTAAAATAGAACTTCTTTTGGCTTGTCAAGAAATGTGTGTGAAATTGCAGATGATGGCTTTTTTTACTTTTAGGATAGACATACATACTATTTTAACTTTTATATAGCTAGAATATAAGGCTTATGATGTTTCGCTTGCCCTGATGTTGCTGATTATTATGTCCATGGCTCTGCTAAACATCCATTAATGGCCAGACATTATCTGATCAAATAGTTGACCAATTGAATAGTCTATCTAACTCACTAATCTCATCTTCTAGCTCTACTTCTGCCTTTAGCAGTTCATACTAGTGCCCATTCAATATTCTCCCAGATTGTGTAGTTCTGCAGCAGCCGCTATTATCTGATGGAAGGAACAGCAATGCAACAAATCCTGATTTATCTGTGTTCCTTATCTTAGTCTCTATTTTATATCCAAGTCTTATCTTCAGTCCATTGTAGGGATTATCTGTAAATAATCTTTTCCCTTGCTAACTCTTGTATCACTGCACTCTAGGTGCGAGGTCCAACATGTGCTCGGATGTTCTCGGACTATCTATCAGAGACCAAGGAGGATTCAGGGATAAAGAACATCATGGTACTGGAGCGCGGTTTTAACGGATGGGAGGTTTCAGGGCAGCCTGTTTGCCGCTGCACCGACGCTCCTTGCAAAGGGACGTGCTCTTGACCACACAAGTTCCATCTCTCAGGCCTTCAACGATCGGCATGGTCTCCGTTTCTGCTCTCGCTTACATCGCCTCATTGAAATTGTAACACACGACACAGCTCATTGGGTTAGCTGGCAATGCCAATTTGTGGGAACTTCGTTGCATAACTACCACCGTGCTGTCAGATACAATACAGTACTACAGTACAAAACACTCCACGATACTGATTCATTTCAGATTGGCTGCATAGTGGAAACTGTTTTTGCTTCCGCCTGTAGTTCTGTGCATCAAATCTCTATGTATGATTCCTACACCGATTGCAAAAAAGCCCTCGGACTTTAGAGAAATCAACCCGTAGTCTGGCCTTCTCTTTTTAGTAATTTTGCGAATAAAGTCACGATGTTTTTCAAAATCAACCCGCAGTTCAATCTTTCTGGTTAAAAAGATTTGCAAAGAAAACCTTACATTTTTATAAAATCAACCCGTCATCCTAGTTCTCTCTCAGGAATTGTTTTAGGAAGACCTTTGGATTTTAATTAAATAAAACCACAACTCGTTCTATCCGTTACTTCTGCATAAGCAACATTAAATGTACAATTGGAACACCAAAATGCGTTGAAATCAAAAGTTGTTCAATATTGAATTTGAAAAAAATTCAAAAACTAAAACTTTATTATAGAGCAAATTTTAAAATTCAAAACGCTTTCGCGATTCATTTGCACAAATGCTTGCGTGCGATCCGTCGTACCTACACTATGGATACCAAAACGTCTTCAAATTAAAAGTGTTCAATACAAAAGTTGCTCAGAATTTCAAAATCTACAACTTTATTATATACAGTATAATTTTAAATTCAAAGCGTTTTTATATTTCATCCGCATAAATATTTACGTAAGATCCATTCTAGGACACCGAAACGTCTTTACATCAAAAAGTTTTGAATACAAAAATTGCTCAAAATTTCAAAATCTAAAGATTTGCTACACAACAAATTTTAAAATAAATGATTTGTTGTTGATAGCCCACTGTCAAAGAAGACCGGCCGTTGAGGTGGACGACGGCCGGAGGAGATTTGCCCACCTCAACGGCCGGTGTTCTCGTCGCCCATCCCCAGCCTCCGCCCGCTCGTGCCTCTGTGCAGACCGAGACGCCCCGCCAAGGTGATTATCTCTCAAATCTACAATCCCCTCCATCCTCTATTTGAACATCTCGTCTCGTACTGTCAGATTTCTTGCTATGATCGATTGCCCCGATACTTCTACTAGCTTTGCAAGCCTGTTGATTGTTGCTCCATGTAAGTATTCCCAGACTTTAATTTAGTAGACCTCTTCATCCAGTTCAACATTCTTTTCTTACCGAATTACCTCAACTCGTGGAGGATTATGCAGCCTAATTTAGTAATTTTGTCGCTAGAACGAACTCATGCGAGCTAGGCATTTACTACAAAACCCGTCCATCTAATCGATGACACTGGCATATCATCAGTTTTCTATATATACTCGGTCAATATTGGATTGGAGCATGAACTTCATGTTTCTTGTGGACACGACGAGGTGATGCACCTGATGAACCATGCTAACTTAAACAATCACCATGCTTTCATTTCTCTCCAAGTGTCCATGCATGCTCCATAGTGCTACTAGCTTGGCGATCGACAATGCAAAGATTCTGTTCCATGCATGTACAATATTATCAAATGTCCTGCGAGCTGCATATTCCTCCCCATCCCGTGCATGTACCCCCAAAACTTTGTTATATATAGTAATACTAGCAACAGACAGAGAAATACAACTATGCATTTTTTCGGTAATACCTAAGAAACTTGCATGTATTAGTTACTTTACAAAGTGACTTATAACAGCAAGGACACTAAACTTACTTGATGCTTTTTTGTATTTCAGAAATCAGTGGACCCTTGTGTCATCTCGCCACGCAAGGGTACCTTGGAAAGGCAGCAGCACTGGCACATTCCTCGACATCATCATGGTATTGACCCAAGGGTAGAGATAGAACACCAAGTGCTGGAAGTGAAGACAAACTTGATCCAATGTCGGAGGAAAATGTTAGCTGCTCAGAGGACAATGTTGGACGGTCCAGTGTGGATTCTGTGTCTGGGCCAGGGAAGGAGCACGTTGTTGATAGCCCACTGTCAAAGAAGACTAAGAGTATGGAGTACTATGTCAAACGCATATATGAGTGCATGATTGAAAGGACTAGGTATGGAAGGAGTGCAATCAGCCGTGAGCAAGAGGAGGTTAGAGAAATGCTGCAACTTGTAGAAGAGGATGGTGTCCCTAATGGGTCCGAGCTATATTTTATAGCTACTGAGCTATTTAGGTCACGAGCACGACTTGCAGCTTATAGGAGCATTAAGACTGCAGAGCACCGAATTGCATGGCTCCGATGGACTTGGGATAACATCAAGAAGAAGTGAATCAGTGATACCGGTCCATGGATACTTTGAATTCATTTGCTTTGGCACAGTACTGTGAGTTAAATGTATCCTTGGCCACATGATTTGCCATAATATATGTGTTGCGAATTTGCGACTTGCACTTTGTTAGACCATATCTTGTAACTTATGTTTCATGTATGTCTATGTTGATGGGCCTTGGTACTTATTCATATAAATTTGTATTATCGTACTTGATCATTATTATGCCAAAATGCACTGTTATGTCGTATGAGCATGCATTTAGTGAATGACAGTGTGAATTAATTTACAGCTGTAGCTCTCCTGGAAGAATGAGGTGGTTGTTAAGAATTCAAGGTATCACCTACTCTTCTAGCTAATTGTTTTCACCAAACCAGTGCTTGCTACAAGTTAACCATAACTTATCTTTTCCTTGTGCAGGTTATTCAAGCTCCTATTTGGTTGTTCAATTACTGATCCTCTACTGATCTCCTACTGTTCCTATTTTCCTGGTGCAGGTTATTTTTCCTTGTTCCTATTTCTGCTTACTATGTTCAATTACTGATCCCCTACTGTTTATATTTGAATTCGTGTGCTTATATGGCTGTGTAATTTAATTTTGCAACCTGTAGGTCTCCCTAAAGAATGCGACCTCTAAAAATTCTAGCAACACAAGCCACTCACAATCAGATTTGGGCGATGGGTGGTCTAACTGGTGGAACATGGGTGCAGCTATTGGTGTGTTAGCAGCGCATGCATCTTCAAGCTCAAGTGGATGTGGAGTGAAAGATGGACCCTTGCCCTTGCATGAGTTGACAGGCTGTCGATGGGTAGCTCAACCTTGCAAACAGTAAGAAATGCTACAAAGATTTCCGTCTTCATCATGCTTTATTCAAATTGTTGCATGCAACCTTAGTGGCGGTGCACGGGCTAAAATCTACACGGCTCACACCCCTCCTGTTACCTCAAAAAGAAAAATCTACACGGCAATGTGAATCAATTGTGGCGTTAGGGATGTTCCTATGGGCATGTGGCACAAGACAATGTCAAAGACAAATGTCAGATAGAGCAGGAAGTTCAGTGAAGTGTTAGATGTTGTGGTCTCTTTTGCGCATAGGATTATTAGGCCGGGGGATCCAACATTCAGATTAAGTCAGTTCTCACCATATTGTGATGGGTGCATATGAACTATAGATGTAACTCATATTATGGTGGCAGTCCCTGAGCACGCATATGATGATTTCATAAACAGAAAAGGGTTCACCAGCCAAAATGTCTTGGCCGTGTGTGTCATGGACATTTGTCGCTATGGGTAAGAAGGGTGCCGCCCATGACACGGCTGTTTTTAGGGAAGCGGTGAACAGTAATGACCATTTCCCACATGTTTGGGAACGGCAGCTACCTTACAAGGACGGGTGAAGAAAATGATCCGGCAACAGATTGGTTAGCGGCTACTGCCAGTGATGATACTGCCACTGCGTGATTGGATTGCAGCTGGGCTTTATGGTTTGGTGTGATTGGTAAACATTTTTGAGCTGCTATGTAGTGTGTAAGGTCACGACTGATTTGTTGTTGCTCTCACCTCTGTTATCAAATGGATTAGGTGATGGCTCTGATCTGCGCTGCCACTGAATTCTGTGCATGTGTGTGATAAGTATTGGGAGGTACAACATCATGCATTTTGCGGCTGTAATTTTTCTCCACCATTTGAATTGCTGCACTAGCGAGCATTTGAATTGTTGCAGCAGTTGCAGCTGCTGCCTTGGCTGGCTGCTGAATGGCTGCACCAGCTGCTGTTCGCTGGCTGCCTCTGAATGGCTGCTTCATTCGTTCGGGAAAAAAAAATGAATATCGTATCACCGTGACTTCCTCTTTCACATCCAACTCTCGCTGCATCCTCTGGTCGCTTGCCCATTTGCTAGGATCCGAAAGTCAACGCTTCACCAAAGAAATGTTACAAGAATCCTTTTCCCCCAGAGGGAATTTTACAAGAAAGTCTTTCTACCAAAGCTCCTCCAGGCCCTCAACGGAACGGCGAACAAACTTTAACACAAAACTAAACTTTTGGCGTGCAGTACCAAAAGGCACCAAAAATCTCTTGTTCTCCCCTGATTACTGAAACAGCTGGTTATCTTAAAAAAAAACACTCTGGAATCCACCCTCGTCTCCCCGAAGAAGACCGGGGAGGCAGGGAGCGCGTGCTGGGCTCGCTCGACCCGCTGCCCACCACACGCCTGCGACTGCGAGACCGAGACCGAGCCCCAGCCCGGCGCTGCGCGCCGTGCCGTGCGCAACAAGCTGATCGGCAGCCGACCACCCACCCGCGCGGCCGCGCCTTTCCCCTTCCGCTTCCGCCTCCGCCTCCGCACGCGCCAGAATCCAGATCCCACCAGACCCCGACCCGACCCCATGGCCTTCTCGCGCCTCCTCCCCTCCCGCGGCCGCCTCCTCTCCGCCCTCCTCCACAACCCGGGCCCCATCCCCATCCCTACCCCGAGCGGCGCCGCCGCCGCCGGCACCCCCGCCTCGACCCCGCTCGCCCCCTTCCTGCGCTCCTTCGCCTCCGCCACGCGGCGGGCGGGGCCCTCCTCCCGCCCCCGCGCCGTGGACATCGGGGCGCGCGCGCGGCAGCTCCAGACCCGCCGCCTCTGGTCCTACGGGCTCGCCTTCGCCTGCGCGGGTGGGTTCGTGGTGGCCGTGCTCGCCACGTTCCAGGACCAGCTCGTCTTCTACGTCACGCCCACCGACGCGCTCGCCAAGTTCGCCGCCGACCCCTCCAAGTCCCGCGTCCGCCTCGGCGGGCTCGTGCTCGAGGGCTCCGTCGCGCACCCCTCGCCGTCCTCCCCCGAGATCGAGTTCGTCGTCACGGACCTCATCACCGACGTGCTCGTCCGGTACGACGGCGCCCTGCCGGACCTCTTCCGCGAGGGCCACTCCGTCGTCGTCGAGGGGTTCCTCAAGCCCTTCACCGACGACCTCCGCCGCGACGACGGGAGGAAGGTGGCCGAGAAGGCGCGGGAGTGCGCGTGCTTCTTGCGAGGCACCGAGGTGCTCGCCAAGCACGACGAGAAGTACATGCCCAAGGAGGTCGGCGAGGCGCTCGAGCGAAACAAGAAGCAGCTCGAGGCCGATGCGGAGGCTGCGGCCGCCGCTCAGGGGACGATTGTAGCAGCTGCGGCGGAGGGAGCAAAGGCAAGCTCGTAAGATTTTGTCTGCCTTCCGGTTTGAGATTTACTGGATCTTGAGTTGAATTTTGTCTGCGGCATCAGGCATAGGTACATTTGAATTTGATTTCACACTGGAGCTGGAGGATATCTGCAGCGTGATTCAATTTGATTCTAAGCTGATGTGATTGTAGTATTGTGAGCCGGGGATCAGGCAATTTTTGTTAGGGGAATAATGACAAAGGATGATTGAACAAAGAGTCAAAGATATACGCATTCTTTTTGAAGTAATGCTTACTCCTTCCACTGAGCAATACTATTGATTTACTAGATCGTATGTGTGAGGAATAAGTAGATCTGGATTCAATTTCCCTTTGGAGCTGGGAGATATCTGCAGCGCAATTCAATTGAAGCTATTGTATACACATTCTTTTTGAAGTAATGCTTACTCCTTCCACTGAGCAATACTATTGATTTACTAGATCTTATGTGTGAGGAATAAGTAGATTTGGATTCAATTTCCCTTTGGAGCTGGGAGATATCTGCAGCGCAATTCAATTGAAGCTATTGTAATTGTAATGTTTTTGGCCTGGGGATAAGGCAGTTTTTGTTATGGAAAGAATGAACTGATGATTGAACATGGCTAGATGGATTCCTTTTTAAACAATATTAACAGTATACTCCTTCCATTGAGTAATATATGAATTATGTTGTGTAATTCCTGGGGTTTTTATAGTGGGCATCAAGTACCCAATTTGTTTGTGTCAATAGACATGGTTTAGTTTTGATTGAATGCATATTCGTTAGGTATCGTTCAATCTCTGTTGTGTTCCTGTTTCACTTAATTAGAATCAGTTGCTGTCTTGATTTGACTCTACGCAACTATATCTTGGTGCCATTTTAGCGCTTGAACACAAAGGGAAAAAAAACTAATTTTAGCCCAAACCCCTCATCCAATATATGCGCTGGCATTGGCTAGTGTGCAAACTGAAACCTGATTTTAAGTTGTGACCATGTGATTGATGGAAGTGATGACATCCCTAGGATTTAGTGTATGGTAGCTGAGTTATCTATCTGGGTTCATAATTTTAGTCACAGACACGCCATGAATGCAGAAAAACTTGTTAAAATTATCAGGTGATAGTTATGTGCCGTTTATCGTGACATATTGCTCTGTTCCTCACTAAGCATGAAATTATGTTTCTCAAATTATTTTTTTTCGGGAAGCAAGGGGCTGAGAATACTAACAAGTGTTTATACCATACGCTGCCATCCCTCACCACCTCGACAACAGTAGACGGTACAGAGTTTAAAATTATTTAACTGATTAACAGTTTTCAAACAGTTTTTAGTTAAATGTCATGTATTTGCTTTCCCAGAGCACTAATGCTGCCCAAAGAGGACAATGGATTTGGTTTGCAAAAAGAAGTTAGGTTGAACATTTTAACATCATGAACTACATGTGAACCTAGTAATTTGAATTGTACATCGGCTGTCAAGTTGAGAAAAATTGGGACCAGTACCTGTTTCACTTGAAAATTGTTTGGATTTAAAAACCTGTGCAGATTCAATTTTAATGCTGTGGCAATGGAGGATTTTAACTGCCGATCTAGGTGGTAACCAATCACACTAGGGTCTCTGTGCTGCTAAGGAACAGCAGGTGTTTGTGGATATATGGATCAGTACTTATTAAAATATACAGGTAGCTTTATTTCGTAAAGGCAGTTCAGAAGTTGGGCAGACAGTAATCTGTTTTCAATAATCATGAATGTGAAGTTTCTCAGTTAAGGTCGTGATTGTTACTTTTGGATGTCAATGTCATTTGTTTTGTTTCTGGAATAGATTTGTGCAGGACTACAAGTCTACAAGACTGTCGCTCAGGCCCTGCTATGATAGTATCACTGTCCATCACTAGACTGCACTGCGCATGGTGAAATTATTTGAGGAATGGTTAAAGGAGGATCTGACTTGTATAAAGAAACATTTATGTCATCTTACATGAAGTGCTACTGAGGAACCAGCTGGGAACACAACTGCAGAATCCTGGCTGGTAGTTTCAGAGCAAATGTCTAGTCTCCAGGTGGCTTTTAATTGTTTTTGATATATGTTGGTTTTTAGCAGAACCATACATTGTTTTCTCTTGAGATTTCTAAATTTCATTTCATTAGAAAACATAGCACAGCACAGACAGTAGAAGAGAGAAATGTTCATTGAGAAATGATCTGGCGGTGAACATATGGCGTCGTGACTGATCTCTCAGGAGTCAGGAGAATTGGCACTCTTGTAGTGCAATGGTTGGAGGAGAGCCTCCAGCCTCCCTCGCTAGCTTCGTATCGGCGTGCTGTGTTGCTTGCGGTGATGGTTGTTCATATTGAATCTGTCAAAAACATCCTGTACCTTCTGATTGACTCGTTTGGCCGTTTCTTTCCTTGCAAAGGAACCACCACCAGCTTTTGGGTTGCTCTCATCACTCTTGAGAGCCTTGTTGCCTGAAGACTGCCTCCATCTGTAGATCCGCTCTTTGCTATGAACAATACTGCCCTGGGCAGAGCGTGGCAGATTCTCATGACATTGCTGGCTTAACCCAAAAGCTTACACTGCTTCAAGACATGGCTGTGCGGTCCGAAATTCGCCTGTCGAGTCGACCGAAGCGAACCTGAATTCTTTTGCTTCCATCAGTTTTCGCAGCGAAGAATATGTCACGGTGACTGGTGTAGGCTGACATATTCCATCCATCGTTTCCTGGGACTGGAGCGTATATTTGGACTCTTGCTGGCCTGTTGAGCAATTGATATGCCGACTTTTCTTCACTCACTTTTTCAGGGCTCCTTCCACGACTACATTGTACTGCCTGGCATTCTTTTTTTTTTCTTTTGAAAGGTAAAAACGCCCCCGGAATTCTTGCAGCCAGAAAAAGGGGTTCAGCCTTTCGCCATCCTGAGATGCTGCTTCAGGAGAAGCACATACGTGCTGTTGCGTTTTTCATGGAATACGGAAATTTCTGGCCGGAGGCATTCTAGGAGGATAATCGTCAACTGAAAATATTGATCTCGTGGAGAAGATCATCGTCGTAGCTGAGATTCGCGGCGAGGGAGAACATCCATGGAGGTTTGCACGGCCGACCCCAGACCACCGGACCGGAGGAAGGGGGAAGTTTCTTTTTCTCTCTCTCTCTCTTCCGGTGCTGCAGCAGTTTCGAGTCGAGTACCATATGGCAAATGGGAGCACAGAGATACCTGCTCGGCTCCTCCTCCTGCTCGATAGTGCCTAGGGCTTGTAGCTGACACGGAGGCCAGGGCACCACGATACGGCCTAGGGCTCATAGCAGACATGCTTAATTTGTGTAACTATTGCCATGAAAGATGTAACTAAGTATTATCTCACATTTTTTTCTTACTAAGTATAGAGCTTATATATGTTAAATCCTCAAGCAGGACATGCTATAGAAATTACAACTTTCCTAAAATGTAATAGGAAATGTAATAGGAAAGACAATAATATAACACAATAATATATGTGAAAAAAGTAGAATTACAGCTTACTGAAATGTAATAGGAAATACAATAATATAACACAAGGAGACTTACCAGCCAGCATGTGTTGTCGATCATTTTTAGCAGTTGAACGCCCAAAGTGACCTTCTCCCATTCTGAAAATTCTCATCTCTCTTGTTAAAGAACTTCGAAGAGCAAAATCTTTCCCAGCATATTTCTCAATCACATCAAGAACCTCATAAGTAGTAAAATTGTACTTCTCTCTAAGCTCATCATTATACTTGTTGTTAGGATTAAACCAAAAGCTAGCAGCATGAAGATTCTTATCAAAGTGTTTCTGCAACCTTGCATCTATGTACTCTAAAAAGGGCCTGACAAATTCTCTCTTTCTCTGAAATCTCTTCACAATTTCATCTCTTGAAGCATGGAAGGCTGCAAACAGATAACCCATGGCAGGTCGCTCATCGTTGTCCACCATTCTCAACACCCGAACAATTGGTTCTGATAATTAATAAATAATAGCACAATCTTTCCAAAAGGATTGATCTAGCACAGCTTTGGTAAACTTTTTCCCTTGTGATTCCTTACAATATGCAGAGGTTGTCCACTCTTTGGAGATAACCATTGCATGAAGATCAGCCTTATGCTTGTATATGCTTTGCAATGCAACAATATTAGTAGCAAAACGAGTTTGTGCTGGACGAAGAATCTCATGACCTTTAGTGAACTTCCTCATCAGATATAATGGATAGCAATGGTTGTAGATATATTTTGTTATAGATGATGCATGAGTTACGGTAGTCTTCGCTAAATTTTCCTTGCCAAAGTCGGACAATGTTAAATTCAAACAATGGGCAGCATAAGGGGACCAATAAATTGATGGAAACTCATCTTCTAACCTTCTACCAGCAGCAACCATGTTTGAGGCATTATCGGTGACAAAATGAACAACATGTTCAGGACCAACATAGTTGACTACATCTTTAAATAATCTGAACAAGTAATCTGCAGTTTGAAAGCTTCTGTGGCATCAACTGACTTTAGAAAAATAATACCTTTGGGACAGTAGACCAAGAAGTTGATGAGTATCCTTTTCTTTCTATCAGTACATCCATCAGCCATAATAGTGCAACCAGTTTCCCTTCAAGTTTTGCGGAATCCATCAACAAAACTCCTAGTTTCCTAAACACATTTTGCAAGCAATGGACCAGACAACTGATTGAAATTTGGCCCCTTATATCCAGAACCATATGCACACACAACATCAAGCATCGGCTGATAAAACATTGAGTTACTTGCATTAAATGGAATAGATGCATCAATAAACCATTTTGTCACACACAAATCAGTCTTCAACTTCACTTCTTCTGCTTGAAGCACACTCTTTATTGTAGGTTGATCTCCTGGGTTGGTTCTGGACTTGAAATACTTGCCAATACTAGGAGTAGTAGGACCTCTTTTTTTCCCTCTGTTTGGTGCAGCTGCAACATGACGGGTTTGGGCTGTACCAGTATTGGAGACCTCACATGCTACTGCTTCTCCTTCTACTACCTCTATAGCTGGAACCAAACGCCCCCTCAGATTGTAAATACTAGAGCGTTGGTTTGCATACGAAGCTCTGCAGCTTCTAATCAGCATCCCCAGGAAGGCGCCAGTAACCAGTCGTTACGAGACCAAAGAAAATGGTTTTCTGCAGGCTTAAGGCACATCAAGGCATGACCATGCATTCTGAAACTGCCTGGTGCCTGCCGACAGGGGCGGATCTACAGGATCAAGCCCCTTACCTCTCCAAAATTAATGGATACCTCTCTAAGCCTCCTTCTATTTTTGGGAAGAACGAAGAAGAAGAGGGGAGGGAGAAGAAGAGAAGGAAATGAGCCCCCTCTTCACTTGGCTGCTGGATTTGCCACTGCCCGCCGATGATGATCAGAATTCAGACCGGTCACGTTTGTAGCTTCCCACAAGAAGAACCGAGTATTTCTGGATTGGTTGCAGGACTGCAGTTCAGTACTTCAGTTGTCCATCCATCGTGTTGCAGACTGCAGGGTATCAATCCTTCCCTTCTTGTTGCGACCGGCCTAGCAGCGTGCCAGTGTGGTCCTTCAATATCTACCACGTGGCATTCCCCCTCCATCCAGCAGTTAAAAAGCCAGAGTTGCTCTGTATAGTCGTCACTCGTCAGGTTGGTTGCCACGGCAACAAGGTTGGTTTCCCAGGATCTCACTCTCTCAGCCACCTTACTGAAATTTCTGGACACTGAAGAGCCCCAGGAAATGCGAACGGGTAACCTTGCCTGAACTGAAAGTTGGAGGTAGCAAAGTAGAAGCAATCAACACAGCCAAATTGGCCTCTTTGTAGCAGGGATCAAGCAACCACGGCGATGAAGAAGCTCTGAGCTAGAATCGAGCTGCTCACCGCGAGATGGAAGCAGGCACCCAGCTCGCGCGTGTAGTGACGCGACCAAGACGTGGCCAGCCCCGCCGGAACGGTTCCAGAACGGCACCCCGGCTCGGACGAGAGCGCGAAGGCCCTCGGCGAGCAGGCCCGTCCCCACTGAATTTTCCTCCGCGCTAGCGAGGGGACGGAGCGCCCCGTGCCCGTGGGGAAGATGCAGAGCACGAGGAACAGAACAGGTCGGCCTCCTCAGGCCGCGTCGCGCACGGCCAGCGCTCGGCCCGGTGGCGCGGGCGCCGAGCTTCTCGCGGTTGGGAGAAGAAGACCAGCGCTGGGGCCGTGACGTGTGTGTCCCCATGATTGCCGCTGACCTCTTGTTGCCGTATGTGTTCGTTGGTGGTCAACACGTCGGTTGGGGCAGTGCTCCCGTGCTCGCCGTCGCGTGCTCGCGACTAACGGGCGCGGTGCCTGAGAGGCTGAGACCGGAGCCGACGTTGGTGGCCTCCACGACGGACGGACGGATGGGTGGCGCCCGAGGCTAGCTACCGCCTACCGACCGACCGCGACAGAAACTGGCGCGCACGTCGCCGCCCAAATCCATCGTAGAGTTTTTGAAGCGGCTAATCCATCGTAGAGTTGGGCTCACGTCGAGCGCCAGGGCGAGAACTCCTACCCGATAAAGACCCATGGCTGCATTGCCTGGCTCAGCTACCGGCCCGGCTCAACCTCGACAACCACAAAACACCAGTCGTCTGATCTTCCGCTGCACGCGCGAAAGAAAGGTTCGAGGCGAGCGCGGCAGGGATGGCGCGGATCAGGAGCATGCGCGCCCTCGCGCTGGTGGCGGCCGCCGTGGTCATCGCGGCGGCGGCGCGCGCCGCGGCGCGGGTGCCGGACTACCACCCCTCGACCTTCACGGTGACGGGCAAGGTGCAGTGCCAGGACTGCACCACGAACTGGAACGCCTACGCCTACAACGCCAGGCCAATCCCAGGTTCGTTCGCCCACCCGCACACCTTCTCCGTGTCCAGGACGCACGCGCCGCCGTTGAGGCGCTGACACGATCGACCGATCCGTTAGTTTCCGGCCCGGCTAACCGGTCGCGCGTGTATCCGCAGGCAGCGTGGTGGGCATCACGTGCGTGGACGACAGGGGGCGGGTGGTGCACCACGGCTCGGACGCGACGGACGGCCAGGGCGTGTTCAACATCGAGGTGCCCAGCAAGGTGAACGGCGTCGACCTCGCCCCCTCCCGGTGCCTCGTCCGCCTCGCCTCCTCGGGCGACGCCGGCTGCGCCGTCTTCACCGACTTCAACCGCGGCAAGACCGGCCAGAAGCCGTCCCGCCGCACGCACTTCAGCCCCCACAAGGCCACCTACGCCGTCGGGCCGTACTACTGCACCCTGCAGCGGTGCGACGTCAAGGGCGACGACGACGCCTGCAGCTACTGATGTGTCCCGCCGCGCCGCTGGCCGCCGGTCGACGCCGCCGAGCGTGCGTGTTCGCGGTGGTTTGTAAGCATTTTGCGTTTCAAGATCTTCTTCTTTTGTTTTTTTTCTCCCTTCTGAGTTGAAGTCCCCCTTTGGAAAAGTGGATGATGCGTTGAATTGCTACTGTGTTATTGATTTGCACGTAGAGGGATCACGTTGTCCTGTCTGTAACATGCTCTGTGTAACTGCTGCTGCTGCTGCTGCTACTGCCCACTGGTTGGTTACTGCTTTATTTTGACCCCGAACGCTTGTGTTTTGCCTGAACTTTGTGGATCCAATCTCTGCCTCTTACAACATGATATTTCTCCAGTGCAAGTGAAAAATCACAATGACATTAAATTTCAATAATTTGGAAGAAAGCAGATGACTATTATACACACACATAACCTAGAGCACACAAAATTTTTGACTAGCCATAAGCATGTGCAAGGGGCGGAGTTAGAATTTGGCAAGGGGTAGTAGGGGGCAAGAAAAGTGGACGAATCTACTCGTCAGTACTCCAAGGGGATTCGTCCCACCGACGTGTGGACCCCAGTGTGATCAAGGCCACGAGCCAGTGAGAGCGAGCTCCCCCACGTTACAGCAAAGAAACCATTCTCAGAAAAGTAATGAGATTGTCTAGAGTGCCTCCACGTTCTTCGAGAAGGAAAACCTCACAAGTGAACGAAACTAACATTTTATTTTTCCTTGCCTTGCAAGTGGAACAAGAAAGACTATACAGTGATTTTGATTCTATAAACAATCAAAGGATTTCGTATGCTTTTCATGGAATGATCAAAGCCGATGATCGTAAGCCATGTCCTCCATCACGATCTCGAATGAAACACTGCATTCTATTTGGTATTCCCAAACGAATGTGAACTATTGTTCCAATCTGTAGCAGAATCCGAGATAGGCGAAGGAAGGTCAACTCCTTACACTTCAGAAGTAGAAGTCAACTCTTTGCCTTCTTCACTAAGAAGCGGGCTCACTGGAAAACCAAACTGTTCGACATAGCAGAAGAGAAAAGAAATAATAATCTCTTTCCTAAAAAGTCAATAGAAGTAAAATGCGAAGCATGAAACTAATTAAAAAATTGGGAATGGCTACATCGAAAAAGTGTGAAACAATGTCAAGTCTCACGTTTGATCGAGTGAGCTCATGTACTATGGGTCACTTAACGTAAAAGCTCATTAACTTCATCTTGGAACTTAATCTTGGAACTTAATAGCAAGGTTTATTTCCAGTTAGGAACCCATGTTATTTCATAAATACTACCTACTCTAGCAATTATGATTTTGGAGTAACGCTATGCTAAGAAGTCATTTGTTTGAACCCAACCAAGAAGATAAGGAGAAGAAGTCATAAATCAAAAATAAATACTATGCACAACAAAATAAAACTTTTTCTGATTCATGCTCTATGCTCGTTCATGAAATTCTGTGAATATATGGCATAAATAATTTTTTTAGGTTAACTACGGCCGGCAAGCTGCCAGCTTGAACAATATATTATAAGGTGTGGCAAATCACAAATAACATCAGCAACTGCTAGCGCAGCACAACACAAGAGCATGAACTAAAGAAGAAGGCTACAGAGAGAGAAAACACATCTCCCAAAAGAAATAAAGATTAAGACTTGCACAGGCCGAAGGTAACTCATCATTCTCTATCGACCACCACGACCAAACAACGTACTTGACGGCTTTCGCAAAAATCCATATGCTGCCCACCACCCCTTGTAGCTACGTCTCGCTGTTGCCGCCCTCCACCGTCCACAAGGGGAGGAAACTCCGAAGGAATGAGGGACCGCTGCAACGGAAAGGGGACTAATGGTGGAAGGAGAACACAAATCAAAGCTTCACCGGAAACACCGACCTCCCTTCAAGTTAATTGCAGCACCTTTCACCGTATATCCGGGTCCCGTCTACCACCATTGTGAGTACCACCATGCCCACCGAGGGATACCCCCAAGGTGGTGAGTTTGTAGGTAGGGTGTTGCCGAGATCAGGAACTCGAAGGTGCAAAGGAACACAAGGTTTAGACAGGTTCGGAGTGCCGAGAGCGTAATACCCTACATCCTGTTACGTTTGTATTGCCTTTGATGATGATTGTCCCTATGGGGGTCCCTGTCTGCCCTTATATAGTCTGGGGGATAGGTTTACATGGAAGTTCTAATTGCGTACAAGCCTAGGAGTTCTACCCGAGTACTTCTTGGGTAGTTTCCTACCGTGTCCGACTAGTTTCAGTACTATACGAATAATCCTACTGCATTACGAGTAGTTATAATAGATGTAGGGCGTAGGCCATGTCCCATGCCGTATCCTAGGAGAAGTGTGCCACATAGATAGTCCCGTGTGCCCAGATCTGACAACCATCCAACGCCCAACAAGGGAAGGAAGCCTCAAAGGGGAGGTTGGCAATAAAGAGCACGCCCGACATTTGATTTGATGAGACCACCAACAAGGAGAGCGATGACGAAATAGAGACGCCGGAAGCGGGCACAAATCGAACCATGGATGAAGCTAAAAACCGCACAAATCAAGGACCATGACCAGTGGGAGAGGAGGCCCCGCAGCTTAGGACGATCCCAAATTCTTGCAAGATGGTAGGCCGAGTGGAGGTTAGACCTCCCCGTGCACCAAGCGCGACGCTCGCTGTTAGATTGCCTTTGAAGACAAGTAGCTGTAGCGGAGGCAAGAACACCAAGAAGTTCACTAGACCTGCAAGCAGAGGTAGGACACCTCCCCAAGTGGAGGTGGGGCCCTCCCATGTGCTGAGCGTGGTACTTTTATTGTGCAGCAACGATAAAACTCTAACAACTTACCTCAGGAAATCCCACAAGCTGCCGAGGGTTGACGCAGAACCAGCAAGCTCAACGTCGGGATCCACAGAACCTGCACCGCTCGCGTCCTTGGGCGACCAGAGCTACTCACCCTGTGGATCACTGCAGGCTGACGCAAAGCAGTGGCAGCCCCTCGCCGATGAAGTGGGAACAACCGACGAGCCGACGAAGAACAAGTAGGCTGCATTAGGGGAAGGCAGAAGCAATGTGACCAAGAATGCCGCAGATCCGCATCCTCCCGCCGTAGATCAGGCAGATCCAGCCTCACCGGCCAGGCGTGGCCGCCGGTGGCCAGCCCGTGCCTGCGGCTGGGAAGCGATGCGGCTGGGAAGCGAGACAGAGCCACCCCTCGCAGCGCCCGCGTAGGCTTGCATGGGCGCCCCGGGCCTGGCACGTGGGGGCTCAGGGGCGAGCGCCCGCACCAGCAGAGAAAGCGGCGGTGACAAAAATTGGCAGCGCCCCCAGCTGATTCGCAAGGACCGGCCCCAATCGAACGGGAGGCACGGGATCCGGGCATGCCGGGGCGGATCTGGGCCCGTCGGAGAAGGGACGGCAGCAGCCACAAGTTTTGCCACAAATTTCAGCAAGAAAAAGAGATGGGGGCGGAAGGATTTGTGGAGGAGGCAAAGGACAGGGTGCGCACGCCGCCGCCCTCATCGCGGCCGGACGGACTTCCGCCAGAGGCAAGTTAGAGGGAAGGAGGAGGAGGCCGTTTGGGTGTGGGGGGGCGGCGCCGCTCGAGTCGCCCCCTTGGGACGATGCAGGGTTCTCAAGAAGTTGGCAGTCCGGCTCCCTTTGCATATCCATGACATAAATAATACAACTACAACACATAAATTCCAGCATTTGCAAGTAAGTAACAAAGTAGATTAATTGCCCTCTCCATTCATTTGTATAGGGTGTAGTTTGACTATAATTTGAACTCTGACCGCAATTATTCCCGTAGTATTATTGACATTAGTACATTCATAATCACAGCTAGTCCGTCTAAATACAATTTCTGTTGTGTCAATTTTATTTTAAATAGCTCACATATTATTGATCAGAGGGTGAAGTTGGAGAGCTAATACAAAAGTTTGGGGGATATACAGATCTTCGCATAGGCACATACTATAAGATGGTCACGATGAAATGCTGCTCGCTTTGCTGCGTAGCCAAGTTTGGCATCTCTCCACTACCGTCACCGTCCCCTGTGTAAAATAGACCATTTTCATCGTACGAACACATTATACGTATCCACGTCCTGCGAATCTTGTGCTAGTATACGCTACGGAGAAAGGTATACCGTACTATACGGCATACGCCGCCGGCTTGAGCTCCGGTACTCTCGCCGCGCGGGTCCACGGATTCACACCCATCCGGCCATCTGCCATCCTCTGCCATCTCCTTCCGCCGTTCCGCGCCGCGCCTGATCCCAACCCGCATGCTCGCTCCTCCCCTCCTCGGCCACCTCGCCACTCCCGAGCCCGCGCCCAACCCGGCAACCCGACCGACTCGACCGCGGCTCGCATCGGGACGCGTCTCATGTAACAGCAACAGCAACGAGCAGCTCCCCACCCCCACTGACCCTCACCCGTTGGCCTGTGCCACTCCGATCGCGGCCGTCACCGCCGCCGCGGTGTTCCATTCCAATGTGGCGGCGAGGGGCGCACGCCGACGCCGCGCACCACCTCCCCACCGCGGGCGCGGGCGCCTCGGGCGCGGCGTCGTCGTTGTCGTCCTCCTCCTCCGCCGCCGCGGCGCGGAGGCGGCGGCGCCCGGGGCTGTCGTGCCGCCCGAGCCACCTCTTCTTCGCGCTCCTCGTCGCGCTCTTCACGGTCTCCCTGCTCGTCGTGTGGCAGCTGCTCCCCATCGGCGACGGCGACGCGGCGGCGGAGGGGGGCGGGGAGCCGCCGCCGCCGCCGCTGCCGGAGGGAGGCGGCGCCGGGGAGATGCGGTTCTCGGCCTCGCGCGTGGCGCTGCGCGCGTTCGACGGCGAGAGCCGGCTCGAGGCCGCGAGATCCGAGCGGCGGCGGTGGGCCGGCCTCGCGCCCGTCAGGGTGGCCCTCGTGAGTGCTCCACTACTTACCTGCGCAGTTTCCAAAACCCTGATAAAATCGCTCGCCACCTACCATTTCGCTGCTGTAGTTGTGAATTTTGGTTTCACCGAGAAATGCCTACCTTTTTTCAATGGTCTGGTAGAGCTCTCCTTGGATTTACTAATGAAATGTGTACTGGTCAGAGTTAAGTATTAGATGGAGGAACAGACATGCTTACCTAGATATGCACGTCATGTATAGTATTGTTTTGCGTGTTTTTCTGTTTCTCTATTAGTCAGGTCTAATGCTTATTCGTTTTTTATGCTGAACTGCATGTCATGGTCTCATGGAGATTTGACTTGGCTCCGGCTGTTTCAGGCTGTTGGAAAGTTGAATATAGATGCACAATCTCTGATGCTTGCAACTGTTGCAAAAGGTCTTGTGGGTCTGGGTTATGCGGTCGAGGTGAGCTTCGATACAGCACCATTTTATATAGATTGCAAAAAGTCTAGTAGTTTGGTGAATACACCATTAGGTTGCGCACTTGGACTGCAACATGTAACCATTTGGTAATCACTCTTGATTCTTCTATGTTGAGAATACTTCATTCCCCATGCTACTCACTGTGTTGCTATGAATTAGGTTTTAGCATTTACGGATGGGAAAGCGCGTGATATTTGGGAAAATATTTGCCTTGTAAATATTGTGAACATCGGGAATTTGAAATATGTCGACTGGTCAAAGTGAGTCACTAATACTTTAAGAGTGGAGTACTTCCACTGCTATTCTTGTGCCATGTCTTATTAGTCTATTAAACTTATATTCTCTGTTCCTAATTTTGTAGGTACAATGCTGTGTTATTAACCTCTCTTGAAGGGAAAAGGGTTGTTTCAATGTGAGTATTCTACTACTGCATGTCTTATGTTTCAGGGTTGGCATATCATAAAAACACGCTTTGCTAATGAAAAAATTGTTAGCTATAAGCATTCCAATTGGACAAAAAAAGCTGATGTACTCCTGTCGTTGTGAAAGTATTTATTCCATTAAATGACCTGTCATTTTGTTCATGTAATTTCCCATTCATGGAATTTATTTCACTTTTTTCTGTAGCACTTATTTGTTTGGCACTTAGCAAATTCATATTGTATTCAGTCTTATGCAGGAACCTTTTCAACTTATACCAGTGGTATGGCTTATACACGAAGACAGTCTTGGACAACATCTTAGAAGTTATGCAGAGTCACACGAGTCCATTTCAAATGTCATTGAGGATTGGAGGGCTCATTTTCATGCATGCGCTTATGTTGTGTTTCCAGATAGCTACCTTCCTGTATGTACTACCCACAACTTAAGACTTTAGAATAATTGATGAAATGAAGTTTCTGTCTGACCTTTAGATATCTGATTTCAGTTCTTATACTCGCCCCTTGATTCTGGGAACTTTTTGGTGATTTCTGGTTCCCCAGTTGATATCTGGGCTGCTAAAAGATTTGGCTCATCACATTCTGAAGAGACTATAAGAAAGCAGCATGGGATTAAAGAAGATGATGTCGTTATTTTGGTCGTTGGAAGCTACTTGTTTTTTGATGACGTACCGTGGGATTATGCTACAGTCATGCGTGCATCAGCTCCACACATTTTGGATATAGCAAAAACTAAAAATCTGAGAGTGCAGTTTGGTTTTTTCTGTGGAAATGGCTCTGATGCCTACAACTCCACTTTCCAGGTAATCAATATTCCACAAGTTATACAGTAACCTTTGAGAGAAATGCCTTGCCATCAAAATATTCCTAGAAATACCATCCCTATCTCAATAATGGGTTGTCTTTATCTCGTATGCTTTGGCTGGTTTGTCCAGCCAATATCTGTACCATATTGTGCCCATGGCAACATCTAAGTCAAACGATACTGGCAGTTGAGTCAACCAAGCCTTCCTATTTTTCCTTTTCTGTTTCACATTTTTCTTGGCATTTAGAGTAACTATGCATTGCATTTGTGAACTTCACTAAAGGAAGATCTCAGAATTTCTCAGCCCTCAAGCTTGTATGTTTTATTGGACATGCTTTTGGTCAGCTATTTATTTCTAATGAGTATCCATCTTCTAGCTAATTACTTTCTGTTAACCTTGTTAGATGTATGTGTACCTTTCTGTACTTTCCCCATTGTATAAGGGGTTTTGTGTATATTTACTCACACCTTTACATGCATATGTTGGGGCCTAGAGCTCTCATATTGAATACAATTGCTATTCATAAGAAACCTTTCGTGCTCTTTCTCTCACTCTGTATCTACTGTTCCTTTTCTCATCAAAACATGTTAGAACGGGAACTGGTATGTCTGTTGAGTAATTCATTGTTCTTGCATTTACAAAGTCATGTGCTAATATCATCCTATTTTTGTTGTACAGGAACTTGCCTCACACATGGGGTTACCTGATGGCTCCATAAAGCAATTTTCCATGACTCACGATATTAGGAACCTGTTAATGTTTGTGGATGTTGTTCTCTATGGATCTTTAAGAGAAGAACCTGGTTTCCCTCCTCTGTTATTGCGGTCCATGTCCTCTGAGATTCCAATTGTTGCACCAAATCTTACTGCTATAACAAAATACGTATGCCACTTCATCCACTTCATAATATGTTATTCACCTATAAATCTTTAACACTACTTTTAAAGATGTGTTGTTGTTCCAGGTCACTGACGGTGTCCATGGCTTCCTTTTCGATTCTGCCAACCCAAGCACAGTTTCTTCAGCTTTCATACAAATTTTAGGAGAAAAAAGACTTTTGAATACTGCCTATTCTGTTGCTTTGGAAGGGAAGCTACTTTCCAAGAACATGTTGGCACATGATTGTATTACAGCTCATATTAAGCTTCTTGAAAGTGTTATTCATTTTCCTTCATACGCGAAATTACCATCTTCTGTTTCTAAAGTTCAAGAAAGAACATGGTTATGGGATCCTTTTGAGATGAAAACTGCACTAGAAAATAATTTGTTGGAAGTTGAAAGCCATACTAGCACAAAGACTGTCGATATTCTTAGAGAATTCCCTCAGAGTAACCAAACAACTTATTCTGATACCAATGGCACTTCTTCATATGATTACCCTAGATTATCTGATTGGAATGAGTTAAGTGAAATTGAAATCTTTGAAGACATTGAAAGGAGAGAAATGGAGGAGGCAAGTTTTTCCCCTTGTTTTGGCATGACCTCTCCTATCTTCTCTATCGAGACTAATTTTTCTAAATTAGCAAAAGAAATCAAATATGTTCTTTTTGCAATGTAGATTGATGAAAGGGTGGAAAGACCTTTGCTATCATGGGATGAAGTCTACAGAAATGCTCGAAAATCAGAAAGGCTAAAGCCCGAAGGAAATGAACGCGACGAAGGTGAACTAGAAAGGACTGGGCAACCTGTGTGTATATATGAGATTTATAATGGAGAGGGCGCATGGCCATTTTTACACCATGGATCTTTATACCGTGGTGTTACACTTGTAAGTCTTGTTAGATTTACTTAACTGCACGTTATCTGGAAGTTCATATCACTTTCCACTTTCCATGTGGTGATCTATAATATTATCCATCACTTATTTTTCATCATCTCTACCACTATCTATAAAGTTTGAGATATTCAGACTTTGTACTGGGGAAGCATTGGAGTACCCAGTTCAGTCTGTCTGCATTGTTGAACATATACTTGTGTCCTCTATTTATAGATATTTCCAGTAAATTGCCACCACCCTGATCCGGCATGAATTTTGTTTGAACTGATATACTAATGATCGGTAGTTGGTATCGGATGGAATGCTTTTGCATTTATTAATACATATATAGGATTAGGAAAGTTGGAATTTATTACAATTATTACCTCCCACAGCATATAAATTCTCTGTTTTCATGTATGTTGGTGAACATGTTCATTCAAAGCTTATGCCTATTTTTGCATTTTGTCTCAAGTCGAAAGGAGGCAGGCGACCGAGATCAGATGACGTTGATGCTGTTACCAGGCTTTCAGTTCTAGACAACCCATACTATCGTGAGCTTCTTTGTGAATTGGGTGCTATGTTTGCTATTGCAAACAGAGTTGATACTGTACATAAGTTACCATGGATAGGTTTCCAGTCATGGCGGGCTGCTGGAAGAAAGGTACGAATTTCTTGTAGATGTCAGATTTGGTCATATTGGTTATGTCAGCTTTCTGAGAATTATACTCTTTGAGATAAAGAATAGTACATATAACACCCTTGAACTCTTCAAGCTGTCTAAGTTCACACTGACTTACCAAACCATCTCTTGACATACCTGAACAATCAAAACCAGAGAGTAACCCCTATGCTGAGCCCACCTCACTTCCAATCTGGTGTTGAATTTTTATAAAAAAAAATCTGGTGTCGAAGTGGTTCGACCGCAAGCATTGAGTCACCTTCCGAATTGTCCCTTAGGTGCATTTAACTAGTTGTGATAGCATGCAAATCAGCACCATGTGTCAGCTCCCATCTCTTGCTTCCGTTGCTATGTAGTTGCTCCCTCTAATAACATCAACAAAGAATTTGCAATGAGGGCCTCCCATGGCGAAGCTTGCCATCAGCAACTTGACTGTCTCTAGGACTCCCGCTACTCACCTCCCTTTACCATGCTTATGACCTAAGCATTGTGTTGACATGAATCCAGCTCCACAAGGCAAGCTCATGGTGCTCTCCCTCCTCCCCAAACTGCTCCGACACTGAGGTGCTTCCTCCCAATCTGGTGAACCTGGTTATCCGTTGAGTGTTCCCTACTTTGACAGTGTCCTCCACAGTGTTTTGGCTGATGCATATGCCAGGTTCAGTGTGTTGCGCATGCAACCAATCATGACAACCTAACCCAATTGTGCTTGGTGCTGTTGAGGCTCCATCTCATGTGTTGACTTCGGTGATCTTGCCATGTTTGTCCTTGACAGTTCCTAGATCTTTGTCAAGATTAATTGAAACAATCTATCTAGAGTCCTGATGCTCATCTGATCATATCAACTATTCGTCTCGCAAGCAAGTTAGTAGAAAGGTTTCAAAGGTACATATGCTGGCTAAAACCTGTCCACGTCACAAAACCAGAACATGTAGCAAAACTACCCTCAAAACAGCAATAAGATGTTATTTGCACCGTAAACTGTTGATGTGTGAAGGAAGATTTGGATGATCAGACTCGAGATTGTTTTTAAGAATCTAGATTGGAAATATACATCTTTTGAAACTAATTTTTGAACTTAGATTCTGACTTTATGTGTATGGTAATAATGGTCAGATCTAAATTACTTTGTGCTAAAACATATTGCTACACATGCTCAAATCCCAATACGTATGGTATTTCAGTTTACCTCTAGTTGGATTATCGATACTAAAAGTTGATCTGTAGATCTATAATTAATTTGGCCAGTCAGCCATTTCTTAGGCTAGCACATAATACAACAATGGACATACGAATTGGGATATATTTAGCAGTACCACTCAACCTGTAGTCAAATAGCGCATTACCTGAATGTCTGATACTATTGTATATTTGTATTGGATCTGCTAATCCTGGCATAAACAATCAAGTTATTTTTCGTTGAGAAGGATATAGATAAATGCCTTTTAATCGCCTCTTATCAGGTATCCTTGTCTGAAAGTGCTGAAGAAACCTTAGAGGAAACTACGGCTGGAGAGAATAATGGGGATATCGTGTACTACTGGTCAACAATGGATATTGACCAGACTTCTGATTTTTGGTCGATGTGCGATTCCCTAAATGCGGGCAATTGCAGGTGCATTTCAAGTGCCTGAGCATGTTCTTTTTTATTTTCTTACTTTGCTATCTTCCTTAAACTATGTGTTTAGGGAATAGCTTAACGATGACTCAACCACTGTCAAACTCATGTTCTGGACCTTATCAACCACTCTTTGCTGTACTTGCATAACTCATATGGTGCACTGTCAAACTCCATCTTGATTCCTTGGAGCATTATCTTAGTATTTTCTTGTCACAGATCTCTTTTTGAAGATGCATTTAGGACAATGTATGGACTGCCAGAGAATGTCTCAGCCCTTCCACCAATGCCCAATGATGGCGATCGTTGGTCTACTCTTCATAGCTGGTTGATGCCCACCCCATCATTTTTGAAATTTGTCATGTTCTCAAGGTAACTTATGAGTTCTCTCACTTTGCTTATCATTTTTACGAGACAATTCACTTTGTGTTCATTATTTTGATTTAGGTTGCGTTTTGCAGAATGTTTGTTGATTCACTTCATAGTTTGAATGTGAACCGTACTGAGCCAGCCTCATGTTTGCTTGGAGCATCAGAACCAGAGGTGACCTTATCTTTTTTGCAGTACTATCGATATTACTTAGAGATTTTAGCTGAATTTGATGCTCCCTTTTTACCTCAGAAAAGGCATTGCTATTGTCGAATCTTGGAAGTCCTTGTAAATGTTTGGGCGTATCACAGTGGAAGGAAGATGGTCTACCTTGACCCTGTCACTGGGGATACCAGAGAGCAGCATCCACTTGATGAAAGAACTGAGATGTGGGTAAAGTTCTTTGATTTCACCCTTCTGAAGAGCATGGATGAGGATCTAGCAGAAGAAGCGGATGACGGCATGCATCCTGGAAATGATCAATGGCTGTGGCCATTAACTGGTCAGGTGTTCTGGTCTGGCATTGCTGACCGGGAAAGGGAGGAAAAATATATAAAAAAGCTGGACAAAAAGCTCAAGAACAAGGTGAAATTGCTCGAAAGGCAGAAGTCTGGTTACAAGCAGAAGCCGTTGGGACAATGACCGTGACTGAAGCTACAACAGCCCGATATTTCTTTTGATCCACATTGGGTGCACCTTCAATCTGACAGTGCTCTCACTTCCAGTTTTCTGATGCAGCAATCAGACATGATCTCGCGAAAGAAGAGGTGCAGCACAAAAGGCACCATTGCTGTGAATACGCATTGTTTTTACCCCTCCTCGATCTCCCTCTCCGAAGGAGCTTGGTGAAGCTGGAGGATATTGGCAGGATGGGGAATCCGAATCACTGATCCGTTTTTTTCCTGTTCATAGAGACAGGCTATGAATTGCACCATATACTTATAATCATTCTTTATTCGTCTTCCCCATCTGCCATGAAGGGGTAGCCAGATCAGAAGCGAATTTTGGTAGGGTTCATACTGACCATCTTTGTACATGTAAATTCCCAGGAGAGAGGGAGGCACCACCACTGAAAGTAATAATAATCATGTTTCTTGAGAGATCATGCTGTTCTGTGTTCTGCACTGCTGTTGCTGTCGTAAGGTTTCTGTCCTTCCTGGCTTAGTGGCTTTGCTGCTTTCGTTGACCGTCGGCGTCTGCGAGCGGAGGAGCCGCGTTAGCAGGGAAAAAGTCGGACGGGAGAGTTAGGGATGGGCAACGATGTGGGAGTTGTCGAGGTGTACTAGGGCCGTGGCAAAGGTCTTAAATTTTATTGTGGATAATCTTAGATAATCTTAAGGTTGGGCTTTTATCTTATATAATTTTAAGCTAAAAATATATGGATCAAGTTGGATTGTGCGAAAAGAGAACTATGACCATGATCCATATCACTTTAGGTATCACAAATATTTGATAAAAACAATCGTCGAACAAAACTCTTAACCAAAGCTGATGGGGGGTTGCCTGATGATGAGACATATGCTTACAAAAAGTATGGTTCTTTCATATAAGATGTAGAATGTGCATATCGCCTTATCACATGACATCGGCACTAGGAGTTAGCTACTAAAAACACACACCGGGAGTTAGGAGATACTCCGTCCAGTAAAAAAATACTTAAGACAATTTCATGGTCTCCGAGTTTTAACTTCAACCGCTGTTTTTTTCTCATTCGAATATAGATATAATCTAGTAAGTATAAGTAATGAAAGTATAGTTGAAGAAAAAGTATGCACATGGATTTTTGTGTTTCCAAACTAAACTTTTTAAAAGCTACAGATATCAAAGCTTTAAAAGCTCGGCCATATTTTGACTGATATCCAAGGCTTTAAAAGCCCGACTATATTTTGATCGAAGTATCAAGTATTTATGAGAGGAGGGGTAATATGATCAAAGTGTTACTATAAACGCCTAGTCAATAACAATATTAAAGTTACACAAGAAATTTGACCTAAGAAGATTCCTATCAAAATAGAGATTTTCTTGTGGTATCATAAAAGGGGAGTGATATTAATGAAAGATAATTTATTAAGATAAATTGGAATGGAAGTAAAACTTGTTGCTTTTGTGGCAAACTAGAAACCATCCAACATTTGTTTTTCGAATGTCATTACGCCAAAATTATTATGCCATGTAGTATATTATGTTTGAGATTTCACCACCGCAAGCTACCATTGATTTATTTAATGGTTGGTCTAAATCCAAAAATCAAAATCATATTTTATGTGTTGGGCAATATGGTTCGTAAAGAATGAAACTGTATTTTAATAAATGCGAACAATTTGTTTTTGCAAGTTCTTTTCAGACGGACATATTGGTTCCGATTTTAGCCTCTCTTGCAGTGCACTGATGATAGAAATTGGGAGCTTGTGAAAGCATGCCAATGTATAGTCAATATCCATGAAGTTCTTCCCATCTCATGTATGGTCATTTATTTTACGTATGGTCAATAATGATGGACCATTATGTGTTTTAAACATTATATACGATGTTTTCCCCTATTAAAAAAGTTGCTAGCATATGCTATTAGAAATGCCTTGGAACAGGTTCTCTTTTAAAAACAAATAACCATATCTTATTGATGGAAATTGCACATGAGATAACATTTGATGGGGGAAAACACACTCATTGGCATTTGGAAACTCAAAAAAGGAAAAACAGCACGAGACAAGTCATCACTCCCTCGCGAGAGCGAGGGACGGACTGGTCATCCCCTTCCTTGGCCCGGGCCCCCGTGCTACCTGACCTCACCGCTCTTCTCTTCCAGTCTTCTCTCCGCTTTATTGCACATCGCCCGCGAATTCCCAGACCCAAAGCGACCAACCACCTTGTCCAGTCATCCTCTCCCCCGCGCGATCCAGCCGAACGGCGACACCGCCGGCGCGCGCCTACCCTAACCACCGCCCGGATCTGGGAGCCGCCGCCGGCGCTCCCTCTCATGGTCCCCGGCGGCGGCCGGCGGCGCTGCTGAGATGCGACGCGACGCGCCGCCGCCATCCACTAACCCCTCAGCCTCCTCTTCCTCCTCGTCGTCACCCCTCTTCGGCGGCGGCGGCGACCAGCTGTTCGAGTTCGGGCCCAGCCCGCTCGTCTTCCTGCCCCTGCTCCTGATCCAGGGCGGCGGCATGGACCTCTCCCGCGTCGGCGAGAAGCTCCTCAGCTCCGTCCGCTCTGCTCGCTCCCTTGGCCTCATCCCCCCGATCCCCGCCGCGCCCCCTCCTCGCCCCGAGGTCCTTGACGCCCTCTCTCGCACTGCGTCGGATCAATGAGGTAGAGGTTGCTCACATTTGTGTTGAACCTTATGTAGGTTCCAGAACGAGCTGCGGCGGCGGCAGCTGCTGCACGTGCGATCGCGGGGTTGCCACCACATGAGAGGATCAACCTTCCATCCAATTCGGAGGACTTGGTCTCCATATACGGGAGCAACCCACAGGGGGAGCCCGTGGAGGAGCTCGAGGAGGTGTTTTATGAGGAGGTGGGTGCTGCATTTGCATGGATGTAATTTTCTGCGCCTGCTAGGACCTGTGTGTTTTGAGTTTGAAATTTGGATCATTTGCAGGAGTTCGATCCAATAAAGTACATTCTGCAAAGTATTCCAGAAGAAGGTGGTGATGCCACCTATTTTGATACGCAGGTTAGTGGGCGAAGCTTATGTTCTTCATGTAAGGCATTATTAACGAAGCACATGCTGAGAAAACCTGTATGTACCATACTGTTGAGTGACGTGTGCATGCATAAGTCCACACAGCTATGTGTGTAACGGCTTGGTGACGGTTTCAGCAATGGGAGCTATGAACTCTGTAGAAGAACCGATCCCCTTTTGCCTTTTAGAAGCATTCTAGTTATAAAAAATAACCATAATTGGTAACAAACGTCTTGTTCCACCTGCATGAGCACGCGCTTCTTAACCAAATCAATGTGCTCTGTTTTGCTAACGTAGTTTTCCTCTTTGCAGTCTACTTTGAGATTAGCACAACTTGATAAGATTGCAGAACGATTGTCACATCATGTTATGGGCCACCATGAAGAAATGGGTATGTCTCCCACCAGACTATATAAGAGGTTTAATTTTTGGTTATCTTTTTCTCTGCATAGGATATGATAGTTTTGAATTCCATGATTTTTCCTTTTTTTATTTCTAGCTCCTTCTACACGTTCAAACTTTAATTCCCTTTAGCTGTGAAATAATGAAGATATCTATTGCTACTTTTGCCCCAGTTATGCCACTAAAATGTGACCTTTGATGACTTCCTTTTAAGGACATTTCAGATTACTGATATTTAGTTTTGGCCAGTGAAGGGGATGCAATTAGTGATGGAACTAGAACAAGACTTAAAGGTTGCAAATGTTATATGCATGGTAATATCTTGTGAAACTTGTCCTTTCTGGCTTGTTTGGTACCTTTGGATATCTTGGGCTCTAGGCCTTACAATTGGATCAATGTTTCAGAATGGACGAAGGCATATAACCTCTTCAAAGAATGAAGTGTCAAGGGATCTGGTTGTCAATGTAAAATCAAAGAAGAAACAAGCTTTGCTGGTAGGTGCTTGCTCTTATATATTATTATTTTGCAGCATCTACTTGAAAGCTTTGTGGCTGTTCCTAAACCCTTCCTTATAGACCATGACCTAGTGACACAATAAATTTAAATGTTCTTCTCTTCCAGTATCACTACTTCTAGGCACATTGAATTGGAGTAAATAAAAAGGTTTAGTTTTTGCATAATGCAGGATGTTCTTCCTGTTCTTACAGAGCTTCGTCATGCACTAGACATGCAGATGGAACTTGAAACTTTTGTTGATAAAGAAAATTACTTCCAGGTGAGCTTAATTGGCTATTGTTATTTTTCCCTCGCTTCATTATTATACTTCTTTATTCTAAGGTGATACAAGCAGCCGTTGATTTTAATCTTACCATGATATTTCAAACTCATAAATCATATCTAGGAATATAGGTTTGTTGCTTTTGGCCTGAACAAGCGATAATTATGTTAGGTTTCTAATGATATCTTACTGATGTTTGCAGGCATTCCAATTATTGCCCGAGTATTTGCAAATTTTGGAGAATTATTCAGGCCTTTCTGCTGTACAAGAAATGGGACGATGGATCGAGGTAGTTATCCTTTTCTATGCTCACCTCCTATAACCAGTTTATCTCCTTCAATTTCAAAAGTGTCGGTTGTCTTAAGTCTATCCGAATTTCTGTTGGTACTAGTTAACTGCCCGTGCTTTGCCACGGAACATCCAATACGCCGTATGCTTACCATTAGCTAGTTGTTTATCAGTGCATTGCTATGGTAATAGAAACATCCATTATGTCATAGCGTGTATGAACACAGTAAGGTCATAAATCATGTATAACTACCTAAATTACTTTTATCAATATCTTTGGTTCTCCTGCTCTATATGGTCATTTATTGCATAGGTGTTAAATAAGAGATAAGGTAGCTAATGTTATCCAGTTGCAATTAGATAGCATCCAGGCCTAGTTCCACGCAAGTTATATCGTGGGAATTTTTATTTTTTGACAAATGTGAAAAGCTTTGTGCCATTACTTTTTAAGCAGCTTTTGTGCAAGTCTGGGAGAGATTCATGTTAAATAGAAACAAAATATCCATTGGTCTATCACAGGCTCAAAAAACAAAAAATGAACAGAAAAGAAAGAAAATTAGAACAGGCCGCATTTCCTGGCCCATCTGGTACACTTGTCCCCCTGCTCCAGTTCTCCTCACAAGTCACAATGACACAGTGCTGCCTCCTCTTCCTTGTTCTTGCTACTTCTTCTCCTGCTCAGGTAGCGTTGCTGCCTCCATAGACCCCTCACGCTGGCCAATCTCGCACCAGTGGAAGAAAAATCAATTTCCCTCGCCCTCTTCATCGCTCCAGTCATCTCAATTTCTTCAGAGACGGCATCTGTTAGCCCAGGCTACCACTACATCGTCCCATCGGAAGGGTAAACAAGAGGTCATGGTAGCTATGTAATGGGGAATGACAAGCATGAGAAAAATGCTGACTGCCTGGTCCTGCCTGTTGGAGTGGTGGGATGGAAGACACACCAGCACCGCCAATTCATTTTTTGTACAGTAGTATAGATGTAGATATTCAAACAGGGAAAAAACTTCCGCACCTTCAAATTTAAGCGAGTTATCTACATTGTTCATTTCTGTTGATCTGATGCATGTTTATCCTTGTGATGATATTTCTGCTCTGACTACATTGCAGGCATGGTTAGCTCGAACGATCCAAAAGTTGGACACCCATTTACTTGGCGTTTGTCAGATTTTCAATGAAGAAAGCTATCTAACTGTGCGTGTCCACAAGATTGTTTTTCATGGGTTCTTGAATTGACATGGTAATTATTCTTTTTCTAGTTTGCTAGAATAACATTATTTATGGATATAGGCTGTTGATGCATACGCACTGATGGGTGATGTCAGTGGCATGGCTGAAAAGATGCAGAGTTTCTTCTTGCAGGAAGTACTCTCTCGGACACATTGTGTCCTGAAAGAAATGTTGGAAGAGGTATTAAATTTGCTTTATCAGCGTGCTCCATCTTGTTTTACTAATCTTATGATTGCCCATACCAATGTCTCAATATGTTATGTTCAGTTTTCTAATTGTGAAGTAATTGCAGGAGGTTGGAAATAATACGCAGAAAAATAGGTCCGTATTCAGCCCCTTGTATTTGTCCTTTTGGCTGCATTTTAAGCTTAAATAGAATTATAATGATTTGGATGTTGCATGGAATACAGATATGATTAGTACTTTGTGAGACAGCTTCATAGTTGAATTTATCAGTGGTGGACCCACTTCTTTTTTGTCTGTGTGGCAAATTATTTTTGGGCCCCCAATGATTTAGTTTGGTTGTATTTTGGCCAAAGATTCGAAAAGTTTGGAATAGACACTAGAAACAGGTCAGGAAGAGATCCTGTGATGCACCCCAGTTTTTGAAAAAACATACATAAGGCCTTCCTGTTTTGGGGTGGGGGGGGGGGGGTGTTGAGGGGCATTCTACAGATAAACCACCCTGCCTTACAGAACCAAACAGTATTTCAGGTTTCTCCAAGCACTCACTTAACCAAACTTTTTCCCCCCCGCAGGTTTACATATAGTGATCTTTGTGTTCAAGTTCCTGAGCCCAAACTTCGCCCCTGCTTGTTGAGAACCCTTGAGAGCTTATTTTCATTGATGCGCTCATATTATGCTATTATGAGCTTTTCCCCAGGATATAAGGTAACATTTATTGTTTTGCCTTCACTTTTATTGTTGAAGTCTTCACCATATATCTCTGATTAACAGTTATGGGCTGAGTGGCAAATGCTGCCAAGGCTCAGCACTTCAAAGTAAACCAATATGAGAAACTAGAAAATTTATGTTTTTGCCTCACTGAACACATAGACTATGTAGTCACATCGGAAAGCCAAAAGAAGATGAGATAGATTTATACCAATCAGACGCTTACAGCTGATTAAACCTTCTTTTATCCCTCTGATTCAAAATATATGATGCTTAGGACATCCACATGGTGTACAAGGTGACATTTTGACTAGCAATTTGTTCGAAAAGTATAACAAAAATGATTAGAAATTATTAAGTACTTTTCATTATGGTTCTAGCAACACCCATCTTACTTAATCAAACTACGTAATTCTTTATGTATTGATGGTCAAAGCTTGAAAAGTTTGACCGCTAGGAATCCTAAAATGACATATTTTGATGTCAAATGCTATCACTTTTAAACTGTCTTCTATATGTGGAGTTGGAGCTTGGCAACTGTTCTATATATTTTTTTGTTGAAATATGTATTGAATATATGATTAATATTTTCCTGTTTTCAGTATGACATAAATTTAAGGTAATTGCACATATCTTCAGATCCAATAATCTATATACATGTGGATCTGATGCAATATATGCTTATTCTAATTTTAAATACCAGGTTGTTGTTGCTCTTATTCATGATTTATTTGTTTCCTCTTCAGAATATTGAGTCCGAGGGCCCAGATCTAGCAGACAAGAATGGCACATCTCAGGATAGTGGTGAAACTTTAGTCGATTCAGGAAGGGGTCATTCAAGTGCAGCAGTCATTCAGGATGGTTCTGTAGCTGAAAAAAATAACAGAGCATCATCATCCGAGGTCAACAATCCTGATGCTAGTACATCAGGAACGGGTTCTCCATTCTATCAGCTGAGGACAGATGCTACAAAACTTGTTGCACAAACATTTCAAAGAGGACGAAGAAATCTTTGGCAGCTGGCAACAAGTCGCTTATCTGTTTTACTATCTAGTTCGGCTGTTTGTTCAACTAGTATATACCAATTCCTGAAGAACTATGAAGATCTCGCCATTTTCATTTTGGCTGGCGAAGCATTTTGTGGGTTTGAAGCTAGTGAGTTCCGCCAGAAGTTGAAGACTGTCTGTTTGAACTACGTATTGTCTTTTCACCGGCAAAATATATATGTACGTCAAATAACTTGTATTCAACTTAAGCATTAGTGTAACTGTAGTCATAACTTAAAGCATATGCAGTGCATGAGGCATTTGTAGTCTTTAGGAACATTTTCGGACCTCTTATTTCTTCCATTGGCATTGCAGGATTCATATGTTGTAGTTGATTCTGGGCATCAGGTGCATATGCAGTCCATTTATTGTAGTTGATTCTGTGCATGTGTGCTTATATTTGCACAAAATCAGTTTGCAGTTGCTGCGCACCTTAAGTCACTGCAGTCGCATTTGAATTGTTTGCAATTGATATGTACTTTATCATATCCATATTATAATCTGTTAGAAAATACATAAATAATAGCATTTGAATGTAGTTCTGTCTAAAAATAGGAAAATAAAAGGCAATGCCTATTTTCTAGTAATGCATGTGTTCCTCTAGTCAGTACTGTGTTTTATTCTAGACCTTTTGGACTAAGTGCAAAGATGGAAATTGCAAACTGTTAGTGTTCTCTATGCAGTGAGTCATTCTGTGTCTTTTGCATTAATGTTTTTAACTTACCGTGTTTTGTCATTCTTCTGGCAGGCGCTTAAGATGGTACTGGAAAAGGAATCTTGGACAATAATGTCTGCTGAAGCTTCACAGATAATTAGTTTAGCTGGCCTAACTGGTGATGGTGCTGCACTGTGCTCTCCTACCAGTAGAAGTTCCAAGTTGCCAATAAATTCTTTCCATGGGAGTTCAACTACAGCCAATTCAGGGAAGCAAGGGCTCGGATTTGCTTCTTGGCTTAAGATTGAAAATCCATTTTCTATTAAGATAGAAAATGGCTCTGCCGAATCCCCAAAGTCCAATATGCTTTTCAACTCATCAGTTAACAATAATCATGGCAATGGAAATAATCCATCTCTGGATGAAGAGAATGAAGACCTTCTAGCGGATTTCATTGATGAAGATAGTCAGTTGCCTAGTAGGATACCGAAAACGAAAATTGTAAAAGGCAATTCTTCACATTGGAAAGATGGAGACATTTCATCGCAGACAGGCTCGTCACTTTCTCTACTAAGGTATTAAATGCTTTTGTTAACTTAAGAATGTTTCTATGCATCACTTCCGAAGCTAAATTGCCACTGGAAACAGGATGATGGACAAATACGCCAGGCTAATGCAAAAGCTGGACATTGTCAATATTGAGCTTTTTAAGGTTAGTTATGTCATTCAGCATCAGTACGTTTGCCATGTAGCCAACTGCAAGTCTGCAAGTGGAAGAAGTTTGTGGGATATCTCTATTCATGCTCGACAAAATTTTCAGGGTATCTCCCAACTGTTTGGCATCTTTTATCATTACATATATGAGACATTTGGGCACCAAGACAGGAGTCAAAGCAGCAAGCCTTTACCAGATCATCAATCATGTAAGAATTTAGAGTTAGACAAAAAGTTCTCATGGACACATTTCTTGACTATCACTGCTTATATATACATGATGACCTTTTTAATTTCCCTTATTAATGGCTGTGCTGTATTCAGCTCGGCTTAAAGCCGCTTTATCAAAAATTTCACAAGACTCTGATCAGTGGACAAAACCACAGAATGTTTCATATTCACCTTCATCCCCTTTGTCAATGAATTCAACTTTTGGTCAAATGGATGTGATGCCTACTGCGCCTCCCAGTTCAATGTTCACTTCCTATGGATTAAAGGTAAGTGCCCGTTTTTAATTATTATGCTTACATAATCATTTTAATCCCAACTCGTTTGCAGATTTAACATATTCTCTTCTATGTGGAACTGATTTGTGATATTTACCATGCCTGTCATAGACAAAAGTGAAATTGTCTTTGCTTATCTGACTTGAGCTTGCCTCATTAAACGTCAAGTTCGCCAATTCCTGTGGTCTCTAAAATCGAAGATGTACCATGTGCTCTTACATGATTCATCTGTTCTCACTATTTTCTCAATAGTATTAGCAACTTGTCAAATATTATTTTATTGTCTTTATAATTTTAACTGTTCCAAAATAGGTGTACAAGTCAACAAAATCTGGTAGCTGTGCAACTTTTAGGCAATACATTTTGCACATTTCTGTGAGACAATTCTTCGTATTTCTATGGTGTGCCTTCCTTGCCGCCACAGCTGAAGTGATGATATGACAGATTGACAGTACTAGCTTACCATGATTGTTTGGAGACAAATATTGCATGCCAAGTTGTAATGCAATGTCGAAGGGGTTGGTGGGTGTCTAGCCTTTGGAAGTTACTCATGGACTTGCAAATTCGATTATATACCTCATATGTCTAGAATAAGAGAGCGGCGGAGAGTGGATGGCAAAAGTAGATTATAATAAATTTCTTCATGGTGTGTGTACCATGTAGGTAACATACTGACAAGGGAACGAATCTAGATGGATACCTGGGGAGACGTACGTATGCATGAGACTTTAGGTCCTTTTTGACTATTTATTTTTCTTAAGCTATTTATGATAATATCCTTTATTCCTTGTACTTGTAGAAACCAATGAGCGTTCATCACTGTTAATGAACCTTCTTTAGATGACTTCAACAGGCTGAACTGAAAATATCTGTGATTCTGAAGTTACCTTTCTGCTTGTTAGGTGTTTAAGAAGGCATAGCATTTTGTATGGCAGAATACTTTTTTTTCTTTACACTTGTTTGGAAAGATAGTTTCCTCCTGTACATGACTCCCTAGTTTCAGTGTCCTCATTTTAAAAAGTGCATGTCAACTTATTTTTTCTTCAGGAGAGATGTTCAGCCGCCGAAACAGTATCATTGGTTGCTCGAGTTTTGAACAGATCTAAATCCCATCTACACTCAGTGTTGTCTAAAAATAACACTTCTTCTGTTGACGAGTTCTATAGGACACTGGTACGTTCCTTTACTTTTGGGACGTTTTGCGGCACTCCCTTTTCCTTTTGGATCCTGGTGATCTCCCTTTGGCAGTCTGTAAATCCAAAGATGCAATATGATTTCAAAGTTTACCCTTCTTTGTTGTAGGTGGATTCTGTTCCAGATTTGACTGAGCACATTCACAGAATGAGTGCACGGATGCTTTTGCATATTGATGGGTATATTATATCATCCAGTCTCCACTCTTTTTCCCTTTTGCCTTTTAATTTTCTTTTTTGGGATTTGCATTATCATGGATGCTGACATACTGTTAGGAGTCATATCAATGTACCTTGCTCAGCCACTGCATTATTGTTTTGAATCACCTCATATGTATACTCAATTGAATGTGTACTGCATGTGTTTTCAGGTATCCAGATAAGATTGCAAATGCTAAATGGGAGGTAAAGGAGCTTGGAATAGAACACAATGGGTATGTTCATGTTTAAGCCTTCTCAATATGAACAATTTGGATCTTTTTTTTCTGGTATCTGTTTTGGCCTTTTCCGCTCCTGTTGTTATGCTTCCTTTAAAACCTCCTCTGGTACCTCCTCATAATCATTTATAAATTAATTTTATAGTAATTCACCATGTAAATCTAATGTTGGCAGCCTTGATGTCCTTTGTTGTATGATTACTGCAGGAAGGTGATTTGTGGTCATTTCCCTTCAGCAGTTGAGTAGACCAGCTAGTAGGATGTATCATTGAATTTGTTCTTCATCCATCAATTTGTAGGCATCTGGTGTTTAGTGTATATATCGCTATACTTCTTGCAGACAAAATTGCACGTTTGGGCCCTGTACTAACAAATTCACAATTGAAGTATTCAGCCTATGTATGAAGTAATTGAATGCATTGCAAGTTGTGATAATATATAGCAAATTCTGCGATCTAATATGTATGTCTGTAATACAGGCCACAGGGACTTGATGTGCCTGATTCTTAGTATAAGATGCTTAGGAAATTGATTGCTATTATCATAATAAGAGCAAAGACTGCAATTACTGGTGTGGTTTTTTTAGTTGCGCCACTGACTAGGTGTTTGTGTTTTGCAGATATGTTGATTTGTTATTAGGTGAGTTCAAACACTACAAAACAAGATTGGACCATGGAGGAATTTCTAAGGAGGTTAGTGTGAGAAATTAACAGATAGTTCCTTCTATTTGTTTTTCTTCTTCCCCTTTTCTTGTTGACCTCACTTTACTTATTTCTATCATGGTGTTAAGAAGTTCAAACTTAATAGAATAATTGAGTTTTTTCTACTTCTCCATCTAGAAAATAATATTTAGCTTTCATTTTTTTTTGAATTATTTGATGATGAATTTACTGACACGATAAGTGAATTAACTTGTGTGCTTCACAGCTGCAACACCTGTTGATGGAGTATGGCATAGATAGCATAGCAGAAGTCTTAGTGGAAGGTCTCTCTAGAGTGAAACGGTGCACTGACGAAGGGCGTGCATTGATGTCGCTTGACCTGCAGGTTTTATTCTTTTGATTCAGATCTATTACAGACTCCCTCCGTTCCAAACTATAATTATTTTGGCTTTTCTAGATACATAGCATTTGCTATGCACCTAGATTATGCCATGTCTAGATGCCATAATTTGGAATGGAGAGAGTATTTATGAAGTGAATGCCATGGAAGAATCCATAGTGAGAGCTTTGATATTCTTTCAGGTACTAATTAATGGGTTGCAGCACATTGTATCAGCAAATGTAAGGCCGAAGCTGCAAACTGTGGACACTTTCATAAAGGTAAGCAGAGTGAATTAGTAGTAGATAGTTTGTACTCAATGTTGGAAATAGCCCGCTATAGCTTTGCTATAGCCCGCTATTAGCTTTTTAGGAGATCTACCGCTACGCTATGCAACATTTGTCCGCCACGCCCGCTAAAGGGGTTTACGAGATTTAGCGGTGCTAAATGTCCGCAAAAGTAGCTTTTGCGAGATTTAGCAGCGCTAAATGTCAAGTTGCTAGTAGATTTTAGTGGTGTCATTCGCTCAACGACGCAGTCAAAAGAGCCGATACAACTAAATGAACGTAGTGTGGACCCTAGACAACGTAGCATGGGCACCGTTGGGTAGTTATTGAGATATGTTAGAGTTTATTTTTTGGTGTTAGACCAATTTTATATGTGATTATTAATTATTTTATCATTCCGTTAAATGATTTAGTTTTCGCTATAGCCTGATATCAGCTTTTAGAGAAGGTTGCCGCTAAACTTCATAGCCCGCTATTTACAACATTGTTTGTACTGTATGAGGTAATGGTGGTACGCTCTAATTGCCTAGAGCATTCACCAATGTGCAGTTCTATGCCCTCCACCAACAACTGCTCCCTTCGTGTTTATTTTGTTCCTGTCTTGGTGAAATTTTGGCTAGGGGGATTGCTGTTAACAATTGTTGTGCCAATCAAACAGGCCTACTATTTGCCGGAGACCGAGTACGTTCACTGGGCACGGTCTCATCCAGTAAGAACTCTGCAAAACTTCCATCTCCCCATCGATACCATGTGATTGCTATACTTGAGACAAATTAACTTAAGCAGCCGCCATCTCTGAACTCTACAGGAATACAGCAAAAGTCAGGTAGTCGGGTTGGTTAACCTGGTGGCCACCATGAAAGGATGGAAACGGAAGACGAGACTAGAAACTGTCGAGAAGATTGAGGCGGCTCCATAGGCGCAACGGAAGGTTTTGCTGATTGATTTTGTTTTGTTTTGCTTCAACCGCTGCACATAGAGCTGTAATTTCTCCTCTTTTCTCTCTCTCTATTTTTTCATCCCTCCTTTTTAGAATCATTTTTGTCGATTCTTTCACCTTCTGGCCATTTAGATGCTAACCCCATCACCATCAGGCCGTCGCCCGCCCATCCATAGTGTGTATTTAAGCGACGACACCCTGTATCATACTATCAAGCAGGTGGGGGCGAGCTGCCATTTACCAAAAGGAAAAAAGGAACTGTGCAGTACACCTTTTACATGGAGCATTGGCTCAATAAATATGATGAATAGTTTCGTAAACGCCGCCCTCACTCCCAAGGATACCGTGCGCCAGCCGCCACTGTAGCCTTCCGCAGATGGCTTGAATGGTCGCACGAATGCGTCGCAGATGCTGTACATTTATTGGTAAAGCCCTGGTATTCATTGAGCCAATCAGTGGCGCTGCGATGGATTCGTGTACCCCAAATCTCGGATCGTGCTCGACGGCCGCTGATCTGCTCGTACTTGCAGCGTCGCAATCCCAGCCTCGGGGTTTACAGGTAAGCTTTAAGGCCGCCGCAGGTCTGCTTCAGCATCGTACTACGGGTACCTATGCAACCGAAGCCTCAGACTCTTTACAGGGTTTTTAAAGCGGGCTCAGGTAGGTTCGCATCCGTATTGCCAGACTGCCAAGTAAGCCTTCAACCTTCTTCGTCCTCGTCCTGTCCTCTCGACGCTAGGGCAGCGAGAAGCTCAAGGATGGGTGAGTTGAAGGCCGCTGTGAGAGGCCTCGAGCATGGTTGCCTGGCCATTGCCCGCCCACCGGCCGAGCCCACAACCCCAACAGAGCTTGAGATCTTATTTCTCCGCTGGGCCGCTGGAGGAGCCATCGCAGCAGAGCTTGGCGCAGAACTTTTAATAGCGGTTCTGCCTCGATCGTACGCACGCATTAATCGAAGCCTCAGGATTCCTCAGAAGTTTTAAGACAGGCTCAGGTAGTCAGGTCCGTGTACTGTTCATCGTCCGTGTTGCCAGTTGACCTCTTCCGCGTCCTGCCGTCTCGGAAAACCCCTCGGCCCTTGCATAGGCGCATGGGACCTTGTTTGGATAAACCAATTCCTTCCCCGTAGGCGTGGATTGAAGGGAACATAAACTAAATTTCCACTTCAATCTCTCTTAATACCGATGGATTAGGGAAATTATTATGCATCCAAACAAGTCCTGGGCGGGATGGGATTAGTTTCGTTGGCGCCGCTGCCCCGCTGCAGCCGGGAGTCGTCGTGGCAGCGGGACTCCCGGCCTCGGTGCCCCTTCCCCCTGGCGTCCCTCGTGCGCCCGCCGCCGCCTGCGACGATCCGACCCGGCCGTCGCAGGCCGCGGGACAGCCGCAACTGCTTTGCGATGCTCCTCAGACCTGAGCTAACCCCACACACCACACGCAGCAACAGTTCCCGGAATCATTCCACCACGCAGCCGCACCTGCGCGCACAGCTCGCACCTCCCCCTGCCGCAGGCTCGCAGGCAGCGGGCAAAGCTGCGGCGCCGGTCGTGGCGGGTTCCGCTGCCGCATGATGACCCCGGCTTGGATCGCTCCGCTTGTCCCCTCAGATTCCTCTCCTCTGCTGGCAGCTGAGGCAGGTCGGGTGAGCGGCAGGGGAGGCCGGCCGGGCGATTGGAAGGGAGGGGCCTCCATTTCGCGCAGCAGTTGGACGCGCCAGCGTGCTTCAGCTGCGCCATAGGTGAAAAGGAGAGGTCCTGGTCCATGTTTAGATGCAGGAACTAGGATCATATCGAACATTCGATATGAATTAAAGAAATTAAATATGAGCTAACTGTAAAATCAATTGTATAATGGAAACTAATTCACAAGATGAATCTATTAAGCCTGATTGATTCATCGTTAACACATATTAACTGCAGCACAACATTATCAAATCATGGACTAATTAGGTTTAATGGATTCGTCTCGCGAATTAGCTTTCATTTATATGATTGGTTTTATAATTAGCCTATATTTAATATTTATAATTTATGTTCAAATATTCGATATGACGGGATTAAAATTTAGCCCCCGAGCATTCCTCGGTTCGTAGCATGAAAACTTTAAGTTGTGCATGGCTGAGCACAAAGTAGCCTCCTACCTGCAGAATCTCCGGTGGTCTGCCTTCTACACAAGCAAGAGTAGGTCGAAAACAGAATGCCAGCTTAGCTTAGACATCTTGTCAGAGCAAAATAGGCAATGGAATGCTATTTTGCTAATGCGTGCAAGAGAGGAAACCATTGAGAACTGGGAAGGGAGATACTGTATGATTCTAGTGGTACAACTGAGCTTCACATTACACAGGCTACATGTGGAAGCGGATTCAGGCATGGAGCTGCCTGCCTATCACACTAAACCTTAGCTTGACGCCACAACAATACTATCATCATCACATACACTAAACCCAGTACAAGTATGTAGGACTAGCTATAGAGATGTAGTAGTACAAGTACAGCAGTAAAAACGCAGTACTCCTAACAAACCTACCATAGCCAAAACCACTTGGCCTTGCACCTAGCTACCGCTGCTACCCTCTACTACTGGTCTACTGCTGCCATCTAGTGGTACCTAGCTAATTGGGCTAGCTCCTCTTCTTCGGCTGCGGGCAGGCCACCCTCCGGCGCTTCTTCTGTGCGGGCGGCGGCGGCGGCGACGGGTGCGGGCGCCAGAAGAGCCGCTCCAGCTCCTCCAGCCGCAGGCTGAACACCTCCACCTCGAACAGCCGCTTCCGGCACGGCGCGGGGGCCGCGGGCGCGCGCGGCTTCCGCGGCGCCGGCGGGCACGTCCCGGGCGGCTTCACCTGGCTCTCCCCGCTCGTCGGCGTCCGGCACCGGTAGTCCTCCTCCTGCTGCTGCCACATGGCCGCGGCGGCGCTCTCTTCCGCTGCTCCCGCCCCGCCTCCCGCCCCGTGCAGGAGGAGCGGCGAGCTGCACGGCGAGAACGCCGGCGGCGCGGGCTTGTAGAACTCCGGCGACGCGGACATGGCGGCGGATATCGATTCCCCCGGGCTGCGCGCCTGCTTTCTCGAGAGGAAGAGGAGAGACTGGCGTGGCGCGCGGGGAGGGTGGGGGGGGGGGGGGGGGTGTTTGAAACGGAGGAAACGAGGAAAAAGGGCCGGCGGGAAGGGGGAGTCGAGTTGCTTGGGACACTTGCCTACTCCTTCCTTCCTGGTTGCTCTCTCTGCTCTTGCTTGGGGATATGTTCTGCTTTTGGAGAAAGGGCCCTTTGTATCGGCCCTTTTGTATTGGGCGGGTGTCCTTTTGTATCTAGCACGTTTGAATGTTTTGGTTATTACGTTTAGGTCCCTTGATGATAGCCCCCACCAAGAATCGTGCACACACGCACGGCCCGTGCCCCACCCGCTTCAATTATTATGTTCATTGCAGAAAAGACTTCAAGGTGAATCTAAACTTAGTAGGAGTGTAACACGACCGCACCATCAGCCTCTCTTCACATCTTAGATCAAGGACGAGATCAATACGCCTAAAGCGTGTGATCCTGATCATCATGTCTTTGTTACCTTGCTCATTCGAGATAATTCACTTAGTATACTTCAAAAAATAGACTAAAGTGTTGCTCCAAACAACTTTTCGCACGGTATAATTATTTTAGCTTATTGGTAGTAGTATTACCTCACTAGTTTCCACCCAAACACCAATGACCATGCTTATAGACCTAATAAAGTCGCAGCATTATTTAAAAAGTTCACCATGTCTTGAATTATTCCTATATCATAGCTCGGATTAGATTCAAAAAGAAAACAGAAACCTAGTTTTGTGGTTATAAGAAAATATGACACTGCTCCCTGAATAGACTTGAAGAGAACATGCTTAATCTTCCTTGCATCTTTAAGTAAAAGCTCAGTGAGTTTGACCACGAAGAAGTATATTCTATAGCCACACTTTCTTTTCTGTAAGTACGAAGGTCATTCTGCCGCTAGAAGTGCAGGTACCATGTATCCGTTGGGCGGCCATCCATTTGACCTAATGACGTCCTATACTACTAGGAGCAGTATTCAGCCACTGACTTTTGTGCAAATACAGGAACGTCAGGGACCTGTATGCAAGAAGTAGAGCGGCCACGCCAAAAATGGCCGGAGGTAGCCGACAGGCCGATCATAGGATACCGCATCGTTGGCCGCGTAAAATAATCGCCGCTCCGCGCCTGGGATTCCATGAGCCGCCGCGAATTTCCGGATAGGCGCAGCGACCCCGCCCCCTGTCCCTGTCACCCCACCCCCCCGGCTCGGCTGGCTAGCTCAGCCCTCCTGACGGGCGCGCGTGCCTCACGTACTTGGCTGCCGCCGCAGCCCCCAGCGGCGGCCCGGGGGGCGGGCGGGGCATCGGATGCCGCCGCCCGTGCGCGTTGATTTATTCGCCCGGCCACGTTCCGCCTGTCGCGGCCTCGCCGCTAGCCGGCCGCGCCGGGGCGTCGACGTGTCCCCCTGCCGTCGACGCGCGCCGCGGACGGCGCCCAAGAGAATCCGCCGCGCGCTCTGATCTTCTCTTTTTCTTTTTCTTTTTTCTTTTTCTTTCTGACGAGAAATTCGTGACAGGTACTCGTCGTTATGGACTAGTATGTCACTATGAAGAGTAGTAAAATTTTTGAATACTGACGCCGACCATGCAAGAAAGAGAGAGAGAGAGAGAGGGGGGGGTGTGCATTTGGTCAATCCGAAAGGTTGTCGTATATGACCTGAGCTCGAGCTAAGCATACCGAATCCAAGACCGAGCGGTTCAATTAGGCTTAAACTTACTCCAGCCGAATTTTACCAGCTTGAGTTTACTGATGAGATAGTAGTGGTACCTATAAAATATTAAACTATAATGCACGTACGACTTGGTAAAGTTTTAATGATCCACTTTCACATTGAGCGGGGTTTAGGCTTTTAGCTTTACACTGTACTGCCTCAAACCCTGCGCTCGATTCGGTATCAAGCTCGAGGCCGGTTGACGACCCTAGCTGCGCGTGCGGCTCGATGTCGCTCGTGCAGCCGTGCTCCAGCCACCTTGATGCTCCTGTCCGAGAACTGCTCTGATCCTAGCAACTTTACGCCCTACCACTAGCGTTATTATCATGTCGGGATCTGTAAACAGTAACTTCGTCCGAGCGTGGGGGGTAACTTCCAGGTCGGCAGTTTTAACCGCCACTACTGGTGTGGCCGCGCTGCACGTGGGGATGGAAAGGGTCAAGCAAAGCAGCGCCCGCATCGGATGCGGCTCCCGGCGCATGGGTTCCGGCGCCCGAATCCGCAGCGGCCGTCGCGCGGGCTGCTCAGTGCTCACTGGTCAGGTCGCCGCAGCCAGAAGAGCGACCGGTGGGCAGCGGCTTCAGCTCGGACTCCAACCTCGTGCCGCGTCTCCCTCGTCTCCAGGCCCGCGGAAGCGCGGGCCACGGCGCCACCACGCGCGGCCAGCCGGGCACCGCCGCGTCGCCAGGTCTCGCTCTCGATCGCCCATATGCGCGCGCGTTGCCCGCGCGGCGCGGCACCGGCAGTCTTTGAAAACGACGCGTCCGCAGCTCTGTTTTCTTCTCTGCCGCGAGCTCCAACCGGCGCGCCCATACTCGGCTGCGTCCCCGGCCCCGCCGCCGCCGCCGCCGCCGCGGCTGCGCGCCCGCGAGCTAGCAGCAGCCCGGCTAGCCTCGGATACCGCCGCCCGCTCGCTCACTTCCCCGGCCTGTCGTGGCCCCCGCAGCTAGCTAGCGGCCGCGCCGGATGGCGCCGTGACGACGTGTCCCGACCTCAGCGCGCCGCCGACGCCGACGGCGAGAGAATCACCCGCACCTTACCATATTTTTCTTTATTTATTTATTGTGACGTTCTCGTCGTTATGGGACTGTTTGGTGAGTCAGAGCTCAGAAAGTACTTTCCTTAAAAAAAGAGCTCAGAAGTACCACGTCCACGAGTAACTTTTTTGAATTACCAGCCTCTTGCTAAGCTTGTCGTATATGAGAGCTTGCTAAATGCAAGAAGGCCGCCAGGAAATTATTAAGCTCCAACTCGTTTGAGTTTCAAGCCAGCACCGAAACTTAGCCTAACAAGTTAGCATTGAGTATCACTGCATCAGGCTATTGACTTCACCAGAGCCGAGTTTTACGCAGCTCTCGAGTATATACTTTGGACGTCTCCAACACTTGATTTTCCTTTCCTCCAATGTAATCAGTGATTTGCTTCTCCAATGGTTTTCTTCAACTTCAGCAAGACTCCATGGTAGTTTTGTTCAAGTTTAGGTTTTGTGGACGAAAGGTGTTCTCCATGTAATTGGTTCGGTTTATAGAACTATTTAAATTTTAGTGTCCACACAACTAAAACCATCCGCGATGATACAATAAAAAACGGTTACTAGCTAAAGCTTACACGTACGACTCGAACAAGTTAAATCTACTTTCAAACTGACCGGGGTTTAGGCTTTATACGTAGCTTCATGGAGTACTGCTTCGTACCTCAAACGGTCAAACCCTACACTCACTGACTGTGACTGGAGCTCGGCCCGCTCCGGTATCAAGCTCGAGGCTGGTGGTTGATGACGCCCCTAGCTGCGCGTGCGGCTCGATGTCACTCGTGCTCGCTCCAGCCACCTTGAATCCTTGATGCTCCGATCCTGTCTGTGAGCTGCTTTCACCTCGTGAAATTCCTTGCCCTCTCAATGAGTGCTCCATCCTAGCACCCGGATCCTGCCAGTGCTAATGCTCCCTACTGCAACCAAAAGGATAATTATGCCGGGATCTGTAAACAGTAGAGGAGTAACTTTGCTCCAGCGTGTGTTGGGGGGGGGGGGGGGGGGGGTTAACTTGCAGTTAACCGTCACTAGCTAGGTAGGTGGTGGTGGCGCACTCCACCGTGCATGCATCCGGCCGGCCGGACCAAGAGTGCACGTGGGGATGGGACGCAGTCAGGAAAGCCGGCCGCAATGGATGCACGGCGGAGCTCCTGACGCGTGGGATTCGGCGCCCGAATCCGCAGCTGGCGTGCCATGGGCTGCGCGGGTCAGCTTCCATGCACACCACTGCCACTTGCACCTCAGAGTTCAGACTCTTTGCTGCGTCTCGTCTAGTCCCCTGTGGAATAGCCATGCGTCGTCGCGTCACCGGACTCGCACCATGCGTGCGTGACGCCTGCGCTCCACCGGCCGTCTCTGAGAACGACGCGTCTGCAGCTCTGTTTTCCCCTGCGTGGGCTCACGCCGCGCGTGCCCATACTCGGCTGCACCCCATGCCCGCCTGCCCGTCCGCCTGTGCCGCCGCTGTGGCCGCGCGAGCTAGCCTCGGATGCCGCCGCCCGGCGCGCTTCCTCACGTCCCCCTGTCGCGGCTTCGCAGCGCTATAGCTAGCGGCTGGGGCGGATGTTGACGTGACTACGTGGTGTGGCGTGTCCCAAGCTCGCGCGCTGCCGGTGTGACGACATCCACTTGCAATTTATTAATCTTTTCTACTAGAAAAAAAAATGTTGTGGCAGTCCTCGACTTCTTGTCGCTATGGGCACGTACTATTGTTGAGAATTTTTTCCATTTAAACCAAAGGAAGTAATATTTGGTCCCTTAATAAGGGTTTGTCATGAATCAATGCAATACGCCAAATCACAACCACAACACACACATGGCGGAGCTCGGTATGAGTTGTTGTTCCCGAGCTTATTGCAACGACGACGAATAGCTCTGACTTCATAGTTCATACAGCGGACATCATGCAACATCTCCAAATATCACTACATGTACAACTACCCCTTACTCCCCCTCCCCCAACCCTAGGAAGAACCTACTATGTGGAACCAAATCTCGTTGTACCCTAGAAGCAGCCCCTACTTTGCCATCGTAAGCCATCCAAGAGAGTTGGTGAGATACAACACAACAAAGTTTTAGGCCCAATGGTGCATGACCTCATTGAAGAACTCAGTCTTGCAACGTGCAACGGACGTCCCAAGCTAACAGACACATCCGTGAAAGTGGTGCGAGATTTCCTGGGAAATGCCTCGAAGGAACATACAACATTGAGCACCGTCTTAGCTAACCTAAGGGCCTTCTGCAGAGTTTCCTCGAGTTCTCAAGTTGAGGGGAAATGCCATAATGAAACTTCCGAAAAGGATGTACTACCTGAGAGCCTTGCTATCATCGGCTCCATCTTAAGCCATCTAAGGCTTTCACCTCGTTATGTCTCACCTCATGCCACTGTATAAAGAGGAATGACACTCCTCACAACATCGCCGGTCCTGCAAGCCAATATGGCCAACACATGTGGCTACCGTTGTATCTCCCACAAAGGCCACCAACATCGTGAGCCCCTAGCCTGAATTTACCACTTCATGAAGCCACTTGAGGTGATTCCCTAAGCCACGGCGGTAAGATGACCGACCAACCTCCACTGCTGTTGTAATATGGCTCTAGGTGTTGTTGATGCTAGAAAGCCACTGGAAATTAACATATGTAGCACAAGGGGCGGAGTCTAGTGGAGGCCATATTGGGCTCTGACCCCCTTGATTTAGCAGAGTTAATGAAGATTTAAGAGTATATATATAGCCATGAGCCAATGAAACTTCTTTTAACCTAGTTGTTCATTATCAGTGGACAATTTGCCCCCCAACACGACAGCTCTTGTTGTAACCATGAGCCATGCTGCAACCACCATATATACACACACGTGGGCTCATCGCCACCACAAACGTAAATACCATGCGCACACCACCTTCCCACTCCTGTGTCGTCTTGTCAATGCCACGGCTATGTGGGAGGGTAAGAGTGTAGCCCTGGAGGAACATGGCGATGTGGTGGCGTGATCTGCCTGGGTAGGCGATGCGGGAGCACGAGAAGATCTTTGTCGTATATAAGTGCTCACCCGCTACTTGCAAGTAGGACTAAGAAATTAAGGTCGAGCTCTGCTGAGCTTCAAACCCGGACCGAAACTTATGCAAGCCTACTGAACTGGTATTGAGCATTAGATATGAATGACTTCACTCGAGCCGACTTTTACCAAGCTTGTTTAACTTGAGGTCCAGCTCCAAAGTTACTCGACCTGTCCGCCTCTATTTTGGCGCACATTTCAGATATATGCAACTCCATATTATTAGTACTACCAGGCATGAAACTATTAAGTTTTGCCATTGGGTCCGCCGACCCCGACGAATTTTAAAAAAAATAGTGATAAATTACCGTATCTAGTTGTTAATAGTTTATTATGAACGCATGCCCTCCTCTATATAAGACCTTGGTGCTCTCGTGGTCTGGCTTCGCCCTAAGTACTACTATACTACTTAGAAAGGTACTGGTGTTTGTTCTGCCACAGTACAACAAAGCAAAGACCAGGCAGATAAGGTGCATGCGCAGCTTCCAATCTCAATGGTGCTCACTCATACAATAACAACACACGTCGTCAGGCTTAGCTTAACTCGAGCCAAGGAATATCTCGGACCTTAGCCCTCGGAATGGTCCGCCTGGAGCCTGCAGTACTCATGGAGCTCGAGGCTGTAGGCTGGTTGGGAACCCCAAGCTGCGCGTGCGGCTCGATGCTACCCATGCTCCCGAGCCGCAATGATTCTCCTGTCCGTGAGCTGCTCCCGTGAGAACCCTCGCCACGTCACTCCTGCGCAAGCAGCCTCTCCCCCAGGTCCTGCAACTGCCTTTCATCTTGTTGGGATCGGTAAAACAGTAGCTAGGGCAGGGCGTGCGTGCGTGCAGACGTGCAGTGTAGATGCCTCTCCTGGCTTTGATAGGCCGGCCGGCCGGTAATTTCAGCGGGTCGGCAGTAACTGTCACCCCGGTGGTGGTGGCGGTCAGTTCCTGCGCTGCGTGCGTGCTTCCGTGTCCCATTCAGAAGGTGCACGTGGGGGGACGGGAGGGATCGGCATAGGATGCGGCTCCCGCCGCGCGTGGGTTTCAGCGCCCCGACGGCTGGCTGCTGGCTGCCGCGCGCGGCGCATGGGTTTCGGCGCCCGAATCCGCAGCTGGCTGCCTGCCGCGCGGGTCAGCTTCCATTTACTACTACTACTACTACGTGCTGCCCCTTCGCCGCTGCCCAAAGCCCAGTCGCCCCATCATCCGAGTTCGGTTCAGACTTCAGCCTTGATTGGGGCTTGCTAGTTGCCACGCCTCTTTGTTTGGTCTCTCCGTGTGGAAGTGGAACTGTGGACCACGCCGGCGCCGACGGGACCAGCGCCATGCTCGCGCCCGGCGCTACCGACACGGCCGAACACTCCCTCCGTCCGTCCCAGAAATGAAAGCGACGCGTCTCCGGCCTTTTTCCTTTTCCCTCTCCCGTGGCAATGGCATGGCCGTTGCGTTAGAATGTCGGCCTTGCTCGGTTTGCGGCTGTTTACTCGTGGATCCTTTTGTTCAAACGCCGCCCAACCCTCGGCGGCTTTAGGCGAAAATGACGGGCAGGGCATCCTATGTGCTCTCTGCTCCCTAATTTTGGTGTGCAGAAAATTGCTGCCAGCGGCAGAGAAGTTGGCTTTGCGCTGTCCAGCATGACAATGACGTTTTTTTTTCGAGGATACACGACAAGACAACATGCTGGGCATCTAGCATATACGATTTTACACTTTTTATATGTCCCTGAATTTTTGCTGGCTGTGCCTATGTGCATTGGGCCGTATGGCACTGTGGGCTGCACCGCAATAGACATTACGGCCCGAGTGTGAGATGGTCGCTTAGGAAGCCCACGCTGTTACATTGAGCCCAGGCAACCCGCAAACGGATTCAAAAACTCACGCGCTCCGCGTGACCTGACAGTAGCTCCGGCCGCCCACTTCCTCGCGGGCCCCACCACATCCCCTTCCATTCCACGGCTGCTCCTGCTCCAGTGCTCCCCACACCCCAAAAGTCCCCCGGTACCCTCCTCCTCCCGCCTCTCCCCACCTCGGCAATCCCAATCCGGCGATTCCACACCCTAGCCGGAGGCATCGGCCGACACGCGCGATGCCCACCACCGCCTTCGCCCCCGCCTCCGCGTCGCCGCCTCCGTGGTCTACTCGTCCGCCTCCTCACCGCGCCCGCGCCCGCGTCCGTCTTCCCCCGCCGAGGAGTCGGAGCAGCAGCGATGGGGGCGGGGACGACAAGCCCACGACGGCCACCCCGTGGGCGAGTCCGGACTGGCTCACGTCGCTCTCGCGCGCGGTCGGCCGGGGCGGCGCCGACGACTCGGGGATCCCCGTCGCGTCCGCCAAGCTCGACGACGTGCAGGACCTCCTCGGCGGCGCGCTCTTCCTGCCGCTCTTCAAGTGGTTCCGAGAGGAAGGGCCCGTGTACCGCCTCGCCGCAGGGCCACGGGACTTCGTCATCGTCAGCGACCCCGCCATCGCCAAGCACGTGCTTCGCGGGTACGGGTCGCGCTACGAGAAGGGGCTCGTCGCTGAGGTCTCCGAGTTTCTCTTCGGGTCCGGGTTCGCCACCGCGGAGGGCGCGTTATGGACGGTAAGCGCTCTCAATCTCTCTCGCTCGCTCTATGCTTCACCTTGCAATATATAGTTGGAATTCCTTTAATTTTTAACTACTTCTTAGCGAATGGAATGGTCAATCTCAGTTGCAGGGCTCTGTAACAGGTCGGAATAATTGCATACTAGTATTGTATTCTTGGTCTTGGCTGTTTGTTCTTTTTTTTTTGTTTAGTTATGATGTTGGCCTTTAAGGCTTTCTGAAGGGACCAGACTCCACAGCACACGAGAATTTCAACATTGGGCTATGTTTGCAACCTTAATTTAGTGCCTGCTACGTCTGAGGCTCTGAGCCACCCTGACCAGGCCTAAACCTGGAAGGGATGATCCTCTACTGCCATCAAAAGGCAACAACCGAATCATCCTGGTTGTCAATCACCCTTTGGCCCCAAGGTCCTGGCTCATCAACCAGACTGATGGGCTTGTCTCCTTTGTGGCAAAGGATGCAGTGGTACAATCCTAAAGAACAAATCGTAGTGTCTGATAGATCACTACATGAATTTTGTGATTCTGGTATTTTTTGGATGTGCTATTTATATAAATATGTAGTGGATTTTTATTGGATGCAGTTTACTTGCATCCCTAAAACTGGTTTTGTTCTTGATTTTGGTTTCTTGTAGACAAAGAAGAGAGCTCCTAGTTTGGTGTCTTGCATTGTTTTTCTCTTTCATTATTTGGGCTATGAGATTTAAGCTGTTTGGATTAGCTTTTAAGTTTGCATGGTGTGGTGATGCAATGCCTCTGTCTTTTGAACTGTGTAGAACTGCATGGACTGATCTCATTGTTTTGACATGATTTGCCTGTAAACGTGTTTAGATGATGTTTTAATACATAGAAAGGGAGTATACTTCCTGTTGTATGGCTACCTCCAAATTAGTCAGTACATTAGTATGGTTGTATCTCTTCTCTTGCTGCAGCTATATCTTGCATATTTTTTGTACTATTGTATTTGGGAGCTAAGATCAATTGGACTGTAAATTAATCCTTCATCTTACTCCAAATATGGTATCTATTTTAGGTGAGACGCAGAGCTGTTGTGCCATCCCTGCACAAAAGATTTCTGTCCATTATGGTGGAAAAGGTATTTTGTAAATGTGCCGAAAGATTAATAGAGAAACTTGAGCCATATGCTTCGAGTGGGGAACCTGTCAATATGGAAGCAAGGTTTTCTCAGTTGACATTGGACGTGATTGGTTTGTCATTGTTCAACTACAATTTTGATTCCCTCACAACAGATAGTCCTGTCATTGATGCTGTTTATACTGCACTCAAAGAAGCAGAACTTCGTTCTACGGATCTTTTGCCATACTGGAAGGTCGGTTAATCTTTCACTTCATTCTTCTAATTTGCACCTCACTTATGTTTTCCTAGTTAACTGTAAGAAAGGAAAAATTGCCTGACTGATGATTCATATAATCCTTGTTTATTTGTCGCAGATTGACTTTCTGTGCAAAATAATTCCAAGACAGATAAAAGCAGAAAATGCAGTTAAGATCATAAGGAACACTGTTGAAGAGCTAATTGTGAAATGTAAAGAAATAGTTGAGGCTGAAAATGAACAGATTGAGGGCGAGGAATATGTAAATGAGGGGGATCCTAGCATTCTACGCTTCCTACTTGCCAGCCGAGATGAGGTGATTAACCTATTTCAATTTTTTAGAACATTTTGCTTCTTTTAACTTTGATGTCCACAATTTCTACATGTGTGAAGCTACTCACTCATCATGACAATAGTTTGACATGATACTGCTGTTGACGTTCCATAACTTTTGCCTAATGATGGCTTTAACTATCTATTTGTCCTTCTGCTGGTCCATAAAATTTTGAGCTACCTGGCTTTTAAAACCATGGATTTGATTGTCCAGCTCATAAATGTTGCTGTTCTTAGCTCTGTTGCCTTTGCATGAGGGGGCGATGATTTGTTGTTCATGCAATTTGTGACATGGTGTCATTCAGCTTAAAATATCTTTAGGAAACAAATGGATGTGTTTAGCATAGAACATAATACTGTATGCATTTAGGATTATGAGGTTTTACCTATTACTATTAGAAATGTAGTATATCATTCCTTTTGTACAAAGGTGATTGCTAGGAACATTCAATCCTTTCTTTTCCATTGATTTATGAAGAGTTATGATAAAGAGTGAAAGCTTCCATATAGAGTTATTTTGTTCTTGTGAGTTATGATCAAATCAAATGATTTGTTTTTATTTTTCTGAAATTCGACAATGCAAGTTCGATATATGCTTTTGTTGCCAAACTGCTCATGATCAATTACGCAGATATATAGTACTCTATTTCACCATTTTACATAACATGCATTCTGTTATATTGTAAGTTTGACTGCTTTAGGTTTGTCCAGGTTAGCAGTGTACAGTTACGTGATGATCTCTTATCAATGTTAGTTGCTGGTCATGAAACAACAGGCTCTGTACTGACATGGACAATCTATCTTCTCAGTAAGGTACTCCAGTAGTGCTATATTGCTTGCAGTAACCATCTATCCATCAACCAAAGTAACAAATAACGCATCACTTAAATTGTCACTTTAATATGTTGACTGCTCAGTGTTACACTACTGAAGGATCCGACTGCACTAAGGAGAGCTCAAGATGAGGTAGATTGTGTTCTGCAAGGTCGACTCCCCAGATATGAGGATGTAAAGGAGCTGAAGTATTTGATGCGCTGTATAAATGAGTCGATGCGGCTATATCCACACCCTCCTGTACATTTCTTGTGCTTAAGACAACCAACTTTGTAATTTGTTTTGGCGACTCAAGGACTAATTATTGGTAGGTGCTGATACGGCGTGCAATAGTTGATGACGTGCTTCCTGGAAACTATAAGGTTAAGGCTGGTCAAGATATTATGATATCTGTGTACAATATACACAGGTCCCCTGAGGTACTTCTCCATCTGAATATTGTATACGATTACAACTGCTTTGCATATGATTGCATACTGGAATATTGCATAACTGTGTATAGCTTGGTGAGTTACACGGAGGTGTTGGAGTGTATTGGGCCCATGGGCATTGTGGCCCATAGAGGCCCATGTATGTTACCTCTTCTATACCCTTTCTAGGGTTTTGAATACAGATACTTTTCTCTTCTACATAGTATCAGCTTAGCTAGTCTGCTCCTCCTCCCCTCCTGCCCGCCGCCGCCACCGCCGGCCACCATGGACGGCCGCCGGCCGCCGGCCCCTCCTCCTCCTCCTCCCCTCTCCTCCTTCCCTCCCCTCTCCTCTTCCTCTCCCTCCTCTGCTCCCGCTCGCGCCGCTGTGGGCGCCTGGGCCGCCGGCGCCGGGCCGCCGCCGCCCGGCTTCCCCGCCGCCGCGCTGGTCCTCGAGGGGGGGCCAGCAGCGGGCGTCGCCGCGGCTCCAGGAGCCGCTGGGGCCGCCGCCGGGCGCCGCTGCGGGCGCCGCCGTGGGCGCCGGAGCTCCTCTGCTCCAGGCCGCTGCTCCTCTGCTCCAGGCTGCTGGCGCCCTGGCCCTCCTGCAGCCCGACACCACTGCTGCCGCAGCTACTGCTGGCGCGGGCGCCGGGGCTGCGGGACCCCAGCCGCGCGCCGCCGTCGATCCGGCCGGTCCTGCGGGCCGCTGCGCAGCTGCTGCAGGCCGCGGGCGCCGATCCGGCCGCTGTGCGGCTGCTGCCAGCCGCGGGCGCCGATCCCGCCGCCGCCGCTGTGGCCCACCGTGCCGCTGTCGTTGCGGGCACGCAGCCCGTCGTCGATTCTGCGCCCGGTGCCGCATGGTTTGGCCTCGGGATGGCACCCGAGGATGCGCCGTTCTCCGCCAGCTTCCGAGGACAGCAGGCCAACGCCGTTCTCGCCGCGGCCCTCCTCACCGCCAAGTCGGAGGCTTCGCCCGCCCAGGAGCGGGTCCGTGTGGCTGCCCTCGCCTGGGAGCGCGAGCGCGCCACCGCCGACGCCCTCGCTCTCCGGGTCGTCGAGGCGGAGCGCTACCTCCACATCTCCTCCGGCCAGCCCGTCGACCCTGAGCACGGCACCTCCTCCTCCTTCCAGGCCCAGTCCGCTGGATCTGGAGCCCGGTACGACCCGACCGACCCCATGGTCGCCCAGCTTCACCTCCAGGCAGCCGGCGTCCAGAACATCACGGCCCTGGTCTCCGTCCTCCTCGACCCTGCGTCCTCCTCCTACAGCCGCTGGCGGGACCAGGTCCTCCTCACCCTCCGCCGCTACGCCCTCGACGACCACGTCCTCGTCGACTCACCGATCGAGGCGCGGGACGTGGCGTGGCTGCGTCTCGACAGTGTCGCCATGTCCTGGATCTTCGGGACCATCTCCCTAGATCTTCAGGACCTCGTCAGGACCCATGGCGGCACTGCGCGACAGGCTTGGGTGGCGCTCGAGGGGCAGTTCCTCGGCAACGCCGAGTACCGCGCCCTCCAGCTCGATGCCACCTTCCGCACCTTCGTCCAGGGGGACCTCTCCGTCGGTGAGTACTGCCGGCGGATGAAGAGCATGGCTGATGCTCTTCACGACCTCGGGGATCCGGTGTCCGATCGGGTCTTGGTGCTTAATGTCCTACGGGGCCTGAGCAGCACCTATGACCACCTGAAGTGTTGGATCACCCGCCAGAGGCCCTTTCCTACCTTCCTGCAGGTCCGGGACGACCTCGCCCTTGAGGAGATCACCAAGGGTCTCGCGCCCGGATCCTCCTCACCCAGCCCCGCCGCGCTTGTTGCTCCTCCACCGGCCTCCTCCGCTGCTCCTGCCACCTCCCTCCTTGGGGCTGCTCCCGCCGGGCAGACCGGAGGAGGGGGAGGCGTGGACGTCGCCGGCGACGAGGTGGTGGTGGTGGCACTGATGGCCCTGCTCCTGGGGATACCGGTGCCGGTGGGGGCCGTCGGAGCGCGTCGACCTCGGCTCCCGCTCCTGCCCCTGCCCCTGGAGGTACACCCTGGCCATCCTTCAGCAACCCATGGTCAGGGCGCATCTCGATGTGGCCGCTCCAGGGTCCGGCAGGGGGGCTTCGTCCTCAGCTCCAGCCAGCGGCCATGTTCACTGGTGCTGCTCCCTTCTTCGCGCCGTCCTGCACCCCGCCCGCTCAGCCTAGCCAGTAGCCGACCTGGCCTGGGGGCTGGGACCAGGCCGCTCTGGCGCAGTCCTTTAGCACCATGGGACTGACCCTGCCGGTCAGCACCGAGTGGATCGCCGACTCGGGTGCCTCGTTCCACACCACTCCTGATGCCGGTATCCTATCTTCGGTCCGACCCCCACACCCCTCTTGTCCTTCTTCTATCATGGTTGGTGATGGGTCTTGCCTTCCTGTCACCGCCGTGGGTTCTGCTCCTCGTCTTCCTAATGTTCTTGGTGCTCCTCGAATGGTTCACAACCTTCTTTCCATTCGCCAGTTTACTGCTGACAATTCCTGTTCTATCGAATTTGACTCCTCTGGTCTTACTGTGAAAGATTCGGCTTCCCGGCGTCCACTTCTCCGATGTGACAGCCCGGGGCCCCTTTACACCCTTCGGCTTCCTGCTTCCGCTGCCTCGCCTTCGGCTTCTTCGTCTGCTGCTTTTGCCGTGACACCTTCTTCCACCACCTAGCACCGCCGGCTTGGTCACCCCGGCCGCGACGTTTTGGCTCAGCTCAGCCGTAGTACCGATGCTCCTTGTACTAAGGCTTCTGCTGAGCACCTCTATCATGCGTGCCAGTTAGGTCGTCATGTTAGACTTCCGTTTTCGTCTTCTTCTTCGCATGCTGTGCATGCTTTTGATCTGATTCACTGTGACCTGTGGACATCTCCTGTACTCAGCATGTCTGGTTATAAATATTATCTGGTCATTGTTGATGATTTTTCTCATTACTCTTGGACTTTTCCTTTGCGCGCCAAGTCTAAGACCTTCCCCACCCTCCTCCACTTCTTTGCCTGGGTGTCCACTCAGTTCGGCCTCACAGTTAAGGCCGTCCAGTGTGACAACGGGCGGGAGTTTGATAACTCCACCTCCCGGTCCTTCTTCCTGTCTCGGGGTGTTCAGCTGTGTATGTCTTGTCCGTATATCTCTCCTCAGAACGGCAAGGCTGAGCGGATGATTCGCACGACGAACGACGTCGCGCGCACCCTTCTGATCCAGGCCTCTCTGCCCCCGTGCTTCTGGGCTGAGAGCCTCCACACCGCCACCTACCTGCTTAACCGTCTCCCGTCCACCGCTTCTCCTGCTCCCACTCCACACCACGCTCTCTTCGGTACCCCTCCTCGCTACGACCACCTTCGGGTCTTCGGGTGTGCGTGTTACCCTAACACCTCCGCCACTGCTTCTCACAAGCTGGCGCCCCGATCGACTCGTTGTGTGTTCCTCGGGTACTCCCCTGACCACAAGGGGTACCGATGCCTTGACCTCACCTCTCGCCGCATTCTGATCTCCCGACACGTCGTCTTTGACGAGTCGGATTTCCCCTACTCTACCTCCTCTACACCTTCTCCTGACCCCGAGCTGGAGACTCTGTTTCCGACTGACTCGGTGGTTCAGCCACCGTTACCTGTTTGTCCTTTTCCTGCAGGTTTCCCCGGCATGCCGGCACCGTCTCCGGTGATCCCTGCTGCGTCGAGCGCGGCCCCGGTGCCCGCGGTCGCGCAACGCGCGGTTCCCGGACCTTCGGTCGTGCCGCGCGCGGCCCCGGTGCCTTCACGTGCACCTGCACGGTACGCCCAGCCGGTGCAGGTGTACCGGCGTCGCTCGGCGCCGACCCCGACACCACCGCGGTACACTGAGCCGGTGCAGGTGTACCGGCGTCGTTCGGCGCCGACACTGGCGCCGCCTCCTGCTCCGGAGGCTCCTGCGACGCCGACGCCGGCGCCGTCGCCGCCGCCGCCTCCTCCGGTTCCCTCTCGTGCCGAGCCGGAGGTATACCACCCGCCAGCGGCCAGTCATCCATCGGGATCCTCGGCATATCCATCCCATGGTGACTCGGCGGATGGCCTCTCAGGCCGCGACTCTCTCCGCGGCAGAGGGAGAGCCGCGGGTCTCTCCGGTACCCTCCTCTATCCGCGACACCTTGGCGGATCCTCACTGGCGTCGCGCGATGGAAGAGGAGTACGCGGCTCTTCTTGCCAACCAGACGTGGGACCTTGTGCCGCGTCCGTCTGGTTGCAATGTGGTGACTGGCAAGTGGATCTGGACGCATAAGCGTCGGGCTGATGGCACACTGGAGCGCTACAAGGCTCGCTGGGTTCTCCAGGGGTTCACCCAGCGGCCTGGTGTGGACTATGATGAGACTTTCAGCCTAGTCGTGAAGCCTGCTACGGTGCGCACTGTCCTGTCGCTTGCGCTCTCGCGCTCTTAGCCTGTGCACCAACTGGACGTGAAGAATGCGTTTCTTCACGACACTCTGTTAGAGACTGTCTACTGCTCTCAGCCAGCGGGATTTGTGGATTCGAGTCGTCCGGATATGGTCTGCCGGCTCAACAAATCTCTCTATGGGCTGAAGCAGGCTCCTCGGGCTTGGTACTCTCGGTTCACCACGTTCTTGCTGACATTGGGATTCACCGAGGCCAAGTCTTACACGTCTCTCTTCGTCTACCGCCGAGGGGATGAGACCTCCTATCTGCTGCTCTACGTTGATGACATTGTGCTCACAGCCTCTAGTCAGCAGTTGCTTCAGAGTGTCATCTCCTCTCTGCAGCAGGAGTTTGCTATGAAGGATCTCGGTCAGCTCCACCACTTCTTGGGCATCACTGTTGAGCCTCGCCCGTCTGGTCTTCTCATGCACCAGCGGCAGTACGCACTCGATATCCTGGAGCGGGCTGGGATGACTGATTGCAAGCCTTGCTCCACTCCTGTCGACACTCAGGCGAAGCTGTCAGCCGATCTAGGTGATCCGGTGGCTGATCCTACTGCCTATCGGAGCCTGGCTGGTGCTTTGCAGTACCTCACCTTCACCTGGCCGGATCTCACCTACGCTGTCCAGCAGGTCTGTCTCCGTATGCATGATCCCCGGGAGTCACACCTTGCTGCGCTGAAGCGTCTCCTCCGCTACGTCCGTGGCACTGTGGACCTCGGCCTGGTACTTCACCGCTCGTCTTCTGCTGAGCTGGTGGTCTACACCGACGCTGACTGGGCTGGCTGCCCGGACACTCGTCGCTCCACTTCCGGCTACGCCGTCTTCCTGGGTGGCAACCTGGTCTCCTGGTCGTCCAAGCGGCAACCGGTTGTCTCTCGCTCCAGTGCCGAGGCGGAGTACCGGGCTGTCGCTAACGGCGGAGCGGAGGCGTCCTGGCTCCGACAGCTCTTGGCGGAGCTCCACAGCCTGCTCGCCAAGAGCACGCTCGTCTACGGCGACAACGTCAGCGCCGTGTATCTCTCCACCAACCCCGTCCAGCATCAGCGGACAAAGCACGTGGAGATCGACCTACACTTCGTGCGCGACAGAGTCGCAATCGGCGATGTTCGGGTCCTCCATGTCCCGACTACCTCCCAGTTTGCTGACATCTTCACCAAGGGGCTGCCCTCCTCGACCTTCTCGGAGTTTCGATCCAGCCTCAACGTAGCCGGTGGCTAGTTGTGGCTGCGGGGGGGTATTTGCCCTCTGTACTCTCTTCTTATCCAGTCTTGAACACCGCTGCGCCGGTTGTTCAGACTGCGGGGGGGTGTTGGAGTGTATTGGGCCCATGGGCATTGTGGCCCATAGAGGCCCATGTATGTTACCTCTTCTATACCCTTTCTAGGGTTTTGAATACAGATACTCTTCTCTTCTACAAGAGGATCTTTTTCCAATTTGTTGGAGGGTTACTCAGAAAATTACAAATTATCGCTCATTGCAGAAGTTCTGTGTCCTGCCTACATTGTTCTACCAGTTTCCACGATAGAATGGTAACATGGTTTCAGGAATATTACTTTTATTGCACTGAGTATTCTAGTTTACTGCCAAATAGGCCCTAAAATACTGAACTTCGAAATATTATTATATTACATTGTTATCATTTTTTGCTATAGTTTGAAGTATGCTTTGCTATGCGTATTGTCATATCTGGATCTCTGTTCATATATGTTGTTGTCATCCATTGTTACACTGCTTAAGCAAGCTTTTACAATCTTGGATTTTATAATAATTGTTTGCTTCTTCTACCAAGGTATGGGATAGAGCAGATGAGTTTGTTCCAGAGAGATTTGATCTAGAGGGACCCATTCCAAATGAGTCGAATACTGATTTCAGGTCCGAATACAACCTTGTAATATGTTGTTTTTATCCTGTTACTTCATATTTCCGTTTATCATCTGATTGGTTTTATGTCATCTGGCAAATCTGATTGAACTGCACCACGCCCCTGCTACGTCTCTTTCCCAGGTTTGTCCCATTCAGTGGAGGTCCTCGGAAATGTGTTGGAGATCAATTTGCTCTCCTAGAAGCAATAGTGGCACTTGCAATTGTGTTGCAGAAGATGGATATTCAGCTTGTGCCAGATCAAAAGATAAACATGACCACTGGAGCTACAATTCATACAACCAATGTAAGGAACATGCTATGTATATTTTTATCTCAATACCCTCACTTTGTTCATAACCTAGTTGATATCATTTGCAGTTAAATATAGAACTGTAGCAAAAACCATACTACTTAATGGCACATTAGAGATTAGACAGAAAGTGAAAGGGAGGTAGCCAAAGTTCCTGATGTTTTCTCTACACTACCATCAACACATGACAAAAACTAATTTTTTAATACTTCTTATGAATTGACTCAGTTATGAAAGCCCAAAAGCTTAGCGAGTTATACCCTAAAGTTTCAACCATCTTTCCCAAGAAAGTAAAAAGAACCAATGACATAAAGTTTGAATCAAGAAGCCCCTTGTTTCATTTTGGTTCTGTTCTAGTTTAAATTTCTTGTTCAAATCTGATAGCACGTCGGAGTGGTTTCTTAAGATGAGCTTATTGCTGCAGGGACTGTACATGAATGTAAGCATGCGTAAAGTTCAGCAAGAAGCTGAGTTAGCACTGAGGTAAATTCATATTGCTCTATTGTCTTCTTTTTACAGAACCGATACACTCCGCGTCACAAAGATTTTTTAGCATAAATTCACTGTTAATTTTTTGATGAGGTTCTAAGAGAGCAAATCGTTTGTTCCCTTCATCGTATTACTTACCCAGAATGCTGGATGCTTATGCTATATTTCTTCACTTAAATTTCAGCCGAAATTTTGATTGTTCTTTCTCTTTCAGTGAATCAAAATAGATGGAATCGACTTCAACACTCTCTTGGCTGACGGACTTAAACTTCTTGAAAGAAGGGATTCTTGCCTTTCCGATCCTTTCGGCTATTTGAACAGAAAACTTAGGGTGCAACAAAAAAAAACTTACTCTTAGCCGACCCATTTTCAAACAGTAAGGTCCCAAAGGCGCTTAAGGCCCGATGGAGGCCCACCGTATGCCCCCGGTATTGTCGCCAACTGTAGCCCATAGCTCACACACGACCCAAATAGGGGCTCCTATAAGAAGAGACTAATATCAATATTTTTACGTGACTATAACTTCAAACTCCATTATGTCCATTTAGCTCAACTATTGCAGCCCATCAATCATTCACCTATGCTAAAAAATTTAAAATCAATCATTCACCTCGTATGCGCGTCAATATTTTCTTAAACTTGATTCAATAATTTATTGAACTTATGCTAACATTTTGACTAGTCAAATTCAATACTTTACGTGAAATTAAAACCCAGGACCATCACACTTGGCCATCTTTGACCTTGGTTCTTCCCACTGGATACACATTTCATTAATTTGTTGAATTTGATTAAAAAATCTGCAAATCGCGACTCAACATTTCGAATAGACTAATTTAACATGTGTACGTGGTCTGATTCATCACTTAATGGTCACTATGATGCAGATTGCTTGGTTTTCTCCCGCACCTCATCAATCATTCATTTACTATAGCATGAATCTCAGATATGAAAGTGTTATGAAGGAAAAATAAACTTGCAAAAGTTGCATTGGATTTCTCTAACCCAAATACATATGTCGGTCTGTGTAACCTTCTTGGGCCATGCCTGTGGAAAGCGATTAATTAGGTGTTGTTTGGTTCGTTAGGATTAAATTTTAGTCCCATCACATCGGATGTTTAAATACCAATTATAAATAATTAAATATAGTCTAATTACAAAACCAATTGCATAAATGGAGGCTAATTCACGAATGAATCCATTAAATCTAATTAGTCCATGATATGACCATGTTGTGCTACAGTAAACATGTGCTAATGATGGATTAATTAGGCTTAATAGATTTATCTCATGAATTAGCACCAGCTTATGCAATTAGTTTTATAGTGAGCTCACGTTTAATTCATTTATTTGGCATTCAAACATCTGATGTGACTCGGACTAAAAATTAATCCTTAGATCTAAACACGCCCTTAGCCAGCGCTGCCAGAGCGCCAGCGCCACACTAGAAAAAGTTCCCTTTTTCCCTTATATTTTTCATGGTTCACGCAGCTGAGACGAGAGAATGAATCACCATGGGACAATTGCAATGACGAGGACAAGAGGCTCACGAACCTGTACCGCATCTGTGGTGCTGCAAACATGTTCTTTGTTGTGAAGGCCGTGGAAGGCTGCTGGGAGAGCATCTTAGCATCCAAAAACTGTTGTAGGAGTACCCAGCATGCGACGTTCCTATCTCCACTGGACGTATAGTATAACTAACGATATGGCGGCGATGGAGACATAGCAATTGGTCACGTAGACTTAATTCAGGCATCACCTTATAAACCTAGTGGAATCCGCTCGCCACGGCACCAAAACGGGCTGTGCGTGCGGCCGTGTAACGTCACTACTCGCTTGTCCCGGTCGTGAGACGGCGTGGTCGATAGACGTAGAAGCTGACAATTTCCTCGCGTGGGCCAGGCCGGGCCAAGACGCGCCGCTGTCTGACTCCGTTGCCCGTCCCCCCCACCGCGACAGCGACTGAATCCGAAGGTTACGTCGCCGGATAACCACGGCTGTGTCACGACTCCTTGTGGCGCGCTGCAAAGCCGTACACTAGATTAGTTGTGGGATTGTAAAAAACAAGCGGCACTGAGACTACCACTAGAGCCGGAGGTATACCACCGCAAGCATGATCAAGCAAAGCCCGAAGAAAGCCATCTTTTTTTAAGGGGGAAATAATTCTCCAGCCTTTTCTACATCCAAACTCGAGAAAGTCATGCTCATGCATCCGCTACCACATCCGTTTAATAACGCCTTTCTAGCATCGTTAACCACTTCGAAAGCGTGTCACTTGCGAGCCCAAAAGTACGTCGCCACTGGTTCAATATATTTGTTTCCTTTACATGCAATAAAAAAAACATCCAGTACAACGACTTGCCTTGGTTGCACACCAGCACAGCTACAGCATGAGCCAGCATTCAGCTGCACAAGCAAACATGCCACGCATGAACCGGGCAGAACTCTCCCTATCCCCCGACACCTGCCACGCCCACGAGCCCACAATACAGAGCAGCCCTGTCTGCCCGCCGCGACGCGCCTCGCGCACGCAGTGGCATGGCCGCGCCGCGCGGGAGCAGGCGCCTAGCCGCGGGCGACGGGCCCCGGGCCACGCCGGCGGTCGGCCCGGCGTCCGGCGGCCGGGCGCAGTTCAACCTCTCCTCGGGGGCCGCCACGGCCGTGGTGTTCGCCTCCATCGTGCTCTGCTTCATCCTGCTCTGCACCTACTGCCGCTGCGCCCGGCAGCGGGCCATCGCGGGTGCGCGCCGCCGCGTCATGCGCGACCTCGTCCCTGGCGCCGCGCTCTTCCTCCGCCCGGCCGCCGCCGCGCTGCCGCCCGTGGTGCCCTACGCGGGGGCCGCCCGGAAGGGCCTCCCCGAGGACTGCCCCATCTGCCTCGAGCCCTTCGGCGACGACGACGGCGTCCGGGTCGTCCCCGTGTGCGGCCACCTCTACCACGCGCCCTGCATCGACCGCTGGCTCGACATGCGCAACTCCTGCCCCGTCTGCCGCTGCGCCGTCGCCAGCCTCTACGACGCCGACCGCGCCAGGGACGCCGCCGCGGTGGCCGTTGGCCGCGACGGTGCCTACGGCGGCGACGACGACCAAGAGGCCGTCCTGGAGCGCGTCGTCGCGATGATCGAGGCCATAAGAGACGAACAGAGAGGAGAGGAGGCGGCGGCGCGCGCTGCCGGCGGAGACGGAGGGTCATGACATGATGATGACGCGTCTTCCATTGCGGCGCAGGTGCAGCTAACTTGGCCGGGTAAATTTGTTTGTAGTTTCGGTGTGGCAGCATATAGGGCTAGCTGATGTGATCACTCACCATTTTCTGACAGCAAAATTTTTCTTGAATTGTGTATAATCAAAGTTCTGGCATGGGATGAATGGTTCTTTTTTACTGGTTTCATTTCAAGAAATGGTGGTCACCACTTTAAATGCTCCGAAATTAGTGTTGCTGCGTACCTACTTTGGCAGTTCATTCCACCAAGGCAAGGTTCACAAGAGGCAATATTTAGATGCAAGCATCATCTGGAAACAAATATATGACCCTTTGGTATCTCACCACTCACCTTCTACTAATCGTGTAGTGGTTGATCATATTGTTGGGTTGGGAATATAGCCAACAACCGCTTTAGTTGGAGAAATCATAAGCCCAGCGAAGCTTTATTCCCAGGTGTATCGAATCATACAAATTTGCCTGCGTAATCTTAATATTCTGCCGTCGGACACCCGTCCGGAAATTGAGAAAGAGGCCTCCTCCTTGGTGGCAAAAGAGAGCTGGAGAATCATCGGCGACCCTCACCTGCCGGCCTTCCATGTTAGGTGGTGTCTTGTGCTGCATTTTTTTTGTTTGACAAAAAAAAGAGATTTATTTCAAAAAAAGAGAGACAGTTATAGGATGTGCCAATTTCACATTGGCAAAAAAAAAGCCAATTATTAGACGTGCCGATTTGTCACTTGCGCGGGTGCAAGCTGACAGACTGTGATAGGTGTGAGTGATAGAGTATCTTGTTTTTCTTATTATTTTCTTTTTATTTTTTCGTAAGCCTTGCAGACAAGCACAAGCGCTGAAGCATGCTAGGTTCAGTTTTCTGAATCTGTCTCGGTCGGGCAATAGTTTGCACCTTTCTATGAGCCATGAATTCACGATTATTGGTACTTGACATTGTCAACGTCTTTTAATCGATATAAGATTTTAGGGATTATATACGGATCGTTGAATGTAGCATTCATGTTCAATGCTTATACGAGTGTAATGACAAAAGGCCTGCATCCGTCCAGGCTGGGCATCAGACTGAATGCAACAGCACCCTTCCGTCTGCGGCTCAGTCTCGCACATAGGTGGTGATGGTTGAATCATCGAACAAGAAGCTACCACACCAAAGAGTTCTGCTCAGGTCATGCTGCAGCCCACAAAGGAACTTGAACTCTGGGCAGGTGAAGGGATTACATAAGCAAAGACAAATCATATGTATACGTCAACGAACAGTCCCAAACAAGTTCTTTGAAGAGTGAGATGAACTAGTATTTACCATCTAACTAATCCCTTTTCCAGGCACAGTTCACAGGACAGGAGGAACTACATCTACAACAGCTATGTTGCCTGGTGTCTAGAAGGCAGGGTGATCTCTGTGTGGTCAAATGAACTTGAGTTGTCACTAACCCGCATAGTCACATAGTACTGAAAGTTTAAAACATGACCGCTGTCGATGTGTATCAGGGCATCCCAGGTTCTGCGAATTGTTGTACGATTTGTGTCTCGGACTGGAGAGCCCGTGACCTTGGTGCACTTGCTCAGTTCTCCCGATGGCAGCCCCGAGGATCTGGACACCTCTGCCATTTTTTTGACAACATGCTTCCTGACAATTAGGCAAACAACTCGTTACATGTACAGTAGAAGGATTGATACTATACAGTTGAAACAGAAGAATTTGAAATGTTCCTTGAGCATAAACAGGTTTTCTTTTTTGCCAAAAAAAGAATTGAATTGTGCTGATAGCTGGTGTTCATCAAGTAAAGCAGAAGAATTAGCCTGGGTCTCCGAAATGGGGGTTCTGTGTTTTGGAAATAGAATCTCATTATCTCATGAACTTTGAAACCAATCAATAGAAAACCAATCAATAAAAAATGAAGAAGATTATTTTTCCATACCAAAACCCTAAACTGGGTAGAGAGGTTATATGTACATGGGCCTCTATGGGCCCTATACCCATGGGCTCAATATACTCCAACACCCCCCCGCAGTCTGAACAACAGGCGCAGCGGTGTTCAAGACTGGACAAGAAGAGAGTACAAAGGGCAAATACCCCCCCGCAGCCACAACTAGCCACCGGCTAAGTTGAGGCTGGACGAAACTCCGAGAAGGTCGAGGAGGGCAGCCCCTTGGTGAAGATGTCAGCAAATTGGGAGGTAGTCGGGACATGGAGGACCCGAACATCGCCGATTGCGACTCTGTCGCGCACGAAGTGTAGGTCGATCTCCACGTGCTTTGTCCGCTGATGCTGGACGGGGTTGGTGGAGAGATACACGGCGCTGACGTTGTCGCAGTAGACGAGCGTGCTCTTGGCGAGCGGGCTGTGGAGCTCTGCCAAGAGCTGTCGTAGCCAGGACGCCTCCGCTACGCCGTTAGCGACAGCCCGGTACTCCGCCTCGACACTGGAGCGAGAGACAACCGGCTGCCGCTTGGACGACCAGGAGACCAGGTTGCCGCCCAGGAAGACGGCGTAGCCGGAAGTGGAGCGACGAGTGTCCGGGCAGCCAGCCCAGTCAGCGTCGGTGTAGACCACCAGCTCAACAGAGGACGAGCGGTGAAGTACCAGGCCGAGGTCCACAGTGCCACGGACGCAGCGGAGGAGACGCTTCAGCGCAGCAAGGTGCGACTCCTGGGGATCATGCATATGGAGACAGACCTGCTGGACAGCGTAGGTGAGGTCCGGCCTGGTGAAGGTGAGGTACTGCAAAGCACCAGCCAGACTTCGGTAGGCAGTAGGATCAGCCACCGGATCATCTAGATCAGCGGATAGCTTCGCCTGAGTGTCGACAGGAGTGGAGCAGGGCTTGCAATCAGTCATCCCAGCCCGCTCCAGGATATCGAGTGCGTACTGCCACTGGTGCATGAGAATACCAGACGGGCGAGGCTCAACAGTGATGCCCAAGAAGTGGTGGAGCTGACCGAGATCCTTCATAGCAAACTCCTGCTGCAGAGAGGAGATGACACTCTGAAGCAACTGCTGACTAGGGGCTGTGAGCACAATGTCATCAACGTAGAGCAGCAGATAGGACGTCTCATCCCCACGGCGGTAGACGAAGAGAGACGTGTTAGACTTGGCCTCGGTGAACCCCAATGTCAGCAAGAACGTGGCGAACCGAGAGTACCAAGCCCGAGGAGCCTGCTTCAGCCCATAGAGAGACTTGTTGAGCCGGCAAACCATATCCGGACGTCTCGAATCCACAAATCCCGCTGGTTGAGAGCAGTAGACAGTCTCTAACAGAGTGCCGTGAAGAAACGCATTCTTCACGTCCAGTTGGTGCACAGGCCAAGAGCGCGAGAGCGCAAGCGAGAGGACTGTGCGCACCGTAGCAGGCTTCACGACTGGGCTGAAGGTCTCATCATAGTCCACACAGGCCGCTGAGTGAACCCCCGGAGAACCCAGCGAGCCTTGTAGCGCTCCAGTGTGCCATCAGCCCGACGCTTATGCGTCCAGATCCACTTGCGAGTCACCACATTGCAACCAGACGGACGCGGCACGAGGTCCCACGTCTGGTTGGCAAGAAGAGCCGCGTACTCCTCTTCCATCGCGCGACGCCAGTGAGGATCCGCCAAGGCGTCGCGGACAGAGGAGGGTACCAGAGAGACCCGCGGCTCTCCCTCGGCGGCGGAGAGAGTCGCGGCCTGAGACGCCATCCGCCGAGTCACCATGGGATGGATATGCCGAGGATCCCGATGGATGACAGGCGGGTGGTATACCTCCGGCTCGGCTCGAGAGGGAGCCGGAGGAGGCGGCGGCGGCGGCGGCGGCTCCGGCGGCGGCATCGGAGCCGCCGGAGCAGGAGGCGGCGCCAGTGTCGGCGCTGAACGACGCCGGTACACCTGCACCGGCTCAGCGTACCGCTGTGGTGCCGGGGTCGGCGCCGAGCGACGCCGGTACACCTGCAGCGGCTGGGCGTACCGCGCAGGTGCACGTGAAGGCATCGGGGCCGCGCGTGGCGCAGCGGGAGACACCGGGTCCGCGCGCGGCACGACCGGAGGTCCGGGGACCGGCGTGGTGTGACCGCGGGCACCGGGGCCGCGCTCGGCGCAGCAGGGATCACCGGAAACGGTGCCGGCGTGCCGGGGAAACCTAAAGGAAAAGGACAGACAGGTAACGGTGGCTGAACCACCGGGTCAGTCGGAAACAGAGTCTCCAGCTCGGGGTCGGGAGAAGGTGTAGAAGAGGTAGAGTAGGGGAAATCCGACTCGTCAAAGACGACGTGTCGGGAGATCAAAACGCGGCGAGAGGTGTGGTCAAGGCATCGGTACCCCTTGTGGTCAGGGGAGTACCCGAGGAACACACAACGAGTCGAGCGGGGCGCCAGCTTGTGAGAAGCGGTGGCGGAGGTGTTAGGGTAACACGCGCACCCGAAGACCCGAAGGTGGTCGTAGCGAGGAGGGGTACCGAAGAGAGCGTGGTGTGGAGTGGGAGCAGGAGAAGCAGTGGACGGGAGACGGTTGAGCAGGTAGGTGGCGGTGTGGAGGCTCTCAGCCCAGAAGCGCGGGGGTAGAGAGGCCTGGATCAGAAGGGTGCGCACGACGTCGTTCGTCGTGCGAATCATCCGCTCAGCCTTGCCGTTCTGAGGAGAGGTATCCGGACAAGACATACGCAGCTGAACAACCCGAGACAGGAAGAAGGACCGGGAGGTGGAGTTATCGAACTCCCGCCCGTTGTCACACTGGACGGCCTTAACTGTGAGGCCGAACTGAGTGGACACCTAGGCAAAGAAGTGGATGAGGGTGGGGAAGGTCTCAGACTTGGCGCGCAGAGGAAAAGTCCAAGAGTAATGAGAAAAATCATCAACAATGACCAGATAATATGTATAACCAGACATGCTGAGTACAGGAGATGTCCACAGGTCACAGTGAATCAGATCAAAAACATGCGCAGCATGCGAAGAAGAAGAAGAAAATGGAAGTCTAACATGACGACCTAACTGGCACGCATGACAGAGGTGCTCAGCAGGAGCCTTAGTACAAGGAGCATCGGTACTACGGCTGAGCTGAGCCAAAACGTCGCGGCCGGGGTGACCAAGCCGGCGGTGCCAGGTGGTGGAAGAAGGTGTCACGGCAAAAGCAGCAGACAAAGAAGCCGAAGGCGAGGCAGCGGAAGCAGGAAGCCGAAGGGTGTAAAGGGGCCCCGAGCTGTCACATCGGAGAAGTGGACACCGGGAAGCCGAATCCTTCACAGTAAGACCAGAGGAGTCAAATTCGATAGAACAGGAGTTGTCAGCAGTAAACTGGCGAATGGAAAGAAGGTTGTGAACCATTCGAGGAGCAACAAGAATATTAGGAAGACGAGGGGCAGAACCCACGGCGGTGACAGGAAGGCAAGACACATCACCAACTATGATAGAAGAAGGACAAGAGGGGTGTGGGGGTCGGACAGAAGAGAGGATACCGGCATCAGGAGTGGTGTGGAACGAGGCACCCGAGTCGGCGATCCACTCGGTGCTGGCCGGCGGTGTCAGTCCCATGGCGCTAAAGGACTGCGCCAGAGCGGCCTGGTTCCACCCCCAGGCCAGGTCAGCTGCTGGCTAGGCTGAGCGAGCGGGGTCCAGGACGGCGCGAAGAGTGGAGCAGCACCCGTGAACATGGCCGCCGGCTGGAGTTGAGGACGAAGCCCCCCTGCCGGACCCTGGAACGGCCACATCGAGATGCGCCCTGCCATGGGTTGCTGAAGGATGGCCAGGGCATACCTCCAGGGGCAGGGGCAGGAGCGGGAGTCGGGGTCGGCGCGCCCCGACGGCCCCCACCGGTACCAGTACCCCCAGGAGCAGGGCCACCAGTGCCACCACCACCACCCCGGCCCCGGCCACGCCCCCCCCCCCTCCCCCCGCCTCCGGTCTGCCCGGCGGGAGCAGCACCAAGGAGGGAGGTGGCAGGAGCAGCGGAGGAGGCCGGTGGAGTAGCAACGAGCGCGGCGGGGTTGGGCGAGGAGGATCCGGGCGCGAGACCCCTAGTGATCTCCTCAAGGGCGAGGTCGTCCCGGACCTGCAGGAAGGTGGGAAAGGGCCTCTGGCGGGCGATCCAGCACTTCAGGTGGTCGTAGGTGCTGCTCAGGCCCCGTAGGACATTGAGCACCAAGACCCGATCGGACACCGTATCCCCGAGGTCGTGAAGAGCATCAGCCATGCTCTTCATCCGCCGGCAGTACTCACCGACGGAGAGGTCCCCCTGGACGAAGGTGCGGAAAGTGGCGTCGAGCAGGAGGGCGTGGTACTCGGCGTTGCCGAGGAACTGCCCCTCGAGCGCCACCCAAGCCTGCTGCACAGCACCGCCGTGGGTCCTGACGAGGTCCTGAAGATCTAGGGAGATGGTCTCGAAGATCCAGGACATGGCGACGCTGTCGAGACGCAGCCACGCCACGTCCCGCGCCTCGATCGGCGAGTCGACGAGGACGTGGTCGTCGAGGGCGTAGCGGCGGAGGGTGAGGAGGACCTGGTCCCGCCAGCGGCTGTAGGAGGAGGACGCGGGGTCGAGGAGGACGAAGACCAGGGCCTAATGTTCTGGACGCCGGCTGCCTAGAGGTGGAGCTGGGCGACCATGGGGTCGGTCGGGTCGTACCGGGCTCCAGTTCCAGCGGGCGGGGCCTGGAAGGAGGAGGAGGTGCCGTGCTCAGGGTCGACGGGCTGCCGGAGGAGATGCGGAGGAAGCACTCCGCCTCGGCGACCCGGAGAGCGAGGGCGTCGGCCGTGGCGCGCTCGCGTTCCCAGGCGAGGGCAGCCACACGGACCCGCTCCTGGGCCGCTGAAGCCTCCGACTTGGCGGCGAGGAGGGCCGCGGCGAAAGCGGCGTCGGCCTGCTGTCCACGGAAGGCGGCGGCGGAGAGCGGCGCATCCTCGGGCACCATCCCGAGGCCAGACCGTGCGACACCGGGCGCAGCATCGACGACGCCCGGCTGCGTGCCCGCAGCGACAGCGGCGCGGTGGGCCACAGCGGCGGCGGTGGGATCGGCGCCTGCGGCCGGCAGCAGCTGCACTACGGCCTGCAGGGCGGCCGAATCGGCGCCCGCGGCCTGCAGCAGCTGCGCCGCGGCCCGCAGGACGGCCGGATCGACGGCGGCGCGCGGCTGGGGTCCCGCAGCCCCGGCGCCCGCGCCAGCAGCGGCGGCGGCAGCGGCGGCGTCGAGCTGCAGGGGGCCCAGGGCGGCAGGAGGCAGCTGCCGCGGCCCCTGCGGCGCCTGGAGCAGGGGGGCCGCGGCGCCCGCGGCGGCGTCCGGCGGCGGCCCCTACGGCGCCTGGAGCAGAGGTGCCACGGCGGCGCTCGCGGCCGGCGCCTCCTCGAGGACCAGCGCGGCGGCGGGAAAACCGGGCGGCGGCGGCCCGGCGGCGGCGGCCAGGCGCCCAGATCGGCGCGAGCGGGAGCAGAGGAGGGAGAGGAAGAGGAGAGGGGAGGGAAGGAGGAGAGGGGAGGAGGAAGAGGGGCCGGCGGCCGGCCATGGTGGCCGGCGGCGGCGGGCAGGAGAGAGAGGCCTAGGCTGATACCATGAAGAAGATTATTTTTCCATACCAAAACCCTAAACTGGGTAGAGAGGTTATATGTACATGGGCCTCTATGGGCCCTATACCCATGGGCTCAATATACTCCAACAAAAAAAATAATTGAAATGGTGACCGTTCCATCAGTATGCCTTACCAGGATATGTCTTTTTTCTTCCTTTTGCGAGCGGTGTGTTTTCTTCTTGATATGAATGACAGAGCTCCTATCCTTGGTCCCCAAAACAAAAGGCTTCCTTCAGTTCAACCAAGTAAGAAACAAGATGGTGTCATTTTCGTCAGGTAATCAAATGCAATCGGTATTCAAAGCATGAGAATACATGGAGCAGGTACCATCACTGTGCTGTGTTCTGTAGGCCTAACAACTATGGCACCCAGTAGGTTTTGAGCTCTGTCACTAATTGCTAGAACCACCGTCCCTTCTTTGCGTTTACGTTTTTAAGCTCCATCACTAATTCCTCCCGCTGAGCCTCTACTTCCGCATACTGCATGCTCACGTTGAGCAACCGATCCTGCATGTCTTTTAGTTCTGACTCCAATTGTGCTATTTTGTCATCATTTTTCTCTTCGCCATCCCTGCTCTCAGATTGCCCCTCTGGCATGGGACTGTACAGGGTAAAAAAGAATAATATGATCCACCGGAAGGTAGCTGCAATCAGTTCAGGAAAACATTTTTGCATATTTTGTTAAAAGGAGAAACATTTTTCATGATGCGAGCATTATGTTGAATTATTCAGGGACGGTAATACATGCTTAACAGGGAATTGTGGACAGTCAAGTGAAGCAATAGTCCACAGAATTATGTAAAAGAGACTTGGGGCGATTTTATACTGTTTTCTGCAAACCACACGGGGACTGTAAAATAGAAGAATTCGCATATCTAATTGGGTACATATTTCAAATGAGAGTTGGTCAAAGTGATTTCTTAGTGGTTAGGTTGTCTGTTTCTTGAAGTTTCTCTTTCATGTCTGAATTGTCTAAAATGGTCTCAGGCAAGCAGCCAAGGTATTTTTCTCTTAGCCAGACTATGTGCCATGTCCAACTCACCCTTGATGCAAATATACACCTCTCTCGTGTGTTCTAGTAAATAAAAGTATGGGTTCACATATTAAATATCTGTTTCTGAAGAATGGTTCTCTTACTTTTGGTAGTTGGTCAATCCAGTTTGGCAATACTGATTAATTGCTCTAGCAAAAACAATTATTTGGATTTCTAATAGTAATTGTTGATAGACTATAGTCCTATACCAATTTAAAGAACAACAACAAAAAACAAAATATTTCGTCCAGACTCTACAACAGTCTTTACTCTCTTGTTAGTAATTAGTAAGGCAATGAATATTTCAGGTTAATAATGCTTAACAGGATAACCCACATGCTTTTTTGTTCATAGAATGTATGAGCTAAACCAAGACTTCGATATGCATACATAGAAAATTAAATCTTAGGTGGTAGTGTATATTTCTAGTATGAAGTTGGTAAAGAGACTAGGTATGTATGTGTTGAATTGCATTACCTTTTCAGCTGTGCCCTATACATGCTATTTTCCGCCAGAGCCTCGGCAAGTCTACTTTCCAGTGATTTGATCTTTGTTTGCAGGTCTGGTTCCTCATTAACTGGAGAACAACCTCCGTTGTCAGTAGCTAGATCATTGTTCCCCTAAAAAAAGTAAGGAAATGGCCGAGAAAAAGTAGTCAAGTTTGTTTTCACTTTTCACATTTAAATCTAATTGAGCATAACACAAGTTCCATATGTTTCACAAGAGATGCACAAAAAAGCTCTCTATGGAACAAAGTACCTGAAAGCATAAGAACCACTGTTGAATAAGAAATCTAAAAGATTCACCTGTTTTGTGCTTCTCTCATGCTTTGCTTGCATGGATGTTTTACTTTGTTTTTCTTCATCAATATTGTTGGAAGTATCCTGCATGTGTGAGACTTTGTCTGTTAACACGGCCTTTTGTACCTTTAGTTCATCACATTCTTCAGACAACAACCGAAGTAGCTCTTCAAGTTTTCCCTTTTCAAACTTAGCCTCATCAAGGGTACTTTGCAGTTTCAAAAGTTCATCTTGCAGGCCTGCTATTTTCTGGACTTGATTTTTTAGTCCAGAATTTTCTTCCATTATTTGTTGTTTCTCAAAATTGCTAGTTTTAAACTTCAGTTCTAGTTCATTTGAAGTTGTTCTTAATTTTTCTTCATTAGATTTAGTAGCTTCCATCAACCTTCTCATATCCTCAGCATCTGTTTTCAGCGTTTCTTCATTCTGTTTCGATGCATTGAGTGAATCAACAAGGGATTTAATCTTGCTTTTAGACTCCTTACGTATATCTTCCAACTGACACTCGTAATGTCTCAATTGTTCACTGACATCATTAAGATTAGCCTCAAGTTTTGTCTTGTCTGCTCGAAGGATGGAGGCCTCACGAATAGTATCCAAAGTGGAACTTTCTCGCTCCTCATGTGTTGAAGACAACTGTGCAGTAAGGCTCAAGACCTCCCTCTCAAGATTCTCTACCTCGATTATTTTTTCTTTCTCGATCTTATTTAAAAGGAAATGAGCACGACTTATCCTTTCTTCCTGCTCCTTGTGCTCCTGAAATACATTCTCCAGTTCCAAGAGAAAAGATTGCTCTTTTGAAGATATATCTTTCTGAATTGAAGAAAGTTTTGCCTCTAGGAACTCCACAGTTTTGCAAAATTCTGTTGTCTTTCTTTTAGAGTGCTCCAGTTCCTGCTCTAGTTGTGTAGCAGAGCTATGCAATTCCAACTTTTGCTTCTTTAGATCATCCGTCAATGCTTGAAGAGAACTGCACTCCTCAACAAGATTATCAACTTTAGCCTGTAGTTTAGCATTTGATCTTCTTAGAGCCTCTGAATCCTCATGGACTTCTGAAAATCTTTTCTGAAACTCTAGTTGTTTTTGCTTTAGCTCCACCTTTTGAGCTTCCAACTCTGCTTGCTGCCATTCTACTTTATCCTTGAGATCTATTATAAGTGTTCTAGAATCATCCATTTGCACTATACATGATTCATACTCACTTGTCAGATTATTCAACTCAGCCTCCACTCCAGAAATGGACTCCAATAATTCAAACTTTTCATCTTCCAGCCTCGATATATGCAATTCTAGTTCTATTTTGCAGCTTTCAAGCTCATGTATCTTCCGTTCAAGAACATTATGTATGAAGGTTTCCATTTCTAGTTTAGAATGATGCAAGCCTTCGATCTCTTTTTCTTTGAGCTGAATTGTATCCTTTAGCAAATTCAACTCAGATTCAGTATCTCCAAGTTCTTCACTTCCTGATCGGTGACCGCTTGCAACATCGATTTCCCTTCCCTCTAGTTCCATAACACGTGAATTGCTAAGGTTATCTCTTAGTTCAGATAATTCAAGAGTTCTCTCTTTTATCTCCTCTTGGCTTTTTTGGAACTTCTCTTCTAGTTCTCGGTACTCCGATTGAAATTTCAGTATCCTCATATCAAGGTCAGCACATTTTCTTTCTAGGTATTTTACTCTAGATTTTGATGTCCCAGAAAGATCCTCTGCATTTAACATTTCCTGAATATCAGAAATGCAGGAATCCTGTCCTTCCACCCCAGTTACTTCTTTCAACTTGTGTATAAGATCCAGGTTTTCCTCTGTTAATTCAGAACAATCATTCTCAAGTTCTTCCATTTTTATCTTCAGAAATTCATTCTCTTTTTCCAGTTCAAGATATATAGCATCAGTACCAGCACCACTTACATTTTCTACATTGAGTACACGATCCAATTTCTCCTTCAATGCTACAATCTCATTTTCTTTAAGCGACAACTTCCTTGCCCACTCTGCATCTTCTTGAACTGATAATGCATGTACGGGAATCTCATGATCAACTGTATTGCTCATTTGAGAAATAGTGGAGATTTCTGCTCTCTGTGCTTCTACTGTTTCTTCCAGTTCTTGAAGAATAGAAACAAGCTCTATATTTGCATCTTGAGTCTTCTTCAGTTGTATTGTCAAGTTTTCATTTGATTCCCGCAGAAACTGTACTTCATCTTTTAGTTCATGCTCGAAGTCTATCACATCACCAGACTTGGTAGTTCCTGCAACAGTTTGTTGTGCTGTAGGCACTTCAAGAGACGATTTTAATTCTTCAATTTCCTTTCTTAATGACTCCTGTTCTGCTTGTGAAACAGAAAGTTCCAGGAGTAGCTCAGACTGTGTCACAGATTTTTCATCACATTCCTTCTGCAATGTCTCTAGGTCATTTTTCAATTGGCGAGAATGGGTCTCCCACATTTGTGCCTCAGCAAGGAGTTCCTCAATTGTTTCTTCAGCAGTGTCAAGGAGAGCTTTGGATGAACCAGATGCCCTTAATGATAAATGAGCAACACCACTTAAGGATGGCTCAGCTATACTCTCTTGCAGCATGTTTTGACTTGGAGTTCGAGAACTGAAAGATAAATCATTAGATTTACAAACCAGGTCACCACGATCCGCACGAATATTGTAGATAAAAGAACTAGCAGTATCTTGCCTCCCTATATATAATCCCCCGTCGGAATCATCCCTAGGAGATGATGAGAAGCTTGCATCCTGAAATACATCCCGCAGTCTGTATTGGGTTTGCGCATAGTAATAATAATAAAAAAAAGTTTTGAGCAGGGGAATCATACCCTAATTCTAACTTCATCTTGATGAACACCATCTAAAGGATTTCTTGATGAAAAATGCGCATTCCTGGGAACCATGATATCAGAATCGTCTGTTTTGCTGTCCATAACATCATTGGTTGGACTGTGGCCACCGAAATGAGTAGTTCATTCAATAATTTCATACCACCGCATAGTAGAGAAAGGAAAAAAAATCAATCAGCAGCCAAGAAAAAATTGTTACAGTTAACACTATCAAGTAAATGATCATCTAAGACCTAAGATATAACCTGAGAAACAATAGGAATAACCAAGTACCTTGACTTAGACTTTGTGCCAAGACACTGAATCTTAAGCTGCACATAAGAAACATTTACATCATCATAAGTGAATATATAGGAAAATAACTTCATTCCTTTCAGTTGAGAGTTTCTCAAACTTGACAACCCAAGCTAGCTCCCTTTAGAAAGCCACTTAGACCCAACGCGCCCCAAGGAGACAAAGGTTATGTCACACAAATGGTATAGACTGCCCAGATACTACTTGGATCAAAACCTATGATATTTTTGACGGGATAAATTTTTTTGATGGGAAAAACCTATAATATTTAGCACTTTTGTTCACTAGATGGAAAATTGCAAACTTTTTGCAAATTATAAGACACACAAACATCTCAGAATCCAAAAGATTTAGTATAGCATTTATTGCTTACATTCTGCAATCTTCACAAAGACAAATAAAAGGGGCAGAAAGTTGATTTATGAGCTCATTTGCAATACTTAAATGTCAAATAAAAAGGAATACAGACTATATCTGGTATGCATAAAGTGCACACTTTTTTTAACACTAGGTTGTATTGTATGCACAGAGTGACAAATTATAAGCTATAGATATATCATTCGTAGCACCAGCGGGGTTTAGGGTTTAGGCACTGGACTAACAAATTCACCCATCAATGAACATCAATAACCAACTAATTTTGATGCCAGGTCACGAGAACAGAAAGTAACATAATTTTGATGCAGGTGAGCAGGTCAAGAGAACAGCAGAGTACTTCAACTTATTAGAATAGCAGGTAACTCCATGTTTCAAGTTGCAGCCTAACTACACAGACTAAAAGAGTGGTGAAATGAGTGAATCATATGTGGGCTTTCTCGAATTCTCTAGGAAAAGAAAACATAGCTATCAAAACTAACCTGTAAAACTGTTCCAGAATTGCATTTCTTCAACGGCAATGAGATTGCAATTGAGTCTACTGAACTAAGATAGTTAGTCAAGTTCAGGAAAACTTCCCCGAGAATACCAGATTTTGTTGATCCCTGTAATGGGAGATGTTTTGCAAGTAACACAGCAGTATATTATATAGACAGAAACCCAATAGATAACTGATAGAGAAACACACATTTACTAGCAACAGCAATGTACCATGGAAACAGTAATCCTGCACTGACAATCCTCAAATTCTTTTGATGCTTCATCTTGAGAAAACCATATTGATTCCAGTATGGAGTCGGGCCATTGACATATTCCATTTCGAGCAGCAGCTTTACTGGACCTGGCAATTGTTTTGCCTGTGTCCACTGAGATTATAGAAATTAACAGCCTGTCAGATACTACTGGCACCTGTTCAGAAAAAAAACTAGTTAGAAACAACATCAACAATGGTACCTGTTGAGCACCAACAAAAATCACATCAGTAAACTCGAGTACTTTAGGACATCACCCAATAGTCCAACACTACCAATATAATGAACTGAGATACAATTTTGCAGGGAACATAAGAACCATGCCTACTTCTGAGAAAAATGTTGTTTCATTGTCAATGTCATGGAACAAATGAAATTGCACATGTACTGTATGCTGCGATGTATGCTATGATGCGTGCCACCATGCCTACTTACGAGAAAAATGAGTACAACCACTGAGCAAAAAATGACAGAGCCCCTTCTACAACCAAAGTTTGAGAGGACCTTCAAATTACTGCTAATTTTTTGTTAGCAGTTTAGAGCTTCTCTTTCAAACTACTCAAAACCTCATGATCATTACAATTAGGAATGGAATGGAAGCACATTCCTCTCCCCTAGAATCCAGAAGAGAGGTTAGCTATCTCGAGCTAGTGAAGAGTGAACATTTAAACAGCCTCCTGATTCATAATCTGTTGTTCTGAATTTCCACGACTAGAGTGTCCTCTCTTACTGAATTGAACCACGCTCAACAAATCCAAGGAAACTTTTTCCCGCTGCAGGAAGCGCATATTCATTTCCTACTGCCGAGCAATGCATATTAAGTTTACATTCAATGCATTAACAATCAATTTTCTGATCCATCCCACGGCACCAATCGCCACACACAATTTTTTTAGTAAATTTGTTCCAAAAAATTATTGAAAACATGAACCGCGGTTTGACCGATTATCAATGACGAGGTTTTCCTAACCGAGAATCAGAATCGCTGAAACTCGCGTTGCGATCCCTGGCCCCACTAATCCCCAATGTGGCCGCTCTAGCGACCGGAACCACCGTATGCACGACCTCACACGAATGGCTGAAAAAAAAAACGCAATGTGCAATGAGGGGGGGAAGCCACAAAATCTCCGCGTCACCTGGACGGCGCGGAGGTTGGAGAACCTGAACTCCACCCGCTCGCCGAGACGGTCCGGGGAGCGACGCCGGTTCGCCCTCGACATCCCGCCCTCGCCGCCTCCGCCGGTCGAACGCGCGTGCTCGCGCCCTGATGGCCGCCCTCAATCCGGGCCCTGGTCACTGGACCCTCCTCCGCGGCGCGGCGCTGCAGCTGCATGGATCATTGCGAAATGCGGGGAAGAGAGGGACCGGGGTGGGGAACCGAGGCGGGGGATCGTCGGACGCGGTGAAGAGGTCGCACTTTTTTTAGCAAACGGGCCGGGAGCTTACCGCGGGGCCGGGGCGCCCTTCCCTCTTTCCCTTCTCGGGAAAATCTCATCCTCGTTTGCGATTTTTGGCCAGTTTTTGTGACCGTACTGCTGTTAGTCCTCCATCTGTTTCACTAATTCACTTTCACATAGTTCTATAATTTCATTTTTTTTATCAAAGTAATTGTAATTCTCATATTCCAAAGCATCAGTAATGCCATACCCTTCATCAATATAGCCACAACACCTAGTTATAGTGATATACTTGACGGGGGAATACTTAGTCTTTTAAATAGTCCTTAATTCTTGTGCTGAAAGTTAAAAATACAACTATACGAAGTGAAGGGAGTACTACGTTTCAAACTTGCAAGTTGCAACAGAGCCTTTTGTTTTGTTTGCTCCCGTCAACTAAAATGCAAGGGCCTTGTTAAGATACTCCATTTACCTCTTAGGAGGTAAGAGCTGGTCTTCTTTCTTTTTTTGATTACGTTCCTCGCGTATGTATAAAACTGAATCAATTCTTTTTCGAAATGGATAAAACTGAACACTTAATTTTTGAAAACTAATTAATTGAAATAAATAAATAACCTGCTATTCAGTTTACCATGCATGAGGCCATGCAGATAAAATCTGCCGGTTTACCATGCATGCCGGCGATGCAGGTGGAATCTGGCGTGAGCGCGCCTCCCCTTCCTCCTCCAAAATTGTTCAATCTAAGCGATGACAGGTGACAATAGCTATTTGTCCAGAGTTATGACTGGTTGCAATTTTGAAATGCTCCTAGGCTCATGTCCAGAGTTAATTAAGGGCATGCTTAATTAGTAGCGCTCCGGCAGCTCTGCTGCGCGCGAGAATCGGCGGAGCGCTACCGGAAGGCAATTTCGTCGTCCGATTCCCATCTGAGTCGAGCGGGGGTGATGTGTTCGATTCCACAGGAAGTTAGGAGCGGAAAAAAAACATGCTTCCCCCGGCGGATTCTCTCTCTCTCGCTTCTGCATGGCTCATCCCCTCCCACCCGCTCACCTACCGGCGCACGTCCCTGTCAGCACCCCTGCTGACGATGCCACTACTGACCAGCCAGCGACGACGGCTGTTGATGAGCCGAGACGGGGAGAACGAACTTGTATGAACTCGAATTCCTTAATCTGACCTCGTCCTCTCCACTATCCTCTCGGCTCCCTTCCAATCTGCTACCCGTCTTCCCCAATTACCTTCCCAGATCGCTATACCTAACAGTCCCCGCCCGGCCGCTGGCCGCACGTCCCCGCTCGTGTGCCGGCGCTCGTCCCAAACTGCCCGCCCGCCGGCCGCACGTCCTCACCTGCCAACATGCGCTCTTCCCCAACCGCTCACCGAAGGTCAACTCACGAGATTCGCGAGTGCCAGAGCTTGGGCGGAGGATGATTCGCAACCATGGAGATTGATCGGTGAACTTGTCGCAGCTGCTGGAGATTTGGCGGAGGTTGATTCGCGGTTGTCGAGATTGATTCGCGGACGCTGCTCATGCTGCAAAGCTGCTGGAGATCGATTCGCGCATCAGAGATCAATCCGTGGCCGGTGGAGGTCGATTCACGTTGCCAAAGTTTGATTTGCGGCGCTGAAGCTTGATTCGCGGCCGCTGACGCTCCGCCATGGATGAGCGCTCGGCGCTGTCGTTGCCTGGAGGGTGGAGCCTCCGTGGAGCGCCATCAAACGGTTTTTTTGGAGCAAGAGTGGCCGGGAGCAGGAGCAGCCGAGAGCGACGAGCGGAGCCGAGCAGAGCATGTTTGGATCGGTGCCAAATGCACCCTAACTAATTTGTTGTTCGAATGGGATTGGCAAAAAAAAACCGCCTCGAAGATAACGTACTCAATAGGCCATTGCTACGTACACAAATGCGAGCAGCTAACATTGTATGTCACTCACTCATTTGTCATCTACTGTGCATAACTATAGATACTGTGGCGCCAAGAGCTTCGAAGTTTGGTAGAGCTCCAACCGATCCTGATTCTCTGTGGGAGCTGATTCTCTGATAGAAGTGATTCTGTGGCCGAAGGTGATTCTCTTTGATTCTCTAGCATAAACTTTTAAAATCAGGATGGAGAATCACTTCACAGAATCAGGAGAAGCTACTTTTTTCAGCTCCCAGCCTCTTAGTTCATTTCAGAGAATCACTCCACAGAATCAGCAGAGAATCACTTCTCTCTGAAAAACTGTTTGGCAGAGCTCTTGCTGGATTCAGCAGAGAATCAGCTCTGGGAGCTCTGCCAAACTGGCCCTTTGTTGGCTCCGCTATGGACCGGCTCCTTTTAGCACAGCTTCATCGATACCTTCACGAAGAACTTTGTTTGAAACTGTGCCAAATGGGTATTTTGCTAGTAGCATCATGTACGAAATAATTGGTGAAACTGTTTTCGGAATTCGCCAAATAATTTTAAGAACAGTTTCAGCTTCATCAGAGAAGCCGGTGAAAAGCTGTTTTAGGAGTTGTTTTCGGAGAAGCTAAACCTATACCTAGCAGGGTCATAATCGCTGGAGTTTGGAGCCTAGAATGATGACGCAGCAGCCTATCCGCTGAAGAATGCGTATCCGATCGAGCCCGATTAGCTAGCCGCTTTTGCTCGCCATTAGGCAGGCCGCTCTCGGTGGCATGTACCAGCTGGCAGCTGGTGGCTGGTGCGTGGTGCCTGGTGCGGCCTCGACGGCGTACGGCTGGAGCTGGAGCGACCGAGCGAATCCGTTCCGTGTTGACGTCGCATGCCGCTTTATATCTAACCGCAGGTGACACGCTAGCCATAGACGACGCTAGCCGGGCCGGTCAGGTGCAGTGCAGCTGCAAAAACCCCAGAAGCAGCCGCACCTGCAGCCACTCGTCGGCGGTTACGGATCATCCGGACTTGAAGCTCCGCATTACCGTATCGACGAAGCAGTACATAGGGGCACCGCGATCGCAATGCATCGCTCCAATAGGATAATCGGATCAGGGGGCGCGAGGACGCACGGGTGGTGCGCCGTCGGCGGCGTGCCGGGGCGGTGGGGCGTACCCGCGGCGGTGTTTGGCGGAACAGAACGAACGGAGCCAACCTGCAACATCGACAGGGAGCTGAGGTGGCGTGCTCGCCGTCGACGTCCATCGGTCTATCTGCTGCTGCTGCCTGTCCGCGGCGAGCATCACGTTGGCGATGTGACTTGCGCGTTTATCCACTTGGCCTCCGCCCTTTCCGGCTCCTGAGAATTCTGATGCAGGGCAAAGAGGCCCTGTTTCATTCGAGCGGGCCAGATACGGCCTACTCTCACATAGCCGTCCCATGTTGGCCCAATCTGAGTGAGTTAACGGGTGTCCTCCTGGAGAAGTATCCATCTATATGGTGCATCATCCTGCTGGCATCGGCATGGGACGAAGAAAAGAAAATAGAAGAGAAACGACGAAGGTTTTGGGGCTCTTAGCACTCGATTTTATAGAGATGGAAAAAAAATTGAGACGGATTGCTGCAGAACCCAGGCATCATATCTCTCGCTTCATCAAAGATGATTTCAGAGACTCGAGAGCGAGTCGCCACAAGTCCACAACATACGTGGATACGCCCACTCGGCATGGCACTACTGTGATCGCAGCAAAGGTACCATCGGTCGCCATCACCGTACCCCGATTCTAAAAAATCTCCGGGCTTTTCATCACCCGCTTTCTGAAAGTCCGGGTACTAGAATACGCTTACTAACTAGTTCATGTTCGCTGCATCATGATCCCATGAACATCCCGTACTGCATGTCTGCATTCCAGGACAAACTGTCGATCGATCGCCCTTTCATTTCATTTCAGGTTCCGTCCTGACGAAAATTTTCAATCCGGGGGCATGATGGAGGCCATGGAAAAACAAGAGAGAATTCGTTCACATGGCCACTGACTGATGACGGCAACCGTGTCGAGGAAAAGAAGATGAAGAAACACGCATGTACAGGACAGGGAGCTAATTACCCAAGAGGGAAACGTTAGTGCTGGCACACGCCCCGGCAACAAGGAGCTATAGCCGTCTGCTTCTTCTGTTAACTCGATCTCCCAGCAAGTGCTGCGTGCGCCGGAACGCATTAGCGTCAAGCGAGTCGATCGGATCGACCGAGGCGATCGATAGTGTCGCGGATCACGCACGCGATCGAGCTTCCTGGCCCGGTTGTCGCAGAGGCCAGATGCGTCGAGCACGTTTTCTGAGCACTGAGCATGCAGTAGAAGGCATCCGTTCAGGTATTCAGCAGCTATAGATCTGTCCTAGCTAGTACTAGTAGCAAGGCTACCGGGCATTCTGGATGAAGAGGCAACAGGTTTCTGCCACCACCGAGGAGCATGTAGCAAGTGGTGACTGCTCTCTTTTCTGGTAGCTCCGATCCCTGCTTTACCACAGAAAACTCCAAAGGGGCAGATTAAAGCAATAAAGCTAAAGGGAGCCTATTCTAGTATTTTTTTTTCACTTTAGGAATTATTAGGGCATGAAAGCCACACTTGACGAATGCAGCTGCAGGGCTGCAGGGGCAGGGACGGTGGCCAGACCAAAGTGACAAAAGGCACCAGGTTTTCATTCTAGTATATCAAGGAGTGCCAAGTTCAACAATTTCACATGAATAAACAAACAGAAAGTGTGAATTGTTTGGGATAAGGCATTGAACAAGAGGGTCTAGCAACTCTCCCAAATGGGGATGGCACTCACATCAAGCCATGATAATATATCAAACGTGGCAAAAAGCTCAGCAAGCACACCGATTTGGAAAACGAAAAGGGAAAGAAGGCAGCATTGGCACATCTCAGGAGTCAAAACATCTAATAAGCCTAACAAACCATTGATCCAACATCCAAGCAGCCAAGCTTTTTTACAGCACACCACGCTCAGCTAGTGATCCTGCAAAGCATGTCGCCTCCCTCACGAGATGGCGACGTCGCACGGCACGCTCTGGAACGACCGCGCCGCCGACGGCGACAGGCCGACGACCACGGGCGAGCAGAAGGCCTCCAGGCTGTAGTGCCTGGACCTGACGCCGGCGACCTTGAACTGGGCGCGCGCGCGCATCCGGACGTCGACGCCCACCTCGCCCGCCGCGAGGTCGTGCCGCAGCTCCCGCGCGGCCTGCTCCCCGACGGGCGCCGACCGCGCCACGGCGCGCACGTCCAGCCGCGTCTCGTTGCGCCGCGGCTGCCGGAACGCCGGCGCGTCCTGCAGCGCGAGCTGCGCGGACTCGCCGTAGAGCACGCGGAACTCCACCCATTCGTACAGGATGGACACGCGCCGGTTCGGGTTGCGCGCCGCGAAGGTGAGGTAGAACGTCGCGTTGACCGTGGCGCCGGGCGGCGGCGTGACGTTGAAGTGGCGCACGACGGCGCGGGTGACGGCGTAGTCGATGGGCTTCGGCCGGACCACCAGCCAGAAGATGAGCACGGCGAGCCCCGCGAGGAGGACGGTGACCACCAGCGACGCGACCAGGCAGCGGAGCACGGCCACCCGCCGGGCGTGCCCGCTGTGCGCAATGTCCCGCCGCGTCGTCGCAGCCGCCGCCGGCATTGTTGCGTTCGCTGCTGCCGCTAGCTAGCTTTACCTGGCGATGTGGCGGTTGCTGCTGCTGCGCGTGCATCGGTCACGTCTGCGGCGGCCTTGTATAGAGGAGAAATCATCCGAGGAGGCGTGTGTACAGTCCATGTGCAGGAGGCTTTCTTGGCGGGAAAAGAATCAAAGATGAAAAGAGATGGCCACAGGCCACAGCTAGATGGCATGGCTGAGGACCTAAGGTGGGTGCTTCGAAAGCCGTGCCCGTGCTCCGACGCGAGGCTTTTGCTTTCGGTTTGCCCTTTGACTCCCAACGGAAGGATTCGCATTCGAGTTCTCTCTGCGCACTGCAGGAATTTCGTTCAGCGATTACGTGACAGCCTGCTGACAGCCGTGCTGGGCTCTCCTCCTGTGCTAAGAAATCTACCGCTACTACCCGTCGTTTAAAGATGAAGTTTTGGATAAGAGAAAGAACTTGTTCTTCCATACTTCTATATCTGTTTTATTTGTCTGACATGTCATGTTTTAATGACTAGAGGTACTAGTAGAAATGCAGAAAATAATGCTCTTAGGCCCCACGCATGCTCATTATTGAATTCTAACATCACGGACGACAGGCAGTTCTGATCTGATCCAATCACAACAAAGTCTGAGAACAGTATCATTTTTTGGGCTTTTTTTTCCTTTAAGCTTTGAACACGAGCTCTTCTAAATGGAACACGTGCAATTCAGAGAAGAAACTATAGAAATGACAGAATTCGATTCGACAACCTTTTCAATTAGAAAGCCCCATTTCGCCACGACACCCACTAGGACATCTGATGGAAATTAAAGATCTCTGTTAGCAAATGAATTGAAAACCGTACACTCAGAGTTACTCCGTCGAGAGTTTCAGTGGGTATTAAACTTGGTACAGTAATTCATTTGGATAAATGTTAGAGAAAATCCTGGTTACATATGCCAAAAATGTACAGCCAAGCGCGATCAAGCATTCACGCGGGTAGTTGAAAATTTGCTGGCGGTTCTCCACGGGCACGTTTGGATCTGAGCTAATAATAAAAAACTGTCGGCTGTTTGGATCCCTCAGTTTGGATAGTTGGCTGTGGGTGTAGTGTACAACTATTTTGCTGAAAATAGCTTGCTGAGGCCGGTTTATGAGATTATAGAAAAAACTACTAGGTGGTTGACTGGACTATAAACTGTCCGATTTGGGTCAGCTAGTCGAGTTACCAGCCTTTTTACAATCTTTAGCTGATCCAAGTGGGGCCTCTTGTACGATGGATTCTGTCCAGCTACTACTAAAACAATTATTTGGAGCATGTCTGAAGGTTCTTCTAACATGAAAAAAAGAAGAAGAGCACTGGGCACACACAAAACTGCATGCATGCTTTCCACTTTCACAATGGCATGTACTGAAAATCCAAACCCTACCCTGGGAAATGTAGCGTCGTATACACCTAAAATAAGGTCCAACCATACAGGGTTCACCATTCATGCTTCATATTTTTCGTTGCCTAGCTAATGATACTAGCGTAGTACCTAGAGATGAGAGAAGCACAAGACGCAAACGAAAGAAGTGGCACGCGCACTTAGCCAACATATTGGCCGGATACTAGCCACATCACTCATAGCCTCAGATAGAGCTATTGCTAGCCTACTGGCAAGAGTAGCAGAAACTTCAGGTTCTCCCATCCCGAACGGGCCGGGGCAAAACAAAGCGTGGTAGAATTAGTCAGGTAATAACAACACGCACGCTGCACTGTAAAGCCCGTGCTAACCAAGTAGACTGTCAGTCGAGATAAAAAGTTTTTGCAACGACCCCAGCAGGGATTGGGCTTCAGTCCGTGTCAGCTGTTTCATTTGTTTCAAATCGATCACGATTCGATCAGTCAATCTGCGGCCTTGCAGGTAATTGGCTGCTAGAGCTCTCTCACCTAATCTCTGCACTACGAGAGCAATTAGGACTTACGTTGCTAAACGTTCTTGCTCGGTTAGTACTAATCTAATACGATTGATTGGATCTGTCTTTTGCTCCTAGAAGGACAAGTACGGTTGCCTGGGACAGTCAACTTACTAGTTTAAAACTTTATACTATTGAACATTGCATGCGTCAATAAAACTGAATGTTCCAACTTGAAAAAAAGGAAAACACCTTTGAGATTAAGTAACACGTTTATTATGTTTGAATATCAGATAAGATTTGGTTTATTTTAGTTTAATACATTAACTTTAAGGCTTGTTACTATATATGATTGGGAGGTACCGTGTGGTACCTTCCGGTACCTGTTAGTGCAGAACTTTTTTAGCCGCTGATCTGATTGTGAAAATTAAAAAATTAAATTAATGTCGGTATCAGTCCAACTGATCCCACAAATTTGTTATCTTCTTTAGGTACCTCTTATATATTTAACCATTAATTTTAGCGCGATCAACGACCCTTATTTATTCCAATCATAGCAAAATTTCTCTAACTTTAAATAATACTATAAGATTAGTAAAACTTTTCTAAATAAAATAAAAGAGATAAACATTTCCATACACTTATGCATTGCCGTTGTGATTAGGATGCAAAGTGCCTCGGGTGTCACTGGGCTGACCCAAAATTCATTTAGTTGACCAAATTAATCCCGGATTTCAAAGCAGTTGAAATTGAATCAAAATGAACTAGCTGACAGACTCACTGCATGCTACTCTCTTTGGCGTCGTCACTTGCACCCCTAGTACAAGCCATCAATGGAATAGGTCAAGCATGCATGGGACTAGATCTTGATCACCAAGATTTGACGGATACACCGGGCCAAGCACGATTACTCAGTTGATAGCAAAGTGGAGCATATAATTTGATGAAAAGATCGTTGACACCCATTACCGGCGACACCGCACGTCGAAGCAACACAAATAAAGTCACGCTAGTGTAGAGCCCATTTCTTTTCGCGAGTACACGTCGCTGTTCCGGCCGTCAGCAACGGCTGTCTTGCCTGTTTTCTCCTTGTAGATCGATGAGCCCGGGAAGAGACGCCCTGCATATTGCGGTGCTTGCTCAGTGGCGAGCAACGTGTCAGTGTGACCCTGCCCTGGATCAGATTGCATGTCGTTGAGATCCAGTGGCACATTGCTAGAACAGCAGGCCCTGTCGCTTTGCCTGATCAATTGTAACTGACCGTACCTTTTACACCCTCCCCTTACGTCCACAAATTTGCTGTTAATGTTGGCGGAACATGTGGTCAGAAATTTACCTTTTCCAGCATGCAGTACATCTAAACAAATTTCTGAACAACGGAAACGGAAGAGGATAGATAACCAGGAAGTGACTGGAGTTTTCTTTTGGCTGCTGTGTTTGCTGTCTAATGCCAGTGGTGCGAGACAACGCCTGCGGCTAATTTGGACATTACTTTAATCTTCTTCGCTTGGGATGTAATCATGCACTAATCTCCTTTCCATGTATGTGCTGACGGCTGGGCATTGGCCATTGCTCTGTTCCTGATGTGATGGCTGGGCATTTGGCCATTGCTCTGTACAATTCAAAAATCAAATTATATGATCTTTAGGCTATAGATAATAAACTGAGTACTCTAATAAAATTATACTTGAACTAACAACTCTATAAAAAGATATGACAGTTTAAATAAAGGTAACTGAATTTACGGAAGTATTTTTCATGATAAATTTAGAAGCGTATCAACATTTACCGTACATTGTCAACGAAACAATTCTTTATATGATAATAATAGCCGTCAAAGTACAAAAAGTTCAACATGCCAGAATCCTAAAGCCACATGTATTCTAAAGTAGCACTGTACCATGGTGCCGAGTTGTGCGCCAGTACTAGCCGGCGAGCTAGTGCTTGTAGCACCCAACTCTGTCCCTGAAATATATAGCGCTAGTGCCTCGGATGTTAAGGCACAAAGGAAAGAATGAGCAGCGTATAGGTGTACACTATGCTCCCTTTCCATTTTAGTTCCTACATATGTTTACATGAAAAGGGTGAATGGACATATGCTTCCTAAGTCGTCGTAACATGTTTGTGTCGGATTAGCACCCAAAGTTTAGTTAGTACTACAAGCAGCAGCAACACAAATGGCCAGTTTGCCCTCTCAAAGAAGGGGGACAATTGCTCAAATTAGTTACTGGTCCAAACATGAAAGTTGGGGAGGACATCGTCACCATTCACCACCTTTTATTCTAAATATATGAAGAAGTCGTGGAACTGGGCAGTGCCTCTGCACTCTTTTCTGTACTTGCCTTTTCTTGAGCCAATTGCCTTTTTCTTGTAAAATCAAAATATCTAGCGACTCCTTTTGTTTTCTCTCCAACAATCCACAGGGTGAAAGGCCACCGGGTCCCCTTTTAACTTAACATGAAATGGCCACCTTAGCCTGAACTCCGAAGTCTGAACGTTCAAAATGTTCAGACAATGAGCATGCACGTTCTTATTCTGACGGCCTTCAGCTCCGGGGCAATGGATAACTGCACCCCAAAGCATCGGGCACTACACATGCGTATCACAGAATCGTTGGCTGCTGTATAGCTTGGGCAACCAAAAGCACGCAATTGATATGAATCAGGCTTGAATCTTAATCATATCCTGAAGCCGACGATGCTGATGCTTACCTAAAGCAAGAGGGCACCACCACACCAAGTTGATCAGCACACTAATGACACTAGTGTTACTAAGGCCTGACCTGAAATTAGCACTAAGGTTCAGAGTATTTTATATTGACAGTGCGATGGCACACTAGCTGATCCACTGACACAGACCCGTTGTCCTACGTGTACGTATATGGTAGAAGATTGCAGGTCGAGCTAGTAGTAGTAACGTAGCACGCGCGATGTGAAGTTAGGCAGTTAGCTAGTAGCTTATGTAGCAAGTGCGTGCTTACATATATGCAGTTTAGATCATTTGGTCTCGTTGAATTTGACATGGCATTGTGCCGTGTAAACAGCTTGCTGTAGCTACCACCCTAGCTCCTCCAAGATATTTGACGTCAGCTGCCTGGAAAGCGTGCGGGTTGCTGCTCTCACTCTGCCACTACTTAAACCTCAGGTGAGCCACCCCTCTGCTTCGTCAGAGCAAAGAGCTCCAGTAGTGAGAGAGCAAGAAGAGGCACTAGCTAGCCAATTAGAAGGACTGCCTCAGGGTCAGGGGGAGAGTGGTCAGCGAGAGACCGAGATCGAGATCGAGCAGCCATGACTCAGCTGGCGCCTCTGCCCAAGGTGGTGCTGGGCTCGCTGGCGTTCGGGGTGTTCTGGATGCTGGCGGTGTTCCCGTCGGTGCCGTTCCTGCCGATCGGGCGCACGGCAGGGGCGCTGCTGGGCGCGGTGCTCATGATCGTGTTCCACGTGATCAGCCCCGACGACGCGTACGCCTCCATCGACCTCCCCATCCTGGGCCTGCTCTTCGCCACCATGGTGGTGGGCGGGTACCTCAAGGGCGCCGGCATGTTCAAGCACCTGGGCGCGCTGCTGGCGTGGCGGAGCCAGGGCGGCCGCGATCTGCTCTGCCGCGTCTGCGTCGTCACCGCGCTCGCCAGCGCGCTCTTCACCAACGACACCTGCTGCGTCGTGCTCACCGAGTTCGTGCTCGAGCTCGCCGCCGAGCGCAACCTCCCCGCCAAGCCCTTCCTGCTCGCGCTCGCCACGAGCGCCAACATCGGGTCCAGCGCCACCCCCATCGGCAACCCGCAGAACCTGGTCATCGCCTTCAACAGCAAGATCACCTTCCTCCAGTTCTTCTTCGGCATCCTGCCAGCCATGCTCGCCGGGATAGGCGTCAACACGGTCATGCTTCTCTGCATGTACTGGAAGGACCTCGAGGGCGCCAGCCCCGACGAGGTGGCCGCCGGGAAGGAGATGGAGGCCGCCGAGGAGGGGCGGTCGCCGGCCTCGGTGCTCTCGCTCAAGTGCGGCACCAGCCCCGCCTCCGCTAACGGCGCCGGCCTGCGCCATCGCCAGAACGGCAACGGCCACGACGCGGACTCGGTGATGTCGGAGAACATCTCGACCAAGCACCGGTGGTTCATGCAGTGCTCGGAGCAGCGGCGGAAGCTGTTCCTCAAGAGCTTCGCGTACGTGGTCACCGTCGGCATGCTCGTCGCCTACATGCTCGGGCTCAACATGTCGTGGACCGCCATCACCACCGCCATCGCGCTCGTCGTCGTCGACTTCCGCGACGCCGAGCCGTGCCTCGACAAGGTAACGCCGCCACGCAAAAGCTCGCGACTCGATCGCTCCTTTATCCCATCCTGCTAGCTACTAGCTAGGGGAATGGGAGAGCGACACGCGGTGGGCATGCACGTCTCATGTAGATTGTCTGATCTCTGCAGGTGTCCTACTCGCTGCTAGTCTTCTTCTCCGGGATGTTCGTGACGGTGAGCGGGTTCAACAAGACGGGTCTCCCGGGGGCCATCTGGAACTTCATGGCGCCCTATGCCAAGATCAACCACGTCAGCGGCGTCAGCGTGCTCTCCCTCATCATCCTGCTCCTCTCCAACCTCGCCTCCAACGTGCCAACTGGTAAATATATAATTCTGCACATACATGCGCACTGAACTAGTAGTACAAATTAATTAAGCTACAATTTTTTAGTTAATTACACACTGTCTGCAGATATTTATTTTTTGATCTACTATCCTTTTGTCTGATAAAGTGATAAGTGTGTCGAGACCAGCTCGTTAAGCACTAGTGTTAGTTCGTTGTTTCCTTTGACACGATTGATATGTAATAACCAATATGCTATATATATATTACTCAGTGCTGCTGATGGGGGACGAGGTGGCGGCGTCCGCGGCGACGATCTCGGCGGCGGCGGTGACGCGGTCGTGGCTGCTGCTGGCGTGGGTGAGCACGGTGGCGGGCAACCTGTCGCTGCTGGGGTCGGCGGCGAACCTGATCGTGTGCGAGCAGGCGCGCCGCGCGCAGCGCAACGCCCACGACCTCACCTTCTGGAGCCACGTCGTGTTCGGCGTCCCGTCCACGCTCGTCGTCACCGCCATCGGCATACCGCTCATCGGCAAGATCAGCATCTAGTAGTAATAGCAGCTTAATTGGTTAGCATCTATCGATCCGTGGAAGGAAAAGCTTCGAGACTTCGACAAACAAAAACGTCGTGCCATGGCGACCGGTCGACAAGCTGAGCAAAAACTAAAGGCAATCAAGCCGTGCACCCTCATGAGATATATGCATGCATCAAGTGTGCGATTATTAGTTATTGCATCTTTCTAATTTCAAGTCTCAATTATTATAGATTTGCTGTATAGTTTTATTGTCCCTGCTCTGAGACCACTGGCCAGACTAGTAGAGCAGTAACATAAGATGTTAAGAAAGATGCATCAATGTGCTAATAGGCAGCGCGTGCATGCAAGATCTCTAACCTAGTTTGCCGCTTTGTTGGTTCAGTTGAATCAAGCTACTAGATAGTGAGTATTAAAAACTAGCCTTATGGTTTTCAAGTCTTATAAAGTTGGCAACTGTATTCACTGTTTTTGCTTCGTCTCTTTCATAGTAAAACAAAAAAAAAAGCATGTGTCATTTCATTCGGAAAAGACGAATACAGAAGATTATTAATCATGTTTGATTGGTGCATAGTTTTCTAGTCCCAGTTACATATTACTAGTCCATCAACCTACCGCACGGTCTAGTAATTTTAAGAGACATAAGTATTAGAAACTTATAAAAATAACTTATTTTTGGATAAATTTTGAATTCTAAATAACATTTTTTTTAGGATGGAGGGAGTACGTGCTTAACATAAAAATCGGTATTCTCACCGCTTCTTCCATACATGTATACATACATGGTCTGTATGGTAATATAAATAATATACATGTAAACCTTAAGTTACTTTTTTATATTAACAATGGAAGAAATAGGTAACTTAGAATTGTACATTGTTGTATTTTAGGATAACTTTTTTATAATGATAAACATAGCCACATAGGTAATTTCGATGCAGATTTATAGGTTCCTTTAAATTATTTTCCGTACATGCTAGTATTTTGGGAGGCAAGAATATTAGAAATTCATAAAAAAATTCAAAACCCTAAGCTGATAATCAAAATTGCTTACCTTTCTCTCTCATTTGCTAAATATTATAACACAATACTCATGTAGATATATACTTCTCATCATCCCCTTGTGATAGATTTTAGTCTATACACTTTTTCATCCATCTTGGTATTTTTTTACTTCGCATCACACTTTCATATGTGTTTGATAAGTGTTTAATTGAACCTTTAGTTTGAGCTATATGTTTAGTATGGAAATTTCTTTCATACGTGTGTACATAATCTATATGATGACCCGCATATCATGCATGTACAACTTAAATTAGTATTTTCTATGTTAACAATGGCATAAATAGGTAAATTAGGATCACATATTGATGCACGTTTGAGATATTTTCTTTTATAATGATAGATGTAGGTCATTTCAATGCAGACTTAGTGGTTACTTTAGGTTAGTTTTAATAATTGCAGATTTAGATAACTTAAATGCAAATTTAGAGTGTTTTTCTAGATTATTTTTTATAATGATATAGGTGCATAATTTAAATGAAGAACAGAGGTTACTTTAGGTCATTTTCATAATGACAGCTATGGGTAATTTAGATATAAATTTAGAAAGTTAGTTTAGGGTATTTTGCTAGTGACATAGGTGGGTAATCTAGATGAAGATTAGGGGATGCTTTAGGCTATTTTCATAATGGTATAGGTGGATATTTTTTAGAAAATATAAAGAGTGTTGGTTGTGCTGCCAGTCAACTCGTGAACGTGAGAAAATCTTTTGAGAAGCTCGGAACTGTTCAGCTGCAGCAAAAGTTGAAGTGAGCAGGCCAATAATAGATCCAATGGCTATGGTGATTAGATTCTACCATATTGATGGTGAGATGTTTCTTATGTTGTGAGAATTTTTTGAATTTACCTATTTTTCTAGTGCATCTCGTGAGAATTAACGTGGAGGCATAAAAAAGATCCTAAGTTAGTAGTGGTAAGATAGAATAATATGGTTCTGTGTCTTAAATAATTGTTTAAACATGCAGAAAGCACATACGATTTTGTCAGACAATCTCTAACAGGCCAGGAACGATTCTATATGGCCATTGGATGATTTCATTAGGCCCTGGCCATCACGCGCTGGTCCAAAGGTCAGACCGCATTAAGAAGACAGATGTGTTTGCCTCCTTGTATTGGTAGGATCATAAAGAAGGGACCATGTTCAACCCAGGTTTTAATCCTAAAATTAAAGTTGGCGTATGTTTACTCTTTGCATTGCTTCATGCTAAGGAGATAAAAAAAATGCTTGTGTTCAGTGCCGGAGCGTGAAGCAAAATTTAGGGTGGGGGGTGGCAATTTTAAAGATTTGAGCCAGTATGTACAAGAGTGGCATAGAATTAAGGTCACGATTTACAAAATACAAATGATCCCACTGGTTGAGGCTATAGGTCAGGTCAGAAATTTTTGGAAGGCAAGGGGGGCCGGAGCCCAGTATGGCCCATACAGAGCTCCGTCAGTGCATGTATTATCCCATTTGGGGAAAAAATTCAGGTGTCGTCGTGTCTTTGGAACAAATGCATGTCGTCTATTTTGAAACAAAAAACACTAGTGAAGATTATTGAACTCACGGTGGTATAGTGTTTTCTATATTCTAATATCGTCTATCAAGATGTGCTCATTCACGAGCTAGTAATTTTTAAGACATCACAGTTGATAGAAATTTATATGTAAATGTCGGACAACAGCTAATCAAAATTGCTTACTTTTATGCTCTCTCTCATTTATTCACATTCTAACACAAATTCAAATAGATCTATTCTTATATTTATTTGGTTGTGGTATGCTTTAGTCTTTTGAGTCATTACTGTCGAAAATAATCCTAGCAAGATGCTGGCGGTAAAAAATTGGAAGGCTGATTTTGCAGCATGCATGCAAATAAATTTGGACATTCTAACCATGCATGTAGCCGGACAGTGACTACTACAAGGAACTATTTAGTTACGAAAACAGACCAAAGCTAGAGCTAGGAGAAAACTTCATTTCCCAAGTGGATAAGTTGTGTGAAGCATAAAGTAAAGGTCTAGAGGAACCTTTCTCTGAAATGAAATCAAAGATGCCACTTTTGGGTCCTACTCTGATGGAGCCTCTGGGCCTGATGGCTTGTCTTTCATGTTCTACCAAAAGTACTGGGAGGAGATGATTAAGAATGATCTAATTCTAATGTTTGAGTCCTTCCACAAGGGTGATCTAGGCATCCATAAAATTAATTTTGCTGATATCACCCTGATACAAAAAGAGAACGAGGCTTGCACAATGAAAAGTTCAGGCCTATTAGCCTGTTGAACTGCAGCTATAAGATTTTTACCAAAGTTCTTACAAATATGATAAATAGAGTGCTTGACAGACTTAATTGTAGTAATCAAACAACCTTCATTAGGGGGAGGTATATACGGGAGAGTATTGTCTCTGCCCATGAAATAATTCATAGTGTCTATCAAAAAGGTGATGCTGGGGTAGGGCTGAAGTTAGACTATGAAAAATCTTATGACAAGGTCAACTGGGACTTCCTTCTCGAGGTGCTTGAGAAGAGGGGTTTTGGTGCCAAGTGGCACTCTTGGATTAGGAAAATTGTGCACAATGGCTCTGTTGGGGTCACTGTGTATAACTCTGAGGGTGATCACTTTTGCACAGGAAAAGGGCTGAGGCAGGAGGATCCACTCTTCCCCATCCTTTTTAACATGGTGTTAGATGTCCTTACTAGGATGTTGCAGAAGGCAGGGAGCCAGAATCTCATTAGGGGCCTAGGGTGTAACATTGTTTCATAGAGTGTCATAAGTCTGCAATATGTAGATGACACTATCTTGCTGCTTGACAAGAACCTAGACAAGGCTAAAAATCTAAAAGGGGTCCTTTCCTGTTTTGAGCTGATGTCTGGAATTTAGGATTAACTGTAATAATAGTGCAATGGTAGCTATAAACCTAGAGGATCATGAGGTAGAAACCTTTGTGGATACTTTCCATTGCCCTGTGGGGGCTTTCCCCATTAACTACTTAGGAATCCCTTTACATCACCTGAAGCTAAGGAGGGAGGATATGCAACCTCTGATTGACAAAATTCTGAAAAGAATAGCTGGTTTGAGAGGCAAATTATTGTCCTATGCTGGTAGGTTAGTTTTGATTAAGACTTGTCTTGCTAGTGTGCCTATCTACTTAATGTCATTCTTTAAGTTTCCAAAATAGGCTTTGGACCTGATCAATACTCATATGGCTAACTGCTTATGGAATGACTATGAAGGCCATAGAAAAATTTATTTAGCTAATTGGAAACTAGTGAACATGCAGAAAAAGCATGCGTTTAGGTGTGCCTGACATGAGGGATCTCAATATGGTGTTGCTGGGTTCTTGGGTGAAAAGGTTTCTAAAAGATGAGGGGAAGTTGTGGAAGAATATTATAACTTAGAAATATGCAAGAAATGCGGTCAACATTTTTGTCTACCTCATTCCCACTTCTCTGTTTTGTTCTCTGGGCAGCCAAAGCCCTGAAATTTGGCTAGAGATGGGTAATAGGGGATGGGTCAAAAGTAAGACTGTGGGAAGATATTTGGTTTGGAACGACCCCCCTTGCAACTCAGTTGTGGTACCTTTTATGCATCTGTGTGATCAGACTGGTATGTCCGTGGCTAATGTTTGGGATGGTGTTGAAGTAAAGCTCACTTTTAGGAGGACTTTTAGTGAAGAAATGATGGAAAGGTGGAATGAACTAACTGAGATCATTAGCTCAGTAAGGTTCAATGAGGATAGCGATACCTTAGTATGGCAGTATGAGAGTAAGGGTGAGTACTCTACTCAATCTCTATATGCAGTCATAAATTTCAAAGGGGTGGTTCCTATCTATATCCCGGCTGTGTGGAAACTTAAAGTCCCTCCTAAAGTCCAAGTTTTCCTCTAGCTCCTATCTAATAACAAACTGATGACGATAGATAATTTGAGTCGTAGAGGTGTTGTCAAACCACTAGAATGTCAGTTCTATCTGGAACACGAGTCTATCCACCACCTTTTTTTATTGCATTGTGGCAAAATATATGTGGAAAATATACCATACTTTCTTAAAAATTGTGATTGATAATCATCTTGACATGGCTGGCAATTGGCCGTGTGATAAAAATTTTTCACTGACCAACAGTATCTCTGCTGGAATAGAATACTATGAGGCTTGTGGCTAACTCGCAATGATTGTGTTTTTAACCGTCTGGCATGGAAAGATATGAAAACTGTTATAAGGAAGATTTGGTTATGCATGGTGGACTGGAAACCTATGTATCGGAAGGAAATGACGCAAGGCATGGAAGCGTGGCATTCCTTCTTGGAGGAGGCCCTCAAGACTCCGCTAGCAATCGACTGCTAGCTAAGAAGCTAAAGAAAGGCGTCTGGACGGAGGGAGCAGCTTGGTCGACAACCTTCTCTGCCTAGTCGCGTCGTTTTCTGTTTCGTTTTTCTCAGTTTCAGTTCCTTAGGAGGCTGTTAGCTGTGTCTTTGACGCTGTAGGTGTCGTTTGGCTGTTGAGCCAGTCCCTGTACTGAACTAAAATACTGTAAACTGTTTTAATTCGTCTTAATTGAAGATGGGGCAGGGTGTTTTGCCTGTTCCTAAAAAAAATGAAGGGATGACAATTTATACATTTAATTGCTCCCTTTAATCTATCGGAGAAAGCCTAAACTAAGACTCTGGGTTAGAGGGAGAGTAGCTTTTTGCCCTCTCAAGAACAACCTTTTTACCATATGAGCATATGCAACATGGTAATTCGAGAGCTAAGAATGAAAAACTAGTATTTCCGCATGGGCACGGAGGATGGTTCCGGACGGTATAAGATCTCAACAGCCAACCCTTTTGTATATACTACCTCCATCCTAATTACAATTGTTTTGACTTTTCTAGATACATGTATTTTTCTATGCATCTAGTACACAATGTATAGATACATAGCAAAAATTATGTATCTAAAAAGCTAAAATAAATTATAATTTAGGACGGAGGGAGTATATATTTTACAAGTATCAAACCCTTTGATTATCCAAAACTGAATAAAGAGCTCGTAGTGCAAAGACCGGACTATCACGCTGGCCTCCTTACATTGAACGATCCTATGGAACAGATCATGTTCACTTAAGGTCCTAGTCTTAAATTAAAGTTGGCATCTGTGTTCATGGTCTTTGCTCTTTTCTTCTGGCTAAGGAGATTTTTTTTAAAAAAAAGTACGTGTGGTTTCTATCGAAGTTTTATTGGCATTAGTGCTTAGTGGAGTTTACACCAACGTGGTAAAGGGGAGATTACACCATCGTCTTAATCTTAAAAGATGCTAAAGAATTTGCATATGTGTGGACGTTTGGTATTGATGCATACTCAAAATCACGGTCACACGAACGGAACGTTGTAACAGCTCCAGCTCCTGAAGGCCACTTGCATAAAAGGGAGATCGCTGGTCTGTCCAGCTGTTCCTTTCTAACCAGCTAGCATTCCACTCGTTTCTCATGTCCTTCTAAGTACTTAATAAGGTAGATATATAATATATTACTACACATCAGCATTTTTATAGGTGGTCTCATAGATCATCTTATGCAATGCCACGTAAGATTTTTGCTAACATGAAGAGAGAGCGAAGAAGAGAATAGTGCAGTACAAGCCTGAAAGAGGGGGGGGGGGGGTATGAAATTACAGACAAAACCTCTATAGGACTTAAAATGGCAAATTTCTTTAATTGTCTTGTGTTCATCGTCTAACTGGATGTCATTACCTATTACACTATTATGTTGCCGTTGTGTTATTCTGTATGAACATAGGAAAATGATAATTTTTCACAAAAAGGCATGATGTTTAGCCACAATAACTGTTCATTCCAGTCCTTCAAATGTCCTGAATTATAAGATAGTATGGTGGTTTGCATTTCAAATTATTTTGAATCAAAATTTAGACATTTTGATTCATAGCAGTAAATACACCGATAACAAACATCATGAAGAGCTATATATGTAAGCATTAAGTACAACAATATGTGCCTCACTCGTTCAGGCAAGCACTTAGCTTGATCAAGCAGACACTGTCTGCAAGCTGAACTGCCATAGCTTCTTGGCCAACTCAGCATCTGAAGCTTGCACGCTCGGGCTGGATATGTTACAATCGGCGAAGTATTTTCCACTTATCCCCTTCACTTGAGGATGCATCGCCACATAGCATGTCGTTGCGGCACCCTTTACCAAAGATAAATAATGAGTTAGTTAGGGTTAATCCATGTTTGGGCAACAAGGGCGGCAGTAAAATATATAAGAGGTGAAGGCCTACCTGTTCAACACTTCTACACATGATTCTTCCAATGGAGTTCAAAAACGCTGTAAGAATATTGGGAACAGTCACAAATTAAACATCGTTACAACCGGAGCTCCATGCTACAAGCCAGAAACTATCTGAGATATTATTTGAATGTATTGGAAGCCCTTTGCAGTTTTCAAACAATAACATCGACCGTTAGGATTGAGAAAACTACCAGCGACAATAGTCCTGCCCCTAAAAAGGTTAGTCGCGATGACACCAGGATGAACGGCATTGGCTGAAATATTCACTCCTTCCTCCTGTTCCATGGAGACAACTCCTTATGTTATTAGCCAGCTCATGCATCCATGTAATAACTTCTATTCAGTGTCAAAGAGCTGAGGTACCTTGAAAATTCGTGACAATTCATTGGAGTGAAGAATATTGGCAAGCTTGGATTGGCCGTAAGCAATAAAGTCATTCAAACTGGGTCAAAACAGATAACAGACCTGTTAGTTGGTGTTACTTATGCAGCAACATTCCCAATTTGGGGAGAGAATTCACATCGATGTCGACTGGATTACCCGGAAGGATCACGAATTTTGTCGAAGCATATGCCTTCAGGATAAGTCATGGCATGCCCTGCTGACGTCACATTAACAATCCGTCCCTCGGTGCCGCTGTCCCTACATGTGCTCTTCATGTTCTCCAGTAGGAGGTTCGTTAGAAGAAAGTGACCTGCATTCAAGCCAAACGCTACAACAGTGTCAGGAATCATTCTCAGGGGCGGCAAAGAGTCTTAAATTTTAAATTTTAGTCTAAATAATCTAAGAGCCAGGCTTAAAAAGAGTTGGGTTCTAATCTTATATAATTTTGAGCTAAAAATATAAGAACCAAGTTGGATCATAAAGAGAGCACTAGGGCTATGATGTGTTACAAACTATATATATAGAGAGAGAGAGAGATCATAATTCAAAGGAGCAAGTATAAATATGAACAGTCAGCAAGGGACACCTTCTACAGGCAGGTAAACAACTAACAAGAGATGCTGCAGAAAGAATTTGGTTTGGATAATTTGCGCAGAGGACACACCAATGTGATTTGTTGCGAAATGCAGTTCCAGGCCGTCGCAGGAACACGAGCAGTTCCTTGTCAGCACTCCAGCGTTGTTGCTGCCGAAAAGAACAGTCAGGACACCAAAATTTCAGGCTGTCTTTTGACAGTTTTGCGGTATCTGGTAAAGTACTAACATGAAGTAGAAGGATTTGCTCGTTCTTACATGAGAATGTTCAGGGGCAGGTTCAGAGACTCGAACTCGGAGGCGAATCTCCTTACCGATGCCATGGAGCTGAGGTCCAGCTCCAGCACGTCAATTCTTGCGCCGGGGATGTTGGCCACGATGGACTCCTTGACTGCGAGCCCGGCAGCGACGTTGCGGACGGGCATGACGACGTGCACACCACGCAGCGTCAGGACGCGCGCCGTCTCTAGCCCGATTCCACTCGACGCACCTGCTCAGGCAGAAGGCTCAGCTCAAGTGCTCAGCACAAGTCATTGCTTTGCCGTAAGGGGAAAATTCAATTTAATTTACACCCTTAAATTATTACAAAAGTTCGACTTTTAACTTTTAACTATAAAATTGGATAATGAAGACCATCCAATTGCCAACACTGGACAAATTCGCCCCTTTGTGTGGTTTTAAAGGTGGTTTTTTATTTTGTGAAATTTAAAAATATTCAAGTTTAAACTAAAAAAATCCATAAGTAATTATTTTAATACAAAATATGAAACATATGCCAATATTATTTAAAAATATAATCTATCTATTGGCATTGTACTTGTCAGTTATTCGAATCCAATTTTTTTTTATGTTTCTAATTTTTTTTGCTTGTAGCTATGCCTATTATTTTTAAATAAATAAGATTTTGAATAGACCAACAACAGATAGATTATATTTTTAGAAAAAAATTGGTACTAGTTTCATATTTTTCTAATTTAAAATGAATTAGTTTTGATTTTTTAATCTATTTTTAAAAAATACAAACCACTTTTGAAACTACCCAAAGGACCAAGCTTTTCCGGTTTCGATAATTGGACGATCCTCGTCATCTGTTTTCGTAATTGGTAGTTGAAAGTTGGATTTTTATAATAGTTCGAGGGTGTAAAATAGACTATAAATGGCAATCTCAGGAGCCTTTTGACAAGCTCAAGTTGGTAAGAGAGACTCGGAATAGTGGTGGACCCAAGGATATATTGGAGCTTGGGCAAAACCAAGACAGCTCTCTCTCTCTCTCTTTTTGTGTCCATAGAAACAAGGGGCAGCAGATTTAAACAGCCATGTTCTGCTATCGTTGCGCTCGAGCCTGAGCGGGTGCCCAGGGTCGCCGGACCCTGGGTCGCCCCTGACTCGGAATCCTGAATTCCTCCGGCCAGCCCGGGTTGGCTGTCGTTCCAACTCCGGCCAGGCCAGAGGTGATTGTCATTGCAAACTCCGAACGCCATGGGATAGAATGGAATGACGGCGAGCATGTACAGGAGCAGGCCCTGGGAGGTAAGTATATGCACCTGTGATGACGGCGACCAGGCTCCGGCCGTCGACGCCGGCGGTGACCTCCTCGGCCGTGGAGGTGCCGGAGAAGCCCGAGGGACCCTTGCGGTAGAACCACCACATCAAGCAGCAGATTCGGACGACACTGTATTAATGTACTATGGGACTAGACGACTAGTAGCTACTGAATGCCAATATTTAAACACTACCCATAACAATTGGAGAAAGAGATAGAACCAGATGAGCAGGTCAGCAGGTGCAATTATTTGGTCAGCAGGCGCAATTACTATTAGTATTTCTAAGGGCAACTTGAGATGCATTTTTTGGCGGGCGATGACATGTGAGATGCGTGTGCGTTTGCCCTTCACAGTTCAGGATTGGTGCATCGCTATGTTGATTGATTGCCACCATTCTCCATTCAGAGCCCTGTCATAACCCTGTCGTAGTCCTATACTGCTAGGTCAATGTTTGTGACGGGCTTTTGTAATAACTCCAACCGCTATTACTAATAACTACAGATCAGGGATGGGAATGGCCTCACTATTTCCCGTTCTACAATCGGTTGCAAAATGCATCAATATGGATATTGTATCAGCATATGTTTCTAAAGTGGATACTAAAATGAATGTATCTGAATTCCTTTTTCAAAATTTCTTATATATGAATTCGTATTTGACATAAATATGGATACGGACAGCAGCAGTGGCGGACGCAGCCTAGAAAATTAGGGGGTTGTCCATTTCATCCTCCCTCTTTTTCTTCTTCCTCCTCTCTTTTCTTCTTCCTCTCCCTAATTCATGTCAAAAATTTGCTGGGGGGTTTAGAGGGGAATCCATGGTGTCGGAGGAATTCTCCAGCCGGGTGGCGGAAAGTACCCGCCTAATCCTAGTTAAGGATGGGTTTGGAGGGGACTTAGGAGCGCTCGATTGGTGGACCGATGAACGCAGGAAGGACACGAGGATTTAGAGTGGTTCGGGCCGCCGGAGCGTAATACCCTACGTCCACTTTTGTGCTGTATTGACTGTGAGAGCCGCTGGTTAAGAGCTTGTGTATCTGTTCTTGACCTTGGATGTTCCTTATGTTCTAACGAGTGCACTCTCCCTTTTATAGTCCAAGGGTAGTGCTTACACTGAGCGGGTCCCCGACATGTGGGTCCGGCTTACAGGAGCCTGTTCTACGAGAGTCATAGAGATCTTCAACTCCAGCTCCTCTCCGTAGTCCTCTCAATCGAGAAGTTGATGTGCGTATCTACAGCCAGGATACGGCCGTGTACAGCCTTGTCTTGTACAGTGTCCGGCGTCAGCGTTACCCAACAGTGAAGCCGTGCTGTGACTGTTGGGATGGGACCTTCGGTCAGAGGGCGAGACGGGGCTGTCCTGTGGTGCGCGCACTGTTACAGCGCACGCCTTGGCTCGCCTATTACAGGCCATCATCACGCGCGCAGCGCCGTGACGGGACTGCACACAGTCCGCGTACTGTGCACGGTGATACGACGCGCCGCCTTCAGAACGGGCGGGCTTACCGCGGTGTCAGCTTACCTGCCCCGTGTGTCAGTGCCAGGCCGCACCTTTTGACTTTGGCGCGCCCGACGCAGCTACTGCATTAAATGCTGGTAGGTGGAGAGGCGACCCGTAAGGGTCCTCAGGCCGCAGGTACACGGCGGGGCCAGCCCCGCTCCTCCCGCTGGGGAACCCGTGGCAGCGCCGGACCCCGGACCCCTTCCCAGGGAAAGGGGGGGCCCGGGGCTGCCGTGACCGGTTGGAGCGGGCTGGCCTGTGATGGTCCGGCCATCACACGTGGCGGTCCCGGACCTCCCACGGGAGGCCGGGTCCGCAGGGGCTACCCGTGAGCTCTCCCCCTCACCTGGGTGTGCAGAGGCCCCGGGCCTCATGGTGCTCGGGGGAGGGTCCGGAGGCCACGGCCCCAGTTGTCAGGCCCGGAGGCCGTATGCCACGTGGCCCAGAGGCGAGGGGGAGTATGGATTATGGGAATCCGAGGGTCTGGACACCCTAGCAGGAGGTACCCCTATCCGTATGTACCGACAGAGGCCCCCGGGCCCACCTCGGGAGAGGAATGAACCCGCAGGTGGGGCCAAATCCCAGCATCGCGCCGGGTGGACAGCTCGTTCCCGCCAGGTGAGGGCATGGATGTCCTTTTGCCCATAGCGGGATTCCCGTAGGGCCCGTCCTCCGCGCGCACCGTGCGCGTCAGACGGTTCAGATTCTTGTCTTGTTCGAGCCCGCCGCGCGGCTCGGGCGGTTCGGATTCTGCCCTTCCCGCGATCCTCCAGCCCCACGCCAATGACTGGTGGGCCCGAGCCCACTGGTCATAGAGTGTGAGGGAAGGGGAAGGCGGCGCTGGCGACCATTCGACTTCTCCTCGGTCGCCGCGGGACGCTAAGGGGGGAGCAGCCTTTTGCATAAAAGGTAAGCACCGAAGGGAACGGCTACCTTTTCGCTCTTGCCAACAACAGACGCCGTAGCGCCCCTTCGTCTCCGCATCCCTTCTCGCGATCGGCTTCCTTGCGCTCAGCCCCCTTTCCATTCGCAATCCTCCCCCAGTAATCTCCATGGCTTCACTTCCTTTTCCACGCCGCTTCCAGACCCAGGATCAGCTGGACGCGGTGCGGCGCCTTCTGGGGTGGACCGCGCCGGCGAACGCTCGGGAGGACCAGGGACTCTGGAGTGAATGCCTCGCCGGTCATCGCCCGGATCGCCGCCTCCAGCTCCACCCTGGTGAAGTCGCCGCCGGGCCCGCGCGCGATCCTGCAGCAGTCGTTTAGCCCCGTGTACACGTAGGCCATACGGGACCGCTGCTGCAGGGGGGCGATTCGCCGCTTCAGGAAGTCGCCCAGCACCATCATGGAAGTCAGGCCGCTCCTCGCCAGCTTCTTGATCCGGTACAGTACCGGGTCGAGTTCCGCTGGTATTGTCGGCCTGGCCTTCCAGGTGCTCCGGTCGCTCTGGGGGCCCTCCGTTGGCAGCTCCAGGCGGTCGTGAGGCTCGTCAGCCACGATGACCCAGCCTTCACGCCAATCCTCCCACTTGGAGCTGGAGAAGGCGGCGATGTAGGAGCCCGCCATCCCGTGCCGGAGCTGGAAGTAGTAAGCGCCGATCTCGCCACGCTTCTTCCCGGTCCCGACTAGGGAATAGAAATGCTTGAAGAGAGTGGTGCAGGGGCGCACCCCCACGAACATCTCCATGAAGTGGGCGAAGACCGCCGCGAGGAGGACGGAGTGGGGGGTGAGATGATGAAGTTGGAGGCCGAACTCCTCCAGGAGCAGGAGGAAGAAGGAGGAGATCGAAGGAACCACGGTAGAGGTCCGCCCTCATAAACCCGGCCCCTGACGTACATCGCACAACTCTTCTGTACCAATTCGTCAAGGAAAAATTTGGTCTCAAATGCGTCCTTGTAGTCTACGTAACCCTGTATTTTTTGGCTTCTTATTACGCTAACCCCTCGCGTGTTCTTCACGTCTGTGCCGCGCCTAAAGCCTCCTCTAAGTTGATACGCAACGTCTCTGCATCGGACCTCTGTTTCATAGGAGAAAAGGAACCGGACCCCTGTGAACTGGCTTCAGGGAGATGCGCTCGCCCTTTGCTGGGGTCCAGGGTTGTGTAGCCGCTTAGCCTGGTCCCGTACCCTAAGCCTACACGCCCTGCCCTCCTAGGGTGAGCGCCGTCGTACCTCGAACCATGTACCAAGGGACCGGGACCCCCTTCAATCCTCGAATATAGGTCCTAGTGCTCAGGCTTGCTACGCAACTTAGGCGGCCTTTGCTGGCCAGGCTGAGAACCCGTGGGGACGTCTACTAAGTGTCGATCCTAAGTCATGTGCAGGACCTCGGCTCTATGGCAGCTAGTCCCGACCTATCGCGACTACCTCCCAGGGGGCCACGGGACCTCGGAAGGGGTCCGGGGTCCGGCGCTGCCACGGGTTCCCCAGCGGGAGGAGCGGGGCTGGCCCCGCCGTGTACCTGCGGCCTGAGGACCCTTACGGGTCGCCTCTCCACCTACCAGCATTTAATGCAGTAGCTGCGTCTGGCGCGCCAAATGTCGGAGGAATTCTCCAGCCGGGTGGCGGAAAGCACCCGCCTAATCCTAGTTAAGGATGGGTTTGGAGGGGACTTAGGAGCGCTCGATTGGTGGACCGATGAACGCAGGAAGGACACGAGGATTTAGAGTGGTTCGGGCCGCCGGAGCGTAATACCCTACGTCCACTTTTGTGCTGTATTGACTGTGAGAGCCGCTGGTCAAGAGCTTGTGTATCTGTTCTTGACCTTGGATGTTCCTTATGTTCTAACGAGTGCACTCTCCCTTTTATAGTCCAAGGGTAGTGCTTACACTGAGCGGGTCCCCGACATGTGGGTCCGGCTTACAGGAGCCTGTTCTACGAGAGTCATAGAGATCTTCAACTCCAGCTCCTCTCCGTAGTCCTATCAATCGAGAAGTTGATGTGCGTATCTACAGCCAGGATACGGCCGTGTACAGCCTTGTCTTGTACAGTGTCCGGCGTCAGCGTTACCCAACAGTGAAGCCGTGCTGTGACTGTTGGGATGGGACCTTCGGTCAGAGGGCGAGACGGGGCTGTCCTGTGGTGCGCGCACTGTTACAGCGCACGCCTTGGCTCGCCTATTACAGGCCATCATCACGCGCGCAGCGCCGTGACGGGACTGCACACAGTCCGCGTACTGTGCACGGTGATACGACGCGCCGCCTTCAGAACGGGCGGGCTTACCGCGGTGTCAGCTTACCTGCCCCGTGTGTCAGTGCCAGGCCGCACCTTTTGACTTTGGCGCGCCCGACGCAGCTACTGCATTAAATGCTGGTAGGTGGAGAGGCGACCCGTAAGGGTCCTCAGGCCGCAGGTACACGGCGGGGCCAGCCCCGCTCCTCCCGCTGGGGAACCCGTGGCAGCGCCGGACCCCGGACCCCTTCCCAGGGAAAGGGGGGCCCGGGGCTGCCATGACCGGTTGGAGCGGGCTGGCCTGTGATGGTCCGGCCATCACACGTGGCGGTCCCGGACCTCCCAGGGGAGGCCGGGTCCGCAGGGGCTACCCGTGAGCTCTCCCCCTCACCTGGGTGTGCAGAGGCCCCGGGCCTCATGGTGCTCGGGGGAGGGTCCGGAGGCCACGGCCCCAGTTGTCAGGCCCGGAGGCCGTATGCCACGTGGCCCAGAGGCGAGGGGGAGTATGGATTATGGGAATCCGAGGGTCTGGACACCCTAGCAGGAGGTACCCCTATCCGTATGTACCGACACATGGGCATTAGGCCGGTAGGGGTGTTGGAGCCCCCTAGCCCCCCTATAGATCCACCCATGACGGACAGGTATTCAACATTATCCATATTCTTAAAAAATTCAAATTACTCCTCTCAAGTATGACCAAAATTCGAAGAACCTTTTGACTATTTTTTGGTTCAATTTAGTCCTAACAATATCATTTGGTTCGATTTACCTTCTATTATAATTTATCTTTTTTATTTCTCCACATACAAGTGAAATCTTAATTTAGGATTTTGTAGGGTTGTAGTGGGCATCAAAAAGTATGTAAAAAATATATTATAAATTTTTCATCACTATTTTCTTATAATTTTGGATTGTAAGGGTTAATTTATTTTTAAACATCATACCCCATCCAAATAATGATGAAATTCTTGAAATACTTTTTTAAAAAATAAGTTATGATGTCCGCTTTGGCCAAATGATATAGTTTAGGGTAAATTGAACCAACAAGTATTTAGAAGGTTATCCAGACTTTAGCCATACATTAGGGGAGTAATCTAAATGTTTTTTCTTTTTTTATAAAAAATAATGTAAATATTGGCCACAAGCACCTTGCCGAGCAAGACAGCCTAACTGGACACAAATTTTGTGACACCTTATGGCCCTATAATTAGAAGGCTGGCTCATGCATATTCAATCAGGCCTTCCATTTTGATAAACGCTATTGTGACAATTATTATTTAACTTAATTGAAATTATACCACATGGGAAAACTAATATGATAGAGATTTGATACTTGTAAATAGTACAAATTGAAATTATGCAACAAGAAGAATCAGAATACATAATAGGAATATTTAAAAAATTATAGAAGAACAACTATTTTTTATTGGAATAATAAATTAGTATCATTGAAACAATGCATAATATACCATGCACCGCTTAAGCAATGGTACGTGAACAATCAAGCAAAAACTAATACCACATGAACATTTCAAAAAAATGCATTAAATGATAGAAATCAAATTATATACGAAGAACAATTAATAAAATATATAATAGGAACAATTAAATTGTTCTATTGGAACAAAGCATAACATACATGGAACACTTAATCATGTGAACAATCAAGTTAAAAAAAATAACCACATGAACAATGCAAAATGTGTAAATAGTAGAGATTGAAATCAAGTAAGAAGAACAATTAAACTATATAATAGGACTAATTTCAAATCTTGGAAGAATAATTAAATCATCTTATGCGAATAATAAATTTTTAGTGCAAGAACAATCAATGATATGCATGGAATAATAAATGAATGGTATGTGAACTATATAATTATGTTATACCAACGATAGATTATATTAAAAATAAAAATGTGAGTAATTATTAAAAAGCGTTGCAAAAGACCTTAATCTTAAAAAATGAAAGTACACCATAAAAGATATAGTAGAAGGAAAAAATTAAATAACAACCAAGGACTAAAAACATTAAAGTGGTCAATAGAATAACGTGCATGCATGAAATAAATAAAAATAAAAAGTTTAGTCCTATCCACCGAAACAATCGTGCAATGCAAGCCTGAAAAACATAAGAAATTCTAGATAAACCCTTCGGGACGTAGAAGGAGAAATGTCTTTTCTTGTGCTCATCATCTCACTCGATGTTATTCCAATTACTATTACCTAATGATCTAAAAAAAACTACCTATTCTATTTATCGTTGTGTGATTGTACATGAACATAGCAAAATGCTAACTTTTCAGAAAAATCCATGATTGTACCAACAACAATAACTATAGATTTCATACCTTCAAAATGGCTTGAGACATATGTAAAAGAAATGTAATAAGTACTGGTGTCTAAATTTCAAATAAAAATGCAATAAGTGTATGATAGTATGGTGTTTAAATTTCAAATTTTGAATCAAGATTGAGAAAATTTAATTGATAGCAGTACATACACTGGAAACATACATCCGGAAGAGCTATGCTAACATTAAGTACAACAATTTGTGCATCACTATTATAGTTCAGACAAGCACTTGATCAAGACACTGTCTGCAAGCTGAATTGCCATAACTTCTTGGCCAACTCAGCATCTGAAGCCTGCGAGCTTGGGCTGCCTATATTGCAGTTGGCAAAGTATTTCCCACTTATGCCCTTGACTTGAGTATGCATTGCCACATAGCATGTCGTTGCGGCACCCTTTAACAAATTAAAACGAAGTTGGTTAGGATCAATGCATGTTCCACCAACGAGAGGTGAATGTAAACTCCGTGTAAATGTTTAACAAGAGGTGAAAGTATACCTGTTCTACACTTCTAGAGATGATTCTTCCAATGGTGTTCAAGAGAACTGCAAGAGTAGAGGGATCGGTTATAAATGCTAATAAAAATAGAGCTCCATGTAAATGCTTTTCAAGGGAGAAGCCAGAAACTATTTGACATATGAGCCCTTACCTTTTAAAATAACATATAAATTTGAATGTAAGATTTGAGAAAATACCAGAGACAATAGTCCTGTTCCTAAAAAGGTTCGTCCTGATGACACCAGGATGAACTGCATTAGCAGAAATATTCACTCCTTCCTCCTGGTCATGAAGAATATACAACTTCTTCAGTTACTGGAAAGTTCATAAATTCGCATACAGTGACCTTCTATTCAGTGACAAAAAGCTAATACCTTTAGGATTCGGGACAGTTTGTTAGAATGAAGAATGTTGGCAAGCTTTGATTGACCGTAAGCAATAAAGTCGTTCAAACTGCGCAAGGTTAAGATAGAACAAACTTGTTGGAATAATTTCTACAGGCAGTAACATGCCCAATTTTCCAAGAGAATTCTGATTGACCTCAGCATGGATTACCCTGAAGGATCATGAATTTTATTGAAACATATCCCTTCAGGATAGGTCATGAAATGGCCCGAAGATGTCAGATTGACGATCCTCCCCTCAACACCACTGTCCCTGCAGCTACTCTTCATGTTCTCCAGTAAGAGGTTTGTTAGAAGAAAATGGCCTGCCATCCAAGTCAGACGCTGCTGCATTCTCAGAATCAGTATGATCATAACTCATAAGAACAAGCCTAAACAGACATACATGAACATTCAGATATCCAAGCCACACTCTTTTGCAGTTAAACAAGATAAGCATTCGAACAATTCACGCAATTGGGGATGTAGTGCTATAGAAGACACACCAATGTGATTAGTGGCGAAATGCAATTCCAGGCCGTCGCAGGAAAGCTTGCAGTGCCTTGTCATCACTCCAGCGTTGTTGCTGCCGAAATGCACATCAAGTCAACCAAACAGATCCAAAGCAATGGCGAAACTTCAGGCAGGCTTTAGTTCAACTTCTTTGTGATCTCAGATAGTATGAAGTAGGAGGAATTGTTCGTTCGTACATGAGAATGTTGAGGGTCAGGTTCAGAGACTCGAACTCGGAGGCGAATCTCCTCACTGACGCTATGGAGCTGAGGTCCAGCTCCAGCACGTCCATCCTCGCGCCGGGGATCTTCGCTGCGATGGCCTCCTTGGCGGCGACGCCGGCGGAGACGTTGCGCACGGCCATGACGACGTGCACGCCGCGCATCGCTAGGACGCGCGCCGTCTCCAGCCCGATGCCGCTGGACGCACCTGCGCCGAACAATGGGCTCAAAATCAGCTCAGCTCATGAGTTCCCTCCGATGCGAACGGCCAACCAGTCCGAGGGGTCGCCGTTCTGACTGCCGGCATCCAAGGAGGCCTATGCTCCGCGCTTTGAAGGCAGCACCTCGACTCCGGAGTTTTGGTCAGACGGATCCGGCGACAGAGGTTGAGGTCGGAGGTGACGGGGAAGCTAGCCGAATGGAACAGCTTAAGATTAACTGAAGCAGAACGGAGGTACGTACCGGTGACGACGGCGACCAGGCCTCGGCCGTCGACGCCGGCGGTGACCTCCTCGGCCGTGGAGGCGCCGGAGAAGCCCGAGGGCCCTTTGCGGTAGAACCACCACATCAGGCAGCAGATTCGGACGGCACTGTATTACGGGACTAGCGGCTACTAAACGCCTATGTAATGTAAGCGCATCATAAACAATGCAGCAAGCGACAGAACCAGATGAGCAGGTCAGCACTCAGCAAGGGCGATTATTTTGGTCAGCAGCGCAATTTTTATTAGAATTTAGACACACACACACACACACACACACACACACAGAGAGAGAGAGAGAGAGAGAGAGAGAGAGCGCCACATGAACGAATGCATTGTTTGTGATTGCCACCATTCAGAAGTCAGAACCCTGCGACAAGCCCATAACCCGTGCTCCTTTTTGGACAAATTTCCACGAATCCTAATAATAAAGTTACAATTCATCGTGCGTATAAATTGGTACAGGCCCTCTATCGATGAATCGCTTCCCGAATATTTGGTAGTAGTAGAAGATGATCTGCAACTGCAAGCGTTGCTGGTAGCATCAAGCAAAAAAGAAAACAAAGAACCTTTTTTGGGGGAATGAAACAAAATAACTAGCGTCGATGATGATGAAGGCACACACACACACACAGAGGTGACATGCACATCTCCAGCTAATCCTGATCTACGAATCCTTCTTCCCTTCACCCTCCTGCAGCTGCTTCTGCTGTTGCTCCGCCGCGCTCGAGCGATGGTCACCATCGTCCTCATGGTCGGTGCCGAGGTAGTACCTCCGGAGCGCCTTGGGCAGGTAGAACGGCAGCAGGAAGGCGAACAGGTTGAACCCCCAGAACGCCAGGTTGGCGGCCGCGATCGCCCTGCCGGCCGCCACCCGCCGCGGCGCCACGGGCGGGCCACGCCCGAGCTCGTCGCGCTCCTGCATCTCCTCCCGCAGCCACTCGGACGCCGCGAACATCCTGCGCGCGCTGTACATCACGGGCACCGCGGCCCTGACGGGGAGCGAGAACGTGCCCGGCCACGCCGCAGCGATGCCCTCGGTGAAGACCTGCGCGGAGAGGAGGAACGCGTGCGGGGCCGCGGCGGCGACGCCGGCCGTGTCCCCGGCCCGGAGCCCGTCCAGGATGTAGAGCGCCGGGAGCGCGGCGCCGACGATGAACCCCACCGCGGTGTGCACGGCGAGGCGGAGCCGCCCGCCGAGGCCCGGGAAGACGGGCGCGGCCGGGTTGGGCTTGCCGGGGCGCTGCGGGAAGGCGACCCAGGCGAGGACGAGGAGGTAGGGGAGGAGGAGCACCGCGAAGGCGATCTCCGAGAGCGGGACCGTGGTGGAGAAGGCGAGCACGGCGGCCGCGCCCAGCGTGTTGAGCTGCTTGATGGAGAAGAGGTAGTAGTGGTGGTGCGGCCGCGCCGTCGGGGAGGTGGGCGTCGGGTGCAGCGGCGGCGGGGGCGCGCCCATGGACGGCAGCGTGATGCCGCCCCCCGCCGTCGGGCCGACGCCGCCTGACATGGCCTCTGGTGTGCGAGCGAGGCGGCCGGGAAGAGCGCGCGGCGATACTTTTCCTGCGTCGTGCAGTGGCGCGCGTGAGTTTGGCTTTGGCTGGATACTGGGAGCGGTGGCGAGCGAGCGTCGACGCTCGACGAGAGCGGCGAAGTTAAGACGACGCAGCCCGGCGCGGGAGCGGAGGACGTGTGGCGCGCTGCGGTGCCCCGGCAGGCGGTGGCGTGCCGCGTGGGCCGAAGCGGGATTTGGATAGGATTATTTTACTGGGCCTGGAGAACAGCGCAGCGAGGGTCGAGCTGCAGCGGCGTGACGTGGGCACGTCCTTTGGATTCGGTTACACTTGTTGACAGACTTGCGACCTGCTCAAGCTCAGCCCTGCACCGCCGGACCGACAGAAACAATGGACGGGGGCTACGTGTACTCTGCGTGTTTTGCTGTGGTTGGGCTTGGAACTTCAGCAGGTTCTCGCTTCTAGACAAAGTGCTTAAAGCTAAAGAAAAGTAGATGAGTGATCCGTATCCAATGGAAACAAGGAGCTCGTATAGGTTTCTGAGGTGGCTTGGGCTTTGAATCTCGGGCTGTTCCATTTGAGTATGTCTAAGAATTTAGTAATTAACTATCAAATTAAGGGCGCGTTTGATAAGTTGCGGTTTCCAAAAAAACAGCTCCCCCTCTGACTTTTCTGGTGGAGCTGAAGTTGTTTTTGGAAAACCTATGGCAAAATTGCTTCTTCAGTTGTTTAAATAGGTTAAATGTTCGTAATACCTTTATTCTTTCCTATTTTTTATTTCTCTTTCTATTTCTTTTCTTTCTTATTTTCTTTCCTTCTATTATCTCTCCTTGTCTCTTCTTCCCGCATGGGCCGCCCAATCGCGCCTCTTGCTTGCGCCGCCGCCCCCATTTTCCGCCTCTAGCTCGTACCGCCAACCCCGTCAACTTGCGCCCCCGCCTCAGGCCTCCACCTCGAGCCTCTACCTCGAGCACGCGCCGCCAACCACCACCTCCGCCTCAAGCTCGCGCCGGTGGCCGCCTCTGTGCATGCCTCCTGCTCGCACCACACGGAGGCCAAAAAGGTAAGTTAGGGGGGAGTTGCAGAGAGCAAGTTTTTTTAGCTCCTCCTCCACCATATAGCTCTAGAGAGCGAAATCGTGGGGCTTCTCCGCCGAAGCCGTTTGACTCCACCCTGTTTGGTAGGGCTCTAGCAGAAGCCGCGGAAGAAGCTTGAAGCTTGAAGCTGGAGCCCTCTTTGAGAGGCCCTAAATAATCTTCATAGTAGAGCCTTATTAACTGCATGTCTGCATGCATATCAAAAGATGTGAATAGACTATCTGTTATAGCTAGTTGTAGTTGTCCTGCCACAAACAAAATGCTATTGAGTTGAGTTGGCACTTTTTGAGATACCTTTGTGTTGGTGGTTAAAGACTTACAGCACTGAAAAAAAAAACAACGGTCCAATCCTACAAGCTCCAGGACTAGTATCCAAGCATCCCAGAGCAACATGCAAGTGCACATTGGTCGTCACCAATCCCAGCCAATCTATGGGCTACATCTTACAACAACACGCCGGCGGCTCGATCGTGCATGACAAAACACTTTCAGAGACAAAAGGTTACGCGTCCATAAGCTGCAGCAGAGCCTTCCAGTACCGGGAGCAGGACGGGTTCAGGTGAATCGCCCGAAGCAGCCAGCTCTCTGGGCTCTGCATCGTCTCCACCAGCTGGTTCTGCTGGGAAGCCGCCGCGGCCGACTGCCTCGCCAGCAGGTGCATTTGGAAGTACACCTCCGCAGGCCGCAGTTCTGCGGCAACCAAAAAAAAAGACCTTTAAGCAACTGGGATCACATGCCAGAAACCAAACAGATGACTGTAAAACGAGGAGTGTTCTTCTGTCTGAAGCTTGCTTCAGTTTCGTACCTGGGAGCCATGAGAACCATTCCAGGCGAAGGTTCTTCTCCCACTTGGTTTTGGAGCCAAGGCTGCCCTCGGCTTGTGCCAGTAGAAGTGACACCAGAGGTAACGAAGCATGTGATTTCTGCTGGGCCTTTCTGAGGCTGGGAGCTGCACGGGATATAAACTGAGGAGCTGCAAACCTCCGGGCAATTTCCATACAGGTCGCACCTATCACAGTGATGTTTCATTCAGTACATAATCAAAAACATGAAACAAAACTACCAAGCAATTACTCAGGCCATATTCTGGACTAGCATCGACCATACAGGGAAATATAAGAACAAATTAGAAAGATGAACTTCACGTCCCTACAGATTGGCTCCATTCGATTCCAGAATTAATTGCCAAGAAATGTAACAGCAAAGCACATTTTTTTCCTTATTCATTATCTGCATAACCTAACAGTTTGTACCAGTAAATGGGCAGTGCACAAATCGCCAGGTAAAGCACATAGTATCAACACGGTATAAGATTAGCAGAAAGTTTGTTGACTAGATAGAAAGCTAGACAACATAACCAAGTTCACAGCAACTGCATATAATAAACAAAAGAGGTATTGGAGAACAAGTTAGATTCAAATGAGCTATAAGAGAAGAAAGCAGCTTACCATTGAGGAATAAGATGCAGCTATCCGGATCTCCTTCAGCACATGCCTGAGCAAGAGCTTCTTCAGCGCTTGCAAAGTTTTCATCCCCTATAAAGCACTGAGCAGAGACTAGATTGAAAAGAGACGTCCATTTTGACAGGTCACTGCCATTCCTTTCAATGCACTCACAAAGATTTTTATATATTTCATCAGAAGAGGTCTCCAATGAACATGCAGATTCAAGGTGCTTCAGCATTACCCAACCCATCTCAGTATTCGCATGTTTTTTCAAGCAGTTCATGTACTCATTCCTGGAGTTCAAAAGATCCCCTTTCACAGCATAGGCCCGACAGAGTTGGAAGTGTGCAAAGAAAGTATCAACACACCTAGAGGCAGTCATTCTTAGAGCTTCTTTAGCTTGAGCAATGCAATTTTCATAGTCTAAAGATTGCAAACAGATCTCTGAAGATAAAAGAAGAAGCAAGAACACCTCATACTGCACAACTTTGTTCTCATGTGAATTGCTAGCGTTGGATAGCACTTGCATGATGAGCCTCTTCAAAATGATACACATATGTTTGGGGTACTTCTCTTCACGTGCTTTTTGGAAAATAGCAAGGACAAGCAGGTAACGTGCATCTTGGTTCCATGGTTCACGATGAACCCACCTTCAGAGGGGTTAAAATACACAGTTAGCTGACCTACCAAAGACATACCGTGTCATCAATGTAGCAAGGAGAAGATGTACCTTTGCAAGTGGTGTATTTCATCATGTCCACTTAAGTACTGGTGTTCACATGTTGGGAAAGAGAACTTTGGATAAGAGGTGCAGGTAGCATAGCAACAAACCATTGCAGATGCTTGAATTTGATGTGCAGATCTTAGGCCCATACTGGATGTGTGACCATGTGTCAGAGAAGTAACCCTTATTGCTTTATGAGAAGCCATCCAATCTCCACTCCACAGGAGCAGAGATCCAAGTTGGTTTCTGCAGCATGTAGCAAAGAGAGTAATATCAAGTTCAGTACCTTTTTGAACACCTGATAGGACCATTCCAAGAAAGAACATTACCTCACTAAACTGCAGTCAGGGTACATGTGCAGAACCTTTTTCAGGTAAGACAAGCTAGCATCAACCCTCAAAGGCTTGTCCATTTCCCCCTCAATCTGCAAGGACATTTTTTATTTATATTAGTATGCCATGCATATATCCAAAATAAACTATTTTTTCCATAGAAATATAGAATGACAGAATTTAGGATACGTACTGCCTTCCCAAGAGCAATATTCGAGTGGACTTCACTCATCACTTCATAAGATGTAAGCCTAGGAGGCATACTCAACTGAGGCAACTGCAAACGCTTGTTTGGATGCAAAGCATCCAATGCAGAAATAATAAATTTCAACTGCGAGCTGTAATTGAGTTGGCCAGGAAGCTTATGAATGACTGCAGCTGCTGAATCCTTCCCAGAAATTGCATATGTCAATGTGCAAATGAATCCCAAAGCCACACTTGCACTCTCTGGCTTCATGCCAGATAAATTTTCAGCCAAGTTTCTAGATACAGAAAGAGCTTCCTCACTTCGTCCAGTTTTCCACAATGCAAGAGCATATATCTGCAATCCATCCATGCTCAGCAGCCCTAGAAATTTTGGGACTACTTGTTAGTTTATACATTGTATACCATGAAACTATCTTATAAGGATATATTGTTCATGCTACAAGGCCAACTCAGAGAAATTAGGGATGGAATCCTTCCACTGCCGGAAGGAAAATAAAAGCAATACCTTGGGATCTCAACTCTTCACATTCCCGCACTGCATCAGTTGCAAGACCAGCCTGCAGTTAGTGCTATGGTTAGAGTGCATATGGACAACAAAAAGGCATACCCAATCAATCCGCATCCAGAAGTACCATGCAAAACACCATGGTTTTAGCTCCTTGGTAAGTTTAACTTCATCAGACAGTAACAGCATAGCACAGTTACCTTGTATAGTGACCGGGCAAGGTTCACTGAAACATCAGCAAAAACATATTTATTGTCTGACTTGGAATTGTTCATCATGCCTAAAGCAGATCTCGCTTGTTGGTAAAATCTGATTGCAGACTGAAAATCTGATCGCACTTCAGAAACCAAGCCATTTATATTGTGAGACTCTGGGTAATGAGGTGCTCGATGAACAGCCTGCCTTACAGCCATCAACACCTACATAATGGCACCAGGCGTAAAGAAATTGATATGTTAATCGCAGTGCGGTTCGATAAGTACCCAAATGCCACTAAGGTATCACATAACTCAGGGAATCAACATGTAGCTCTAGTGTCAAGAGGCTAAATAATGTAGAATTTACAAATGAAGATCAAGTGGGAACTGCCACCAGGATGAATCAATTGTTGCCAAAAACAGAATTTGTTTCAAGCATGACATGCTCAGTATTTAATTTGGAAGCTTCAAAGCACAAGATAAATTTGGATGCATACCTGAGGTGAAAGAAGATTACCAGTACGGGCAGCAATTGTTCCAAGGCCAATCTGGAACTCTGGCAGCTGGTGCAATAACATAAAAGAATGAAATCAAATATAGCTTTAAGTGAAGAAAAAATAGAAAATCATTTTGCTGAGAAGTGAAAACATTGATGATGGTAAACTTTACTTACAGGTAGGATCTGTGCAGCTCTCAAGCAGCTTTCAAAAGATTCATTTACTGTACTGCCCCTTTAAAATCACATCAAATAGAAAAATAAGCTTTGAGATAATAAAAATATGGAGAGCGCAGTATAAAATCTTTTCATAAATGAGGGGGGAAGGGTACCCAGATTGGTGATAATTTTCCGCCGACATTCCTGCCCACGGCAAGGCCAACGAAGGATCAATGCTTCGAGCTCGATCAAATGCTTCTTTAGCCAATTGTTTATCACCTGATTGCCTGTAAATCTGAATGTCAAACTATTAGTTACCCCCTGCTAGTAGCAAAATCAATCAGCTGTTGCTTTAACAGCAGTACCTTTCCAAGGTATGCCCAAGCTTCAGAAAGAGACATATCAAGATGAAGTGCCCTAATGAAAGAATGCTGCTTCAAAGCCAGATCACTTGACATGGAACCCAATGTAACCCAGAAATCCTTATTAACTGGTTCCAGTATCAAGGCACCAAGTGACATTTTCTCTGAAAGCTCCCTATTGCACATAAAAGAAAAATACAATAGTACCAGACAGCTCTTATGAGACCAGCTGTAAAGTAACATGGTATTAGCCTTAGCAACAAAGAAGTTTACCAAACATTGGGGTCGTGTCTGTTATTGTCATCCATGGAATATATTAGATCAAGACAAATAGCAGCATCATTGTGAACATTAGCTTCCCAGGGTGTAAGATGCAAAGCCCGTTGATATGAGAGTTTTGCACCATTTGCCGCTGACAGAATTGCATTTCTCCACTCCTGAACAGAATCTTTGAACATCTGTGTATCTACACCCCTCTTGATCTTCTCATCCACCCATGGAAAGCACCTCGCAAGTGCAAGCTGACACAGAGCAGGCAAGGTATACAGTAGAATAAATAATTCAGAATATGAGATGCCAAGCAAACTTAAACGATGAGTTAATGATGAAAAGTCAAGTACCTGAACATCTCCATGCAATTTCCAAACACATGAAAGATTTCCAGTCAATGAAGCACAAATTTTGGCAGCTTCAGATGCTTCCTGTAATATAATTAAAAAAAACTATATGATGAAACCATACAGCTGTGGTCTACTTAATACTATTTAAAAAACTAGTATCAAATCGAAATACCTTCAGCAGGCTAGCAGCCCAGCCAAAGGCCCCAGTAGTTACACAATTCCTTGACCATGCAAGCAATGCAGAAGCAAGTCCAAAATATGCTGAATGGTTATGTGGAGCCATTTCCAAAGCAGAACGAAACTGTTCAACTCCCTGGTGTTGTGTATTTTGCAAGAAATTAAAGGTTAGGATGCATAGATTTCGAATGGATACATTATTATAGCATTTGCTAATAAAATCATGTGTACCAGCTGAACAATAGCCATTTGAAAATGCAGACACAAACTTCCTACCTTTCTGAAATAGCCAAGCATTAGCTGGATGTTTCCACTTTCTATCAACGCAAAGACCCTGGAACTATCAAGTTCAATAGCTCGTCCATATGACTGCCGGCAAAAACTGAATTAAGCATATTCAGAAGGCTCAATACAGCACACTGCAACATTTATTAGCAGCAAACCTTTACTGCTGCAGTGAACATGCCCAAACGGTGGTATGCCAAACCAAGTGCCTGTTGCCATGATAGGGAATGTTTTAATTCGATAAGTGATAATTTGAAAACACGCCACACATCAATTGGAGCAAAGAAATTTTGACAAGAGGAAACTGACAGAGGAAAACAACACCCACCTCCCATAAATCTGCACATGTTGGGTAACCTCGTATTGCATGCTGAAGGCTTTGTATGGCATCTGACCATTTCCTCTGATGAACCTAACCTTTCACCAACTCATGTCAATACATCTTAAATGTAAATTTTCTGATGCCTTATCACAGATACAAATATATCCCACGTCTAAAAAAGCAATCAAAACAATAATATTACAAACAAAATATTAACACTAGTAGTATGATGGAAAAAATGTTTATCACATTTTAAAGAAAATCAAAGGTGGATATAACAAATTGAATATCCTAAGAGATATTACTGCCAGCCTAGACCTTTCAAATTTTCCAAGAACAGCATGATCAAACCTCAATAAAGATATACTAATGGCAATTGATCAACTGACTCCTTTTAGCCTGCACAATCTCGCTTTCCTCCCCCAGATAATCCGAAAGCATCGGCACATAATTTAGCGATTAATATCCACTAGCATTACAGTAAAGGTGTTGTGGGGTGGTCATATCACTGCCATAGTGGATAGGATATAAACACAGTGTCTCTGTATGAATTGCAGGAAACATCACTGAGAAATCGATGAAATTGCTACAGGTAAGTACTGAAGGGGCTGGATTTAGTTGAATTTCAACTGTTTTCATCAGTTTCTTCATAACCACCATCAATCTAACTGATTACTGCAAGACAGAGTTCACCGTATCTTTGGGCTTAGCTTGGACGGATTTGGAATGGCAGGATTCCAACTCAATCCAGAATGAAGCCATAACATTTGTAAACATACCAACTAGTTGGGACCTCTTTAATTATACATACTATTGGCATGCTTACTTCAATTGATAGTCATTCAAGAAAATTGTCATACAAGTTACCTGCAAGTAGCCAAGCCTTCGAAAGGCCCAGAATGCGCGAGGTGACTTGCCAGCTGCCTCCTTGCACACAGCAAGCTCCAAGCTCTCCTTCCCCTCGACATCTAGCAAGTCACAGAGAGCCTCCTGCACCATACCCCAGAAATAAAGGGGGGGAACACATGAGAACCCTATCACAAGCAAAGGATGAACACATTCAAGGCATACAACAATACGAGTATTAAGCATTCCCACACACACCCCAGCCTCGGCATCGTCAGCGTTGAGTGCCACCGCGCGCTGGTAGCACTTGGCCGCCCGCTGCGTGTCGCCGCCACGCGCGTAGTGATTGCCGAGGAAGCGGAAGGGGACGCCATCGTTGGGGTTCAGCTTGGCTGCGGCGAGGAAATGCTCCGCCGCCGCCGCGCGGAGCCGCCGCGCTTCGTCCCCATCGCCCTCCTGCTCCGCCTCCGCGCGGGCCCATAGGAAGACGCCCTGCACGCACGGACCCAACCAACGGGCGATTAGGCGCAACGGAGAAGAGCGTGCACAACCACGGCAAGATTTATACAATGGAGAACGAAGCGCACGAGGTTGTAGTGGTGGAGCGGGATGGAGGGGTCGGCGGCGAGGGTTTGCTCTAGTTGCCTGCGGAGGTTGGCCTCCGCCGCCTGCGAGGGGGTGAAGATAGGGTCAGTAAGAGGCGAGGTGAGGGCTGATGGAAGAGGGAGAGCGCGAGAGCGATAGAGTAGAGTACAGTTTCGGGCATGTCGCCGACGAGATGGCACTGCCGGAGACGGCGGGGGTGAACCGGAGCGTGGAGGAAGAGGGGAGTAGCGAAATTTTTGCAGCTTAGCCCTTGGGAGAAGAAGAAATTGTCTCAGCACCACACGGGCAATGGTTTGGTTACTGGGATCTGAGGGATACCAATAGAATACTAGTAAAATAGGATGGTATAAGCATAATCGTGATTCATATTTTTTAGGAGAAAATCGTGATTCTATTTGTAATTAAAAATATATGTTTTACTTATAAAGTAAACAAATTTTAAAGAATCAAGTTTATGAAGTTAGTTTTGGTAAATCAATTAAATGTATGAATTTGAGTCCACTCATTAATGTTAGTCTCGATTCAAGTTAATTTTTGAAAACCACCAAAAGAGCCAGATCCATTTTAGCTCCATTTGAGGGACTTTAACATCCAGACTAAGATCCTTATTTTTAAAAACCACTTACTTTAATGTTTATGGATCTCCTTTTTTCTAGAAGTGAGAGGTAGAAGATGGAAAGGAAAGAAGAAAAACAAATTACTTTAGTTTTGGTGTCCTGGATCAGGTAATAAAATTAATAGCCTCCAGGTACACAAGTGTGGAGAACTGGAGACGGGATTTTCCAGAAGCTGGAGAGCACTTGCTCCGTGATCATTGCTCATAGATGAACATGTAGCATGGCTATAGATGCAAGTCCCGGCTCGCTCCGTATAGTATCTTTCACAATCCTTCCTTCAAGCGTAGTTTCATCGATTTATCGGTCGATCCTCCACCCCCATTTCCAAATATCGTCGTTTCTCTGTTGCCATGTTCGATGGCGCCGCCACCTCCTCTTTACGGACAAGCGGAGGTCCTGCTCAACACCCACTGCACATTTACATTGATCAAAAACCTAATGCGCCCATCGCCTTCTCCTTCACGAGGGACTAGGAGCGCATCGAGACACCCTTCTTACCCGTGCAGACGCCACTTCCCTCCAACATGTAGGCGCGCTCCCTTGGTCTGAACTCCAGCGTTTTCTTAGAGATCCCATGCATCTTACGTACATGATGGAGTCTAATCCTCTTCCGCATCGCCATCCGCTGCCATCAACCTGATTGCATCCTCACAGAGGAATGCGGCTGCTTCCGATATTGCCTCCTATGATAACGATGCCGGCCTCCACCCGCTATAGTTATTTGAAGAAAGGTAAAACTATTTAGCAATTTTAACCGTCATACTTTTCACTTAGCTCTGCTATTATCTGTCTTAAGAGTCCAGCAGCTAAACCTCTCAACTGATGATTAAAACACTGCTTGCCAGGGCATACGAGAACAACTCTGGCCGCCGCCCCAGAGTGAAATTTGGAGAACCTGTGCACCGGCCACCCCCAGCATGGACGGCACAAATGTTGTACGAGGCTGGCATGTGTTCTGTCTGGCTCTTGACATGAAGACGACAAGGCTGCAAGGCGTCGCTGAGTAGTGTCTCCATGTATAATTGTGTCTGGCAGCTTCAGAGAAAAAAATTATACAAGTAGTCAAGCTGGGATTTTTTCGGGCGACCAGAAAATGGCTAATTTTCGATCAACAACGATTACCGATAGCAGGGATTTAAGCTGCCACATTGAAGTATGGATTATCCACAGAGCAAAGAAAAGTTATCTTCCACAAATCTCAGAATGGCTTGAGGCTCTGGCTTAACGGCTTTGTCGTTACTTTCCTTTTGCTCTTCTTTATGTTCTTTTTTCCTTTTGCATGTAAACTTTTCCAAAAACACCACGATTAAGTTCCTTCAATCGAAAAATGATTTCAGTCGCTTGGTTTGTTAAGACATCATCGGACCAGTGTAACACTCCTACCTTCCATAGAGACAGGGCAAGGTTCTGAAACATCAGCAAAAGTATATCTATTGACTGGCTTGAAGAAATGGAATAATATTCGAGACAAAAAAGTATCACAGCAGGCCATTATGGAAAACGTATTTGTCAGAGACTATAAAAGTTAGGTTGTGAATTGTACAACACAGAACATTCACTAGCCGTCCGGAGTCTCCAATAGTCGGATCCGGACCAGGTACTCCTGAGTGGTCGAAGTGACCTCCTACGAGGGGGAGGATGTGATCAGGAGATCGATCAGGACATGACACCCACGGGACATTTCCCCTCTTCGAGACATCGTAATGGGGGCCTTGGCATCATTCTCCATTCGGGTCTACTCCCCCCGTTCGAAATTACAAGGCGCAGTTCGTTCCGTTAGGCAAAAAAATGTCAACAAGGATTCTAACTTCAGCAAGGCAATCAACCTTTTCCCTGCAGAAAGTAATGCAAGATCTGTGCAGCCAAGATGTCGACCCATGTGTCCGGCACGCCAGGCAGGCACCAATGCATGCAGTCCTGTCCGTAGACAGCCACCGCGTCCTTCTTGCCAAGCCAGATAGCTGGATGGGCGTCAGCACGGAACTCGCTCATGTGAGTCAGGTTGAGCAACTGAATATCAGTGCCAACTAGGGCTTCCTGGATTGCTGAATTCACCATTCTCGCATCTTTGTTCACTCCCCCAAACCGGGGATCAAACCAAGAATCGAGCTGCACAAGATTTTGTATGAAAGAATAAACAAGTCACAATTTTGAAATGTGTAACCTGAATCAGAACAGTTTGACTGTCAGAATCGCACCTCATGCTCTTCAAGGAGTCTATCAGATACACAGCTGCCATTGTGATCCCACTCGCCTCCATAGAAGTGCCTAGGTGATTGTGTGCGCCACAGCTTCAGTGTTTTCCCGGGAACCTCCCTTTCAATGTAAGAGGCCATACTTTTCAGAACTACTTTCAGTCCATCGTGCATGCCAAGTGGAGGCTCAATCGGCTTTCCTCCTTTGTAGAAAACCAGGGGAGTCTCTTTTGAAAATTTATATGTATTCCACCTGATAGGAAGTAATGTGTAAAACATTACAACAGGAATAGCAATGATGAAGTTACGCCTAGACGACATAGACCTTCATGGTTGAAATCTGGGCAATGCACATCGAGATCAATGCACAGAATGTTGACTTCCATAGATGTCAGCAAGAGAGAAAATGCTCTGCGAACAAACTGACACTAAAACTGAAAGTTTCCTATAGGCATTCCAGAACAAACTTCAAAATGGGGTTGCATTGAAAAAGAAAAATGGAAAGAATGTAAGAATTGCATTCTTTGTTGGGTTCCTGAAAATGTGGATCGTGTCCTTTTCCAGTGTGCCATGGCCAGATTTATTTGGGCTAGCTTCAACGAAGCACTAGGTGGGACAGTGTCATCTAGCATGCAGGACTTCTATGAGCATTGGCTCACATTGGGGGTGACGTATTAGCATCTGAAACTTTTCTTATTCGCCCCATTAGTTTGGTCCCTCTGGACCACAAGGAAAAACGGCCATTGAAAAAGCTTTCTGCACTCACCGAATGAAGTGTTGTACAAAATCCTATCTTTTTTGCAGAAGTAGTGCCGTTCAGAACTGCTGAGCGGGGGAAAATCGAGGAAAAAAGCTGCCCAAGTGGGAAGATGTCCACAAGAGTTCCAGAAACTACAAAGAGAAAGTCTGCAAGAAGACATTATGTAGTTCAGCTAGCAAAGCTAGTGTCTGGTGTGGCTGTGTTAGGCCAGTAGTGCTTCGTGTGCTTGTGCGGGCTTTTGTTCAGCTTGATCGCTGCTTGATCTCTTTTGTAAGCTGGAAACCCCAACAAAGTCAGTTGTAAGAGAACTTATATGCTTTCTATAACCTTTCTCTAAAATAATAGTAATGATGAGATAGTATTGTTCTTGACCAAATTTATTCTTCATGAAAATTGACAATAGCAAGTGGAAATAACTGAAGGCTGTTCTTGTTAAAGAAAGAGCCTTTTATGACTAATATGACCTCATGTGAAGCTGAGGGCCAGTACCGTACTACCATGAGAACCATTTGAACAATCCCATTGCTCCGGCTAAATAAGAAATGGTATTTTCACTTTACTAGTACGCAAAAAGAAAAAGTTCAAGTTTGGGAATGACAAACTCACCAGTGTCCGGTGTTGAAAATTAGCACATCATAGAACTTTGTGACATTTACCCAATCATCAGCAGGGATGTCAATATCCACTCTGTAAGTTCCTTTTATTCCATCCTTCTGAAGTTCTTTGGACTTCTCCACAGGCTGCCACCTTTGTATCATTAGTTAACACCAAGTGAGTTTCATGATTTTATTATATTTAATTTACAAATTTACAATCCTCTTCTTCTCAAAAAGAAAAAAAAATCACAGGCACAAAAAATACAAATGTCCGGGTCACAGAGGTTTAACAAATACGAACTTTATGCAGCAGGTAAGTAATGTCCTTTGCCTCCTTTCATGTTACAGTACATATAATCCTAATTTAGTCATCCAACCATGAGATAGATAAAGATTATTTATGCAACAAAGTGCACTTCATGCCAATTTGCATGCGTTGCAATATCAAATGTACAGCACAGCAATAGCAAAGTTAATCACAATTCAGCAGACAAAACTACAGAGCTGACATCACTGTAGACACTAACCATGCAGCATAGAACAATAGTTGCAACATATATCATCCTAGTTGCTTCAAGGGAACAAAACCACCATAAGAGTTCAGTCCCTTACGCATCATGTATATACTGAAACCAAGAAAAGTCCTTCCAGACTAACCACAAATGCAACTCATCTGTATTTCTATTTATCACCATCAGAACTCTCTCTCTGGAGTACTACTAACTCCTAGCATCAGACTCTCGAGTAATGGCACTACATTGCAGTCTTGCCCTTTTACTTGTTCAATAATTGTTCCTGATTTCGCAGAACTCTCTTCAGTTGCATGTTTGTATCCTAAAAAAGCCAAGGTAACAGAAATATCTCGTCTAAAATATAACTGCTACTGCAATGTACTCCCTCCGCCCTGTAATATAAGGCATTCTAACAATTCTAGGACAGATTAAGGGAGAGAACAAAAGACGCATGTACCCTTCAAGAGCTCTTCGTTTGCCAGCCATAATTAAAGTTGTTCCTAAAATTAAGCAGGGGAGAAAGGAATAGAAAAGGTAAGTATGCGGCTAAGAGCCAAGAAAAATTAAATGATTTCCTTTAATATTTATCCAAAAGTTCTAGGATGCCTCATATTCGAGTACAAATTTTGAACCCTGCAATGCTAGGACGGAGGGAGTAGATAAATAATACCACTATTGCAAACGTAGATAAATAACCTCAAATTCTCAATGTGTTCTCTTACACACAAATTCGCAATCACACTCTCTGCATCCTAGGCAATGTATTAATGTAAGTATGCTATCACCTCTTATGTAGGTACCAATTCATGCAAATCTCATTAAAAAGATTGCTCTTCCACCTATGTTAAAAACTAAACAAACCAGCAACCCTTATCAGCAGCAGGGAGCACTCACTGACGTGTACTTGGCGAGCAGGACGGCGCGGTGGTAGGCGACGACGACGTCCTCCCTCGGAAAGTACCCTCCGCGCCACGCGCCTCGCCGCTTCCACTTGCGCGCGCCGTCGTCTGCCGAGCGGAGCGCGCAGAGCAGCGCGACAACGAGGTTCTCAGAAAGCGAGTCCCCCACGAGCCCGACCCGTCTGCCCCTGGCCGCGGCCAGGAACCCCACGGCGTTGATCCTCGGGACGACAGCGCCGCCGCAGCGGTTGGGTGCCCAGGAGAGCGCCGCGAGCTGGGGGCGGCCGTTGCGGAGGCAGTTCCAGGCGTTGCGGTGGAAGGGGCAGGATGGGGAGTAGAGCGGTGGCGGCGCGGGGGACGGAGTCGGCACCCACCGGCCGTCGGCCGCATCCGAGAGCGCGGCGCCGCAGGGGAGCGGCTGCGGCGTGGGCGGGCGTGGGCGTGGGGAAGACATGAAGAGGAGGAGGAGGAGGATGGTGAGGGTTATGGGGAGGAGGAGGACCAGAGGGAGGCGGAGGCGCGGCATTGTGCCCGCCTCCGGCCACAACGCGCAGACACCGCCCTCTTCCTCTTGGATCTAACAGTTTTCTTGCCGTTGTCCCCGTTTTTCTGCTGCGTTGCAACTGATGCTGTGTGCATAGATCACACCATGTGCGCCGAAAAAGACTCAGGACTCAAAGATGGACACAAATGCAGCTTTGAGCAATCTACTGGCATCAAACTACACGATTGCAACTTCAGAAGTTCAGTACTTGTATCGATTAAAAACTTACAAGAGAGTGACTGACCGATATTTGTTCATTGTAAGGTCAGCAGAATAACTTGCAAGCATGCATTAGCAGTTTCAGGATTTCAGCTTAAGCTCATTGTAGCCATCCATTCATCGTTGTCATGAAATCATAGATTACTGAAAGATATGGCCAAGGGAGACAGAATAGTGCACTTCTTTCCTTCTTACTGTGACAAATAGGCTAAAGAAGTATGGTTGCACATTTCCTTGATCAGACCATCATTTGTGCCAAAAAAAAATCTTGTCTGGATTATGCGATGAGCACAAATTTACCACTAAGTAATCTTGAAGCCACAAATTTACCACTAAGAGTCAAATATCTGTTCATGTACGTGCATCCACAGATTCAGATTTAACCCACTGCACTGCAGTGCAATCACCAATTATATTTTGTCAATGAACATTGACCAGTGAAAAATACACGAGGGACTAAACAACACAGGAACATAATTGCTCGACTCCTTTCTTGTACTACAAAGATTATAGATGAAGTGTGGGTATTGCACTGCAGTGTGGGTATTCTTGTTCCTATTCTACTCTCTCTGTGACATGTCAACAACACTCAGAGAGTCAACAAGAATGGGCATCTCCAGTTTCAGACAAGCGTGCGAGCAGCCTCCTGTCCAGTTTCAAACCGACTGACTCGGCCTCCCTGATCAGCTGCCGGCACTTGGCCAGCCTCCCCTCCGCTGCATAACCTTCAATCAGATCATTGTACATGTCGCCCGTCGGAACAAACCCTGCCTCCTTCATCCTTGATAAATACCGGAGGGCTCTCTCTGGGTCGCGCAACGCCACACACAGCTTGATAATGACCCGGTAGGCTGGCAGGTCAAGCAGACAACCGGCCTGCTCCATTTCCCACACCAGGGACAGCGCCTCGCGGTGCATTCCGTCGCGGCAGCGGCTGTGGATCACCGTTGTGTACATAACCAAGGTGGGACTCCCACCGGATTCCCTGAACCAGCTGAGCAGGCTCTCCACGGCTGCATACCGTCGAAGCTTTACGCAGACTTTCATGACAGCCGTGCAGTCCTGCGGGCGAAGCTCCAAGTCCGACCTCTCACCAAGCTCATCAACCAATGCCGAGGCAAGCCCATAGCCTTCAGGTGTCCGGGTGGCTTCCAGCATCAGCTTCACATAGATGCTGGGGTGCAGTGTCCTGTTATGGATTCTTGCAAGTTCCAGGAGTTTGCGCGCAAGGCCTACCTTCCCTGCCCTCATGAACCCACTCACCATGGCTTCAAGAACGGCACGGCTCGCCGTGGGGACGCATTGCTCCAATGCAGACTCCACTTTAAGCTGGCCAAAGCGAGCCAAAACTTCGATGGTAGAAGCAAGAACCCGGTCGTCAGGGAACAATGGAACAGCTTTCTGCCTCTGAGCCCAGCACAATGTTTGCAGTGCGCGCTCAGGGAGTCCCATGTGCCCCAGCTCCCGGATGGTAAGTGACAAGGAACCTTTACGGAGAAACCTCGCCCACCGGTTGAGCACCGTGGAGACACCATGCTCTGGAGGAAGCCCAGCAATCTCCCGAGCAATCCCAAGTAGGAATTCCGGGTTCTTGCGCACCTGATCACTGAAGGAAGCACGAGATGAGAGCGCGGCTCTTGCAGCAAGCCGGACATGCTGCTTGGGCGCGGGACCGACAGGCAGCCTCGTCTTGTGCGGTAGTGGCAATGGGAGAGCCCGCTGCCTTGCGGGGTTTGGTGGCTTCAGGGGCCTCTGACGCATTGGCCGGTCGAAGAGTGCAGAAATGGCATCGATTTCTTCTTTGCTCCATCCTAAACACTCTCCTTCTTCATCCCTGTCAGCAGCATTCTCGGCATATGTCTCGTCACTGTTCTCAGATGCTTCCAACTCCTTGGCAGAACCTCTATCCGAGAACTCTGATGAGCAAGAAACACGAGATGTTGAGTGCAAATGGCCGTGACTGTAGAGTCTACGGGCTCTGAGCTTCAACAATGAAGGTGCGGGGAGCAGTCCGTTCACCAGCGCAGGGGCAACCTTCACTTGGGGCATCGAGTCAGATGAATACCCAGTTATCTTGAGTAAAAAAACTGTGCCTTGGATACCCAATCCTGCGCGTCAAAGAAGAATAACCTAATCAAGAAATAGAGGAGCCATTAGATTACTATACACAGGTAAATTGGTTGGTGATCCTCCCTATCCCAAACCAGTAGCGATAAAAAAAGTGCACACAATTTTTTTTTCCATTGTGGGCTATGCCCGAATTTCATGACTCATAAAAGCAACGAAATTACAAAGTTCAGTCCCAGCAGTTTCAGGTTTTTCCACCCGCGCGCCCTCTGCGTCTGTATGTCAGCACTCAGGGCTGAACATGAAAGTTACACGGATACATACGCATATCAGTCTAGGGCTGATCGGATACGCGGATACGTCATCTTGTCAAAAAACCTCGATACGCCGATACGTTTCAGCAATTTTTTTCTGAATAAATAAATAACAATACATAATAAAATTCACGAAATGAGAAGTAGAATTCAACATAGGCAAATAGCAGGCAGCAGTGGAGCCTTGATGACACTAGCACAGCACTGCTCGATGCTGCCATTTACCCCTCAAGGAATCAAGAACAAGTCTCGGGATCAGATTGGGAAGGATGAAATCAAAGAGGAAAAGAAATGGGAAGAAAGAAATCAATTCAGAGGAACAATAGATCGAGAACGGGAAGCTCACGTGAGATTACCGAAGAGTGATGTGCTGGAGGTGGAGGTGGAGGTTCATCACGGGCGGGCCGACACCGGACGGCTGCCGGCGGCGCTCGTGCTGCTGCGTGCCGAGTGTCCACGCTCGTCCTCTCCGGCGGCTCGTCGCGGACAGTGGCGCTCCGCGTGGCGCTCGCTCGGCGACCGACGCCGGCACGCCCTCGCCCTCCCCGCACAACGGCTTCAAGTCACGCCTCGCCGGAGCTGCTCAAGCACCCACCGTCGATGGAACTGCGCCAACGTCTCTCAAGAGGTAGAGGATTAGGTTGGGAGGTAGAGATTCCAGCTCTCTTCTTCTGGGCCAGGCCATATGAGTTTGTGGGCTGCTTGAGAATACGGGCTATTAGAGCAGCCCATACTCCAGAATTTTCCCATGATCGACTCCTGGATCTTATGGGAAAAATTTTCCTTTGGCGCTTCCTAGTTTTCGCCAAAAAAAATTTAGAAGGCGCCAAAGGAAAAAATCTCATCGAGTTTGCGCTTGAGAAATGAAGTGTCACTATCTGTGTTACTTCTTATAAGAAATCATGAATAAATTATAGAACGAAATCTATATCTATATGCCATGTACACATAAAAAAATTATATTGCATTTACAACACGTCAACTCTAATGAATACCTTATCTTCAACTACTTGCTTATATTAGGCGTATCTGTTGGCACACTTAACTCCAAAAATGTGACCCTCAAAAAAGAACTCCAAAAATGGCCCGCTGCTATCCCTGTGCAAATAGGTCTTGCAGCTTGTTCTGCCAGAGGAATTCTTGGATGGCTGAACGCAGTGCGTGATTAGGCATACTATCACGGTTTGAAAGTGATTTGTTTGTCATAGGAGATGTGCCATGTCCACTATCTAGTCAACGTCTAAGAGCATCAGCTTCGTAGGTGAAGCCATCTGCTGCCACCACCTGAGGATCTCTCATGACAACCTGAAGACAGGTAATAGCCGAAAGTTAGCTATCTGACGGCAGGTAACAGCTTATAGTTTTTGAATGCATCACCTGAGAGATTGGGCAAAGGAAGTAGGATGGCGTGGTAACAGCTCTACTGCTTTCGCTGAACATGGATCGAAAAGATTGTGACAATGGTGCAGGAGCTTCCTTTATCATAGGTTTGATCACCCTCCACACATCGCGTTGAAGATCAGGGCGTTTCTGCCTGCTGAGCTCCGAGCACTGCATTCCAATTCTTGCAAGCTGCTCCGCTTGCCCCAGAGGCCACTCACCTGCCGAGTGATCCAACATAGAATGCAGGTCATCACCTGTTATGACCCTTGGCCGCCGGTGAATACCGCCAACGTGAGCACACACATGAGATGGATCTCAGGAGGATAACTTGGTCCAGAGGAAAGGTTTCTCGCTGCCGTGTTTCGTTTCTCAATTTCGTTCATGCCTTGTTCACCGTACAACCTTGGCTTATAAGCCACCTGCTCACAGGCCACTGGCCCACACGTCAGTTTAACCATTACATAGACTTGATTACGGAAAACTAATAATACGCTACTAGTCTGCGAATATGCCTATGCAGCATGCATAACATCTCCCTCGGCTCCAGACGTTGCTTGACCCCAAGCAATAGCATTTGGAAAATGGGTCTTCAAAACGTAGTAGTCCTCCCAGGTCGCTGAAGATGTAGGGAGCTCACTCCACTTGATCAGCACCTGAGGTATTTGCCGAATTCCCCTTCTTTACGAGACGCTGCTCCAACACTGCCTCTAGAAGATAGGCATCAGCAGAGAGATCCTGCACATTTGGAAGCTGAGCGAATACCAGTGTGTAATCGGGTGTGAACGGCTTAAGCTGTGAGATGTGAAACACAGGATGGATCTGACTGGAGGTTGGCAGATTCAACTTGTATGCCACAACGCCAATCTTCTCCAGCACACGAAAAGGACCATAATACTTATAGGCTAATTTGGGATACGGGCGGTTGTTGAAGCTTCAACAACACCTGGTCTCCCACCTGAAAGACCGTGTCAGTACGCTTCTTATCAGCAAACATCTTCATACGATTCTGAGTTGTCTTACGCTTCTTATCAACAAATATCTTCGTACCATTTTGAGCCGCAGATAACTGCACGTCGGTGTTTTACCGCCTACCCATCAAGGAATATACCTAAGGTGGTAAGTTTTAGCTAGGGTGACGCCGAGATCAGGAACTTGAAGGTGCTAGCAACACAAAGTTTAGACAGGTTCGGGCCGCGATGTGCGTAATACCCTACGTCATGTTTGGTGGTTTGTATTGCCTTGAGTGTTGATGTGTTTTGAGGGGGTCCCTACCCGCCCTTATGTATCCTAGTCCGGGAGGACAGGGTTACATGAATTCTAGTCCGACACTAGCCTAGGAATCGTACTCGAGTACAACTCGAGTAGCTTCCTTCTGTATCGGCTAGTCCTACTTCGCATGCGAGTAGAATACAACACAGATAAGATATAGGACATGTCATATCCCCTATTCCTGTATAAACTACGTTATGTACATAGTCCCGTAGTCCCAGGTCTGACAAGCCCCCGAGCTCTTCGTAGCTGAGTACTGCAGGCTCCTCGAGTACTTCGGAAGTAGTCTTCGGCTTCTTTTGAAGCTCCGTCCTGAAGTTCTTCTTCGAGCACTTCCTTGGCTGCATCGAAGCTATGAGGTGCTCATGCCCCGAATTACTTCTTTGGTATGGTGTGCGATGGAAAATCGCACTCCATATGGAGTAGCCCCCGAGCCTTAGGTTGAATCGAAGAATCAGACTGAGGGTCACATTAGTCTTGAATCTTCCTTGCTTACTCTTCGAATATATTCGAAAATTAAGTAGTCGATGCCACGTATCCCGCAGCCCCCCGAGCCTTGAATCCAAATCTTCTCAGATTTGGAAAAAAAAGATCCAATGGTCGTGGCATGCAATGAAAAAATATTTCCTTGGAAATAATTGGTGTGATGGTACAGATGATGGAAGTTAGATTTAGAATTCGAAAAATCCCTTTTTTCGGGACAATTAACCCTGAAAAAATGGTTAATCGAATAATTTATCTAAAAATCCACCAAATGACCCCTCATCTTCTGAATATTCCCTATGACGATTTTTCAACTTTGGAACAGTAAACCTGTATCCGGCCGCTGGTTATTTAATCCCGCGGTAAACTAGGGTAAAATCCGTGCTTCCAATCTTCAATCCGCCGAGAAATTTCCGAATCCCCAATCAGATCCGTGCTCCGCCTTCACCCCCTTTGACAAGCCCCAAGCTAGCCGAATCTCTCCACCCCTTCTCTGCAGCCCCCTAGCGCATGCGAGTGAGGAAGCTCGTGGCAAACAGATCTAGAATGGCGCCCAAGAGATCCAACGAGAAAGGTGGGAAGGGGAAGGAATCGCAACCGCCTTCTGGGGAGTGACTTACAGTAAGTGCTCCAATAACGACCTTATAAATCTTGTTTCTAAGGGTTTGCTTCAGGGAAAAAATCTCGTCAACTAGCGCCCATCTTTCTGCCAATCTCTTCCCATGGAGAATGTAGACGAAATCGTCTCATTCTACCACTTTTCTGAACGGGGTTTGGCTCTCCCCACCTGCTCTTTCTTCCGTGGTCTTCTTTATTTCTACGGGCTTGAGTTCCATCACCCCAACCCGAACTCGATCCGCCACATTGCCATCTTCATCCACTTTTGTGAAGCTTTCCTTAGAATTGAACCCCATTGGGATCTTTTCCGCTATCTCTTCCGTGTAAAACCGCAACCTACCTCCAAAAATCCATCCGTTGTAGGGGGCGCCGGCATCCAGTTTAGGCAACAGGCCGGTGACAGATATGTTTCCTACAAATTCCCTTCCAACATCCCCGGATGGAAAAACCATTGGTTCTGCATCAGAAACCATGCCCCCCAACTCCCTGAAAGGTCTGGTAAGCCCCTAGTTCTGCGGCCGGAGTGGAACACCGAGCTCGCCAAGGGGGACATGGACCAAGTCGATGAGCTGCTAGCTCTCATAGCAGCCCATAAGGAACTAGGGGTGACCGTTGCGTTCGTAATGTTGTCATTCTTCAAACGCCGAATCCAACCCATGCAGCAACACCATACGCTAGGCTTCGAGTACATGAGTGCTGAAGACCCATCTCGGATGTGCGCATAGGAGTTGACTGAAGATGCCACGCTCATCCGGGTCAAGCGGGCATTGCTGGATGTGAACACGGTGCCCTACGTCCCGGAGCTGGTCTCAGCACAAAATCCTCCAGAGCCGGTAAGGTTTCGACTACTTGAAAAAAATTTCTGTTGCTCTGAAACTTCTGCTGACTGAAAATCTTTTGCAGGGACACACGGCGTTGTACCGGAGTTATCCACCACAAGCCGACATCCCCCAACCATACCACCTTCTTCCCAGCGCCGCAGCTGAAGCAAAAAAGGCTCAATCGTCTGACGATCTGCCCAGCGGTGAGACAACTGAAAGCGAGATCCCCCCGGCAGAGAAGGCAACTGAAGGGAAGGCGAACAAGAACAACTCCCTCGGATCATCCGTGGAGTTGGTGGAAGCCTTGCCATCGGTCCCTCGGGGTCGTCGGGTGGTGCGCAAGTGTAAAGAAAACATAGTCGAACCCACCAGGTATAGGGCCGCCGTCTTGTAGAATTATCAAGTTTTGTGTTTGTTGGATGCTTACTTTGTCTGTGTTGTAGTCCTTCTTCTCCTCCTCCCGACCCCAAGCGCTGAAAGGTGGTCGGGAGCGCGTTTGCTGGGGATGATGTTCCAGCAGGTAGTTCTGCAGAAACTGCTGGAACGGACCCGTTGACTACTTCTGTAGGGGTCGTGACCATTACCGTGGTGGGTACCTCGCCGGGGCATCCCGCGCCCTCGGCTGGTGTGACCCCGCCACCGGCAATGAGTACCGTGGTTATAAAACCACGAGCACTGAGACTGAAGAAGTCCGGTATAAAGAAATCCTCTCTGTAAGTGCAGCTCCTTGTTCATAATATATCTTCTGCTTTTTTGACTTGTTTGATGATATATTTGATGCTGTTTTGTTAGGACTTCGTCTGCTTTGGCGTTGGACGAGCCAGAGCCCATCTCGGCTACTCCAGCCCCTGAGCCGCCAGCCCCCGGGGATGAGGACGCGACGCTGCCCGACCCACCACCTCCCAAGCCCCATCAACTCCAATCCAGCGCTAGCGGTGGTGAACAAGTCGAGGCCACCAATACCACTCCTGCGGATGGCACATATAAGTGTCTGACTCCCTGCGGCTAACTGCTTAGGTCGCAGGCTTCGTGTATTGAACGCTTGTTCGACTTGCAGGTGCCCCGCGACCATCAACTGAAGAGGCTGCGGGTACTTCTGGCCTGCGACTTCAATGGCCGTGGAGTAGCAACGTAGCCATTGCTAGGGAGCTTGCTTGCCATCGTACTTGGTGATGCCGATCGGCTTGAAGCCCTCAGGGTACTTGTAGCTGCTGAACCGTGCGGAGAAAGCTGGGAAACGGTCGCTGCAGTCAGTACCTTCAATCTCGACTTCCTCGCAAATCCTGCGCCTGGAGTCGATCACGGACCGGGCATCACGGCCTTCATTGATGTGCTGGCGCAGGTCTTCTGGAGAAGGCCGGTGATTGGCCTGTCGCGGGTTACCCCCTGGAGGTGGCTGCTGCCTCCCGCCAAGGGCCTGGCTCCCGCGAGCGTTGTCGTTGTTGTGGCTGGGCTGAGGTCGAGGACGACCCCTGGCCGTTCGGCTGTGAGGCTAGCTCCAGCTCTCGCCGACGCGCTCCTCCCTGACGGTAGACGCCGGGTTTTGCTGATCCAGCTGGATCCAGGCCCTCTGCGCGTAAAGAAGTGCTTGACGCACATTTGGATTGTTACTGCGCTCGAGTATGGCCATAACCCTGGCGATGTTGTCCACCGGAGTCTTGAAGCCCCGTTCGATTACGGCGGCGAATTCAGGGTCAAGCTCGCGATGCATAGATCGCCTGCGCTCTTCGATCCTCCTCCGTCGGATTGTGCGGGCTTTGTACCTGGCCCTCCGTGCCTCACGATTGGCGTCATTTTCATCGCTGGCGTTGGCTGTGACCTCATCTTCAGATACAACATCAAATTCGATGATGGGAAAATCGCCATTGTGCTCGCCTTCTTCCACCATCAGCACCTGGCGAGAGGCGAGCTCATCAAAGCTCGCGTCGACTAGTTCAGTCGACTCCTCCGCCGTGGTGGCTAACGGCCTGCCCTCCTGGAAAGGCAATGGCTCGAGGTGTGCCACAAGTCAATCCTCAGCTTCGAGTAGATCAGAAAGGCTCATGCCTTCCCAATGCACGAAGCGCCCCTCCGGAGTGGAGGTGATCATCAGACTGTTGGCACCGAAACAACCCGAGGCCCTCCGACGTGCCGTGGCTTTTGGCTTCTGGAGAAAAGAATCCAAGTCTATCGGTGTTTTTACCGTCGGCCTACCTAGGGATACCCTAAGGTAGGTGATTATTTGGTGAGGGATCGCCGGATCTAGAACTTGAAGGTGAACGCAAGGACACAGGACACAGATTTAGACAGGTTCGGGCCGCTAGAGTAGCGTAATACCCTACGTCCTGTTTGGGGTGTTGAATATTGCGCCCTGCGCTTGGGTGTTGAGCTGCCTGTAGGCGGCTCTCTGTTGGATCTCTTTCTCTTGGTAGCTCTAATTGCTCTTCTAGTTGCTCTACCTATCCAGGTACCCCTACCCTCCTTTATATATCCCAGGGGGCAGGATTCCTAGTAGGATTAGGAGTCCTAATTGGATTACAGGGTATGAGTCCTAATAGGATTACGGTGGAATACTAGTAGGAATTAGACTTCTTTTAGCTCTCAGGTAGCTTTCTTGCGGTACCCAGGGGATCTATCCCTGACAAGCCCCCGAGCTCTTCGTAGCTGAGTACTGCAGGCTCTTCGAGTACTTCTGAAGTAGTCTTCGACTTCTTTTGAAGCTCCGTCTTGAAATTCCTCTTCAAGTACTCTTTTAGCTGCATCGAAGTTATGAGGTGCTCATGCTCCGAATTCCTTCTTTTGTATGAGGTGCGACGAATAATCGCACTCCATATGGAGTAGCCTCCGAGCCTTAGGTTGAATCGAAGAATCAGGCTGAGGGTCAAATTAGTCTTGAGTCTTCTTTGCTTACTCTTCGAGTACTTTCGAAAAAATAAGTAGTCGATGCCACGTATCCCACAGCCCCCGAGCCTTGAATCCAAATCTAAACTTTGGAAAAAGGATCCAAGAATCGTGGCTTTGGTGTTACTCTTCGCCTTCTGCACAGTGAAACTCTTCGCCTCCCGCTGGTTTATTTAACCGCGTGGTGACTTAAGGTTTCTTCTGCACTCTCAGTCTTCATATGAGTCATCTTCGAGTAATTTTGCGGCGTCCAGCCCCCGAGCTTACGAGCCAAGAAAGCCGAAGGAGCCATGTCGAGTATTGTGCATCGTCCAGCCCCCGAGCCTGGGAACTGGCGGAACCGTGATGGCATGCCTTGCTGCTTGAAGGGTTGTTGCCGAAACTCGATCTGAAAAAAGACAATGCATACATTATGTAGCATAATGTAAAGATACCGAGTAGTACTCAGTAATAATGTGAAAAAGACACCAAAATTTATTCGGTGTAAAATTTGCTGTGTCGAGCTCTTTTTTTTCTTAGGCCATTTAAATCTCCCAAGCAGTCCACCCTTTAGGTTCACCCGGTCCCAGTTTAGACTTCGCCCATAGCATGTACGAGTCGCTTAGGTCTTATGGCCTTCGCTCATATCATGTACGAGTCGCTTAGGTCTCTTGCCTTCGCTCATATCATGTATGAGTCGCTTAGGTCTCCTGCCTTCGCTCATACAGGACGGGTCGCTTAGGTCATGACTGGGGACTCGAGGCTTCATGGATTAAGACATTTGCTACTCGAGTAGATTAGCGACCGTTAAGAGGAGACAACGAGCAGAAAGTGGTCGTCATGCGACAAAGAGGATGCGCCGTGCGCAAAAGTAGTCGACGAAGTGTAGCTCTGGAGGGTTTTATTGCCCATCGAGAGTAGTAGACGGACAAGTAGTCGATCATGGTGTAGCCCCCGAGGGTTTCATGCCCGTCGAGAGGTGTACCCCCAAAGGTAGCCGATCTTGTGAAGAACAAGTCGGAAAAGGTATAAGTGACTTAGCTTGATTCGTGGACGAATGTTGATGAAGCCGTGGAGCTCGTTGATGGAGCTGTGACAGTTTGTTGATGAAGCTCGACTAGCCAGAGTCGATTCCGACTAGTTTTCAAGTCAAAACGAGTAGTTGATGTAGTCGTTGCTGTGATGCTCGCCCTCGACTAGTTTCTAGGTGAGACGAGTAGTCGAAGTAGTCGTCGGCAGAGTCGAAGTAGTCAAACTCATCGCTGCTGCGCGCGGATATTGCGGCACAAGCCGAAGCTGAACCGGGTCATCGAGGTTGGCAGCCGCGGCGCATCAACGTTGTAGCGTGAGGCGAAGTCGAGCCGAGTAGTCGAAGTCGATGTTGCCGTTCGTCGAAGGATCCGATCTCGAACTCGATGAATCGATCCGCCAATGCATATGCACGAAGTAGCAATCCGCCACCTTGAGTAGATTGATGTTGATGAAGAAGTCCTTCAAATTCGCCCAATGATCATGACGATCGGCCCCACGGTGGGCGCCAGCTGTCGGTGTTTTTACCGTCAGCCTACCTAGGGATACCCTAAGGTAGGTGATTATTTGGTGAGGGATCGCCGGATCTAGAACTTGAAGGTGAACGCAAGGACACAAGACACAGATTTAGACAGGTTCGGGCCGCTAGAGTAGCGTAATACCCTACGTCCTGTTTGGGGTGTTGAATATTGCACCCTGCGCTTGGGTGTTGAGCTGCCTGTAGGCGGCTCTCTGTTGGATCTCTTCCTCTTGGTAGCTCTAATTGCTCTTCTAGTTGCTCTACCTATCCAGGTACCCCTACCCTCCTTTATATATCCCAGGGGACAGGATTCCTAGTAGGATTAGGAGTCCTAATTGGATTACAGGGTATGAGTCCTAATAGGATTACGGTGGAATCCTAATAGGAATCAGACTTCTTTTAGCTCTCGGGTAGCTTTCTTGCGGTACCCAGGGGATCTATCCCTGACAAAGTCCTCCTCCAATATGGAGAGGGACTTGGAGTTGTTGGCCTCCTGAAGATCAGTGGCCAAATCGCGTTGACCGAGTCGTGATCGGCTACGCGAGTCCTTAGATTGAAACGAGTCCAACCCGAGGAAGGTTGTCGCAGCACCGGATGAAGTCGTGTCGGAAGCAGACTCTACCTTGGTCTTTGCGGCAGATGCATGGTTTGACAGGTCGTCGAGATCATCAACGAACTTGTCAAGATCGCTGCTGGGACCCGCCGCGGAAGTTTTTGGCTTCATGTCGACGAGTAATCGATGGAAACTGCCTGCATCATCTGCGATGCAAACCCACGAGCCAAAAACAAATGTCGTGCCATGAGAGGGAACTGACCTGGTGAACTGGAATGATGCCATCGAGTTTGCCGGTGGATCTTCGATGCGCTCCCCTACCTGGCGCGCCAGCTGTCGGTGTTTTACCGACTGCCCACCGAGGGGTATACCCAAGGTGGTAAGTTTTAGGTGAGGAGACGCCGAGATCAGGAACTCGAAGGTGCAAGGAACATAAGATTTAGACAGGTTCGGGCCGCGAGGTGCGTAATACCCTACGTCCTGTATGGTGGTTTCTATTCCCTTGGGTGGTGTTGTTGTATTTTGAATGGGTCCCTACCCCCCTTATATATCCGGGAGGTTAGGGTTACAAGAATCCTAGTCCAATACTAGATAAGGAATCGTAACCGAATACAACTCGAGTAGATTCCTTCTATACCGACTAGTTTTATCTCCTATTCATACGGAATAAATAAGAGATAAATGAGGTAAATAAGAGACAAGAAGAGCTTTATCTCTTAAGCCTGTTTAAACTACGTTATGTACACAGCCCCATGGCCCCGGGTCTGACACCAGGACCTCGCCGCAGCCCGCCACGGCTTCGCCGTGCACAGTCACCACACGCGCCGCCGCAACATCGCGGCACGGTGCAAGGGGAGCCCTTGCAGGCATTTCCCCGAGCGCCTTTAGCGCACACTCGCGCCGCACACCCGGATATACGCCACATGCACGCACACCGACCCACACCTTACAAATCCGCACGGGATCTCCACGGCCGTACCTGATCCGAGCCTGTGGCTGACGTGCAGGCCGGGGTTGCCAGCAAAGAGGAAGAGGGAGAAAGAGAACAAACCGGGCCTAGGAGCCGGCCCGTCGAGCCACTAACCCAGCTAGCCTGCCAAGCCGAGCCAAGCTAGCCCATTACCGCGAGCCAGCTTGCCTAGACCTTGAGCCGAGCAGCCCTTGGAGCCAAGCTAGAGTGTTGGGCCGGCTGAGCCGACCCAAACACTTTCGGCCAAAATCTGAGCCGCTCTTTCTTTTTATTTTTTCTTTTCTAGGCCCCACCTGTCAGCCTCTGGGTGAGGCTGGGACCACCGACCTGTTGACCCATTTACCGTTGACCGGTCAACTCTAACGTAAGCATGACCCACTGCTGATGTCAGCAAAACCCGACCCCACCTGCTGACGTCACGCTAACATCAGTATGCCACATGGCATGCCCTAGTGCTGACATGTGGCGCTGGCTGTGTGCTTTTCTTTTTCAAATCTTTTTAATAATTTCAGAAATACATTTAAGCTTAGAAAATTTATAATAAATCAATCGGGCCTCCAAAAATTATGAAGCCAGTTTCATAATTCTTCTAAAAACATGAACAACCCATTAGAGTAGATTTTGGTATGATTTGGATCTTATTTGCGTACTTTTTATGTATTTTTGCACTTTGGCCTCGTATTTATTCGTAATTATGAATAGGACCCGTCGATGAGGAGCTGACCGACGTTGAGGACCACCAGGACTACCAAGGGAGCCAAGACTACTAAGAGAACCCAAGTTCACGCCCATCTAGATCTGAATACCTAATAGGCATTGCTTGCTAGATATGCTATTGCTTCATATCGATCTACTATGAGATGAACCTGCATAGCCTCTTTATTTACATGAACTCCTTGCTTTCCTATACACTTGATATATATGAGATGCCTTGCTACATTTTGCATGAGTATGTATGGGAAATGGATGGATAGTCTTGGCGTGAGTGGAGATACAATTTCCAGGAGTTGGTGAATAAGGCTTATAGCAGGGAGCGAGCGAACCTAACTCGATCTTTGGATCGAGAGCCCTATCTTGCCACATTCTACGGAGTGCCTGTGGCGGGCATAACTTTGTGGATACTTGGTGAGGAGTTGGGGACACCCGTAATGGGTGCAGCTGCGGACCATTGCGGTGGATACGCATGTGATGAAGCTGCTTGCTTCGGCATATGAGGACCGGTTGAGAGTAACTATGATTTGTGGGACTATGTTAAGCGTGCACACCACTTACCCATTATACGGGTGGGCCCGATCCAGGGCCAACAAGTGCAGTACCAAGCCGGTAGGTGGATCGAGTATCGGTGCAGGGGGAGGAGGTGCTGACCTCACATTCCCCGAGACACAAGGGAGACTTCACAATCCTAAGGCGACCTCTTGCGGGAGGATGCACCCAAGATCCGGGAAAGCCGGATGGTACGGAGGCTACTTAGTTTATGTATCAGTAGCCGGTGTCTCGTCATTCTACTGGGTCCCTCCTGGTTGGATTCGATTCGAGTGGGTCCAGGTGTACAATCCCTGGAGGGTGAAAACTATACGTATAGCCGCGTCCTCAGTCATGGACAACCCTACTCTTCTGTTGCTCTTATTCGTTAGTGTTACTCATGTGTTCTACCTCTCTCTATTGATGACTACCTGTCTAGGGCAGCTGAGGTGCAAGGAGTGGGAGTTCTCGCACCGACTTGGTGGTTATTGAAGGTGTGAGTTGGACTAGGAGTCCGGGATGCCGGAACGGCCCGAGTTCGGAGTTTGGATGATGATATATCTTGATGATACGCATGCATAGGAAACTCTAGCTTATCTTCTTGAATTTTGTTATATCTTTAGTATAGTCCACTTAAAATTTGCATACAGATGGCGACGTGGATCTATCCCATTCTTTAGGGATAGTTTGGTAGATGCAGGATCCGACCAGAAGTTCGACCCCAAGGATGAAAGATGATAGGAGTGAGACCCGTGCTACGCTTAAGTTTGCCTGTGGTGGAGATTTCATAAGATGAAGGATGGTCTGGAAGCCTAATTATCGTTTCCACTTTCTGCTCGATCATTTTAGCCCAAGGAGCTTGTATTAGGATTGTACTACAATTCTTTAAATTATGCAATTAATAAATCTATATATTGGCTTTTCACGCTCTGTGACTATAATATGTATCTGAAATAAGTTATGTATATGATAGCGTTTGATCTAAGAATTACCGTAAAGTTATATGGTCGGATTTTCATTTTGAAAATCCGAATGACTCATATAGGCTCGCAAGTGATGATAATGGCCCGATGTGGACACGGACTCCCCAGATTCACAGCGAGGCCAGAGCCCCGAACGCCCGGTGTCGCCGGGCGTGGAGACCGCTGACGGTGACGGTTGGCCATGGGAGTGGATGCGCGAGCGCTACGGCGAGACCAGACCACGGGGCCCCGTAGTCCTCGGCAGGAAGGCTCCACTGCAGCTGCCTGCGCGAGGGGAAGGCATTGCCGACGTGGCGCTCCGGTGAGCGGCGGCCGGCGGGTGCCGACTGCCGTGGGGCCCGGCCGCAGGCCGCAGCGCAACGGGCCAACGGTTTGCCACGAAAGAGAGACGTGTGGTTGGGTTATTGGGCCGGTTGTGTCGGGCTGAGTGAGCCGAAAGGCGGAGGATTCGGTTCGAGTCCATTTCCTGATTTTGCAGATTTGCAAGAGCAGAAAAGGAGTGAGTGGTGCGGCGACGGCGAATGGCGATCGACCCGGATAGTAATTGCTTGAAATTTCTTGAGGTAATCCGGAGCAAGAGATTATTGCCAATAAAGACGCAGGGTGGCCGGGGGTATTGCAAGCATCTGGCCGTCGTAGTGAAACCCCACAAGATGGAGATGGAAACCTCTAAACACAGACGCCGCAAATACTCCCCTCATTTAATCACCAGAGATCGCATGCCCAAAACACGCGCCCTATAAGTATCCAGGCCGTCCCCGCACCACAGCTACCACACACGCACACAGACACACACACACACACGCACACATTCATGTCACGCCGCTGTAGCAAGATGGGGTACCTGCCCAACGCCGTGGCCGTGGCCGTGGCCGTGGCCGCCGTCCTGGCGGCGGCGCTCGTCACCGGCGGGTCGTGCGACTCCTCATCAGCTCCCAATAAGGTGCCGCCGGGCCCCAACGTCACGACCGGCTACGACGGCAGGTGGCTCGCCGCTAAGGCCACCTGGTACGGCAAGCCCGTCGGCGCCGGCCCCGACGACAGCGGCGGCGCGTGCGGGATCAAGGACGTGGACCGGCCGCCCTACAGCGGCATGACGTCCTGCGGCAACGGCCCCATCTTCAAGGACGGCAAGGGCTGCGGCTCATGCTACGAGGTATACGTACGCGAGCAGAATTGCTTGACTAGCAGACGCGAGATCTTGACGAACTTGATGCGTGCATGCAGATCAGATGCAATGCGCCGGAGGAGTGCTCCAACAATCCGGTGACGGTGTTCATCACCGACATGAACTACGACCCCATCGCCCCCTACCACTTCGACCTCAGCGGCACCGCGTTCGGCGCCATGGCCACGGCGGGGCTCCAGGACAAGCTCCGCCACCGCGGCATCATCGACCTGGAGTTCAGGAGGTCCGACACCATTATATATCTCGCTCGATCAAATAAAAACTTCTTCACGATCTGCGTATGTACACGCCTGAATGCTGCGCATTCCGATCCTGCACTCATGCAACAAGAATGACGACATGGAGCATGCATTGCAGGGTGCAGTGCAAGTACGCGGCCGGGCAGAAGATCGTGTTCCACGTGGAGCACGGCTCGAACCCCAACTACCTGGCGGTGCTGGTGAAGTTCGTCGCGGGCGACAGCGACGTCGTGCAGATGGACCTCAAGGAGAAGGCGTCGCCGGAGTGGGAGCCGATGCGGCTCTCGTGGGGCACCATCTGGAGGATGGACACGCCCAGGGCGCTCAGGGGCCCCTTCTCCATCCGCCTCACCAGCGAGTCCGGCGAGAAGCTCGTCGCCACCGACGTGGTCCCGGAGAACTGGATCCCCAACACAGTCTACGAGTCCAACATCCAGTTCTAGATTTCTACACCACTGATCGAGCATGTGCTGTTAGTTAACCAGTTCTAGAAAATTGAAGGTTATCATTTATTTTTGCTATGATGGGAGCAAATTAAATGTGCGGGATAGCCGGTGTTCCGAAGAAAGCTCTGCGATCTCACATACTCCTCCTCTAGTGGTTTTATTTTTATGGGAGTTACGGAAAGAAATCTTCAATCGACGCGAGCTCCCAGTACCGCCCCTCCTAACAAACGGAAGGAAGAGGGCGATAGCGTGGATTTCGGTATTCTAAACTTTAAACGGCTATAGCTGCCGCTAAATCCGGCTATAGTTGCTAGAAAAGGTAGCCGGTATAGTATTTAGCTCGCTAAAACCGGCTATAGCCCGCTAAACGTCATAATAGCAGTCCTACCGCTAAAAGCTTTAGCCGGCAATTTAAAACCATGGATCTAATACATCGTTACCATGAATGTGCATATGCATTGTATTGCTGCAATTGCATTTGCACTGCATGACGCCTACCAGCTACCATTCAGCCATCAAGCATGCATTACTCAACAGTAACACCTAAAGCATGCGCACTATCATTATTCAGCAACAGGTATGCAACTCATGCAAATTATGACTAGTAGTTCTTCTTATTTGCTAGAGAATCATGAATACATTTTCTGCCTCTAGACAATTTCTCCATGTATTCACGTCTTCTTGCCATGCAAATTATTTTTTTCTGGCCAAAACAAATCCGCTCGGTTAGGTCATTTCTCATTAGAAAAAACCAAAAAGAGTTACACAAGCAATTAGCAACGAGCTAGCTAAAAAAGATTAAAGAAGAAACAAGAGAAAAGAAAAAAATATAAATACATGCGTACAAATTTACACCTATAACTCTTGGAAAGACTAATCCGACATATCTTAAATTTATGAAGTATTCATATGTGCCTCATTGTGAGTACACGTGCTGAATCAAGACTCGGAAACAGAAAAGGCAAAACCCCGAAGAAAAAAAAGCTCCAGTAATTACTGAGACCGAACAGCGTAGCCTGGCGCACGCACAGCTAGCCCAACGCCACACGAACGAACGCGTGAGCAAACTGTCGAGGCGCCGATGGAACAGCCCAAACCACGTACCGGCCTATGTCGTCAAACCCGCGCGGCGCTCGCAGGTCGTCCGTCCGACGCTAGCGGCCGCCCGACCTGCGCGCGCGGCGCAGCTGGCCCGCCCTGCGCGGCGCCGGCGCTGTGCTGCTCCACCCATCCTCTCCATAAGTAGCCCGCCCCCGCACGGCGTGGCCTGTCACAACCACACCCCCGACGCATTCGAATAACAGTTCGCCACAAAGATATATATGGGATCCCTCGCCAATAACATCGCGGCCGTGGCGGCCGTCCTGGCGGCGCTCGTCGCCGGCGGCTCGTGCGGGCCCCCGAAGTTCCCGCATGGCCCCAACATCACGGCCAACTACAACGGCCTGTGGCTTCCCGCCAGGGCCACCTGGTACGGCCAGCCCAACGGCGCCGGCCCCGCCGACAACGGCGGCGCGTGCGGGATCAAGGACGTCAACCTGCCGCCCTACAGCGGCATGACGGCCTGCGGCAACGTCCCCATCTTCAAGGACGGCAAGGGCTGCGGCTCATGCTACGAAGTACGTACGGACGACATTGCTTGCCGGAATAATCCTGCAGCACGATGCCGCCGTCGTCCATGAATCCGAAATAGTAGATGTTAAATATATAAATTTCTCGTGGCGTTGCTGCACGCAGATCAGATGCAAGGCGCCAGACGAGTGCTCTAACAACCCGGTGACGGTGTTCATCACCGACATGAACTACGAGCCCATCGCCCCCTACCATTTCGACCTCAGCGGCAAGGCCTTCGGCGCCCTGGCCAAGCCCGGCCTCAACGACAAGCTCCGCCACTGTGGCATCATCGACCTGGAGTTCAGGAGGTCATTATATTATTTATATTGCTCGATCGGCTATTCGGCTATCAGCATGCACTTCTCCATGATGCAAGATCTGTACTACGTGCAAGCAGAGATGACAATGCAATGCATGAACTGCTGATGCCTGCAGGGTGCGGTGCAAGTACGTTGGCGGGCAGAAGATCGTGTTCCACGTGGAGAAGGGGTCAAACCCCAACTACCTGGCGGTGCTGGTGAAGTTCGTCGCGGAGGACGGTGACATCGTGCAGATGGAGCTCAAGGAGAAGGAGACGCCGGAGTGGAAGCCGATGAAGCTCTCGTGGGGCGCCATCTGGAGGTTTGACACGCCCAAGGCGCTCAAGGGCCCCTTCTCCATCCGCCTCACCAGCGAGTCCGGCAAGAAGCTCGTCGCCACCGACGTCATCCCGGCGAACTGGATCCCCAACACAGTCTACAAGTCCAACATCCAGTTCTAGATTTTCTGACATCACTTGAACCGCGTGCTGCAGTAAGTGGTCGCTAACTTTTTTTGGCATGAGCAGTGGAGCATCATGCACGGTTAACCATGTTGAGGTTTCTGAGTTCTAATTTGTAAATCTGGGCTGATCACCTTTTGTTCGGGTTCATGAATCCGAAACGGTGGAAATGAGAAGATTCTGTATATCATCGATGGATAGTTGAAACGTGCTACTGATATAAGCATCAAACTGTTCCAACTTAACTTGTGAAATGTCAGAAGTGCAGTCCTTCCATATCCATATAACCAAAACATATGACATGGCATGGAACAAAGGCAAAATACTCCGTGAGCATAGTGCCAATTAGCTATAAATTAATTTGCCATGAAATAGTTCATCTCGAAGAAACACGTGCTATGATTAGAAATATTCGCTCTGCTGCATACTTGCAGTTCCTCCTGAGTTTGTAACAAAGCACAATAATCCTCAATGCTGATTGAACCTGGAACACTTTTGTTCCAAGCACAGCACTCATATGTACAAATGCAAAATTCATTGCAAGTTGCGACACGCTACATTCCAGAGAGAAGATTTCTGAACAAACAATAGAATATCGAATCATAATGCTAACGAAGTTCAAGTTAAATGGACCCAATCACGGTCTTTTTCTCTGCTTCAGCTTTGCAATGATGCGCTGATCTCCTGCAAGTTATCGAAAAAAAGAACCAATTAAGATGGTCGCTGCTTCTTGAAGTGCTCCTTTATGGCAGAATGAAGAGCATGATTTGGCATGAGATGATGGTGTGCCAGAGGTAATTTTGTCATTGGGGACGTGCTGTGTCCACTGTGGAGCCATCCCTTTATGACCTCAGCTTCGTAAGTGTATCCGTCTGCGGCAATATGTGGATTCCTCATGACCTCCTAAAATTTTGTTACACGAAGAAAATAAGAATCAGTTGTCAGTAAGTAAATGCTATTAAGACTGGTCGCGTCAGTAATTCAGTATATGAATTTGTTTTCTACTTCAGCAAGCACAACAATCCTCTACTTAACAAGCACACAATATTCTATAGCCTGGAAGTCCGCAGCACGAAGTTCAGCCCTATGATCAACAAAAGCTACTATTAATTTGGAAATATTTTTTTCTTTGCTAACTTCAGCAATATCTAAGCATTTTGAAATATGAAGATAGGTGATTATTTAATATAGTGCTATATTAACCAAAATCCAAACTAAAGGTTTTCTATTCTGGAAAAAAATCCTTCCACCATATCGTAATTTTGATGTAATGTGAGACTAAGAACACCAGAGGTCTATTGAATGTGCTAGCAAATCTAGTCCAACACTCAGCTCCAAGAAGATCTGACACAAAATAACTTTCAGACGGTTTGAGGATGGAGAATGGCATTCTCGGAAACTATGAGAGTTTTGGGCCAAGACAACCAAAGTAAATTAACTACGCAATACCTTGCGTTTCTGATTCTAGTGAAATGCAGAACTAACGTTACAAGCACATTAAATGGAAAATAAAACATACCTGAGAAATAGGACATAAGAAGCATGAAGGTGTGTGGCTCTCAACAGACCGATGTCCAAAGGACTGTGGTGTGGCTGATAGCGAAGCTGACTTCACCAGGGGCTCAATCACGCAACACACATCACTCATACGATAAGGTCGCCTTCTTCTGCTAAGCTCTGCACACTGAAGACCAAGAAGCATCAGCTTCTTGGCTTGCACAAATGGCCACTCCCCAGCAGACTGATCAACAAGGAGCTCCGACTCATCTTTCTCAAGTGCATCCTCCACTGCCCTTCCAATGCCTAAAGCTGGTTTCCCAGTTACCAGCTGAAGTATGACAATACCCAAAGAGTATATGTCAGACCGTGCTGTTAGCTCCCCGGTGGTAAGAAATTCAGGGTCCATGTAGGCAAAAGTGCCTCTTGGGTTCGTCGTTTGGTAGAGGCTTGTGGACATTGTGCTAGATTTAACTAGGAGGCAAGAGATGCCAAAATCACTAAGTTTGCTGACAAAATTGGCATCAAGGAGGATGTTTGCAGGCTTGAGATCACCATGGATTACTGGATGAGGCTCGGTAGAGTGAAGGAAGACGAGTGCAGAGCATATCTCACCAATGATCCTTGTACGGACTTGCCATGTTAGTGGAGGTGTGTTGTTTTCACAGGCTAGACGGTCTTCAAGGCTTCCATTGGGTAGGAACTCGTACACAAGACCTGAAGCTTCCGAGCAAGAACCCATAAGCATTACAAGGTTTGGATGCCTGACCCTACTAAGAACAACGACCTGCACAGTAAAATTACTTTAGTAAAATTAAACAGTAACATACATTGCATAATTCAATTTTTTGGCTTTTATTACCTCTTGCCGAAATTGCGACTGCCCTTGTAAGTTATGAGTGCGCAGCATCTTAATTGCCACTGTTGTGTTGCGCAGGGAACCTCTGTAGACACGCCCAAATCCACCTTCACCGACCTTCATTGTGTCACTGAAATTCTGTGTTGCCAGCTGCAGCTCTGACAAAGAGAATTCAGTGTTCCATGTCAAACTTGGGCACGATACTGTTTTTCCTATCTCTTTATGCAGCTCATCTACATCCTTAAGCGCATTATCCCTTTCATGCTTCAGTTTCTCGTACTCCAACTGCTGTGAATGAATAAGGGATTTACTCGCTGCCAACTTATCCTCAAGAGTCTTGACAATGCCACCATATTCATCGACTCGTTGCTCCAATGTTGCCTTCTGTTCACGCATCTTAACAAGCTTATCAATGATGTCATCTCTGTCCTGTTTAAGTGCATCTATTTCTTGCTTCATCGATTCTATGACACTGTTTGCCTTCGCTAGAGCTTCCTTGACGTCTTTCCTCTGCTTGGCCTCGTTTAAAGATGTATCCTCAAAATTGTCTGCCTGCAATCATAAGAACTTTGTGTCAAATTCTACATGGTTTTCGTGCTAATGTGGTGAAGGTACCTTTCGGCGAAACAAAATGGGTTCTTCCTCTGCCATTTGTCTCCTCACGGACTCATCAAATGCTTGCTTCTGATGCTTCTCAGCCTGAGTGAAGACTTCTTCAAGTTTATCAAATATGTCAATATTTGAATTCATGGTATCCTATGCACCAGCAACTGATCAGATTAAGTCTAAAGTAAATCCTCTACTGTTCAACTTGGGTCTGAAAAAGCAAACCTGTTCACGGTATAAAGCTGGATTTTGAAGATCACACCCCGCATGTACAGAGGGTAGGATTTCAGTTGCATCATGCCTAGGTGTTGAAAATGAGCTGGAGTCACTGAACCCCTCGTCAGTCACGGTAGAGGATGCTTGGTGCAAACTTGGAAAACTTCGTATTGGAACACTATCCCAGGAATTGGCAGATTTATCCTCTATGCTTCGCCTGCTAAAATTTGTCCGCACAGATAACCGAGAAGGTAGTCGCAATGATGTTCTAACAGATGCAGGCACAACCTTTTCTGACATCGACCTCTGTACATGGCCATCAACTGCATTGTTTACATATCCGTTTGGTTGTCCACCCCTCTCAAATGAAGTGGACATTGAACTTCTGGTAGCTGGGGGTGTTGCTGCATCGCAAGATGCAGGAACACGAGCGTCCCTGTATAAAGTTGAGTTTAGAGTAAATAATTAAATAATTAAGTGCTGGCAGGAAAAGAATGAACAACAACAAAATGGTAGCATCTAAAATGTGATGTGTAGACAGGAAATTAGAATAATCCAAAATCGATATGCAAATAGGAGGTCCAAGTTAGATTCGGTGAGGTGGCATGGTTTGCACACTGCTCATAGACAAATTCACCTTAGCTAACAATATAAGATGGAGAATATGATGCATTAATCAAAACTCTTACTCATAGACAAATTTAGCTTAGCTAACAATATAAAACGGAGAATATGATGCATTAATCAAAACTCTTACCTAGTGCATATCAGATGTTCCTTGCAAACAAACCAAATCTTGCATGAAGTATCAGCTTTCTGAAGGACAGCAAGTGCCGTCTTGGACTTGGGCATTTTCATTTTCCTGGAATTAAGAAGTAGGGCATCACTTAGTAAGATTTTTTATTCTACATTCTACAACACTGTAACCAGTGGATATGAGTGCTGAAGCGTGAACCTTCACCGCATACCTAGAGTAGTGTTTGTCAGAAGCTGCTCCCATGATGAGTTTGCTCACACCGTGCAGGGAAACAAGCTCCATGATCCCTTTAGCCACATCGTTATTTTCAATCACAAGTTTCTCACATTTGACCTGAAAAGGGCGTACTGCTTCAATAATTGCCCTGGCCTTGCTCATTTAATTCTGAAATGCTTCTCACAGTAGAAAGATTGAAATGTTATTGGTTGCACCTTCATTTTGGAGCACTGGTGAATGTATTCATCCAAGTGTTTCTCAACCTTTTCCCTCTCATACTGTCTGTAAGCACTGACCTGCTCTGGTCTCAGTTTACTTGCATGGAACTTGCTCCCCACTGATAAGTAATGAGATGATATTGTAGGCTTATAACTATACTACGCAAACGAAGTATCTAATTTGTAATATATCATCACATTCATACTGCATTTCACACCCAGGACTTAACAAATCAAAGCATAACTTCCATTACAAAATAACAAAGTATAACAATAGGGCATCCTAAACAACCAAAATTTATGCGAAAGGCTAGGTATCTTCAATTAATCCTAAGGTATCTTCAATTAACCAGAGGAAGATAAGATACTAGCACCCGAGCATTGGAATCAAATTCCGGCTGTTATTGTTGAACTAAGAATTAATCTCGCTCCATGACCGCCAAACATGTCAGAGTTCCGTTCTCCAGGTAAGAGGGAGCATTTCCAGATTCAATTTGTTGGAAATACTACTATTCCTAAGAATATGAAAGCGAGAATCTAGTTACCAACCAATTGGCCAAGCAGATAAGCGAATACAAATCCGGAAATCCCAACGGCGCGGCCTTTGAGTAACAAGAGTAACCGCGTTACTCGACCTCAGTACAAACCTATCGGATAGGTGGAACCCCCTGCACCGGCACATGGAAATCCAAATGTGCTCGCCGGCGTGAGCCACCGGCCCCCTGTTTTGCCCCCGCCGGCGACGGCGACGACGGGAGCGGCGCAGCATCTGGGGCTCCGGCAGGTAAATAAACCAGAATGCTAAACGAGCAATACAGGGAAATGCAAGGGTGAGGGTACCGCATTCTTCAGCTCGCGAGCCCGGTCCGACGGTGAGGGTACGGTGTCGCGCGAGCAGCGAGGAAGCGGAGCGAGAGCACGTACTCATCGGGATCATCTGCGCCGGCGCGTGGACGTGGGCCACAACCACGGCGGCGCCGTCCACGGCCGCCACGTGCCGGAGCGCCCACGCGAGGAGGGACCTGCCGCTCTTGTGCTGCTCCGGCACCGCCACGAACACCTTCTCCTCCCCCTCCCCCTCCCCCTCGTCCTCCTCCCCCCCGGCCGCCTGATCCTCGAATATCTCCGCCGTCGGCGCGCCGCCAGTGCTGGAGGAGAAAGAGCCGGCGCCGCCGTTCCGCGCGCTCGCCGCCTCCCACGCGTCCATGGGAAATGGCGCGCGCGCGCCGCGCAAGTCGAGGTGCAGGGGTTGGATTGGATTAGCCCGCGGGTTGATTACGATCGCCAGCGCGGAATAAATATCGCGGGATGCTGTTAGTTTGGGGGGGCATTAGGATCGTAACCAACTAACGAACTGAGCTTAGTTCGCTCGGGCGGGTGGACTGGTCGCGCTGCCACGTGGCACCCGCGGGACCCATGGAGTGACGCTGGCAGGTGGGGCCACCGTGGCATGTGGTGCCGAAAAGAGCCTAGTCAACTGGCGTGGGGAGGCATTGATTGTCAACTGTCGCAGGATCAGGCATGCAAATGGACAAAATCACAAACAGCTATGCACATGTTACATAATACAATCGTGGAGACTATGAATTTAAAAAAGGCAAAAAAGGTCTAGCTTTCTTGCACCCCCTTCAGGATCCAAGCAGATACGAATCAAGAATCATATAGATGGCAGGCATAAACGAGGGACCTGCATCCGTCACGCCCCACGCTGGAGATGTTCTTGGATGGCCGAGCGAAGTGCGGAATTTGGGATTGTTGCACGGTGTGGAAGTGCCAGATTTGTCATGGGTGACGTGTCATGGGCTCCAAGCCAGTCCTTTATCGCCTCCGCTTCATAGGTGAAACCATCGGCGGCGATATGCGGGTTCTTCATGATCTTCTGAGCTCATCAGCAGCACCACCAACGCGAATAGGTCAGCGCAACTTCATGGCTGCAAGCAACTAGCGTGGCATGACAACAAGAATTCAGCGTGAGGCAACATGATGCGTACCTGCAAAATGGGGCACAAGAAGTAATGTGGCACGCTGCCGCTTTCATCCTGAATGGATGAAGATGTTGACGGGCACGATGATAGGGCGGCACTCTTCATCATCGGCTCAACCACAGGCCACACGTCGGTGGCGAGATCCGCGCGGCGCCTCCTCTTCTCCACGGCGCATCTCATGCCGATGCGCGCAAGCTGCTGCGCCTGCACAAAGGGCCACTCACCGGCGGATCTGTCGATGATCGTGTGCAGTTCATCGTTGATCATTGCATCCTCCACTCTTTTCACTATCTCCCTTGGGTGTCTCCCGGTCAAGAGGCGGAGGACGATGATGCCGAACGAGTAGGTGTCTGATCCTGAGGTCAGCTCACCGTTGGCCATGTACTCTGGGTCAGAGTAGAACATCGTCCCGATCGGATGGTCAGTAAGGTGGACCATGGTGCTGGTGTCGGACGGGACAAGAAACCGAGCGATGCCGAAGTCTCCAAGCTTGCTCACTAGATCAGCATCAAGGAGGATGTTGGAAGGCTTAAGGTCACCGTGCACGACCGGCTTGGGCTTATGACTGTGGAGGAAGATCAGTGCAGAACAAATCTCCCCAATGATCCTTGTTCGGACTTGCCATGTCAGTGCAGGGGTGTTACCCTTGCAGGAAAGACGGTCTTCAAGGCTTCCATTTGGTAAATATTCGTACACAAGAGCAGATTCTTCATCGCAGGCTCCTAAGAGATTGACAAGATGTGGATGTCTCACTTTGGTCAGGATCAAAACCTGGAAACATGAGCGCAAATGCCGAATCACTTTGCATAACCACTTTATAAACATTAGTATCATGAGAATGCAACGTACTACTTTAATTACCTCACGCTGAAACTGCAGTAAGCCCTGGAGGTTCTCAGTATGGGCTAAAATCTTAACGGCCACGGCGGTGTCACCGATCGTGCCCTTGTAGACACGCCCATACCCACCTTCTCCAATCTTCATTGACTCGCTGAAATTTTCTGTTGCCAGCTTCAGCTCAGCCAAGGAAAACTGAGTGTGTTTTTCAAGATATCTGACCGCACCGTCCCTGTCGGGACGCAACCGGTCGTCAAGGGTGCATCTGTATGCTCCCAACTCATTTTCTAGAACATTAGTATCAAAATTGGTATCAGAGACACACTCCACCAGTGCCAACTTCGGCTCATTTTTTGCCTGAAGCTTTGCAAGGTATTCATCTCGGTGGATTTTACACTGAATAATTTCCTCTCTCAATATTTCCATCTCATGTTTATCCTTGTCATAAGCTTCCTTAGCCACTTCTGACGGTTGGAGCGACATCTGTTCACCTGCTTGGCAAAGTTTTTCAATGTATTCATCACGCTGGATCTTTAGCAATTCAATCTCCTTTTTCATTTTTTGTATCAAGTACTGATCTGTGGCACGAGCTTCCTCAATTTCTTTTGAACGGCGTATCTCTTTTAAGAGGTACTCCTGCAATTTCTTAGCCTGAAATGGTAGTTCCATTAACTAGATACCACGTATACCAAATGAAAGAAACATGTGCTTAGCAATAGAGAAATACTTCATTGCATTACGTGGTTTCCAACTCCATATGTGATTTGATACATATAATGAAAAGTAAACAATGATAAAGAAAATTACTTTCTTGCGGACAACCAGGAACTCCTTTTCGACTTGTTGGCGCTGGCAAGATTCTTCAAAGTTTTCCTTCTTCAATCTGACAATCTCATCAAAGGATTTTTGAAGTCTATCTTGCAAATCAGCATCGAAATCCATCTCTGCCTATGGATAAGTTGCAGATGTATAGTCAGATTTGCTCGGATTGATGGACGTCCACCAAAAGGATCAGTTCAGGCTACAGTTGTAACAAGAGTCAGGGAGTATGCATGTCAAAAACGTTTGTGCAAACCAGATCTGTGTGGAGTGCTGAACTCTGAACATGTTCTGTTCGGAGCATCTTCATATCATCTGAGAGAGATGACGCAAGTTGAGACATAGAGCCACTAGTCTCGGCACTGCTATCCCCATGCAAAGACAATAAGTCCGAGTAGTCCACTTCATCGGACGCGAATGATGATATGCTGAAAGATCTTGAGCTAGCACCTGGAGAAAGAAAAATCACATCAGTAGCAGTTACGAGCAAGGATTTCTCCTTATCCAATAATCCGAAAAATATTGTACATGGAAAGGTCTTAAAATGTACATATCAGACGATCTTAATCGATATCTAGTTCATCCACCCTAAGCTCTGCGGCATTGATATGGAGGATTGGTCTCTAATCCACGCCAATAATGAAAATCCAAAACGGAAGCAAGCAAAATCAGGAAGCAATTTTCAGCTGGTGAAAAGAGAGGCTGATTTCAGGAAGAACAGTTAGCAAGACCATCGCACCACACAATCTGGGCCAGCTGGCCTCAGCCCTCAAGCAACAAGCATCCAGCTCAACGCTGCTCAGCCATGCAGTGAGTGAGCCAGTACAAGAAGTTCAGAAGCAGCTGTCTTTCAATTTTCAAAGGAGCTGAAGAACCGAGAAGAGCTCTTATAAGAATTTGATGCCCCCCACTGGATACTTTTCGACAAAAGCGCACTAGATTCCGGGTAGCTTGGAAAAAGTAAGAATCTCTGAACAGGAGCATGGATGATGGATGATCAGGTGGATAAATGAAACCTTGCAGGAGTAGTTACCTTGGCGACGACTCATCCGCGGCGGCAAGTCCGAACGCGGAAGAAACGGAGATGGAAATTTCTGGCCCCTCGAAACGGGGAATCTGTCAGGCAGAGCTGTCCCTATTCTGCTCGTTGGCTCGTTTCTGCTCTCCTCCGCGCTGCGCCCTGCACAGCGCTGACCCCGTCTACGCGTTGTTTAGTTCCCCTCCAAATTTCAATTTTTTACGCTCTCTCTCCATCACATCAATTTTGGAACACATGCATGGAGTAGTAAATGTATGTAAAAAAATAACTAATTGCACAGTTTAATTGTACATCACGAGACAAATCTTTTTAGCCTAGTTAGTCCATGATTAGATAAAATTTATCAAATACAAACGAAAACACTGTAGTATCTCCGGTTGAGAAAATTTAGAATCTAAACACCGCTAGGAATCCAGCTACGCCCCGCCCTCCATGTCAGCGTCACACTCCCAGGCGGGCAATCTTGTCGAGCTGCGTAAAAGCTCCGAAATAGTCCATCAGACGCGACGGCATCAGCAGTTAATGGTTAGATTACATGACGTGCCGTGCAGAATGCGGTGGATGTAGACCATGTCTTTGGTGAGACTCATCTTCAATCTATCTAGAAGAATATATAAAAAAAGATATCTCTTCAAAAACGTGCGTGCTGTTAAAAACGTAGTTAAACTTCTCTACAAAATAGGTATTTTATTTTAGGCTAAATCAAACTCTCTAATTTTAATCAAATTTATAAGAAAAATTATACTAACATCTACAATATCAAAATTAGTTTTATTAAATTCATATCTTATTATTTTCATAGCGGCAGCACTATGCAACAACCTAGGTGTAGTGATTATTTTACACCCATTGTCAAATTACTGACCAAATTTATCCGAAGTTACCGAACCAAGTTAACTAGTACATTATATCAGTAATATAAAACAAACTTTGTTCAGTAATTAGTTAGGTGTAGCTACACCTCTAGCACATAGATTTTCGTAGTGCATATATTTGGTATTATATATTTAATATTTTTTCTATATTTGAAAGGTGAGTTAATTTTTATAAAAAAAAACATAAAGGCCTATATACAATGTACTAGGAGTAACAATTTGACTCGTTCGTTACTCGAGTTAAGTTAAGCGCTCCGATTAATAACGTCGCATCGCTGGAAATTTACTCTTACTAAAACTTTTAAAGACTCATCGAGGAAGAGATGCAAATGAATGCAGGTATCTGGCTAGTCAGAAACTAGAGCAGCAACCAGCGGCTAGGATTCAGATGTTAGGTAACAGTAATATGCTAATGAAAACAGGCAAAGTCGGAGAATGAATTGTGCAATCCGGCTTCATCAGAAAGAGCTCTGGGTTCCACTGGTGTGCTCTGCTCCAACTTCACCAAAACGGAGCCCATAAAAAAGCATAGATACAAAGTTGCCAACGAAAGAACAAAATAAATAGATAGTTCTAATTTATGCTAGAATTGACCTATGACGCTCTCACTGTCTTTTCAGGCCTATGTAAAAAAGACTAGGTAGATTCGGAGTAGTTTTGTAACAGCTTTCTGATGTTCTGGAATATAGGCACCAGTGCAACAAGCGCAAGCTCAAGATGCTTCGAGCTGTTCAGGCGAATGCCTACTTGGCCAGTCCCCTTGTTGCTTATATTCGCATGCCCAACCAAGTTGCTAGCTCTTCCAGCAGGGATCTGAGACTGGACGTTGCAGCCGATCGCCAGATCCCCATGCCAATCCACAACAGATAATGCTAGAGTGGAAAGCATTCGCCCAATCGGGTAATCTTTGTCCCTCAGTGTTGCTTCGAGGCGGCCTCCATAGGCCACATCACCCCTCCCACTCATGGCACCACCACTGATCAGGACCCTGAGCTGCTTGTTCACTATCAGCTTGTCTTCAATCTTCACACCGGTCGATACGGAATCCCCAAGGAGCGTAGCAGATATCCCAGCAGCTGTGCTGTTGCGCCTGAAGTTCTTAAATCTCGACTCACCACGAATTGTGTATGCCATATCCTTGCCAACAGACTGCAAATCAAGCCCAAGTGAAGTAGTTTTTCCCTCAGCATGCTTAACTGAACTTGCAACCTCCATTTGCATAGAGCAATCCTTCTTGTCCTTTGTTAGTTGCCCAGATATGGACAGAGGAACTTTCCCTTTGACAGCAAACAATCTTTCGACATTAAGTCCCTCATAACCAACATCATGGTCCCAACCCTGGGTTTCCAATACAGGTCTGACAAGCCATTCACTTGGTGTATCCAGAAAACGATAGCGATGACTAGGATAGTCTGAATCAAAAGATGAGGGCAGTGCCATATCAGGCATAGGAACTGCAACATTGGTTGGAGTATTAGAATCATCTTCAGGGTTGCTGTTGTTGAAATCATTTGCTCGAGTACTGGCTTCTGCTGCCATTTTCTTCATCAACTTACGCCGCATCCTTTCCTCTTTCAGCTGCTTTCTGTAGAACAACTTCTCTCTGTAATCTAGCTCCTCAAGATATGCCTTTCGCTGTGCATTATTCAGCTTGGAAAGCTGAGCTTTTGTGAGGCGCTTAAAAGGAGGCAAATCATCATAATCTGAACCATCATCTGAATCAGAATCATCTGTCAAATCATCCTCAAGATCATCATCATCACCAAACTGCTCCTCTGGTAACTTCAGTGGGGCCCTAGACTGAAGAAGGGAAGAGACGAGGAAAGGCAGTGGAGGAATCCTTGTACGAGAAAGTTTACCAATGGGACTATCCTGCAACTTGAGGAGTACATTAGCCTCTGCTAATACCTTCGAAGCAAAACAAAGCAGTAATAGCTGTGGCTTCCAGACTTGTCCATTTGGCAAAACCCTCTGTCCAGCCCTGTTTGTCCTGCATGCTGCGTGATTTTCCACCAGGGATACTGGATTCATAAGACGGATATCACCAGCAGCTTGCCTTATAGCTTGCTGCACTACATGAGACCTCTGGGTGACAAACATCTCATAGCTCAGAGGAATTCCATTAAGCCCATCTGGTGGTGCAGATGCAGCATGAGTTAACACAACAATGGCATTGAACCAGACTGATGCTCCAAACACTTTCGTAATGGTTTGCAGCAGAGGGACATCACCATTGTCCCTGCTCTGCATATCTAATCTGTCAAAATAAAGAACAATATCGGGAGGGTTTTTGCTAATAAGCCTCTTCACGGAGTTGAGAACCTTCTGGTTGTGGTGTTGTTCTAAAGATGAGCATGAAAGTCCAGGTGTATCAATCACTCTTACTCTGATTCCCTCAACTGTACCAACCACTTCTTGAGCCTTTCTAGTACTGGAATCGAAAGCATTTGTATCCAACCTGGTATCATCAAAAATTGAATTAATAGTAGCACTCTTACCGACCCCAGTTTTACCGAGAACCAAGATGGTGCATGAAAAATCAAGGGGCTCATTTCCAGCAGCTTCAAGACGCTCTGCCATCTCTCTTGCCCGGTCAAAGCTTAATGACCCATTAGCAGTAGTTCTTCTAAGTTGTTCTGCCAGCCCAAGGCGGTACAGAACCTGTGAAACAACCATATTATGAGGCGTTTGCCCAAACCTGTGAGCAAGACGTAAAAACTTAACCCGGATCATCTGAAGCTTCTCATGAATTTCATCATTCTCATCTCCATCATCCTCAGCAGACTCAGTAGACGGCTGGCTTCCCCTATCCAAAGAACTCGGTCCATTGGCACGGACCTGTTGAACATGACGAGCAGGAGGCTGCGACAGGGAAGATGATGATCCAAGGCCAGCAGGACGAGATGGCATAGAGGGACCATTGGAACGACCAGAAGCTGCGTGAGATTGTGCAGGCGGTGCAGAGGTAGCTGTATTCTCATCATCTGAGGATCTCAGATCCTCCAATTCCTCGATTATAATAGCAGGCTCTGACTCAGGCCTATCCTTTGTACGATCAGCCAAAACAGCTGCAGTCACATTGATCTCGGCACGAGGACTATCCTCACCCCACTTCTCCGCCGCATGCCGCCCGGAATCCAGTACCACTCTGGTGTTCGGCGTCACCACAGGCTGGTGATCGCCGGCCACCGGCGTCCCCGACTCCGCCGCATCGCCTCCCGCGCCGTGATTTTCTTCCCCGCCCTCATCCCCGTCAGCCTCCTCCGCCACCACCGCATCGTCCGCGTCCTCCACCGCCACATCAACACCGCCCTCCTCCTCCGCCGCCACTCGCTTCACGGCGGATTCACCCGCCTCGGCGACTCCGCCGTTCTCGCCCGCCCGATCCTCCGGGCGCCCCTCGCCGACGACGCCGCCGTTCTCCATGGAGCACACCCGACGGCGCGAGAATGAAACCCTAGTCCGACACCAAGAGAAAATGGAACGGATCAAACGACAGCAACAGGAGGGGGGAAAAAACAAGCGAACAGAGACTGGAACAATAAAAAAAAAGGCGACGATGCGGTGGACGGATCCGGGGGGAGATGGTGTCTACCAACCTGGGTGGAGGCGCTGGCGGTGATGGCGGCGGCGAGGTAGATGAGATCGCCTCGCGCGGCGCGGTCGCGGCCAGGAAAAGGAGGGAGAGGAGTATGGTCAGGTCAGGAGGTCAGGTCTCGAGGGCCTCTGCCTGCCTGCAAGGCTGCAACTAAGAGAGAGAGAGGAGGTCGCGAAGGCCGCGGACGCCTCCGCCGCTTTTGCTGGGCTAGGCTAAAACCCTGCAGATCTGCTGCGGGGCCGGTTTTACCGGTGGCAGCTAATTACGGGGCCGGCTTTTTCTAAAACGAAATTCGGGCCCGTTTACTAAGGCCCCGTTTGGAAGCACATGGATTTTCAGAATTCATAATCTATAATCTGCTTCAGCTTCCAAACGAAGCAGATTCTATAGTGGATTTTGATGCTAAAGATTTTGGATTCTCAGAATCCTGGAAGCTGGAGGAGGCCAGCTTCTCGCAGCTACAACCTACCCAAATTACCATTTTGCCCTCGTTCATTCTACCGAAATCAAAGAAATCTGCCACTTCCAGGTTCCTCCATCTCTCTCCCGTTCATCTATCTTCCAGACGTCGATCCAATTCCCGCCGCCATCTGCTCCCGCCCGCCTGCTCCCCGCACGCGGCCGTCCAGAAGGCCTGCGCGCCCGGTCGGCGCCGGCGCTCCTCGCCGCGGGAGATGTCGCTGCTCCCACCGCGGCCGGTCCGCAGGCTCGCGCAGCCCTCCGCTTCGTCCCCGCCGCAGCCGGTCGTCCTCGTCCCCGACCTCCATCCCGCTGCGCGCCTCCTCGCTACTGGCGGGCCGAGCGGCGGCCGCCCAGGCGCTGCCCTTCATCGCAGCTCCCCACTGTGAGGCCGGCCTACCTCTGCCCTACGGTTTTGGGCCAGCAGCGGCGGACCGTCCCCGTCAGGCACCGCCAGTTCCGCCCGGGTGGCCATCCCCGCGCAGGCGGCACCCATCCCTACCGAGGCGCCGCGTGTCCTCGGTCGTGGCCGCGCAGGCGCCGGCGCGTCTCCTCCTCCTGCATCCCCCGCCGCCGTCCCCGTCCCCAGCCGTGGCCGTGCTGGCCTAGGTGCCGCGCGCCTCCGCGCGACCGGTGGGCCGAGCGTGCGGCCGTGCCGGCACTGCCCGTCCCTGGCCGCAGCCACGCACGCCGAGTGCTTGTTGGAAGCGAGCCGGCCCGCGCAGACCGAGCTGCAGGCGCAGATGTTGTACGCACGAGCTCACCGTGGTGGTGGTGCGCTCGCTGAACACGGCCGTGGCGCTGGACGGCGTCGCGGACGTTGCCGCCGACTCGTGCAGCGGCGCGAGGCCGTTGAGCTACTCGGTATGCGAGCCATCCGTGGTGAGCTCTAACCGCCTTATGGGTCCGAGGACGGCGGCGAGGCTCAGAGGGTCAAGACTCAAGAGCAACCTCCTCAACAAGATGCTTCAGTAATTGTTAAGCATATTTTTATGACTGTTTGCAGATGAATGAGAAGTACAACAAGAGCTTGGATGAGATCTAGAGCACGGCGGCACTGATGCATTCGAGCTCCACCGCGTCAGCAACGGCCGGAAGTAGCATTGTAGTTGGCGGCCAAAAAAAATATCAAGGGCACGAATGGGATGTGTACACGAAACATGCATAAAATCAGCTACTAGAATCCAATGATCCAAACATCACAATCCAGATTTTCTCCAGAATCTAGATTTTGTAAATCCATTCATAATCCTGGATTCTCAAAATCCAAAATCTAATCCAAACGGGGCCTAAGGGAGAACAAAATCTGAATGAGATTGCTAAAATGATTTAGCTGCAGACGGGCTTGGAAGTTGGAACTATTTTTTTCGATTAGGGTTTGCCAATAAATGCAACATAACTAGCATTTCGAGGGCGACCGAAATGATTTTCGGCACTTTCTAATTGTCGTGCAAGACCTAAACCCAGACGATTGCTGCATTCCACAACACAGTCTGGTTATGCTGGCTGCTCCATTATTTGGTTGGCGATGAAGGATTAAAGGAATGGGAAGGGAAAGGAGAAAAAAGAGTGGCAACTGGCAAAAGCAAAAGGAAGATAAAACTGTAAGGAAACCAGGGAAAGGAAGGGAAAAGCTCATCGGTTTGTCCGTTTGTGCTACCGAATCGCGGGCCTGACACGTCGGAAGCTAATAATGGTCCCACGTGTAAGTGAAGACATCGATCTGGTATAGGGCCCATGCCATGCGAATTTGCCTCTCCACGTGCGGTCTCCATTCCGATGCCTTCCAGAATTGATCAAAAGAGGATTTGGGTGTGAGGTGTCGCCGACCTTGCACGCATCACGCAGGAATTAGCGTTTCCTAACCCAAGCCATAGCTATTTATAGCGGAAAGATTGTAATTCTACTTCTGAATAATATAAGCTCTCGTGATTTGCCTAAAAAAGATATTTATAGCGTCACATCTGTTCCTCCTCTTATTCGGTTATTCCCTTTCCATCTAATACTAACAGCTCACCTCGTACACACACACAAAATGTACTCCTAAGTACACAAGGCTGCAATAGGGCCGCGCCACGAAAACTGAATCTGCCATGTACCAAGCGCGGTTCACTGGATAGGAAACAGAAAACTGGAGCGCGACGGCATCACGAGAATCGGTGCCGCCGCCGCCTCATCGTGTAGTCTTGGATCACGGCGCCAAGCGCGAAATTCGGCGCGAGCTCGCGGTGCGCGAGCGGCTGCCCGGTCACGGGCGAGGCGTCGCTGCCGCCGTCAAGCCAGCCTCTGATGGCGTCGGCCTCGTACGTGAACCCGTCCGCCGCGACGTGAGGGTCCCTCATGAGCTCCTGCGAAGTCAATGGGGACGAGCTCAGAAACTCTCTTGCACAGTGCCACAGATTATTCCAGATTATCACAAGTGAGGTATCTTTATTGTGCTTATGAGGATGCAAACCTGAAGGATGGGGCAGAGGAAGTAGGAAGCAGGGATGCAGTCGTCGTCGTACGGTGACTGAATGACTGACGACGGCGAGAACGCGGTCGGCTTGCATTGGCTGAGCGGCGCCTGCAGTTCTCTGCCACCAGTGTCAAGATCAATCTGTATGGGGACATGCTCCTTCTGTGGCTCAGTCACTTGACCGGCTGTTGCGAGGACGGCATCCATGTCGACAATGCGCCGTTCAAAGGTCAATCCCTCTGAAATTGCCTCTTGGAGTTCGTCGGGGGGTGTGTTTTGCTCATCCATGGGCAGGTGGTTTGCTTGTCTTAACTGAGCGATTTCCAGGTTCGCTCTTGCGAGAGCCTCTTCAAGCTCTTGGCGCTTTCTCACTTCCTCCAAGTACAACTCCTGGTATTCATTTGCCTGGAAGGTTCAAAGTTCTGGTCAAAATTTAAAAAACGTATGCAACTAGAATATTTAACAAGAATAGTTTACTTCTCAAGAAAGAAAGTGGTATAGGGCAAGGTACTATACTTTCTGAATAGCTAAAACCACTTCCTCGTCTGCCCTTTGGCGCCTAGAAGATTCGTTTAGAGCTCTCTTCATCAAGTTCTCAGCTGCTATGCATGCCTCTTTGAGCTCATCATGTAACCCCAATTCTGACTGAACGTCGTCCTACACAACAGTAATAGAAAATAAAAATATAAGCTCACCATTATCTTCAGAATCAGGAGATGCCGTTGCATTCTCTCAGTCACGCACCTCTTTCTGGCAAGGTACTAGCTGCAGAGCTTGGTGATCAAAATCAGGGAGCAAAGATGTAACTGATGATGCTGTGTCCACCTCCTTACCCCTATCATAGAAAACTCGATCAGAATTTGGAACCCCGTTAACTCATTAGCTACCAGATATCCAAAAGTTACACCTCAGACTGTACCTGGTACATACTAGTTGTCCCTTGCAAATAAACCAAATCTTGCATGATGGATCAGCTCTCTGCATAATTTCTGTTGCCTTCGTAGACTTAGGTTTGTCCATTTTTCTGAAAACAGAGCTGACAGATAAAGTTTCCATACATGATGGATTTATAACCTCCTAAGTACCAGAAACAGAATTTTTAATTAAAAAAAACAGGATTCACTTATGCCAGATTTACCTTGAGTATTGTCTGTCTGTGGCAGCTGACATAACTAGCCTAGTGACTCTATGCAGGACAATGAGTTCAATCAGACCATGTACTACATCTTCCTTCTCAAAAACTAATTTCTCACATTTTACCTGAAATTTACAGAACATTAGGGACCTATCAGCCATCCTGTTCCATTTGAAACCTAATGCTAACTATGAAGCTTAACTGCAAGCCAAAACCACTTGGAGAAGGATAAATGTACAAGAATATGACACATTAACACAGTATATATGAAACTTGAGGAAGAACCAAAATAGCACCTTCATTCTCAAGCATTGATGAACATAGCCATCTAGCTGTTTGTTCACCTTTTCACGCTCAATCCTTCTGAACAATTTCACTTGCTCCGGGCTCAATTTACTAGAATGAAATTTGACTCCCACTGACATAAAAAGACAGAATTAATGAAATAATCTAACCACATCAAGCACATGCAGAATTAAAATCTCTGCAGCAGGTACAGGTACAATTTGTAATATTCTGGAAAAGAAATCATAGATTAATTTTACCCCTAAAGGCAAGGTATCGTTATTATTTCCAGCCTACAGGAAGAGTTTGGCTGATGGTTAGGCTGGCACTTTTTTACCATCACATGAAATAGCGGTCCAATATTTCACTAGTATATATCCTATTTAATCTGATACAATGCTACTACAATTTTGGATTGGACATGCTTCACCTTATTGGAATAGGAGAAGTGAGCAAACTGCAGGAAACGTTGGCCCACAACACATCATGATCAATTCATGGTGGCCGATGGCCTCGGTTCTCGTGGCCACAATAATGGAACAAGTATTTGCGAATTCCTTCAGCAACAGAACGAATTAAAAGCATATAAGATCAAGAAACACGTACTCACTGGAATCGTCTGCGGTGGAACATGCACATGTGTGATCACCAGAGTGGCTCCGCTGCCGCCGAAATGGCTGAGAACCCACGATAGCGTGGACTGCCCCGCCTTGAACTCTGCCGGCAGCGCGACGAACACCTTCTCCGTCGCTGCCGCCATCCTCTTCGCAGAGTTCGCCGTGAAGCCTCGGTTTAAAAGACCTTGTCTGGTGGCATAAGAAACACGCAGACGTTGGGCTTGTATAAGATACAAGAGACTTTGGACGCGGGACAGTGACACCATGCGAGGAGGAAGCCAATGGCACGCGACAGTGACATACAGATACAAGGTGGAAGTTCCCAGGCTACCTGCGGGTCTGGACCCAGTGTGATCACTTGTCACATCAGACAAAAAAAATTCTCGTTTCATAACCCTGTGCAGTTGACTGACTCGTCCAGTCATCTATACAATATTTTGCTGGTTCAAGTTTCAATTGATTGAGAGCAATGCACACGGCATGAAGCTAGGAAATTGGAAGCATCAACAAAGAAATTGAAAGGAAATACTGCTATAAGTACAAGATGATCGGATGGACATGTTGGAATATCTGGCGTTAAAATATTTAATTACATGATACTGTGCATGTAGAATGGCAGAATACCAGTATTGTATAGTCTTAAAAGTGGGAAGATTTGCTACATATTCCTGATAATAAAATCAGAGGCCCAGTGCACATAGACAAGTAGCAATCATGCAATAAACAAGCATTAACATATAGCTGAAAAATCAAAATGAAACATTTACCTATGAAAAAAGTTCAGCTGTTACTTTACTAGGATCAAAATAGTCCAGAACTCCAGATAGTATGTGGAGCTGATTTTTTGAGACGTAGCATGGACATTACTATAACCAGAATAAGCAACATTATGATAGAGTGCAATAGGACACAATGGTTGGTGCATAATGAAAATTCAGGCACTACAAACTATTCATGAGCTTATATTAAGCATGCAGCTGACCTAATAATGTAGCATAAAGTAGGCACAGACATTAGACCCCATTCACGAGCATTCATATGTTTTAAGACTTAAGAGCGCAGATGATTTCATCATGTAGTACAAAGAGTAGGCACTAAATGAAATCTATCAGGAATTCAGGAGCTGAAACTCTATCTGAGTAATTTGTTAGATTCAGTAAAGAGAGTGCTAGTTACTAGCTATGAATAATTTAGATGAATTGTTAGCTAAAAAGGAAACAATCTAGATGAATTGTCAACTAAAAAGACATTCTGTGAGGCTCAATATATATGGCATGATAACAGAAAAGATAACTTCCAAAAGATCTTATATTCACTGCCATGGGGCATGCTGTTTTTGAAATTGTAACGCCAGAAAGCCCTTACATTCTTTTTTGACACCAGGATGCTTCACCAATCCACTATCACAGCGACCACAATTTACTAGATGGGAAGTTCCATGGACCATCTGGCAGTACAACAGAATAATTGATAAGCTAGTTTTTTTGTTAGTTGTTAGCACTTTGGTTAGAAAACTCAGCACTTGCAGGAGTAATTTTCTTGCAAGGCTTGAATAGCCTATCCTTGAAAAGCTTGTCTCAGTAAAACTGGGAATCTGACGTTGCTCCTTGAGTAGATAAACTCGACTATCTTGACTACACAAAAATCAGTGGCTTTCGGGTAACCTGTGATAACAAAGAGAGCAAAATAATAGATTGGTGATTTTCATGTGAGTTGAAAATTTCATACAAATAGGTGAAGCTCTCATAGAATCTGCATGCGAAATCACAATTGCGAGGTAGTTATAAGGAATTAAGGTTTTAAAATTAACAGGTTATGATTAATACTTGAAAAAATGTTTGAAAGGGCTCAACCACCTGGCAATAAGTCCAAACTCACAAGAACGAGATGTAACTAGTGATTTAGAAGAAACATACCGCCAAGGGAACTCTGAGGTGTCAATTCCAGCTCGGTGCAATTGATCAACGTATTGTAATGCTTCTCGGCACTCTTCCCTGTCATCAAAAAACTCACTTTTATCGCCTTCAATCTGATAAGTGTCGTTCCCTTTGCCAGTGATAACCTGAAGGGAGAAGCATAGCTGTCAGGATCACGATGAACCAAAAAAGGGAACAAAGTGAACTCTACTGCATTATAACTGGCATGGTTTAAAGAAATAAGATTACTTTGTCATCACAACATTAATGTATCAATTACCACTTTTCTAGATAGCAACACAATAATAGTAACATAGTTTACTTGTCTTTCCACTACTTGTCGCACAGACAACAGAAAGTCTAACAGACAACAGAAGGCATATAGTGACTAATGAGACTATTAGGAAATACAGCCCCCCCCCCCCCCCCCCCCATTAGGGTTGAGGTGCTCTCCCAAATCCTCTCTACATGGTATCAGACCGGGATTACCTGATCCTGCTCATCCCTTCTGCAACCTTACTTTTTCAAATCGCCCGCGTGATCATCACGGGCGCCCACCTCTCCCCGGCGCCACCTGTGCACCAACCTCCCTCTCCAGCGCCGCCTCGGCTGCAGCGCGTCGGCCTTCCCCTCCTACGCCGCCTCGGCTGCACCTTCTCCTTCCCACCGGTGCCGCCCCTGCTGCGCCATGTCGAGCACCACCCCCATCCCCGCCAACGTAACCATGCCAGCCATGGGCCAAGGCACGGCCCCTACGGCTGGTGGCGGCGCCACTGCAGACACAGCCGCGCCGGTGATCGTCCACCCATACACCACCGTGTCAGCGAAGACCCACGTCCTAGTGACCTTGGTGATGAAGAATCCCGACTACACCAAGTGGGCTTCGTTCTTCAAATCGATGTGTGGCAATTTCTGCCTCAAGCCACACATCGATGGCACCTCCACGACGCCGCCGACCACCGATCCCCTCTGGCCCTCCTGGGATCAGGCGGATTGCTGCGTCCGTAGCTGGATCTTTGGCTTCATCGACGACGTCATCCTCGACCTCACCATGGATGGGCATGAGCAGACAACCCTCGAATTGTGGACGGCAATGGAGGGCTGTTCCACGCCAACAAGGAGCCGCGCGCCATCTTCCTGCATCACGAGTTCCACTCCATGATGCAGGGCGACTCCAGCATCACGAAGTACTACTAGAGGATGAAGACCGTCGCCCGTCACAAGGCCCGCTGGGTGGTTCGCGGGTTCTCTCAACGGCACGGCATCGACTACGACGAGATCTTCAGCCCCATCGTCAAGCCTGCCACGATCCGAGCCATCCTCAGCATCGCCGTCTCCTGCACCTGGTCGATCCACCAGTTGGAAGTGAAGAACGCGTTTCTTCATGGCCACCTTGATGAGACCGTCTACTGCCAGCGGCCACTAGGCTTCGTCGACCCTGCCTCGCCTGATCATGTTTGTTTGCTGCAGAAGTCCCTCTACGGCCTCATGCAGGCCCCTCGCACGTGGTACCAGCGCTTTGCCACATATCTTCAACGGCTCGGCTTCATCGAGGCGACATCGGACACCTCTCTCTTTGTATGCAAAGAGGGACCCAGCACCGCCTATCTACTCCTCTACGTCGAGATGACATCATCCTCGCCGCTTCGTCACCAGCTCTCCTTCGTCGCATCATGGAGTGCCTCCACTCCGAGTTTGCCATGACAGACCTCGGCGACCTCCACCACTTCCTCGGCATCTCCGTCATGCAGTCCCTAACGGCCTCTTTCTCTCACAGCGACAGTACGCCGTCGACCCCCTCCAGCGCGCAGGCATGGCCGAGTGTCACTCCACGTCGACTCCAGTGGACACTCGGGCCAAGCTCTCAGCCATGGATGGTGCCGCAGTTGCAGATCCCTCAGAGTACAGGAGCATCACCGGAGCACTTTAGTACCTCACGTTGAATCGACCGGACCTGGCTTAAGCCGTTCAGCAGGTGTGCCTTTTCATGCATGATCCTCGTGAGCCCCATCCCCCGCTGATCAAGCGCATCCTGCGCTACGTGAAAGGCAACCTAGCGTCTTGCCTCTACATCGGCACCGGTCCCGTCAAGTCACTGACAGCTTACTCTGTCGCGGATAGGGTTGGCTGCCTTGACTCCAGACACTCTACGTCCGGCTTCTGTGTCTTCCTCGGCGACAACTTGGTGTCTTGGTCATCCAAGCGCCAGACCACCATCTCTCGCTCTAGTGCTGAAGTGAAGTACCGTGTTGCCGCCCACGTTATCGTCAAGTGTTGTTGGCTATGCCAACTTCTCCCGGAGCTCCACGTCCCGATGGCTATTGCAACAGCGTCAGCGCGGTCTACATGACCGCCAACCCTATCCATCATTGTCGCACCATCAAGATCGACATCCACTTCGTCCGCGAGAAGGTCGCTCTGGGCCAAGTTCGTGTTCTACACGTTCTGTCCTCTCACCAGTTGTTCACTGACTTTAGGTCCAGTCTTTGCGTCCGGGATCCTCCCGCTGCGACTGCGGGAGGGTATTAGGAAATGTATAGCCAGGAATTTCCCCCTTGTACCTTGTATTCTCCTTCCATGTATACTAGTCATGGCTCACTCTCTCTCTCTCTCTCTCTCTCTCTGTCTCTCTCTCTCTCTCTCTCTCTATATATATATATATATATAATACACAGTCACCTCCCCCTCCCCCCCCCCCCCAATTAGGGTGTGAGGTGCTCTCCCAAATCCTCTCTACAGAGACTGGGACTATATTATTTAACTCCTGTATACTGAACATATTAGGGTTAATGTCAGCTTATGTAAGCATTTCTGTAAAAGATGTATGCATGGGGAACTAGGCCTACCAGTTTTAAAATTTCTTCACAACACAGTTATATGGACAGAGACTCAGCTACAGAGAAATCTTCCTGATAACAGGAAGCTTTGGAGAAAACATACCACCACATCGCCTTGTTCGCCCATTGCAACAGCAGCTCGTACTGCAACTCTTCTAATGTCATGTAGGAAGAGCCTATGTCCATTTGGAAGGGGTGGATAATAATCGTTAGCACCATATTTCAAGTATTCTTCCATGGTCCAGCCTACACCCACCAACATATCATCCAGGATATCCACTGTTCAGAATAGAACAAAAAAATTGTGTGAAATTCAGCACAGTATGGATTTATCTCACATATGATCTAAATTTTAGATATTAATTATGAATATACATGGATCTTCATTTGCAGGATTGTCTGATGTCAACATGACAACATCACTTTTCTCAGCTGCAATCTTTGTCATCACCGGCCTCTTCCCTCTTTCTTTCTCACCACAACATCCAACAACTAAATAGAACAGCATAGCAGGAGGTTAAGTTCATGTGCTATAACCAGAATAATAATGAGAATATAGCACCACGTACAACTAATCAACAATTCAAGACTAATACAACTCTGTGTAGGCAGGGTGCAATGTTAACAAACAGAAGAAATTATCATACCAGTGACAATCCGGCGTGGGCCCAGCTCCCTTACACCATCCAGAAGCCTTGACAAAGCTTCTGGTGTCCTCGCATGATCAACAATCACCCCGAATGCTTGCTCCTCATCAATTAGCTCACACCGGCCTGGGATACCATCCACCTCTTCTATGCCCCTGACTATGTCCTCCAGTGGCGCGCCCACTGCAATACCAACTGCCACAGTTGCAAGGATGTTGTAGATGTTGTCCCTTCCAAGCAGCCCCGAGGAGATCTCGAGGATCCCATGCGGTGTCTGTACCAAAACCTCTGTCTCAAACAGGGAAAGCTGGTATTTGAGGGTGTGCACATCAGCCTTCTTGTTCTCAAACGAATATGTCACCACAGGGACATCATGCGCCCCTTGTGCAGCGAAGAATGGGGCACTTGGATCATCGATGTTTACCACTTTACGATGGCGCTCAGGGTCCACCATTCTGGAGAACAGAGAACCCATGCTGCTCATATACTCCTCATATGTCATGCTACCCTCCCCATCAGTGTGCCTAACATTAGTCAGCACGGCAATGTCATAATCTATCTCACTGTCCACACCAGGTGGAGGCATCCCATCAGTGGCTGTCTCCAACACAACTGCCTCAGCGCCATTGTGTAACATAGTCGCCATCAGCTTCTGCACGGCAATGGGGTCACCAGATGATTCAGGTCGCGCATCAAGCTTGTTGCTGCCGAAAGCATAGGCCCCAAGAACTCCCACCATGCCAGTCCTCACCCCCATGGCCTCATACACTGCTTTGACGAGGTGAGTTGTGGTAGTGACTCCATCCGTGCCAGTGACACCTATCACCGCCATGTCCGTGGACGGCCGCCTGTAGAGGCAGGCTGGGAGCACCCGGAGCGCGGTCGCAATGTCGTCCACAATGACCAGCGCACGGCAGGCCAGGGTGCCCTCGATGTTGACGTCCTGATCGGCTACGACGGCAACGGCCCCTCGCTTGTCGGCCTCGGTGAGGCCCCCGAGCCCCTCCTCTCCCACGCACACAAAGAGGTCACCCGCGGCCACAAGGCTGGCGTCGCTCTGCACCCCCGCAAGCGCGACATCCTGGTCGCCCGTCACGGCCACCGGGACGAGCTTGCTCTCGTCGAGGAGCTCGGCAAGCGTCATGCGGAAGGCCGGCTGCCGCATCCTGGCCCCTTCGAGCCCGAGCTCCTCGGCCACATCAAAGCCTTCCTCATCCTCGTCGAGCGGCAAGCCATTGTCTCCATCCTCGTCCTCGCCCCCCTCCGCCTCCTCGTCCTCTTCGTCCGCCACGGACACAACACTGAGTCCCTGCAGCTTCCGAATCTCGTCGAGGTCGATCACCTCCTCGGAGGAGAGCTCGTCGGCGAGGCCCTCCTCGGGCTGCGACGGCGGCGGCGAAGCAGGGGACGGCTTGATGAGCCCACGCCGGGTGAAATCCTCCCTCTTCTCGGCAATGGCGCGGTCGATCTCGTCGAAGAACTCGTCGTCGGGATCGTAGCTCCCGCCGCCAGCGCCGCCGTCCGTGGAGGGAGACGAGAAGAGCGGGTGGTCGGGGGTGATCTCTGGCTGCCGGCTCCGGGCGCGCTCGACGCTGCGTGCAAGCTGGTCGTAGCGGTTGAGGCCGTGGGACGAATCCTCCGCGGCCTCTGGGGGCTCGTCATCCGCGGTGGGCGGACGAAACCGTCGCGTGGCCCCGGCGGCGAGGCGCGGAGGAAGGCGGCGCGGGGCCGGCGGGGCCGCCAGGGTCCTGGGAGGAGGCGGGCGGGACGCGGAGGGGAAGGGGAAGGGGAGGCGGAAGGCGAGGGGGGCCGTAGCCATGGGAGGCTGGCTGGGGGTTAGTGCTTGCTGTCGCTGTGTTGGTGGGGGTTTTGGATTGGGGAGGGGGGACTGGGAAGAAGAAAGAGGGGATGAGATAGAGTCGGGTGGTGGCCGTGCGGGGTTTGCGTTGCGTTTCCCGAGTTGCTGCTGCTGGGCTGAATTTTGAAATTTGTGACCCGGGCCTGGTTGTTGGTGGACCGTGGACCTGAGCTTTGGGCTGGGGCGCTGGGCTTCCTGTGTTTGCTGATTATGCTTTCACCCTTGTTTTATTTTTCTGTTTACGCTTTGTATTTTCTGAACGGTTTTTGTATGGCTAGATTCTGCAACGCCATCGGACACCGGTTCATGGAATCCTACATTCCAAAAACCATGTAGCATGAAATTCTTATAATTTAATGTGGAATAGTAGTAAAACCATGTTCGTGTTCAAGTAAAATGTGACGGGCTCAACTTTTCTCTTAATCTCGTTTAGAATTTTAGATGTATAAATTATCAAATATAGCATCTAAGTTAACAAAGAGCTTCTTCTCATTTAGAATTTTAGATGTATAGATTACCAAAGATAGCATCTAAGTTAACAAAACTCACTTGTGATGAACGAGCTTAAAAGGTTGAGGGTCTATTCAGTTTGAGAGTTTTGTGAAATTGTACAAGAATCATGAAAAAGCTAAACGATCTTAAGTGCACATTGCTCTTTCTATTTAATTTAGTCTAAATTATAAAGATATACTTCATAATGGATCTAATTATTCTTATTCTACACTAAAAATATTATTACTCTTCTCTATAAACTTAGTCAAACTTAAACCAATTTAACTTAGAACAAATTAAAATATCTTATATTTCAGGATGGGGAGTAGACAAAATAATTGTGCACAAAGTCAACTGTGTAAATAGCATTCAAGCTACTTTTAGTTATTGTCCAAAGCTCATGTTATATAACGTATCAAGCGCTTGGAAACGTCTCCTCTTCTAATAAGATTATAGAATCGTAAGATGTTACTATTATATTGTTATATATAAATGATCTTATCAACATTCACGAGTACAAGATCATAGATACAGTTCGATTGCACGGTGATCAATGTATATTATGGTAACTTTTAATTTTATAATATCTATATAAATATTTTTCTCTACAAATTTAGTTAAATTTAAACTACTTTAACTTAAAACCAACTAGCTTTAAAAAAACTTAAAACTAACTAAATATCTTATATTTCAGGACGGAGGAGTATATTTAATCTTCAAAACACAAAATCTAGGCTCAAACCGAGCAACCTCATTGGGCTGCGTCGCCGGCGAATACCAGCCACTAGATACTCCGATGCGTTAGATCGGACCGTCGGTCCATCCGTCCATGTTCTCCGCTCAAGCACTCTCGCAACATTCCGTGACCAGGCATGACCAGGCAGGCGAGCAACTCGTCTCGTCGTTCCCTGTCAGCCCTCCTCTTCCCAGTGGCGCATGAACGGTGGCCCACGCTGCGCTCGCAGCGGTTTCGTGATTTGTTATGCTTGCCCACGGCCGAGCTCTGGCCATCGCGGCGCTCTTGGATGGCTACCAGGAGATACTTCTGCTTCTCTTCGTATCTCGATATATCGCCATGTTGCGGGCGAATTTAGGTGTGGAGCAGCCGCGGCGGCAGCGTAGCGCTGACAGAGGCGCGAGGCCACTTGGGAACGTAACAATTGAGGCAAGGCGTGGGGCATCACCGTTCAAACAGTAGCTGCTCAGCAAGTGCTCGATCAGTCAAATGTCTGAGAGACGCATCTTTACTCTTGAGCTCTTGGAATTACTACCACGGACACTGCTGGTTTGGTGCCTCTCCTGTTTGCAGGCACTACAGTGTGCTGCTCTAGGAAGCATGGCGTAAGCAAAAGCAACTAGGCACTGGCCAATCCGCCAATCCTCTCTTTTGCTACGGGCTTGTGTCAAGAAGATGAATAGTTGTTGAGGCATGTTAACACTTGTGCATTCAAGTAAGTTTCCAAATTAGTAGAAAAATAATGGTAGATCTTAAAATCCCAAATCTTGTCATGTAGCTTTACTAAGTGCCACTCTCCAATCTGAAATCACCAACCTGAACGTATTTATTAAGCATGAGACTGCAGCTGCGTGAATAGGCTCATCAGCAAGAGCAACACACCGGCAACGAACTGCTCGTCCGTGAAGGCCACTGTGGAGGTTCCATTGGAGCTGATCAAGTGATCCGGACGTGGCCAAGGTCGTTGTCTCGCCTCGCACCTGCTCGTGGCCTCACTCCAGAACTCGACCGCTCCCGCCCCCTCGCCTCGCTGGAGCTCGCGGCCGCCATTGCCGCGTGTCCACGATATCCCGAGCATCCCCCCGCCCTCCTGCAGCGAGCGCCACCGGAGTGCAGGACAAAACCACATCCTGGTGGTGTCCTGGACACAGAAAACAAATTATCATTGGCCGGCATCAAAGATGGCCGCGTCCGCGTCCAGGGATTTCTAGTTGATACTATGTCCAAGCAATTTTTAAAACAGGACAAATCCGAGCGTGGCACATTTCACTGTACATGTGGCTGTCCCAACGCACGGCAGCCACAAGCACCAGAAAGCGCGAGCTCATGGGCCCGTTCGCCAGAAAACCATGTGGATAAAACTTTTCCGGCTGCCGGACGACTTGGCACCCCTCATTTGGTAACCATGGCGCGCACATCCCGGCCCTAAATATAGACACTGCTCTGTGGGCCCACGTTCCTGCGGGCCCCGTAGGTCGGTCAGAGTAGCCTGGATCAGGTCGGCGTGCAGATTACTGCCCGTGGTGTCAACCGATTTGGACTCGCAACTCGCAATTCCAGCACGATTTGGACGTCATCTCCTTCCTCCCATCTCCAGTCTCCCCACCCTCTTCCGCCGCCGTCCCAGCCGCCGCCGCCGCGGCGAAACCCTAGGCCCCGCTGAGCAAAGCCCACGCGGGTCGCACTGCGATAACTTCTCAGGAGATGGAGTACAGCGTCGCCTCTCACGGCGCCCTCCTCGCCGCCGCGCCGCTCGCGGGCCAGCGGCCCCGTCTACCCCTCTCGCCGCCGCCATCACCGCCGTCTATTCAGGTTGGTTTTGTACTCGTGCCTGCGTTGTGGTGTGTGCACTGAGATGCCCCCTTTATTTGTGGATTCGTCGAATCTGGCGATTGATCAGGAGTGGAAAGTGAGGAATTTTGGGAGAAGAGGAATATGAGGTGTCATTGAAGTGTTTTCACTCCTTTATGCACATGTGTTTAATAATCTAATATGTAGTGCTTCCTGGTGCAGATCCAGAATCGTCTTTATTCCATATCGTCACTCCCACTAAAGGCTAGGCCAGTGAGAAGATGCGGAGCTTCTCTAGCAAGTAACTACTCGTACGTGATCTTCCTGCCAACTGCATCTGTCGTCGTGGAGATTTGCTTGCATTGAATTATCCATGGGTGTTTTGTTGGTGTCTTGATTAAGTAAAGAATAACCTTCTGACAGCATGACTCTTACTGCTTAGCAGGCAAACATCTGAAATAGTTGATTTGGACTGGGAGAACCTTGGTTTTGGGCTTGTGCAAACTGACTACATGTATATTGCAAAATGCGGGCAGGATGGGAAATTTTCCGAGGGTGAATTGGTGCCATTTGGACCCATAGCACTGAACCCATCTTCTGGAGTCCTAAACTATGGACAGGTTAGTAAGGGTTATAGAACCATTTGCTTCATAAATTCTCTTGTAGATTCGATTAGTTGATGATTATGGAAAGATAACCTTTTGAAGGCATAAATTCTCTATGGTTGCAGTAAAATGATGTGGAGATTCTGATTTGTAGGGATTGTTTGAGGGCCTAAAGGCATATAGGAAACCTGATGGGTCCATCTTATTATTTCGCCCGAAGGAAAATGCTTTGAGGATGCAAACTGGTGCTGAGAGGATGTGCATGCCTGCACCTTCCGTCGAGCAGTTTGTTGATGCTGTAAAACAAACCGTTCTAGCAAATAAGAGATGGGTTAGTTCATTGCTAGAAAGTCTGGATAATTCCGTAGTGTTTTAAATCATTACTCATGTTTTGATTGGTTCATGAATATCTTATACTTTCAGGTGCCTCCTACTGGTAAAGGTTCTCTGTATCTTAGACCCCTACTTATGGGAAGTGGGGCTGTTCTTGGTCTTGCACCTGCTCCTGAGTATACATTCATTATATTTGTCTCCCCTGTTGGCAACTACTTTAAGGTTGGTAGAGTTTTCTTTAAAACACATGCTTCCACTATTTTCGTAAGATATTTGACATAAACAAATAATCATTAGATTAGGTAGTGACATAGTCTTACAAACTGCAAACTTGTGCTACATGCCCTGTGGCAACTGCGCTGTGATATAGAAGTTATGCGAAACTAGAATTATGGTTATTGTGGAATTGTTATTAGTTGATAACATATGGAATTATCAGGGGATCAAACTTAGGAGTGTTTGTTAAATACGTTCGCTGGTTTCTGCAGGAAGGTTTGGCACCGATAAATTTGATAGTTGAAGACAAGTTTCATCGTGCCACTCCTGGTGGAACTGGATCTGTGAAGACCATTGGAAATTATGCTTCGGTAATTCTGCTATACTACATTGTTGTGCAAGTTATGGAAGCTACAAGACTGCTATTTCTTGAGCTTTGCTCTCTGATACTTTCTTGCTTACCTCCAAATGTGACGATTTTGTGCTTAAAATATTCAAAGGAAAAGAACATGCCAAGGAGTTGATTGAATAGAATGTGTGATAAGAAGAATTATTGATCGCTGCCATGCTGTGGAATGGTAAAAGCTGAAGCTCAGATGGAATAATGTCAGGGAGTCATGGGGAGATTTCCTAAAAATGAAACAATGCAACCCAGATAATATACATTCCATGCATCTTGGCTACTGAAACATATCGCATTTCCTTCCACAATTTTTTATGAAACTGTAGCCAGTCTCATGGATAGTTGTTATCTATTATATTATTGTTAATTTAAATGATACATTAAATATCCTTATATTATACCAAGTGACTTTAAAGCATGTTTTCTTGTCATTGCATAGGTGTTGATGGCACAGAAAATTGCAAAGGAGAAAGGTTATTCTGATGTTCTCTACTTGGATGCGGTTCACAAAAAATATCTTGAAGAAGTTTCTTCATGTAATATTTTTGTTGTCAAGGTAAGATTGTGATATCTGCTGCACCTTTTATTTCGTATTGAAGCTTAATGAACAAAGTCTAGTAATGAGTTTCAAGTTCTGCAAGCTACTAGTCAGACAAGCTAATGTGTGTCAGCAACGTTAGATGGCTTGAATCTGAAGTGTTTCTGTCTTGAAAGTCATTCTTGTCAAGAAACATCTCTTTCATGAGAGTGTAGTTGATATTCACATCTATTGGTGTCTCAAGTGTGCTCTTGCAGTAATGTAGGATAAGAGATTTTTGCACCACGTCGTTTTTATCGAGACCTCAGTCTTTCTGACTGAACATGCTACCATGCATAAGCCTTTTGTCGCTAATCACCTTAATGAAAACCAGAAGAATGTCTGTCACACATTGATTGTGGATTGTTCTACAGTCAAGGACTACTTTGAACACAAAGATAAAGGTTTTCTCATGCAAGAATGGTATGGCTGTTCAATAGTATGTAGTGCCACCTGGTTGAGCTCTATTCTCTACCTAATACATTCGGCCAGACTTGGCTGCTTAGCACATTGCAGGATTATATTGTCACTGTTGTTGTGTGCTTTTGAATGTCCTGCTCAACTTGTGTTTGAAAAGCATATAAAAACTACTTCCTGCTTTTGATCGAGGATATCCAGTTCAGCAATTGATTATGCATGTCTTCTACCAGGGCAATGTTATTTCTACCCCAGCAATAAAAGGAACAATATTACCTGGCATCACAAGGAAAAGTATAATTGATGTTGCTGTGAGCAAGGGCTTCCAGGTAAATCACCTGTCAAACCTATGATTCCAACAATGAGATGGTTAAGTATCAGTGTGTTATGTTGAGGATAATCATTTGCCTGTTATTATAACTTCAGTGCCTTTGCTTTAATAACTTGGCACTAGCTTTGGACCTGAAGCAGTGAGCTTAAGTGTGCTAAGAGCATCTCCAGTAGATTACTCATCTCCCATATCCTATATATTTTCTCTCTCCATTGCCAATAGCACTTTTTGTATTTTTGGTAGTGAGTGCCACAGCAGATTACTCAATGGATAGGGTGCAGGGAGGAATCCCCCTACATTTGAGCAAGAGGGAGGTGTGTTTTGGCGACCGCCAAAAATTTTTTGGTATTGGCGATGGAATTGGTAATCTGCTGGAGCACCTCCCATTACCAAAAGAACAGTTTTTTGGTATTGAGGAGAGAGATGAGTAATCTGCTGGAGATGCTCTAACTAGGTGCCTGGGTCATATATGAACTGTCACTGACAAGTATTGATTATGTTCTCAAATGGTTGGTGCAATCTTAATTAATGTTTTCTCATTTATTCGGAAGGTTGAGGAGCGGCTTGTGTCAGTGGATGAATTGCTTGATGCTGATGAAGTGTTTTGCACGGGAACTGCTGTTGTAGTGTCTCCTGTTGGGAGTATAACGTATCAAGGGAAAAGGTGAAACATACATCTCTGCTTGAGAGCTGACTTTTTAACTGAAATATTTGTTTAGTTGCATCAAGTTTAAATTGTGCCTAACAAAAATTAGCTGACACCCATATCATGTATAGTTCCTTGAATACATGACCCAAACTATTTAATGTGCTCCTTATAAACCATATGATGGGCAAGCACCCCAGCAATAGTTGCTTTATGTTCTACTCCCAATCATTTTGTTTACGATCAGTTATTTATATCATATACTGGGAATATTGGTGGTAGGGATATTAGCCTCTCTGGACCTAGTTTCACTTTGCATTCTTCACCCCATTTTTGTTACTACATCCAATGAATTTCATCTTGCAGGGTGGAATATGGGCACCAAGGTGTTGGCGTCGTGTCTCAGCAGCTGTATACTTCACTGACGAGTCTCCAGATGGGTCAAACAGAGGACTGGATGGGCTGGACTATGCAACTGAACTAGCATCAGGCCATTAGCATATCGAATCTGCCTTCGTCGCATAGATGGGTTTGCAAGATATCCATCTAGATCAATGATATGGTCATAAGTAGCTCTGTACCCTTCAGTTTTGTAGCATCGATCGGAGTGTAGCTCCTGCTATATATTCCGTAGGTATTGGTGCATGGCGTCAGCTTAAACTATAATTGCGTGTACCCTTCAGTTCTGTTTTCGGACTAGCACTGCAGTGACATAAAAAGAATCATATACTGTGTAATCTACATTGGGATTCGAAAAGTCATGGCGTTCAACTTTTAGCAACCTGTATATACCGCTCCATTGAGAATTGGAAGCAGACCTCGTCCTCAACCGTGAAGTCGTGCCTGCTATGGTCTTGAGCGGATTTGGCCCGACCACGAAAAAGTTTTACCTCATTTCAGGCCAGACTAGGCATCGCAACAGCCTGGGAGCGGTTTTTTTACATGTACTGGAAAGAAGAGGAAGGATCTCTTCCGTCTGGTTCGACGTGCACGAATTGAATTTTAAAGTGACCATGGTATCAAGGTCATGTTACTCTAAAAAAAAAAGGGGTCATGTTTGGAGAGCTCCCAAGTTGATTATGACGGGAGCTCTGCCAAATTGTGTTTCGATAAGAACCGTTTGTAGGCTATGTGAAGTGTTTCTTATAAATGAACCAGGATGATAGGAGCTAGGAAAACTAGCTTATTCCTATTAACTTATCCCACAAATCAGTTCATCCATAGGGGTTTATCAGGAGGAATCTTTTTCAGCCATATTAATCACTTCTCTCTTCCTCGCAAAAAACTATATAATCGCTTCTCTCGAAAATCACTCGTCCTAGAGAGAAAAAAAAAAAGGTGTCAAACGGGCCCAAGTGACCTACGAACGTATTGGATTCGCTATGCAGAACTATCAGCCAGGCCCAAACTGAATCATGCGTCTCTTTCCAACAGGCGCGTGGCCCAGCTCCAGCACGAGAAAATCACCTCCTAGCTCCAGGTCCTGTATTCAAGACGCGTCTCCATTCTCAAACGAACAAACAAGTCCGCACACGTCGCATCAGAATTCAAAACCCAGAAGAATGGTGGAGCCGCGGCCGTGCACGGCCGCCTCCGATCCCGGGCACCGCGCGGCACCGGCTCCGCCCACCCACCCACCAAACCGGCCACCGCGCGCGCTAGCAAATGGAGGAATGCTTTTACTCCTCCATGGACTTCGCTCGCGCCGTCCATACGCGCCTGTCCGTGTTCTCGCGGGCGCGGGTAGGTTCGACGGCATGCCTAACAGCATCACCAAGCTACCAGCTCACGATAAACTAATACGTCTCGAGCCGTGTGCGCCTCACGCGTCTGTCTTTTTTTTTTAAAAAAAATAAAGTACGTTGGCGTGTCATAACGGTATAGCACTCTGGTAATGGTGTGATTGCTTCATCAGGAGTCGTCAACATGTAACATGTTGCAAGCACAAGGAAGGTGCTATGCTACCATGTCATTCTAATCCCCGCAGAACTCGCTTCGCTACTAGAGTACCAGTGGTATGTTTGATCTGGTAACTGGTAAGGTTGCCTTGGTTTGGGAACAGGGACGATCCCGATCCTACCCAACTCGGGTGACAAAGGCACAAAGCCGTCGCGTCCCACGGCCCCATTCAACGCGCACGCGAAGGATAGGAACCTGGCGACCGAGAGGAAAGGCAATAGTCAGCAGACACGGAAGGTACGGCGTCCAGCCATTTGACCTGTGGATGCAAACTACTCCATGTACGCCCGATGGGGGAAGCCACAGCACAGGGCATCATCACGTGATCACCCTTCCGGCCGGCACTCATCCGGCCCGCCGCGGGGCATACGATTTCCGTTTCATCTCGAGACAGAGGACAATAAAGACATTCAGAGCAAGTGCCGTAGCACAGCAGTAACACAATCATCCGCATAAACTGCACATGCCACAAGCCTTCCCACCATCTTAACTTTTTTTTTTGCGCGCCGCAAAGACCGTGAAAAAGGTTGGCAATTGCTGACACGCACGAGAAGACACACTTGACATCGCCTCGGAATAGCATCAGTGCTCGAAACCCGAAGCCTGGCATGTAGCCGATCGAGGTCGTATCCAAGGGGACAGGCACTGCACTGCTGCCACAGTACTGGCCGCGGCTGCGTGCTCCGTTTCTTCGGTGGCAAGAATTTATCGAGTGAAAGAGCGGCGAGTGGGCGTGGTCATGATTCAGGGCCCTATGCAGGACAGACATGAATACATATGATGGCGCCTGGCACGCACGGAGATAAATTTGCCTGCTCTGACAACCTCTTTACTCCGTTGTCACCCTGCCAGTCACCCCGTCGCCAGTTCAAAGCAATACCCAACGAGGCGGCGAGCAAAGAAACTTTTACCGTTCACAGTTGGATGCTTATGAAATTCAAGGGGTAAGTCTAGACGTGGGCGCTAATTCGCGTGTTCCCTTTGTAAACTAAAAACAGTGCTCCCTCCACAACCACAAGGATCGCAAGAACTAATGAAGCAGTAATGGCCAAAAGGTCTGATGCTAATTGCCACCAGCTGTCCTCTCAAGAGGCTTAAGCACGCCCAACCTAATTGGACAGCCAAGAAAAAAAAAGATGGAGGATAGGGTATCTCCAGGAGCGAGTTAAAGTAGCCTGTAGGTGCAGTACCAGCCAGCCCCCAATATCTAATCGAGAAAGTAAGCGCCAGCACTAAATTTCGAACACGGCGTCGCGCCGAGTACGCAATCGTGTGATGCCAGGGGGGAGAACTCGGGTGGCCGGTTTGTCTTTGGTCCCGAAAGCGCGACCCATGATTTGGCCGGTTTGTGTACGTGAGGGTGAGGCCAGCCACAGAGTCCAACCCCGAAGCCGTGGCGACGAAGATGAGGCCAAAAAGTTTCCTCGGCCTGACACGTCACGGCACATGAGCGTCCCCGAGCTCGCACCAGGCATCACCATCCCCGTCACGGTCCATCCCTTCCTTCCGTAGGACGCAAGCGACGCTGTGCATTAGCAAGATCGCAGCTGATCAGCGATGGTATTGCCAGAATGATGCTAGCTAAATCAAGCCGCTGACGTTCATAGGGTGGAGGAGAAGATCAAGTCGCTGACCTAACCCGTGGACTGCGGTGTCGTGGCACATCGCGTGCGGCCCCCTGGCAGGCGGGCCCGGCTCCTTTCTGAATCGGGCTCGAGTTGTAAAGTGGGAGAGAGGAGCAGGCAACTGCTAGGCCCACGCCCAGTAGATCCCATCGGAACCACTGGCCCCTGTCCGGTGCCGAATAATCAGCGCTGTTCTTTTTCCTGCGAAATGAGCTGTCTCGCCTGTCACTAAACACATATCTTAAGCCAGCGCGGGGAATTAGAAGTGTATCATTGTTTGGAGCCTTGAGCGGCCTGCTAATATAAAGCAGCGTATTTGATCTGTGTCAAGGGCATTTCGTTGGAAATCTTCTCATGATCGTACTCATTACTAGCTCGTGGATCCGACACCTCCCACGGAAGCGAACTCTCGACGATTGGAGGCCAGGCTGCGTGTCTCTTTCGGTCTTTCCTGGACGAACAACCAGTGGCTTTGTGATGGACAGGTAACAAACTTTCGATTGCCACTACTCGTTGTCGATACGCGACTCTCAATCTAGCGCATCGAGCCAAAAAAAAGTTGCGCTAAATCTCCATCTCGACACCTGACAGATGACACGGGCGGCTTCTCTGAGGCTCTTCCCGCCATGGCCATAAAAAATGAATTGATTCTGTGAACATAATATGATCTATATTATTATTATTATTACTATCCCTCCAGAAACCACCTCATTATGCCCGTCCTTTTTCCTGTGTGTCCCCATAGGATTAATTCCGGCATCGACGCCCAGGCTTAGCACGCAACCACGAACCCCGGTTAGGTGACCTGATTGCAGCCATCGCTTACCTCCTTTTTTTCTTGCAAGTGGAAAAAGGCTGGCGCACTTGCCGAAAGTCCATTAACCTACTGGTGCGACGGGATGGCATGTGGTGGGCTGCTGTAGTGGTGCCGTGGCCCGCCTGCCCTGCCCTGTTCCCCTGGTGCGCTCCGCTCATTCCTCCTCCCACAAAGCAAAGCGAAGGGGGAAGAGAAGGGGAGAAAAGGAGAAAGAAAAGAGTAGCAAAGCAAAAGCAAATGCGATACTGACCAGGACCTGGATTAGGCTACCTTACCGCGGAGGAAGAAAAGCCTCCGATTCCTTCCGTCCTCGCGGAAAGGATGGACAGCTCAGGGCTGCGGGCTCCGGCGCCTACTCACATGGCCGGGGAGATGCTGTGAGGGCTGAGTAGTTTTGGATGGGTGTTCGTCCTTGTGGCTTGACACATACCCAACGTTGAAGCTTGGCTCCATGATCTCTGAATCCCCGTCAGGTAGGCTTGTTGCTTGGAACTTGGAAGGTTTAGCTGCTGCTGGGTCTCTGTCTTGGTTTTGCACGTTTTTTTTTTGTTAGCTATGATTTGTATGAAACTTTTCTTTTTCATACTTGTCAATCTTGTGAGCGTAGGTGGCAGATCGATGTTGTAGCTGGGCAAGTGGTTTTAAATTTGTTGGGAATTTTTTTTTGGGAAAGATTGGGGGTGTCACCTAAGTAATGTTTTGATAGGGCTGCATCAAATTCTCTGCGTCTGTATTTGGAAGTTCCTTTTTGCCCTCGTTAACTGTTCAATTGATTAGCTGGATTGATTGCTTAGAAATTTATCAAGAGTAAAGACAACAGAAGTTTGGTACCTGGCATCGCAGGTTTCTCAGGCCAGCTGTTTGCATTGCATCCATCCCCCTTGCTCTGAATCTCTCATCCTGCAAAAGTTCAGCTCTTCCGTTTGAGTGTTTGGCATCTCCGGATAAATTTGTGCCCTGTCTGATGACTAATTTTCATTTAAGTGCAGTCTTCATCCGGTCCAACTGCTGGTGATCTCCCCCTCATGAACTGAGCAATCAGTAAAAGAAACAAAAGGGTCATTTCTGCTAGAGAGCGAACAGATCATCAGAAATGGGAAAACAAGGTCACCGGAGGTCTGCATCACAAGACGAGGACAATGTGGGCTGTGTGTGGGGTCTCATGCGCATGCTTTATTTCCGTCGTGACCCCAAGTTCTTGTTGGATTCCAAGCAATTGGGCGGGAGGCATGCATTCCGGGAGATCAATGGTAAGTTTTCTTCCCTAGTAGACTAGGGTTATTATAACAGCATAGGCATATCTATTTGAGCTCCACTTCAAGTCTGTAAAAAATGTTCAATAACTTCAGATGATATCATTCCATTAGATTCACTTCATCTTCCATGAAAATGCCACAATATGCTATTACTATGTTTTTGTTTGCTATTTGGATTGGGTTGTTTCAGCAGATTATATTGACACTTTATAAGTACAACCTGCACAGCTAGCAGCATGGATCGATTCATGAACTACTACAGTAATTGAGAGAATTCCTAAAGCTATATAAGACCAAACATTGCATCTGACTTATGATCTAGAATTAGCCAATGTACGGTATGTTTTTTGTCAACTTGGGTGTTGGCAGACAATTATCTGATGATGGGCCATGTATTTGTGCAGAGATAGGGCAATCGACAAAGAGGTCCAGGGATTTTGATGGGATAGAAGAAGATGGTGTAAGTTGCATGAACTAACATGTAGCTGCTCAAGGAGCAAATCCACCTAGTTATATCTTTAATCATTACCATAATCTATTATACACAGGGGTTTAAAATTTTAACAGTTTAGACTGCATTTTTGCAACAAAGCAAACACTGTAAGAAATATCTGTAATTCATCAACAGTGAGGCAGTGAACCACCAATGTTGATTTGGCTTGATATCTAGGCCAGTTCTTTGATTCAGTGTTATGCTTGAGGGGCTTCATTATCAAAACTAGCTCGATTAATTTTATTAAGTGACCACTATAGTTTCTAATGCGTCGCAGTATGTAGTTTTCTTCAATATAGCATCTGAGCATTTTTACTATTTCTTTCTCAGAACATAGAAGAATGCACTTTCCAGAAACCAACAGTCAAAAACCTTATGGAGGATGAATTGAGGAAAGTAGAACTACTGAAGAAAATTCCAAATGATGAAGTTCAGAGAAGATTAGCTGACCTGGAAAATGGTGTCTCTCTTGATGAGAAACCAGAGCATATAAATAGATTAACAGATAACTCATGTCACCAGACTGGTGTCTCTACGGCTTTAACTCCATCAGTGGATTCTGAGGTTTTGAATCATGCTGAAGAATATGATCTTGAGTCTGTCCTGGCAGATTTCCTAGGTGAAATCTATAGTTGCCACAATGAGTGCCCACACGGTGATTGCAAGGATAAGAATGAACTGTGTCCTTCACTGAAGTCCCTAATCCATAAAAAGGTCAATGACTTGAATAATCTTCCTCGCAGTATGGGTCGTGGGCAATCTCAAGAGAGCAATGATGGAAAACTATCTGAGCAGAATAATCTTTTTAACACCATGGCAGCTCAATCCAAACAGTTCAAGGATGCATTGGAGATACTGGGTTCAAACAAGGAACTTTTCCTGAAGCTGCTTCAGAAGCCAAATCCTCAAATAGTAGACAATATCCAAAAGCACCAAAACAATAAGGTGGCTTCTGGATTAGAGCCCAGTAACATTCCTGGACAGACCAATTTTGGAGGGAGAGTAGGCTCAAATCAGCATCTGTTGGCTACAAAAGAGCAGGCTAAAGAGAGAAAATATAAGTTCTTCTGGAGGAAGGGTAAATCAAATAGAAGCCAGATGCCTGAGGCAACTATCGGACCTCAGACAGTTAGCAAAATAGTTATTCTAAAGCCAAATCCAGAAAGACGGATTCATCAAAAAGCCATTAGTAGCGCAAGACCTTTACATCAACAACCGTCTACATCGCATGTTCCTGAATGCAGTGGAAGGGAGGCCTCAAAGTTTTCTATTAAGGAAGTCAAGAAAAGATTCAGAATTGTGACTGGTGAGAGTAGAAGAGAGAGAAATTTGGCACCTGCAGAGGACCTTGGAAGAGATCCACGTAGGCATAAAGACTCTGTTATTGCAATTAAGAAGGATTTTAGACATGTCCCAGAAGGGAGCTTGGCAGACACATCTGCATCAAGTTTTAAGAACAGCATCATACCTTTCAACAGCAGTAAGCAAAAGCAACAAAATAGCAGCATAACTGAAATAAATGTTCGTACAGTACCACAAGGTGAATCTATCTTCTATGAGCAGGCCAAGAAGCATTTATCAGAGATGCTAAAAGATAATGACCGATCTGTAAACTATCCAGCAGTTCAAGTTTCAAAATCCTTGGAAGGAATACTTTCTGTCCCTCATTGCAATGCGTCAACCCCTAGGAATAGCCCAAGGGAAAAGGGTTGCCTTGAACTCTCACCTGAAGAGACAGATGGTTGCCTTTCATGCAAGGTTGAAAGAGAAGAATGCACACAAGAGAGATGCCAATCACAGGACGACATGGGAAGCATTGCATGCTGTACTAGTGCGGCAGTTGATGATCAGGTGACAGTTCAGGAAGGATACTGCATGAATGAAGCAAACGAAGGTAATTCAACTGATGCTATGAATTGTGCACGTTCCTTTTCTTATAATTGAATGGTGCGTGTTTATTCTCCGCATACAAGTAACATCAGAATTTTGGACAGGACTTCAAGATGTTTCTGATGAGCTGGACAACATGTACATTGAAGGACTTGACAAATTGGACTGCAGTGAAAACATTTGCAATATGCAGTCTGTTCCAGAAGAACAAAGCATAGATGATATACATCAGGTAAGCTCAAATAAATGCATGTTGTCGGTTTTTTGTGATTATTATTTTACATATATCATGTTTCACCTAAAGGAAATATTAGAAGAAACAAAAGAAGAAAAAGAACATGCTGAAGTGACCCCAGACTCTCCTGAGAGCATGGTTGAAAAGTTGGAACAGCATGAGCCGGAAACACCAGAACCAAGAGCATCAACCAAATTAGTCTCAGATGGTTCTTCTGAGCAAAGCGAGGAAACACAAGAAAAGCCCAGTCCGGTATCTGTTCTTGAGTCATTCTTTGAGGATTTTGGCAGTCCTGACTGCATGAACAAGAAAGAATGTAAGTCCAAACAGTACAACTTAGTTGAACATTATTGATTATTCTATTGGCGGATACAAAATAAAATGATCTGCATATCTGTTTGTTTGTTTTTTGTGGCATACAGGTGAGTTGCATGAAGATCTCCAAAGGACCCTATGTTTCCCAGATGATGAATCAGATGTTAAGGTCCTCTGGGAGGACAAGAATGTCAGATTAGATTACATAAAGTTGGTGCTAGAGCTCTCAGAATTATGCGCAGAACAAAATTTAGAGGTATGGTACCTAGAGGATGAATTAATCAGCCCCTGCTTGTTTGAAGAACTACAGGATCAAGGTGATCAAACCGATGATCTGAAGCTTCTGTTTGACTGTATCTGTGAAGCTCTAACAGAGATCCAAGAGAGATATTTTAGACTCTCTTCTTGGTTATCTTTTTTAAGACATGACATACGGACACCTCCAATAGGAGAAAACCTCATCACAGAAGTTGATAAGTATGTCCATGGGTATATCCAATATAGTCTTCCCAGTACTCTAGACCAGATAATTAAGAAGGATTTGGAAGTTCAAGCATGGATGAACGTTAGGTCAAAGACTGAAGAGATCATTATGGAAATATGGGAGTTCGTATTGGATGAGTTGATAGATGAGGCTGTTTTTGATTTGTGGATTTGAAGTTCTGACTAGATCGCTTGTCGATGATGCCTTATCGTGAGTACAGTGAGTAGGTAGATACTGAAGTTTTCGTGCTGACAATAACCCATTCTACGTGGCAGAATAACATGGGCTGCTTCTAGTCTTATGTGTGTAACTGCAGCAGAAATCAAGAGATGCATGAAAGCAAAAGTTTCAGTTCTGCAAATCTCGGGGTTGTGCAGTTTGTGTGGATAGAGTTAGGCAAGGCCTGTCAGATTGCCACAGAACTCAGTCATGCCTCTGAAAAGCGAAGTGTATGGCAGTCTGAAGTGCATTGCAATTTTCCTCTTGTCCATTGAGAGTTTGTGTGCATATGTGTGAGGCTAACACTTTCTGCGGGATCAGATCACGCAAATTGTATATGTTTGTTTTGTGTGTAAATGTGCAAAAGTAATCATACATGATTAATCAAATAACACATTTTCTGTATGGTTAGAGCACTGTTTATCATTCCTCGTTGATGGATAAGCTGTATTTATAACCATTCACATTTGAAGTAAATGAACTTCTTCTACTTAAAGTATGCAGGGAAACAGGATCAGCTTTTCTAGGGGTATCAGGATATCCGCACTCCCAATTGTAAGATAGCTGAAAAGGAAATTAAGCAAATAAGCGCACAGACTGAATCAAATCAAGTGCAGATGAAACATCAGAAGCATCCCTAATAACTACTAGGCAAACACTTGGATCTAACAGTTTCAAAGGGTGCCACTGCCACCACCAAAAGTCCATAACAGTATAACACCGTATCCTTGTGTCAGCAGACACCACAACTTCGCAAAAAGCGTCGAGACGCTGGGACAAGCTCGTAGGCACAGTGCGCAGAATCCAGTTCGCACCGTCCTGAGATCGCCATGCGCAGATAGCGAGTCGCTGCGCGATCCCACATCCCCTCTAAATTCTCCCCGCACCATGCCACGCTACTCGGTTAAACCCTAATTTACTACGCGATCGCCCAGATTGCGTTTAAACCGCCGAAGAAAAATATAACGACGCATCATCCGCACCAAAAGGATGCGTGGTTCCCCGAAAGATTTGAGCCCGGTGACCCCAAATTGGAATTTTAAGCAAAGGAAATTGGCCACTACGAACCGAAAATCTCCGCGAAATCTCCTCATAGACTAATCCGAGGCCACCAGGTCGAAATGCCGAGCGGATTTGAAGTTTCCAACAAAGTGATCGGATGCTGCGATCTTCGGAAGAGCAAACGCATCGGAGACGTGGGGGGATGGGGATGGATCAATTCACCTCTCAGCCTGCGGTCGGCGCGAATAGGCGACGAGCACGAGTTCCTCCCCGCTCAGTTTCGCCGCCGAGGTTCAGGGGCGCGCTATATCGAAACGGAGCCAAACAGTGGCAGACCGTCAGAGGAGTGTGGCGTCGAGAATTTTTACAAGGATGGATCCAGCCCGTATGGCCCAACTATGAATAAGATGAGATTTGTAAAAGGGGCCGTTTTCTTGATCTAGCCCGTCCGTCCATGCCAGCACATGTTTTTTTTTTGTTACGGAAAATTGAAAAACATGTCACTTGAATTTCAAGATTCCACCCTATAAAAGTTGCTTTGAAAACTAATTGAAAGTTCAGCACCATTTTCTTCAGTCTTTCTTATTTCTGACCAAGCCTGTTCAACGGACACTGTGAGCCTCCTTTTTTGTGCCTTTTCTCAGGACAGCCCATGGATGGGCTATGGGCCGTGGAGTACTTGCATTGTTAGGTATCGTGCTGAATAAGACCAAACTGAACTGATTGGCATTCAATTTCAAGAAGAGTACATGATTTTGTAGGTATGGTTATGTTGTTATATACATTTGTATGCTTGCATTTTCTTTTTCTAGAAAGGAGACAGGTCTTCAACACATGCAATGCAACTATAAAATGAGGCATTGAAGCATGTATATATTGAATCACGACAACATCAAGCAGAATGCATCGCCATGTGAAATGCAATGCTGCAAAAGTGGATTGTTGAACGTATCCAAAACATGCAGGAGTTGTTAACGGGACAAGATTCCATCCGCTGGCGCCTGGCAGCCAGGAACCCTGCACCAGTGCTTCTGAAGGATCAGCATTTGAAACCATGGCAAATTGACAGGACCATGAGTAGGATCACCACGATGACGACGGCGAGGGTGACGGTCAGCCAGATCTTCTTGTTCCGGTACCATCTCCTGGGCGCGCCTAGCTGCCTGGAACCACGACCCTGCAAGAACGAACCAAACAGTTTCCATCATCCCTGTATTTTCAGACTTGCCTGGCATTAATTGAAAACAAAGGTAATTCTCTGACACAGGTATGCCACTGAATAAAAACCAAGCTGAACTGATTATGAGACATGGAATTAGATGTCTCATCTCTTCATATGGATATTCTTTCGGTTTTGACAGACGGTATACTGATCACTGGAACAAACTCAAGCTAAACAGAACACTGCCGGACAGAGACTGAAGTGAGATTTCTAGCAAGGTATCAAAGGACCAAGGTGATCTGCAGTAACTCAACAAGATGCACAAATTGACCAAGGTCGTTCAGGGGATACTGTCACCTGCTCAATGTTGTCCATACTGGACTTTTCACCTTGGGCAGCCTACTATCTCCTTGAATAGCGTTGATCATATATAGTAAGGCCAGCGGAATCTGCCGGCTGGCACGGCTTGATCGTATCCTGCATCCACATATAAGAAGTCGTAGAAACCTGCTGGCCGGGTGGATCAATCGAAACCCTGCAAATGACTACATGTTTCCTTTTGTGGTGCAGTTAAGTTACCAGCCCAGACATTACAAACACACGAGACATGAGTACAAATAGGCGGAACCTTAGGAATCATCGAAACTTTTTCTATTTTAAGTTGTTAACTCGGTGTGTATGTGCAAGCAGATGCAATTTTGTGGCTACGGGACTGACTAAATTTTATTAAAACTATGGGTGTGACTACGGGACTCGCATTTCATAAGTTATTTTTAAGTCAAAATATAGCCAACATATTATTTTGTAGATTTAATTAAAAACACGATGTTTAGACGGATTTGTAATATGACAGACGGTTTAGCGAATATTGTCATTTAATCTAAACCAGAACGCTTTTGAAGCATCCAACCAATAGGTGACAAGCCACCTCTCTTTGGCTGTCCATGAGGGGCACGCAAACTGTGGTCGAGCGATTCGGCAGCCCAGGGCCCAGATATGCCCTCTCCCCCCCATACATCGCTGCCAAAGTTTTCTAGGCCAATATACAAATTTTGGCTTTCGTCCCAACTAGAGGCCGAAATAGCTGGGCAATGGCAAATTTTGGCTTACCTTATTGGGTCTAAAACCAAATATGTCACACTGTCACCTAAAATAAAATGGCTGCCTATAGATCCCTAATCTGAAAAGGAAAAAAAAAAGGATCCTAGTATCCCATAGTCATGATGTGGTTTTCTTTGACGATTTGTCATGTAGGAAGGAAAATAACGACCAACTTACATGTGTAGTACTCTTCTGCATTTAATATTCAGCAAGATAACACGTGTAGTTTTCTGCTTATCCCCATGAATATCATCGACTAGTCTTGAAATTCAGTTCACCGTAATTTCAAAATGAAAAACTCTGATATGCACACGAGTTCAGTTTTACCAGACTGCCTGCTACCAAACTCTTAGTCTCATACAAGGGCTTAAAACAAAACATACTCCGTACACACATTCACTGTTGGTCAGACATACTCTGCAATCTGCATTCTTGCAAGCTAGACCTTACATTTTCTCTAGGTCAGCAAAACCACCCTAATACATCTACTGTTACATTCTTTTGCAACTTCACCAACAGTCATCTAAAACCTTTGCTGGGAAGCTTCAGTATAGGCTGAAGAGCTCAGGACTTCAGGTTATCACTTAGTTTCCTAGTCGACTTGTCGGCGAAAAGAACATCATCGATCCACGAAACAATGTTGAAAGCCAAGCTCTCCAACACCCTTGAGTAGCTCTCCAGGATTGCTTGCCCAACATCCTGCAAAAGAATCGGTCCATTTCATCCGATCAGGTCCGGAGCATAATTTCAGTGTAAGCAAGCATGTGCATTGTCTGCTGTATGAGCAGATGAATAAACAGAGGATGAGAATGCCAATACAATCCTGTGTGCTTGCCAATGTGATTATGGCCGCTTGGTTTCTATAGTTTACCTTATTGAACTGGATCTTGCTCGTGTCCAGAGTGGTCTGCGACAAGCCGGGAAATCGGTGCTTCAGGCAGAGCAGGAGGCTCTCGGCCCTGCTCGCCAGCGAAACGTTCTTGTCGTCGTCGTCGGCCGCGAGCTCCTTGACCTTGCTCCATGGTAACTTGCCGTGGCTCCCGCTAGCCTTGCGCCGCCACACGTACATGGCAGCCTCCACCCGGTCGGCCATCGCCAGCGCGTCGTGCTCCGACGAGATGTCGAGCGTGTCGAGCAGGAAGTCCGGCGAGAACTTGTCGGCGCCCAGCATGACGCGGTACACCGAGTCCCCCACGCTTGCCCTCCCACTCTGCGAACCATGATCAGCCAAAAGATTTCAGCAAGAGTGAGAGAGTGGAAGATTTGTGTACTGTTCCACTGACCACTGGGATGCCTTGTTTGTACCTTTGGGAGCACGGCCATGAAGGACTCGGGCACCTCCATATCGCTGAGGACGCCGCTGTTGATGGCGACGGCGGCCTTGTGGATTTGGTTGGCGCAGTCGCGCTTCTTCTGCAGGTCCTTGCACGCCTTCTCGGTGAGTCCGGTGTCCGGGACGCAGGGCACCGGCAGCCACCACTTGTCCTCGTTCCGGTGGACCGACTTCCTGAATGACGATGACATCGTCGACGACGACGAGGTGACCGAGCCGAACGACCTCGTCCCGGCGTCAGCGTACCAGAACTCCGCCTTCTGGAAGCTGTCCAGTATGTCCTGCACCATCGCGCATGCTTGAACCACTTCTGATTGAGAACAAGCAAAATCAATGGAGTAGCAATTGGGATCTGATCTTACAATGAGCATGGCATCGAGCTTCTCGAGCGCGGGCAGGTTGATGTAAATGTCCGATCTCGGTCTGGTCGCCATGACCTGCACGAACCACGAATCGATCGAATTTGATCAGGCATGTCGCGATGAAAACAGAGACTCCAAGTTTCCTGGAACTGAATCTTGCAGGAAGAAATCCATGGATAAACATGAAACGCAATGCAGCACCTCAACTTTGGTCCCATCGGGCAGGGTCTGCGTGGTGGGGTAGAACTCGACGATGTAGTCGCAGACGGAGAGGAGGCAGTCCATCTCTCTCCTCCACATCGCCTTCTTCCCCGCCGGCAGCGGCTCCAACTTGTGGCAGCTCCCGAACACCGTCGCTGCGACAACCAACGAACGACATGTTAGTACTGACAGATGAAGATGCCAGAACACGAATTGTTCCGAACTTTTGGCTCCGTTGCCGCGCGACGCGTGCATACCGTAGAGGTTGGTGATGGCGTTGGAGATGGCCACGGCGGTGCAGACGCCCTTGCCGCCGCCGGACATGTCCTCGCCGAGCAGAAGCTTCGAGAACCTCTCCTTCACCAGCTCCATCTCTGCGCATCCGAGGCCGAGTTCGCGTTAACCAAAGACGCGGCACGGTGACCGATCGATCTGTGTCAAGAATCGGCGTGACCGCCGTGGTCGTACGTACCGTCGTCGGTGGAGCGGCGGTCGAGCACGTCGGCGCGGGGCTTCATGCTGAGCCGGCTGAGCGACGCCGCGGCGGAGGCCGGGGACCGGTCGATCAGCTTGGCCATGGCGGCGGCCGACTCGAACGGCCCGCTGTGGTCAACGCTGCTGCACTGCTCCGAGAAGGACGTGGACACGTCGGAGACGGTGCGGCTGAGGTTGCCCGCCGTGTCGACGAGGCTCCGCGTCGACGGCGACGAGCAGCACCCGCCGCGCTCCCCAGCGGGCCCCGCCTCCGAGCTCTCGTCGGACACCGAGACCGACGGGCTGCTGTCCCTTTCCATGGCTTGCCTCCTCGCCTCGCACCTTCGCCTTCGCCGTCACGCCCCTTCCAGTTCGGTTCAGCACTGCACAGGACAAAGGCAACACGAGACGGCTTTATAAAGGCCTCGCGCAACTGCTGCAACGGGTACGACAAATCCATCGAAACGGGAGACGCCGGCGCACAAAACCAGAGATAATTCGCAGGTTTAAATTTGAAACCGCCCTGTCGCCTTCCAGCAGACGTATTTTTCAAAGCTTTCGTGCCTGAAGGGTCGAAGACAACGCTGAGGAATTTGGCGAAATGCCCCTGTTGTTTAGACCTGAGCTCTGCTGCTTTTGAGACGATCGCGATTTGAGCGGCGACTTCAGACTAAATCATGGCTATATCATGGCATGCAGATAAAGATGCAGAGCCATTGGAAAAAAGGATAAGACGGGGGAAAACAAAAGGAGGCATAAAGATTCAGATGCCTCTGCTTTTGAACCTTCTTTAGACGCAGGGCCAGTTTTCTTTTGGAATTCTGCAATGGCGCGCATGTCATCCTTTCTGACTTTCTCATCATCTCCCAGATGAAGGGTTGCGAAAACATGGAAAGAAACAAGCACGCCTTTCGTACTGCGAATGCCCGGCTGCTGCGAAGATGGAAACGAAACGAAAGGAAGGGGCCGGGGGATAAAGATGGCAAGCAAAAGACTGGCCCTTTCTCACCTTTCCTGATGCCGATTTGATTCCTACGCCAGTGGCGACCTTCTCCTTGGCATGCATCGGAGGCTCGCCAGATCTCTTCAGGGGTTGGTTCTGTCTCTCTGCTCCTGCGTCGATCTCCTCTGTTCTCTGAGAGAGACGTCCTGTCAGTCTCAGGGAGATGCAGCTTTGTCCTTGAGAAAAAGAAGATGATGATGATGAGGCGATGAGTGGGAGGTAAACGGATGTGCTGCTTCGAATCCGGTTTGGTTTTGTTGTGTTATCCTGGGCATGGATGGTGGTCGTGCCATAGGAGACGTTGGTGGTTTTATTTTTATTTTACTCGTAGCCGGCGTGGAATGGAAGTGTATGTTTAGAAAACTTGCGGCAAGATTGGGTTGCTTCAGGAACATGCGTGGGGGAGCCAGAGCATACGGTGTAGTATGTTATTGGGAGTCAACCCTGGATGGAGGACCCATTGATCTTTGATCCGAACAGTTGATTTGTTTGGAAAAATTAGTAGTATCCTTGCCTAATGGGCCCATGGCCCGCCTGTCAGCCGCATATTATTTGATGCAATTTTCCATTGCCCACATTTCCTATAGTGCTTTTCCACAACCTAGCACTAGTGCAATAGTTTGGTAAAAACTGAGAGATTTGGTAACCAAAAAGAAAAGGAAATGAGAGTTTGTTAAAGAAATCGGAGATCGCAATGATTGGGGGACAGGTTCGGTGGGCTGACGAGCAATCATGCACGGCCCGATGAGCTGTGCTGAAGAGAGGATTAGTTACGAAATGACATGACGGTGCGACGCAACGCCAGCGCGAACGAACCGTGCGAGAGGGGCAGGGTCCTGTCCCAGTCCCAGCACAGACGGGCTAACCACCGCAGCCTGCGCGGCAGGTCACCGGATGGCCTGCAATGCAAGTTGCGACCTGCGCTGGATCACGCGGCGCGGCGCGGCGCGCGGGTTTATGAGACGCGCGTGCGTGCGTTGCAAGCAGCTTTGCGTGCAGGGTGTCCAAGGCTAGTTCCTCCGCTGGAGCTGTGAACCCGTGGTCCGTGCGGTGCAGCCTCGCCGAACGCATGGGCAATTGAATTCCAACCAAATCAGAGGATAAAACGAGCGGTGTTTCTAATCCAAACTCAAACCGAGTTCGGTCGCATCGTACGATGGGTTTGGTTGGGTGGCTGGTTTTTTGTTGTTTTTTTTTTGGCAGAAAACAGAAACTAGGCGGGAAGGGTAGGGGTGGCTGGTGACTGCTTTTGAGGCTGCGGAGGCCGGAAGGCAGCGCGCGCGCGCACGGGCGGCAGGTGTGGGAGGAAGCGCCCGGATCCCCCGCACGTACGCGTCGGGATCCCGGCGGCGTGGCCGCGCGTCTGCTCCCGTTCCCCTGCCGAGAATGCTCAAGCGCAGCGCAGCATCAGCCGCACCAACGTCCGGGACTGCCGAGTGCCGACCAGGGCGGCGCCGCGCCAATGGCTAGGGACAAGCCGTGAGCCCCGGCGGCAGGACATGAGCTCCACAAAACCGCCACCTCCGGCGCTCCCAGAGGGGAGCACGCTCGGATAGAAGAATCGGAACGCTGCTGCTCAAGCTCAGCTGCGTGCGAAGAGGGGGTTTGGACTTTGGACGCCGAGACCGTTGACCGGGCATCGCATCGCATCGCATTAACTAGCCGCGGGCCGGTGGCGGCGTGTGGAGTCGTGGGCGCTGCGTGGCCGGCACGATGCCTACCGCGCGCTCGGGTTTTCTTTTGGGGAGCTCGATTTTGTGCAGGGCACGTATCCGCCATTAATGCGCATCGAAGGGGATGTCTTGGCAAGGAATCGGACGAGCTCACATGTGCGTTCATCTCTCCTTTTTTTCTTCTTCTTATTCTCTCTCAAGGGGAACGTGTGCGGTGCTTATGTTTTCACGAGCGTGCTAGAAGCTGTATAATTTCGTCGAAGAAAACAAAATAGGATATGCGGTACCTTAAATCCTTTTTGTAGTCATTGTCATATTTAGTTTTAAGACAAGCTACAACTTTTGGGTTTGTTTAAATCCCTCGGCACGGGATCTTTGTTGTGGGTGTGCAAAGTCTATTAGCTGAAAATAGTTGGATGACGGTACTATAGACAATCATGCGTTGGGCTACACTAGAGCCCTCTTTGGATCCTAGTTAGCTAGCTAAATTTAGCCGTTAAGGATCTAAACAGGTTAGCTAATGGAGTAGCTAAGGATTCTCCAAGTAATTGAAACTATGTAATTCTATTAGCTGGTTAAACCCAGCTAATTCCAGCAAAAAATGTAAAAAGAACTTATTATCCTCGGTCCTTCTATCAAATTTTCAAATTTTCCTAGCTGGATTAGTGGCGCCAAAAATAGGAAGAGCAGTATGGTCCATCCATGTTAACAATTAACAATTAGCTGATAGATCCGAACACATCAAACTAATGACTAACAAACTAATATTTAGCTACCTAATATAAACCATTATCAATTAGCTAGCTAATCATTAGCTGGGAAGGATCCAAACAGGGCCTAGGTGTTGGAAACGTCTTTGCTTTATTCGTCGAGTGTGCTCTCAAAATGTATCATGTGCTAATTAGGAAAAAAACTATCATGTTAAAATTTTATTGATAAACTTTTCACACACTAAGCACGCACATCAATGGATATCTTGTTAAGGAATAGAATCAGAAAATACGTGATGTTTTGTTTCTTTGAGAAACATGTGTGTGGTGCTTCACGGAAGTAACGAATATCTTCCACGAGCTTGTTAGAACTTCCCTATGTCTGTTCTAGTTTTCCAGATAGTATTGAAATGTTTGTTGCATGCTCAGCATTGGAATGTGGAGGTTGGTTTCAGTATAATAATACGTAGCTTCATTTCGTCTACAGCAGATTAGCAGCTCGCTCGTTTTTTCCTCTATGGATTTTAAAAGAGTTTGACATTTTTTTCTCGAAAGTTAAAACAGTTGACATTGTGCATGTCCATTGTCGTTTTTTCAGCAGTCGGCTCTTCTGCATGTGTTCACGCTTCCAGTGGACCTCTATTTCGCTCTTCTCTAGATAGCTGCGCAAACGAATAATCCCCCCTTTTGAGGGAGAGTTGAGACATACTACTCCTTTTTGGTGTTTGATCGAATTACTTTAACTATCTCTTTGTTTGATTAGATCCTTCTTGGGCTTTTGGGATTGGGTGCCAAGTGTTTTAGTTTCCCTTTGTTTCTTTCTTTTTCTTTCTTCTAGAGAGTTCTTTTTTAAAGATGTTTGAGAGAGAATTCGAGTGACAAGATGATGCAGCTAGAAGATGGTGCAACCCGTAGGCCTTATGCACTCAGATGGGCTGTTGCACTAAATTGGGCCGAGATGTTGCTGAAGTTGTTAACTGGCTCCGGGCTTGATCTTTGTTTAATGGGCTATATTTCGTACTTTACTTCGTACTATATGGGCCCTGAAGGACGTTTAGCCCACACGAGGATCCGTTGTTAATCTCTGGGCTTAACTATGCCGTCAGATTCTGGTTAGGGTTTAGCATGGCCTAAACCTTGAGTACCCCATCTATTTTGAAATATTATCTGATGGACAAGGTAAATACCATAGAGAACAAATTCTAGAGCCACTGATCATGAAGTACTTTTTATATTATTATCAGTAAAAGATTTATATTTTTCTTCGTCGTGTGCACATACACATGTCTTACCTTATGAGTCTGGACCGGGTAAAGAGATCCTTATTAGCTACTCGGAGAATCACTACGACACGTGTGGAGCTGGTATACAGCCATTGGGGTCGCTGACCTCGACAACTTGGCGTTAAGTTCAAGGCTCACTCTATTTTGCTCTCTTTACATGATCCAATGCCACCTTCGTGAACTACACCGCCTCCCGTATGGTGAAGCTTGATGTCGATCCCTGCTGCTTCGTGTTACACTTACGGCTCCTTTGGTTGAGGATAATTGGTGCAAGAGAATAGAAGTTCGGGTATGAAACTAATTTTTTTTTGTTTATTTCGTGGGAGGGGGAGTTTACGTTGGATAGGGAAAGGGAGGTTAGAGGTCCAATTCCCACCAATCTCTTTCTATGGAGAGGGTGGTAATCGGGAGGAAATTCTGCTTTACGATGAAAATAAATGATCTTAACCGTTCATCATGACTTGTGATATGATTTTCCACATCAAAACACACGTGCCAAATGGAGGATATGAATTCCCTCACCAACTCGCTCCATTAATTCCCTCCACGAACCAAATGAGATTGGGACTAAAAATTAAATTTCCAAGTGAATTCCCTCCATCAACTCCCACCGCTAATTCCTATGCATCTTTCTATTCAGTTGCCAACACACCCTTAAGTATTTCACTATTTCACCATTGCGGAGCATTCGGTTTCAAGGATGATAAGCAGCATCGTCCAATCAACATGGAGCGAGAGTCCTCCTTGGCATACATAAGCTTCTACTTCTTCCCTCGGGGCTTCAAAACTAACACGCCAAGTTGCTTGATGTTGCTCACAATGCACGTACACTCATCTCTATAAATATACGTACACAAACCCTATCCCTGTTCGAGACGGGAACATTATCTACCACTGGAAGCGCGACACCACTAAATTCTAGAAAATTCATTCCTACGAAAGTCATCCCAACACCTGAGGTGCAACCCTGTCGCTAATGATTGGCCATATAACCACTCGGATGCCTGCGTCCCTGGTTTCCTCCGATTAGGCACCAACAATATTAATTTCTAGCCAACCACATTTTGGTGGCTTGCAAGATTGCAGATATATCTTGGTATGACAGAGTTACCACAAGCATATCAACGTCAGGAAGACATCGCCATTTCCTACCACGGCATGCTGACATTGTACTTTGATCCTTAGTGGCTACGAGGTACCATCACCTCTGCTAACCAAAGCATTGTTTTAGTTTCAACAATCAATGCATAAAAACAATACATAAAAACATACTCATTCATAATAATGTTGGCACTACATTCATCAGAGAAGTGTTTTTGTAATGTGTAATTCTTTTCATTTTCAATAATCATTTTTTATAAATACTCTTTTTAAAAGTTTTTTTAAGAACTCAGCAGTCAAAATTTCACCTTATCAACCGTGGCAATGTTCAAAACGATGTATACTTGTGTTCTTTTCTTTCTAAAATACAGTAATTTATTTTGTATTCGGATGGAGTATTTTAAAATAAAACTAATTAGTAATTATTTTTAAGTTTAATTCTTTGGTGTGAAGGTGTAACAGTTGAAATTTTCATCTGCTAATTAATGCAAGAGAATACTGGCAGCAGATTTCAAGAATTTCCCAAATGTGCAGAAAAAGGTTGGCCAGCGGAAACTGACGTGTCCACAGCTTGGCTCGATCAATGCCAGATGTACCGCCACCTGGTTGCGTGTATGGTATGATTTGGATCAAGGTTTCAGCCACGAATTACATCAGAATTGAACAGTCACAACTTGTCCCCAATTGCAATGCAATCCACGAAATTTACACGAATTCCGCAGAATTTCCACGAAAATCCAGCTGGATATCCGCGTTTTAAATATGGAGGCCAGCATGCATTAATCTCCAGCGTATCTGCAACCTAGGCGTGCATATCTACAGATCGATAGCAAGTTAATGCTGGCAGAGGCAGAGCCGACGCCGTGATGCAGGTGCCCCATCATCTGCCGCCGCCGGCACCGCCGCGCGAATAAAAGGGGGCACGCACCGCGGCGCTCGAAGAGACCGGCGCGGAGACGAATCGCGCCGCATCGTGTTCCCATGCGGACCCCGCCGTCGCGCCGTGCGGCAATGGCGGCGGCGGCGCCGCCCTACCCCGGGAGCGCTAGGGCTCGCCCCCGCCGCCTTCCCGGCGACCACATCATCGCCGCGTTGGCGCCCCACCTCCGCTTCGCCGACCACCTCGCCCACCGCATCGTCTGCCGCTCCTGGCGCCGCGGGTGCCGCCTCATCGGCCGGGCGCCCCCGCCCTTCCCGTGGCTCATGCTCCCGCCGACCGCCGCGAGCGGGGCCGCCCCGGACCCCGGCACCCCGCAGCGCCGGGTCTTCTACGACATCCCCGGCGGGAGGTCCTACGCGTACCCGGTCCCCGCGTCCTACCGCTACGTCGCGAGCCGCGGCGGGTGGCTCGTCCTGGTCGCCTCGGACCCGCCGCGCCGGCTCGTGGTGCTCAACCCCATCACCGCCATGCGGCTGGTAGTCTCGTGGCCGTTCGGGGAGGACCCCACCGAGGGATTCCACGCCGTCCTCACGGCCTCGCTCGCCGACCCGATGTGCTTCCTCGCGGTCGCCACGGACAGGCTCGTCAAGTATTGCCGCCCCACTCTCGGCGGCGGGGACTGGGCCACGCTGCGCGCCCCGGGGTTCCGCTACGACACGGCCTGCAGCGACCTCGTGTCCGTCGGCACCATGGTGTACCTCATGGACGAGCGGAGGAAGCTCTGGCGCGCCGACCTCGCCGCCGCCGAGCCCAAGGTGGAGCGCAGGGACACGGCGTTCGTGCTTCCGCCGGGGGAGAGGTGGCGCCACTACCTAGTCGAGTCGCTCGGCCACGTCCTCCTCGTGGTCTCGGACGATCACCACAAGCGCATCGGGCTCTATAGGCTCAACTGGGACGCGAGGCTGTGGGTGCGCATGCCCGCGAGTGGCCTTGGCGACGGCGTGCTGCTGTTGGGCCGCGGGTGCTCCGCGGCCGTGCCAGCGTCGGCCGCCGCGGGCCGCTTGCCTGGCTCGGTTCTGGTGGTGCGCCAGCCGTGGAGGTCGACCTTCGTGCACATGGGCTTAAACTTTTCTGGTGATGGTGGAGGTGAGCAACCTTGGTTCTGGACGGAATCGCGGCTCGGAGCTGGGCTGGACGATGATCAGTTGGTGATGAGGAAGACGGTGCCTCAGCGGCCGGGCAAGTTCACCACCGGTGACTCGTTCTGGTTCTTCCCAGCCATTGATCAGAGTGATTGTCCATAGGCGGCAAGATGGGTGTCTTCAAGACGTTCGTTGATGTCAAGAAGCAGCACAAGCACACTCCATGTCAGGTTAAGCTAGGAGTAGGATGACTGAGATTAGCTTGATCTTGTTACACAGTTGTTTGTTCAGTACTGGCCTACATAGCTAGTTGAAACATGTGCATCCTGGTTTTGCAAAACTGATTCAAAAACGTATCAACTAGACTTGTATCTGCAACAGATGCCTTCGTTTGTTTAGTCTAATTTGCATGTGATTAGTTTCAACCAAAAGCAAATCAGTTTCAATTTAATATTTCCTGTTGTGGAATGATATTTTCTGCTCTGATGCATTTAAGATGGCAAAAAATATTGCTAACACCAGTGCAACTTGTGAGATTAAAGAGCAGTGGGGAGATGATGCATCCACAATGGAATCAACACAAGTGAAGTTCCAAGAACCATTTAATCAATCTCCTTGTTTGCAACATAGCCACAACCGAGAAAGCAAGCATTGTTTCATCTAAACAAATCTACGACTTTACTTGTAACATAGGCACATTTCATTTCGTTAGGAGAGAAAGCTTTAATGTTTTGTTTATGTACAATTACAATGTTATAATCATAGAAGTATTTTTAAATGAGAATATGACAACTTCACTTTTGTGTTAAAAAGTTTCAGATGGAGAGAGCATTTTCTGGGCTTTCTTTCTTTCAAGGTGAAAGATTTGTTGGCCGACCTGAAGTTTACATTGAAAAGATTTGTGATTAAAGAGATAGGGTGAGAAGATTTGTTGACCACATCATGTCAACATCGATACTGTAATATTACCAGCATAACCAAGTACTCTATGCATCTAATCAACGAGTCATCAATATACAGCAACACCTAAAACTCTCAGTTCACATGTCGTATGGGCTAGCACACCACGTCATTGCCACGCAAATGGATTAATTTAGCAACTCGGGCTGCCATCTTAAAGCCCAAAATTGCATCTGGTGGAGAAATCAGAGTCACACGTCACATTACAGCTCGTGTATCAGTGACTTGTAAACTGATATGGCAAATTTCATCCTTGTGTCAAATGATTTGTAATGCAATGAGCAATATATACATGTAAATAATCATTTTTCGACAAATTCTAATACTGCAGAATTGGTGGCCACTTTGAGCATCTGAGATTCCATCCTGCACCGAGAAGACGACTTTTAGTGCAAGACAGAGATATTTGTCTTGATTAGGCTGTGACTTGGTTCTTTGATATTTCATCTTGTTCATGCATATCAAGATAGGCAGATAATGGATGCTCGTTAATGCGTAAAAGGTGATCAGTAGAATATGAACTAGTTCTTTTTTTTTCAACAATTGACTGATACTGGATGCAATATAATATGTCGGTTCTGCAGTGAACTGCACTTACATTGTAACATTTTTATTATGATCAGAAGTGAGCATAATCATCTGCCAAACTCCTAATACATCCTCAACTCCTATAATCAATGAGGCATTATGTATCAGTTCCTTTTTTTTCCTCAAGTGCTATTAAACTGGTGTTGTTTTGTGCAAAACACAACTTTTCCCGTCAGAAACCAACCTGATCAGATGGTATAATGTTGTGACAAGTTGAATCGCAAGGATAGGCACAGTCAATCTCCTTGGCAGCACCTCTTTCAAAGTACCAATCACCTACCACCTCTGCAATTTTCTGAAACTCTATCATGTTAACCAAAGCTCCATCTATGGCTAATAAGAAATTATACTTTCAGTTTCATGCATACAGCAGCTTGGTCTTGTGAATTACAATTACCTTATCGTGTATCATTGGGGAATCTGGTGCAAACCATGTGTCTTGCAGCTCACTCTGGCAATGTGCAAAGCAAGAGTTTACGAACATCCCTGCCTCTGGTTCGCCTTCAATCTGTTTCAGAGATGTCAACATTGCACTTCTCAGGCCTGCAAACAAATTGAAAATCTGAATATTGGCTTGAAGCTGATAACATCAATCCTGAACCTCACACATGTTTGTTCAATTAATTTGAATCTGGAAACTCCGAGGAAAACAATTTAGACTGAATTTCCTGAAGGCAAAAACTTGATTGATGGAAACCTTGGAGGGTTGCAATCTGGGATGTGCTGCATGCACCGGGATCCATCTTACAGCGGCTCCATTGCCCCCCAGGATCAGATGAAGGGGGCACGAAAATGTGATGGAACTATCCAAGGAAGTCCATACCAGCATTGTTACTAGTCAATGCTGAAAAATAGTACCAGTTTGTTTGGAGGAAAAAAAGTTCAAGTCTTTTTTTACCTGATACACGTCATAAGCTGAATTCAAGATGAAATATGGGGTTCTGATGTCTGGAAGTGCATATTGTGGAAAAAAACACTGCATAGATAGTTAACAAGGATTAGACAAACCGAGACCTGTTCAAATTTCAGTTATTCTGAAGAAAAACTAACAATCTCAAGAACATATACCATGTATGGACAGTCTGTTGAATTCTGGCAGTCTTTGTTCAAATTCTTCTGAACTCCCTACAGAACAGCTCATGCTACGACACATTTATTGAATATTCTCAAATACAATTTGACAAGAGACGGGGAAAAGGTCACAAACCTGCAACGAAACTAAGCTGCTAAAGAACTTCCTCATATTGTTGTTGCCAGAAATGTCAGTCCTGGAAAAAAATGGAAATCAGAGTTCTTTTACACATTTGCTCCAATAAACATGTAGCTACAATGAACTTTTGTTTGCTAGGCCTCCAATGTTACAGATCAAGGAAAAATCCCGCATCACTCAAGCATTTCACCGTGGTAGCTCCTCCAAGACGCTCCTTGAGGCTGTCGCAGTGGAAGAATGTCGCCAGGCCTCCTGCTGAACAACCTGAGAGCAGTACCTGAAGAATGCAAATGCATGACTTGAAAGCATAAAAGAAGTGAACTCCAAATTTATATCTACCGAAAACAATTGATATTTGTGGAGAAAATACATTTTTGGCTTTCGCTAGTCCCTTTTGAAGTAGATCGGTGATAATAGCATCCCATATCCTCTGACCTCTGAAGTAGAGGACTGAGGACTGAAAAATGGCAAACACCAAACAGTGAGTAAAATGCTGCGGAATTTAGGAAATCCATGTGCACGATTACACATGGTAACTTATGTCAGCTTGAGAAGCATACCCCATTTTTATATTCTGAATCACCCGAGAAGGATCCACCATCGCAATAACGTAGCTTCACACGATTCCAGTTGTAAAAATCTGCATAACATTTTAGCTAACATGATGTTAACATGCATGCCTAATTCTGTCAAATATGATGAAAAGCTTTGATAATTCACATTTCTTCAAATACAAGAATTGCAAGGTCAGCTGGAAAGTAGAGAAGGAAAGTTTGTAGTCTGTGTGGAACCGTGGCAACAAAAAATTGCTCTACAAACAGATGAGGACTTGAGCTGTGACGAAACAGCTAATCAACTGTAGAGTACACAGGAAACCCCCTGGAAGAAACTTTATCTGTAGGAATGACCACTGGAAGATTCATGATCATAAATGAGAGAATATAAATCCTCCAAAACAATATTTAACAGGAATTTCACATTTTATAAATGAATCTAAATTTGCATTCAGTTCTCATGAACGAGACGAAATTAGCGGTGGGCCTGAAACAGATGTACGTGGGCCAGAAGCAGAAGCACTGTGCTTCATTCCCACCCCACGCAAAATGATTTTTGTAGGACCATGAGCTTGAATTCGCGAGGGAAATGCACGGACCTAGATTAAAGCAAAACTGTTCGTGCTACCTACCCGATTTTGAATCCATGATTGCTATCGCGCTGTCACCTTTTTCAAAAGCAAGCTGTACAAGCAAGAAGGGGAGCATGCGTTGCTTGCCGCCGACGATTGGCGTGTAAGAGATCTCGAATGGATGGCAAGGGAGTTCAAGATCACGTCCAAATATGAATGCATGGGGCACCGGGACTCGGCAATCTGAAGTTTTAAAGTAGGATTCAGGGGGGGGTGAGAAGATCGGTGTCGTACCTGGATTCATGGACGGGCGGTTGCTGAGGATGCCGGAGAAGACCTCGACCTTGGTCATGAGGCGGGTGGATCCCCGGCGCGTCCCGGCCCTCTCGGTGCACGACCGCACGTCGTTGCACCAGCCGCCGCCCTCGAACTGGAGCAGCCAGCTGCGCGCGCCGGCGCCGGAGCCGCGGTGCAGGTGGTACGCCGGCGGGCTCCCGTCGAGGCACACTGCGAGCGATAGTAGAAAAGGAAGGAAGCGCGTCGGATCACGTCGCGGGCTGCCGGGCTGACACACGCACGCACACCCATCGCCACGGGAACGAAAGAACGGGAGAAATTGAACGGAAGCGGCGTGGACTTGCCTGCCCCCGTGGACGCGGCGTCCGCGACGATCGTCATGCCCACCGTCAGCCTCTCCTGGACCATATCCGCCGCCTCGGCCGCGAAGCCGACGGCGACCACGGCCGCAACGAAGACGGCAGCAGCCGGACATGCCCCGCGCCGCCGAGGCGCCATGGCGCGGCGCAGTGCGAGACGAACCGAGAGGGCAGGAACGGACACGAGAGGAGCGGCCGGCAGGAAGGAGAAGCCGAGAAGGAGAAGGAACTCGCCAGCTGCCGGCCCGCGCACTTGTAACGGATGGGACGGCTCGAGACGAAGGCCTGCGCCGCGTTCGCGAGCGTGCGTGTTTGCGTGCAGCCGCAAAGCGTGTACGGCTGCACAGCGATGTGGTGGGCGACACGCCACGAGCGCACGCCACCGGCAATCAGCAGCGGAGGATCGCGACGGCGCCGTTCTTCAGTGCAGGCGCGCGCGTCGGGGATCTGATTTGTTCCTCCTCGGCTTGGCTGCGGCGGGATGGTTGGTTTCGTTGGGCCTGGCCTGGATCAATGAGCATGGGTAGGTCACGCTTTTGCTCCCACGCGTTTAATTACTTCTGTAAAAACGGATTTTAATTCAGTCCAGCTGTAGATGGCAGATCAAGGGCGTAATCTGCATGCAAGATGTACTACTCCTACCGATACAGACATGCGTCAAAAGGCATGCAATTAATCGGTTTGTAACTTTAGTTTATCCTCTTGCTGCAAACGTTGTTTCGGTTAGATCCGATCCGATTGGTGGTGGCGGTAGATTAATTACTACCAGTTTGGTGGTTCTTTTTTACCATAAGATAGATGTTCAGTAATCACTCCATCGTATCGGACTGCTAGCCGATGGTTTTTATCAAGAAACTAGCAGATAACTTATTTTCAAAATCGGATTTACAGCCGACGTACGTTGTAATCATCGAGGCTAGATTTAATATTCTATATTAATATTGGCCGATTGGTTCATATCATTATTTATCTGTCAGGACCAACACCAGATATATAGCCGATCATTTAAAATCCTATTGACACAGGCTAATATTGCTACATCGGCCTATCGGCCGATTAGCTCTTTCTATCTATCTTGTCAGTTGCACGATCAAACAGATTGGCACACCACGAATCTCAAGATTCAGGACGTGCACTGGAGCTAAGCAGATCTCCCAAACTAGAGTGTTGCGCGCGAGGATTATCATCGGCCGTGCAATTTTTTAGCGGCAACACAAATTGGTACGCCCGGTGGGACTGATTAAATTGAATATTATTTTGGCCTAGCTAGTTATATTCAAGCCGGCATGTCTGAGAAATAAGTCACGATGGAGAGTTTGACGAAGGAATAAAACCAACCGGTGGAGCAAAGTATTGCTAATTTTTAGAAAATCTATCTAGATTCCTTCGTCATGACACAACAAGGGCGAATCAGAAGATGTCGATGCCCATTATTCAACCCGGGAGGCAACCAAGTGAACAAAGTAGCAGCAACATCGGCACGAGGAATTACAACAGAATCAGTTCGGGGGTAATTATTTCAGCATTTATATGTAGAGCTATATCAAAAGTTCATGCCAGAAGGGCATCAAGATGACAGAAAACAGCAGCAGAAGAAAAATGCTTAGGCTGATATAATTGCAAAGTTAGTAGAGGAGCAGTTTGGACTTAAACCCAAGAGACAAACTTGTGTATATCGGCAATCATATCCTAAGTGGCTTGATAAGGTTCCATCACCATAGCGATACAATATTCCAGACTTTTCCAAATTTTCAAGGCAAGATGATATATCTACGATTGAACACATCAGCCGATTCTTAGAGCAATGTGGGGAGGCATTGGCCGAACAAGCTCTGAAAGTTAGATTATTTTTATTATCTTTAACTCAATTGGCTTTCACATGGTTTTTAAAACTACCACCAAATTTTGTTAGAGGATGGGCCGATCTTGAGAAAGCAATTTCACCAATATTTCTTTACTGAAATTGATGAGATGAAGCTTTCAGATTTAATATCGGTTGAGCAACAAGAAGGTGAATCGGCTCTAGAATATATTCAAAGATTTCGTAGTATCCGCCGCTGATGTTATAGTTTAAGATTATTTGATGAGCAATTAGCAGATCTTGCATTCCAAAGGCTATCGATATCTATCAAAGAAAGATTTTTCTCTGAAGAGTTTGACAGCCTAGCTCATCTGATGAAGACAGTATTGGTTCATGAAAGTCGATGGCAAGATATAGAGAAAAGAACAAATTTGGAGTTATCAAAACCAAAAAGAAGATAATTTTGAAGCATGAGTTCTCATACTTCAAAATTGGAGGCATGTGTTGACACCAAAATTTGCTAAGATTCTTAGAGAGTTCAGTTAAGGAAAGAAAGCAATAAGCCGATGGAAGTTTATCCAAAAGAGACCAATTTAAAAAGAATCGTGAGGACCACGGTATGGCAGTTTAGATTTATCGAGTCATTTATTTTTCCTTTTATCTTTAGAAGAGTTTGTGTCGTGTCCAACAAGAACTTGTATTCACCTATAGGTATCAATATGTACACTCGAGGTCATCGTAATTTATTTCTCGATCAATATACAACTTTCGACGCATTGCCACCCTCTTTTTCGAGGTTTTTATCACCGGCGGAACTTGGCACATGATGCGGGGCTGCATTGCTTCAATTTTCGGTGAAGGGGTAAGTTCTAACTTCCGCCAGCCCAAGTAATTATACCGGGTACACTGGTGTTGTTCAAGCTGCATCGAATTGATCTCTTGGATTGGTCTAGTTCGGTTGGTACAATCGCCTATGGCTGTATCGTTCGACCTCTTGCTAGATCTAATAGAATCATGATTATGTTGATCTTGTTCAGACCTATCGGCTTATATCTTTTGAATCTGTTGCTTAGCTGCCAATAGAAGATTGATTTCTTTATTGAAAGCATCATATTAGTTCTCATTAGCCGATAGTCTCTTATCTTGGTCTTATTTGAGCGTTTACTGCACGTGTATCTTGTCGCAGCTAGATTCATCGGTTTGTAGCCTTTAGCTTATCGCACTACTGCCAATGCTGTCTCGGTTATGTCCGATGGTGCGGTAGATTAATTGCTATCAGTTTGGTGGTTCTTTTTTCGATAAGATAGATGTTCAGTAATCGCTTCATCATTATCGGACTGCTAGCTGATGGCTTTTACCAGGGAACTAGCCGATAAATTATTTTTACATCGAATTCACAACCGATATATGTATCAATATCAGCCGATTAGTTTATATCATTATTTATCTGTCAAGACCTACATCATATATATAGTTGATCATTTAAAATCATATCGATATCGGCTGATATCGCTACGTCAGCCTATCGGCTGATTGGCTCTTTCTATCTATCTTGTCAGTTGCACGATCAAATTGACTGGTACGCCGCGAATCTCAAGATTCAGATCTTCACTGGAGCTAAGTAGATCTCCCAATGGATTGCGCGCGAGGATCATCGGCCGAGCGATTTTTTGACACGAACAAAAACAAATACAACCCTATCCCTATGAGCGCACGTGAAAAACTGAGCCGCCGGAAGTCTAGATTGATGAAGTTATCCTAAAACATCTGGTTGTAGATAGCAAAACATTTACCATTAAAAATAGTCCCGTAACGAATCTATTTAAGTTTTTACATATTCGTTCTAGGTAATTGATTGAATTTATGACTATTTTCTCCAAAAACAAATATTTTGCTTAAGAAAAAAGTTTCTAACTTCATATGAAAAATATCAAGCTTAAAAAGTATTTCAAATTCTTCATAATTGTTTGTCCTCCGATGAGAGAAAATTATTTTTATACGGACCGTAAGTTAATCTGCTGAAATCTCTTTCTCTCTCTCAAACTAAATAGCGTATTGATATCACAATGCATAATTATCTGGAACACAGTTGTTATATTAGAGCATCTTCAGCATTTTCTAATAAACATCTTCTAATAATATAATATTAGAATATTTCAATACCATTTTCATAGATTATTGTGGGAGATATTTTTAAATTTTCTAATAATCTCATCCCAATACAACTAAGAGCATCTACAATAATCCCCTGATAAATATGTTCCAATAAGATGGTATTAGAATGTCCCAAGATTATTTGGGGGAGATCTTATCGCAATACACTAACATATTGGGAAAGGAGGAATTCTCCTTTTATTTAAGGGGAGTTGGGTGAAATATTGGAATAAAATAATTATTGGGGAAAGAAAGAGTTATTGGTGAACTGCTAGAGTATATTTTTTCTAATATTGATAATTTATTAGGAAAAATAAACTGCTGAAGATGCTCTAGCATATTAAAAATTCAATAATTGTTAAGGAAGGGGAGATAGAATTGCTTTTCCCCGAACATTGACAGTTTATTAGGAGAAGATGCCCTTTGCTTCCTAAGGCCTGCAACCAATTCCGAACAGAAACCCAGCGTTGTTGGGCTGTCAGCCTGTCACCGTTTCCAAGGCGGACATGGGCTTTTCTCTCCTCCGTCGGCCCACCATGAGCACGATGACCAAACATTTCATGACTCAGGCGAGGCTGCCTAGTGGCGAGCAAGTTTCACAATTCTTCAGCTCCTTTATCCCAAATTCAATTGTTAGAGCTGCCAAAGTCAAGCTATTTCAAATGAACTATATATATATATATTCTATTGTGGATCGAATGATATTAGTTTGACATCATAGATGTTGATGCTCTTTTGGCCTAGAGACGTACTTGGGCCGTAACACGGTAACATTGTCTCATCCTTTCAGCATTTTTTTTTGAAAAGTCCGCTTTCCAAGTATGAACTATTACGATCATCCGATATTCAAACCCAAAACTACAAAAATTAGATATCCTGCACCAGTGGACTATTGAAACCGTACAAAAATAATCCCGGGAGCCGAAATCACCCCGGTTTTGGTCCACGTTACCGGTCTGACATGCCGCCACTTGCCCAGTCATCCTGCCATGGCTTCCGACCTGCCACTCCACTTGCTGCTCGTGCTCGTCCTTGCCATCCCACTCGTCATCTTCACCACCAGAAGGCCTGTGGCTCGTGGCCATGGTGCCGCCAGCCGCTTCGGCGGGTCCGTGAACGCTGCCGGTCATCGGCCACCTGCACCACTTCGCCGGCACAGTCCCGCACCTCGCGACCTCGTGCGGCGCCATGGCCCGCTCATGTCGCTCCGCTTCGGTGAACTCCGTGCCGTGGTGGCGTCTTCCCCGACCGCGGCGCGCGAGATCCTGAAGGCCCACGATTTCGCGTTCGCGTCGAGACCGCTGAGCCCCATGATGGCGCGGGGCTACCAGAGCGTCGACGGCATCATCTTCGTGCCCTTCGGCGAGGGGTGGCGCCAGCTTCGCAGGATCTGTGTGCTGGAGCTTCCCAGCGCTCGCCACGTCCAGTCCTTCCGCGCCGTCCGCGAGGATGAGTTCGCGCCTCTCCTCCGCGCTGTCACGGAGGCTGCCGCTGCGTCCGAGGCGGTGAACCAGCTGAGGGAGGGGGTATCGGGGTACGTAGCAGACTCCACGGTGCGCGCCATCATCGAAAGTTCAAGGACCACGACGCGTACCTGAGGCTGCTGCAGGAAGGGCTTAAGATCATGCTGCAGGAAGGGCTTAAGATCATGCTGACGGGCACGGCGCTGGAGGACGTGTTGTTGTGCATCCTTGCGCTCCTCGCGCCGTCCACCCCCGCCGCGTCCTCCTTGGCGCTCCCGCTCGCCCTCTCGCTCCTCCCGGCCCCGCCCTCCCCGCCACCACCCGTAGGCTCCTCCGCTCATCTGGCGGCGTTGCAGAGCGTGCCCGGCCCTGACCTCCACGGCGTCTCAGCCACTCCACCCTCCAGGCACTGCTTCGCTCTCTTCACCGGCCTCTCCATGGCTGGCGCGAGGGTAGGGGGTCGGGGGCAGGGCCTAGCACACGCACGGGCGCTGTGGACAAGGAGGCCTCGCCTCCTCCGTCGGATTCGTGGCCGCCGACGCTGTTGGGGCTGGGCTCTTTGCCTCCTCCGACGTGGGGACGGGGAGCTCGAAGGTCCACCAAGAGCACGGCTGGGCGCGGAGGCGGGGGATGCTATGCGCCTTGCGTGGGACCATGGCGTCAAGGCAGAAGATGACGATGGGCAAAGGCAGCGACGCCGCTGCAAGGAGGTCCGCGGCCGACGCCGAGGCCGGGGGCGCCGACGCATGCAGGCGCGCGGTGGCCATGGCTGTGGCCGTGACGGCGGCCGCGTCCGACGCCGAGTGCCGACTCCGCATCCCCCAACCCCACCCGCCCGCGACGTCGCTTCCCGCGTTCGAGTGGGTTCCCGCGCGCGCCGACCCTGTCAGAGCTCTTCCCCTCGCTCGTGCTGACTGGAGGTGATGCGGTCTAAAACCGGGGTAGTTTTGGTTCAGGGTAATTTGTATGGTTTCAATTGTTCGCTGGCGCGTGATGTCTGGTTTTGCCGTTTCGGATTGAAAATTGAACGATTGTGATAGTTCAGCGTTGAAAAATAGATTTTTCTTTTTTTTTCACCCCACCGAGCAATTCATCGTCAGTGGTCTCGAGCCCGTTCGGCCGTTCCTGGAGACTGGAGTTTCAGACAAGACTACGGCACAGTAGAATGAAATCAATGAACGTGATGTACGGGCAACTGCCAGGCCGAGTTGGGCAGGGATGGGGCCATGGGGTCGTCGTACCTTCTCATTTTTTGTTATAGACTAGGTATATACTCGTGCTTTGTTACGGGTAAATAAAATTTATCTATAAGCATCGATCTTTATCATATAAAATATTTTTAACTACATGTAGCAATGGAGGAATGCACTATACATTAAATATACATTAAACAATACATTAAACAGAAGTACAAATCATCGTCAATAAAAAAATTACTATTGGGCAATTCGGTTGCCTAGCATCCGATTTTTCAACCAGTGAATTTAAGTGATGGACACAAGATTTTCTGACACCTGAGGCATGATCCTCGGTAGTAGCATGCTTGTAGTTTTCAATCTTCTGCCCCAACCCTTGGGAACCTAAATGCGTGTAGCTCTTCTCCATGGTATCTGAACATATGGTAGTTCGGGAGACGACTTGATTTATTACTTCTCATTCAAGTGTCTAGTTGCCATAAAACATAGTAAACAGTATCTGAAGGCTATCACAAATTAATTTGTCCACTGATTAGTTCTTTAAAGTAAGTTTGTTATTTTTCAAGCATGAGAATAGCCAAAAGAAAGAGAGCTGCTTGCTAGTACTTATCAGGGGAAAAGGAATAATTGCCACCACCTCACCCTCCTGATCCAAAGCCATTGTAAGAGAAAAATGCATTTGCTGTAAAAAGAACAGCTCAAGAAATTAGAAGTAGATGAAAGAGCAGAGATTTGATAATAGCAGAGTACAGATGGAAAGTTTTAATAGGAACCGTACGTCTGTTCTAACTTTGACACGTACTACCATTGGACAACTGCTATGACGTTCTCAGCACTGTCAAGCTATGGACAGGATAAACAAATTAAAAGCATGGCACGTCCCAAGCCTATCCGAAAAAAGTCAGAACAATAATCCCCCAATCCTATATACTATTTTTATATCAGATAAGTAACATAGTCTCTACTTACATCACTTTTATCCTTCATCTAACCATTCACACCAGCAAGCTCATAAAATGCCTACCAGGCCACCATCAATCTGCCATTTGCCTTGCAGCATTCTTTCCCATGACATTCGCAAACTTCCAATCGATCAGGAGGATGGAGAGCATCATCTCAACATGGCTTATTCCATAAAGCCGAGGAATTGGTACATGGAGATTAGGTTAATACTATTTATACAAGCAGACTCAATATGAGAAATTAAATGTTAAGCACAAAATGAGCATTTTAATAAGCCTTCCTGCTGTCAACTTAGTATTTCACAACTGGGAGGCTCGAGCAATTGTTGAAGCAAGGACTCATCCTGCTTTCTGCCCATGGCTAAAACTATTTATATAGGAAGAAACAAAACTTTACGGTACTTGATTTTTTTTGGAAGTGCCCAATGGAAGAAATCAGTTCTACATAATACTTATCTTATTCAAAATCAACATATAAGAAAATAGGCAGGGCTTATTTAATTGGACATACCTTGAACACCAGGTAGGGCTCGTTTAACTTGACATAAAATTTCTCTGAGAAATTTATCTGAAAAGAAAACACAATAACAATGAATTGTCTGCTAAGTGAAAGCCAAAACACAATACCAAATTGAACCTGAAAATAGTACAAATAATTGCCAATAGTTACTCTATACAAGAATCGCATTATGCAACAGCGAGAATTCAGAGTTCAGACAGAACAAATAAGCTTTGAATATGCAATTATCACCGGTAGATGTTCGCAATGCAACTTGAGTGTCAATTCATTTATGCGGACAATCTTACAAGAAACTAATAGAGTGTAGCCTTGTAGTTACACCTGGTTTGCACGGATCTTCCACTAACAAGAAAAATCAAACTGTTATGCTCTAATAGATTGATGGAACTTCAGAGTAATGATCCACTTAAAGAAAACTTCATAACAATTTTCTACCTGGCATAATGATTAGTCAAAGATGACCAAAGATGGAAAACTCGGCTTGTGGTATTTTTAACACTCCACATTTTGTAACAGTTGTTTGATTTTTTTTCAATGTAAAAATAACTCGAGAAAGCATTAATATGTGTAAATGTTGGTTGGCAGTTATATAGAGATGAAAGGACCTAAGTAAGAGCTTAAACATGTTTATAGCTATGTAAAATCAAACCTGTTCCTGCCTCCTATATTCTGGTGCCTGCAGCAATTGCTGTGGCTGCCAGCTGCCCCACCCATCGTCTACATTTTCTGCAGAAATTGAACCCATCGCAAGTTACATTCTACAATCACAGTCACCCATTGACAAATATTAGAATTCCAAGTTGACCACTCAAACAGTCCAATATAAGCCACAGCACACAGATCATACAATCTTTGCCTCTCATCTAGCTAAGTCAGAGCTACTTTAGCGTGACAAAACACAATTATTAATCTGCAGAACTATATATCCACTGCTCATCAGTCAACAAATAACTAACCAATCTCACTCACCTCTTTGGTCTCAGATTTCATGAAGAATGACACCCTGAGTATCTGGTATGGTTGGGGGCACTGGTGCAAATCATCACTCCCAGCAGCCATGGCCCAGCCTGCGCAAATGTACATGAAAAGAAATGAGCAAAATTTTCCTATGACTTGTAAGTTCATTTGATTACTTCAGTGCCCAAAAAATCTATTTCAAAATCATAATCCAACTGGGCAAACACAAACAAATAATCATTAATTGAAATCTAGCAAGCTAATTTGATGGTCTGCATCTTGATAGAAACAAGAAAGTTATAGGAAAGCAAATCGGTCATGGTGCAGGCTTGAATCCGAAAGAGCAGACCTGAATATGAAAGATGCTATTGCCGCGGCAATGCGAGGCGAGCGAACCAGAGAGGGCAACCACATTGCCTCGGCCTGCAGGTGTCCTCCAGGCTCCAGCAAGAAGTTGTCGATGAGATTGAATACCAGGGCCTCGGCACGCAGCAGCGAGTGGGTAATCCATGGCCTGACCCTTCCCCTTTGTGTACTCATCGGCAACGGAGTCCTTACCCATCTCGGTGGCGGCGAAGTACTGGTCCGTCTCCTCCCTCTGGTTCCTCATCGCTTTCCTCCTCTTCTCCCCCTGCAGCTTGGCGGGCAGCACCCCAAGCGGAAAGAAAGGCGACACGGCACGGGGAACAGCGAGTGCTCTGCAGGTGGTGCCTCAAAAGCCGCCGAGAGTGAGCGGGCATGGCAGCCAAGGCGGCGCGAGCGGGCTTGCGGCGTGCATAGGGCGTTTTTCTTTTCTCGAGCAACCTCGAAGCTTCAGGGGCGAGTGAACCGTGGAGCAGGGAGGCGCCCGACTGCGAGCGGGGGCAGAGAAGGGGCGACAACGGCGGCGTGGGGGGGGGGGGGGGTGGTGCGATGACGTACGGAGGTAGAGAGGGGTGAGCAAGCACGACCACGACGTCGAGGTCCGACTAAGAGGACAAGCAGCACGCGCCCTGCCCCAGAGGCCGTTGAAGCCGAGTCCCAGAGCGGCGCACGAGAAGGAGGGGCCGCGCGCACGTGGATGGGGCGGGTCGGCGGTGACCGCGGCGAGCAGATGGAGCAGGCCGGCAGCAACCGCGGAGGGGCGGGCCGGCATGCGGGAGGAGGTTGGCGGGGATGGCTGCTGCATGGCGGTGCGGCGGCCTTCTCGGATGCAGCGAGGATGGAGGCGGTGGATGGGGGCAGACTCGCCTGTGGATCCGCCGCCCCTGGCCACCTCGTGCGGTGGAGGTCCTCCTCCCCGTGCGGTGGGGGCTCGCCCGCCCGTGGTTCTGCCGGCAGAGCCACAGTTTTATTAGTAGTAGAGATAGAATACCCCCTCTCTTTTGTTTTGTACGAAATGGTAAAGGAGCAGAGCAGCCAAGGCAATTTGGCCAGCTAGTCATAACAAATGAACAATTGAATAAACTATATTCTTACGATTAAAAAAATGTATGAACAATCCACCGCAGCTAGGAACTGTACAGAACCCATCGAAAAAAAACTGTACAGAGCCGGCAAAGAAACCACAATCACAATCTGTCCATGGATCCCCTCGTGAGCAGAGCATCTTGTTCAGGCGTTCATCATCATGATCTCGAACTCGTCGAAGCTGAGCACCCCGTCGCCGTCGAGGTCGAACCTACGGATCATGGCGCGGCAGTCGTCCACCTCCCGGCGCGCGCCGAGCCTGCTGAGCATCCGCCTCAGGCTGGCGGGCGTGATGCGCCCCTCGCCCTCCACCGCGTACATGCCGAACGCCGCCTCGAGCCCCCTGCGCCGCTGCTGCTCCTCCTCCTTCACGTCCGCCGCCTCCGCGCGCACCAGCCGCGCGAACTCGCCCTCGTCCAGCAGCCCGTCGCCGTCCGCGTCCACCGAGGCCACCAGCGCCTCGGCGTCCTCGGCCGTCACGTCCTCGCCCAGCGCCGCCCGCATGCACAGGCGCAGCTCGGCCGCGGAGATCCTGCCGTCGGCGTCCTTGTCGAACGCCGCGAACAGCGAGCCGAGCTCGCCCGGCGACGACGCGACAACCATGTCCTCGATCTGCTTCGCTTGCAGAGATGCCTCGGCGGGTTGGCTAGTGGCAGTAGAAGCTTCTCAAATCTCAGTTGCTGTGTGTCTTTCTCGATTGCTGCCAAACATGGTGGCCATGTCCGCGTGGTTTTATACTAGCAGACGCCTGCCGATGTACCTGTACGGCTGTACGCGGGAGTAGAGATTGATCCGACGCTCATTTGGAAGCTTCTCACACAGGGAGGGCGGGAAGTCGTCGCTGCCATGCCGTGTGCAGCTTGGACCGACCAAGGGGAGGCGATCGACTTCAATACTAGTGGACTGAAAAAAAATAGGTCCCAAGAAACTTGAATGGTTGGGAACTTGGAAATTCCGTGGCGTAGCGTATGAGACGATTTTTCAGCGTGGGGGGGCCGGTGGTTTGGGGAAAACAGAGGAAGAAACCGAGGATCTTCCGAGTGGGACGTCGCTGGCGTGTTCTCGGCCGGTCCGACTTGGCCAAAGGTTGGTCGGCTCAGGTGGCTATTATCCATTCGCAGGTTCAGCGCTCCGCGTCCTTCCTCGTGTGGCCGTCGTCTGTCCTACTGTTCCGTAAGCCTCCCTTTCATCATGGTCTCCATATGGAGATCTTTGATTAACAGTTTATTACGCGTTTGACAGAAATGGGAATTCGCAGGCACGCCGGAGTTTGAAAATTTGAGTACTACTACTTAAATTGTAATTTACAGCCAACTTTTCGTCACTGGCGCCTCACTTGTCAAAACTCTGCAATCTGGTTTGCTAGTGGCACTAGTTTTGTCTACTAGTTTCATTAGTTGGCCCTCATGGTTTCGGTGCCGTCGGAATTTCACTTCTGGGGCACTCAAAACAAATTCAGAACTTTCAGCCCTGAATTTCAGAGATGTTTCGTAGGTTTGATCTGAACACGGCAGTCGGCAGTTCACTTTGAATTTTCTAAAGACAAGATCGGATAAGGCCTTGAGGGCAAGCGAGGGTATGGAGATGGAGCAAGTGGAAAAGTTGATTAATCTAATGGAACATGCGAGTTCCCTGCTCAACGAACCACATCAATCTGGGCCATCTGCACGACAGCACGAGCCCGGCAGCTCTCCGCAGCGGGCCGCAGCGAGACGTGCAAGAACCAGCCCAGCCCATAAAAAATAGTATGCTCTTGTCAACCCATGGATCATTAGATCCGATCCTCTGCAAAAGCGAGCGGACGCGAGCTTGGGCCTCGAGGCGGGCGACCGCAGGCCCAGTGTTTTTTTTTTGGTCAGCGTGTGTTTAATCTGAATCCGGCGCGCGTGGCACTCCTGTAGGGACAAGGGAGCAAAGATTAGATTTGTTGGGCATAATTGCTGTGCTCCTAGTCCTAGTGGAGTACACTGTGGAAGGCATGCGAGACATAAGACTTGTCGGCGATTTACGCTCAGAACGTTGTTCACCGCGAGGGAAGTTGGAGGACCCCAAATTGAAGCGTACTCTGCTGCTGCTGCTGCAAACGGCGACGTATACTAGCTTTGATCGAGAAGGTGAACAACGAGCACCTCGCTTTTGGTCAATGAAGCATTGGAAGGTGAACAAACGAGCATCCAATCAATTAGAAGTGCTACCCAATTAGCACCAGTACGGCAAGCTTTAGTAAAGATGAGATGAGGCGAGATGAGACAAGGGCAGAAGGCATCTCAGGACTCCCAGCAACGTGTGCTGACTGGAGGAGCGAGCGAGGCGGAGACAATGGGCAAGCCGAGCTTGTGATCCGCGGATCGGGCTAGGAATCTCGGCGGCAAAGCGACGGTGGCCGCCTCCACGCGTCCGTGACGCTTTGTTTTGCTACTCGGGTTGTGCTCATGTAAGGGAAAAGTGCATGCACATCACGCACTGCAGATGCAGGTCGATGATGCTTTCAGAAGGAAGCACAGGTGCACAACGTGCCTCGCTTTTGTTTGAATCGTTCGGTTGGACCGAGCGGTTCGATTCCTAAGCTTCTGTTCGTGGCGTGCGAGAATAAATGGAGACTAATTCACGAGATGAATTTATTAAACCTAATTAATTTTAACAATGTTATGCTACAATAAACATATGTTAATGATAAATTAATTAAGCTTAATAAATTTATCTCATAAATTAATCTTCATTTATGCGGTTAGTTTTACGGTTAGTGTCGTAGACATCCTCTTCGGTTGCCATCCGGAGATGCACCTCACCCATCGATGTAGTCCTGAACAGTGAGCACAGGACGGCGAACAAACGGGTCAGAGAGGCAGATGGGGGTGGCAGGATAAGCAGGCAGCCGGAAGGAAAAACAAAAGAAAAATACACAGTAGGATTACCAAGTGGAGCCCCACGGTGCCCAAAGCGGCCTGTCCCCACTCAGCCGGTCACGTGCCTCCCCATGTGTCAATGGCCTTCGGCAAGATCAGCCTCAGACCGCACCAAGCACCATTGGTTGGTCGTCGGATTCCCTCCATCGCAGAGCCCCAGAACAGGCAAATACGGAGTCGTATCTCTATGATTCCACCCTAGGCCCTAGCCGGAGAAACACACATCATCGAGCGTTCCAGGTAGCGAGAGCAAACGTCTCGTGTCCTGCGCTGCGATCTCTCTGAAGTCCGAACCTGAACTTCTGAAGCCTGATGAAGCGAGCGATGCCCCGATGCAGCGCCGCGGCTCGAGAACGAGCGCCTGAACTACCCGATCGCCACGCGCTTTGCTCCCCGTACGCTACGCCTTCAACTCTTGGAGGGCACGGTACAGTCGCTTGCGCACGCGCAGCAGGCCAGTACGCGGGAGGCCAAGGGCATGCACGTAACCTAGCGTACACGGCGCCGCGTGTACGAGCACCGGATCAGGGTGCAGGAACGGAGCACGCCGTGCTTGCTCCCGGACTCTGACTCGCAAGCCTCATGAACAGAACAGACCGTCAGGTCTCAGCCTCCGAGGATAGCTCCATGGGTAATCACTGCGCCGCACTAATTAATCCCTAGGCGGCCTTAATTAGCCGCGGCTGGAGGGGGAGACACCTCGAGCTCGAGATACGCAAAAGCGCTGTTCCAAAGCGCCTAAACTATGCCGGGCACTGCACACTGCTTCCAGGAATATTCCACTCCAGTCCCTTTAGCTTGTGCTATTTCTCGCTTGAACCTCGCGGACGCGGAAGGAGATTTCAGAGCTCGGACCACCAGACTCGTAGTACTAGCTTATTTCATTTCTTCGGCAGACTTCAGCCGCCAAGGGGAGGGGGAGGGGAGCAGCAGGTCAGCGAGCACACCCCCGCCCCACCTCAATGCGTTTTGGTTTCGCGCTCGCGCGGGAGACGGGGAGCGAGAGGCGCGAGGGATCCACCTCCTCTTCGGCTCTGCTGCGTTGATCTGGTTCTCAGCGAGGTAATGGGATTTCTCGACTCGTTTCTGGGACTGGTCCTGAGTTGCTTCCATTTCGAACTCCTGTTGTTTGCTACTTCGCCGTGATGATTTTGAGGTCACTCTGGGTCGGGATTCGGGCGCTGGGGATTGGCCAAGCTTGGGTTTCGAGGATGGCGGGGCACATTTCCTCGGTGAAAATCCATGCGCCTCTTCGAGAAATGCGGGGGGCATATTGATGGGGATATTGGGATTTGATGCGAGAGTGAGAGTATCTGGACTTTCTGGAGGAGGGCTTGCCTGTTCGGATGGTCGGGTTCAATGGGATGCGGAAATGTTCAGATGTATGTGGGATTGAAGAGTGCAGTTTTGGTGGACGTTGAATCTAGTTTAAGGGTGGGAAAGCTTATATATCGTGTATATGGGGAATATAAGGTTGTTTCGTAACCAGTTAGCGAGGGAAAATGTTGGATGACTGATGCATAACACATTCCCCCATTTTCTGTTCTGGTGAGACATTTCACTTGTAAACTATAGTTGTATGTGTCATCTAGTAGCTTACCTGCACAAACAGATTGCAACTATCTTGAAGTTTGACCTTTCCCTTTGAGGTTCCAGAGCAGCATCCTACTAATCATGGCTATTTTGTGACCGGCTTATTGGCCAAAGAAAGGCTCTGTGATTCTGTATATTCTATTTGCAATGCTTTGCGCTACAGCTTCCTAAGAAAAGAAGTGTAGATTTCGGACCAGAATAGCTAACTATTTTGTGATTTGGTTTGCAGGTTTGCTCTATGGGGAATCGTTCTTGGCTAAGTGCAACCAAGGAAAGCATGCAATCAATCAGTGAAGAGACAGAGAGTACCAGCAGAGATGCAGAACCAAGCAGAGTTCACCAATTGAAATGCAGAGATGAAAAATTTAGAGAACCGTGCCTCGACCGGATTCCTAATTTCCATTGCAAAAGTTTGCCTTCAAGATATCGAGATGCAAACCCGGAAGATAGCATCATGCACAAGCGAGGCTCTATGTATCAGAGTTCCAGTGAGGTTAGCAGACTCAGGGATATCCAAGGGAGGAGGAAAATAAATTATTCGAGCAATAAAGACACATTTTTGTCCTTTGAGGTTGTCAATTCGTCCTCTCAGCCTAGCACAAGTGGTGCTTGCTTCTTTCCGCAGAGGAGCTATTCATGCAATACAAGGTCTTCTACGGGAACAAGTCATACAATGCATCAAGCTTCCAGGGAGTTTATGAAGCTTTCCCTCCATGAAATTCCTGAGGATGATTTAACGCTTGAGAGGCCACGCAGGGACTGCAATTTGTTGAAAAATGATGCAATAGACAGTTTCCTGGAGATATCACTTGAAGAAGATACCATGAAAGGTTCATGCGCAAATGCAGCCCCCCATTTGCTAGAAAGCAGTTGTATCAAAGTTGCAAGATCAAATTGTCAACAGTCAGTTGATGTTTGTCCTGATGAAAGAGATGTAAGTAATCTGCCCAAGTCCTTATCGATGAAGGTGGGTGTTTTTGATGCTACATGTCCATCAGAATGTGTTGGCAACAAAAAGGCTCGATCTAGCCCGTTCAAAAAATTTCTTGATCCTATCATGAAGTCAAAGTCTCAACGAAATCCTTCTCTGATGGAAACAGAAGATGCAAAATCTAGTAGTACATCATTTGGAGGAAAAAGTAGAGTATTACGCAAATCTTTGTTAAGTGATATCTCAAGGACCGAGCAAAGCCTAGCACCTGATTGCCAGACAAGTGGGGAAGCCCAGCAATTGACCGTTACTTCATCACCAACTCATCTTCATGCTGTTATTAAATTGGATCCAAATAATGGTGCTTTTGGTTTTGAGTTTTGTACCAAGGGCCCAGAAGAATCAATTTATGCTAACACATGGAAAGTTGGGAATGAACTGAATTGGATTTATACTTTCCATAGCAGTGGCAAGCGAGCAAGCACTGTAGGAAGGGCCTCCAAGGATAGGCGTGGGTGTCTACCACCAATTGTAGGCCAGATGCATGTGTCTTCCTATTTGTACTCGAATATTGAAGAGGATGGTACTTTGAATAACTCAGCCACCACTGAATTTGTTTTGTATGACATTGCTCATGCAAGACGGAGTTCTGCTGTTGAGAGAATTCAATGCACAGATGCCATTCGACCATCATTCCGCAATGTTTTCAATAGTTCAGTCTCTGGGCATACCCGAGACAGAAATGATCTGATGCAGCGACAAAATACTACAAGGAATGACTCAGATCTATCGACATCTTGTCTTTGGTCCCAAGAAGATCTTCATCCTCATTTGGAGGTTGCAGCTGTCGTAATCCAGGTGCCATTCCATAAAACAAAGTCCAAAGAATTGAAAGCTGGATCGTCACCCGGTACCATCAAAGCAGCCACAGCAGGTGGCGCACATGGGTTACCAAGGGATGATGAGGCCAGCCCATCTCCATTACTTGACCGTCTGAAGTCTGGTGGAGCCTGTGATTGTGGCGGATGGGACATGTCTTGCCCAATTGTTGTTCTTGACAATGCATATGATAGTTACTGGGCTGATTCTGTGAGGAATGAAAGCAAAGTTCCTATGGAGCTATTTGCTCAGGTACACCTGATTATTTTTTCTTTTATCAGATAAATAGTTATTACTGCTTTATAGTTTGTGCAGTGCAGGGGTAACTAAATATAATGAAACAAAGTAAGACTTTGCATGTCCAAATAGTCACCTTTTTACAAATGGCTGCCTTTGATCAGCTAACATATCAAGTGCTAACTTAGATTTATAATGAAAGGAAGCTTTATTGAAATAAAGTTCTAGCCTCTGCATTGGAAGTTTTTTCTTGTTTGATCCTCCCTTGAAAAGCTTTGCAGCAAGGTTACCAACTTTATTTGTATACGCAATATTTACTATTACATTCTGAAGCTATATTCAACTAAATGAAATCTTTAATTTATATGTTGCAAATGTTGGAACAGGGTAACAAAGAAGTTCTCCCTGCCCTTTCGATGAAGGCAGATGGGAATGGGCATTTCTCGGTGGATTTTCATGCACAACTATCGGCGTTGCAGGCATTTTCTATCTGCATCTCTTTGCTTCACTGTTCTGAAGCTTCTTCAGACATTGGTATTGAAAAGTTCAAGAGCAAGCTATACTCCAGTTCGCTGAAGATGCTCCTGAAGGAGGAAGTGAGGCAGTTAATCGATTCAGTCACGACCAAGGAGAAGAATAATAATGAAAAAACACCTCCGGCTATCGTCATCGACCCTCCCTTTTCTCCCATGGGAAGAGTATAGCATGTGAATAAGCAGCTGAATAACTCTTAGGAGTAAAAAGATAAGAAAATCAGAACCTTCCCGTTAGTTTTTACCATGTTATTTTTGAGATAAAAAGGAGAATTACCATGTTCATAAGGATGGAGGATGCTTGTAGTTCATAGTTGTAGTCTTAGCTTTTAGCAACCAAGGGAGCGCGGATTATTGCTGTAATCCACCAGAGAATACACAATGTATGAGCCAGTTCTGAAAGAACAAGAGCATAATGAAACCAGATTGTAGCCATTTTTCCTGTGTAAAAACATTCTGGGAATCTCTGATCTGTTGTGGTTGCAAATGCATTTTTTTTCTTGTTCTAATTCAGCTTTGTGGAACTAAGATCTTTATTATGATTTCAATCTTCATGCAACTGATGATTGCTTCAGAAGTTCTAAAGTAAAGGTGTATTTGAACTGGCAAAAATGTACCATGATGAAAATTATTCCTTTGCGCACCATTTCCATTTCAATACCTGCATTGGTTGGCAGACTGGTGTATCTGCTAGCTGTGGTTGCCCTTGTAGGTTTGACATTATGTGGTACTTTACTATCTTCATAGAAGCTAAACAGGAGCACCAGTAAACATAGTACAACCATTTCCTGGTTCTTGTATGTTCATTTTTGCTTCTTTGACTTGCATCATCCTATAGATACTTAGTGGTCTTATTTCTCAATTCAAATTCTGGGTGCAAGCCTGATACTGCCTCCTAAGCAGTTTGGAGCTGGGTCCCTGATGGAGGATTTCAAACTTGTTTAAAGGTTCCAGTCCGAAGATGTTTCTTTTGCAGAGGCATCGAGGTAGGCTTGTTCGGTTTCAGAGTTGCAACTTTGCATCTGCCCGCACCTTTCTTGCTAGCTGTGCAATGCAAGGACATGGACCAGAGGCTGGATTTGTGTTTTTGGTGAGGTCGGATCTGCAAAACGAGCTGCTCTCTCCTGCTCGCTTTTGGCGTTAGTGTGACTTAGCATCTGGTGATTCCAGGAGATGGGCAAGCATTTAGGGATGGATGGATGGATCATGGATGGGTTGCCATTAGCTGACAAGGACAGGTTGGACCATCTGCAGTCTTGACCCAGGCTTCGCCTAATTGACCACAGGCCAGCCAGATCCCGGGCAGGCCACGCTCCCGAGCGGCCGAGCCCCCCCGAGCGGCCGAGGCGCCGAGCCCTGCCTCTGCGTTCCTGCAAGCCTGCAGCAACTCCATTTAATCTGCTGCTCACTTTCGTCCACACATAGATGAGGTACTGCTAGCCCTGTGCCAATATCTCACTCTCATGTGGTAGCTATCACCTGTGACTTGTGACTGTAATTGGTTGCCCAGTGAAACCAGAACGAATGAATGAATGAATGATTGAATGTTTGTACATGGCTGGCAACATCATTACATCACCAATGACAGCACTCTGGGAAATTAAAAGGAGAAATCAGTGATAGCATTCTCTCTCTCTGTTTTTTTTGGTTCGGCAAGAAGGCCCAGTGATAATCCGCCACACAATTGGGCCGTCCCTTGCTTCGGCCTGCTTGCTTTGTACTAAACGCTGTTTCAGCGAGGGCCAAGTCAGATAAAAACATAAAAGGCCGGGCCTAACATCCATTCAGCCGTCGGCCGCGTCTTTGGGCCTCGCGACAAACCCCGCTGTCGCTTTCCGCCTCGTGCGCTCGCGTCCGCGGCCACGCCACAGGTCGACGTGACGGCTGACGCGCGAATTTTGGCCGGGCCCTGCTTGCTCCCCCCATCGTCCTCGGCTGAAAGCGGCGTCCGAAGCCTCTGCCGGTGCCGTCCATCCTCCAAATTTCTCACCGGGCGTTGGTTGCCGTCGAATAATCCTCGCCGGGGACGGCGGGCGAGACGCCCGGTCCAGCACGCCACCCCCGCCGCGCCCAAGACGCTCGAGTTGACCGCAACCCCCCGCCGCCGCGCGCCCGACGGGGAAGGAAACCTAACCGCGCGGCGCGCGGTGCCGTTGCGCCCGGCCTGGCCGGCCGCAGCTAGCTTACCCCCGCGGCGTCGCTGTCGCAGGTCGCAGTAGGGGACAGGATAGGATTTGCTGCTCGATGGCTCACATGCCCGAATGCGCTGGGCAGATAAGCTTCTTTATTCGCATTATTAAGCTTCTTTATTCGCATTATTCGCCCCCTAGCGCCGCGGGGTTTAGCGCAGACGTTTCACGACGATCGCGTCAGAGCCACGGAGGCACGGAGTTAATCAATTACCTAATCGATCGATCCTACAACCACTTGGTCATAAGATTAGCTCGGAATTGAAGCCTGAGGCTCAATCGATCGGTTAGCACTAATGGCCGATGCGTAAGTCGGTGGCAGGCTGGCAGCGAGCGACGGCGATCGCGACGTCAGATGATGGAGAAGCTGCTACAGCTCGCCGGCCTTGCCCGCAGTCTCCTAATCTCGCTTTCGCGCCCACCACCACATTCATTCAGGGCCTGCGTGATCCTCGTTTTCGTGTCGATGGAGTTGTTTACTGTGTAGCGGTGCGCCGATCGGGGCCCGGCGAGGTCGCCGTCGGCGAGCACTCACGCGATCGATCATGCGGGCCCCTCTTTTCTGATGCGACGGCCGCGCGGCTCCGCGCCGTCATTTGGGGGCGGTGGGCCAGGCGTGGCTGTCAGGTGGGGCGCGCGCGCGTACGGCGCGGACGGCTCAGATCGGGCGCGGGGTAATGGGGGGCGGGTGGTGGGCCAGGCGCCCTGGTGCCTTTTGGAGCCCGGCTGGCTGGTCAGAGCGAGCGGTCCATGCGCCGGCGATCCAGCTGCCGTCGGCGCGTGCGCGCGCGGGGTCCCGGCGGGGCGGGCCCGCTGCACGGCCAGTCGGCGGCAGCCGCGCTGGGCGGAGGCATGTGCAGGTGGTCTCCCGCTCGCGTTGCAAGCTGCCACTGTTCTGGAGCGGTCGTCGGCTGGTCGGCCGTCCTGGGCCGTGCGTGCGCCCGTGCCCACGCGCACACTACAGAACCGGTGCGGCGAGTGCACCCCGGCGATAAGTTTGTACTGGTACGCGATGAATCCGAAGAACCAATTAACTGAAATGGTGCGCGTTGCCGCGGGTATATAAGAGCCAAGCTGCACCTGCACATCTCAAAGAAGTGCGCCGTCGTCCAGTCCCACGAAAATTGGGCACGGGTTGTGACAGCGAGGTTAAGAATTGAGAGTCGCCTGGTGTGGGGGAAGTTGTACCGGAGATTGGGATGTGTTGAGAACACGATCCATTTTTATTATCTTTTTCTCTCTGGGTGAGGGCCATGCTCTTGGGTGGATTGGTTCACGTGATGCATTGTTCCAAATTAGCTGTGGAAATTTTCTAGAAATCGACGTGATCCATTTTTTTTTAGTCATGTTTTTTGTGTGTGTTTGTTGCTCTCTTGCTCCATCTGGGCCAAGTCAATCCACGCATATCATATCTATTCCATTTTGAAATACTGATCCTCTCCCACGGTCTCTCCGACCAGCCTTTGTAAATGGCTAGTGATCCCTTCCATGTAAATTGGTTGGGAAGCCGTCACCCTTGGTTAGGTCTTATCTGCATATAGAGTGATGTTACTATTGGTATCCTTTTACTAACCACTCCACACCAACCGTTTAATTTGTAGCCACCTCAGGATTCCCACATTGAATTTCGGATGATCCGGAGCAAAGAAAGGGAGGCAGTAGAAAGAGACCCACGAGACTTTGACACCGCCTGAAAATTTGCATGGTACCACCATCTCGAGCAGCAGCAGCCGTCAGATCAAGGAAAACCGACGGTTCTAATTTCTAAACCAGCCCGTGCCTGCTTCACCGGGAAAGGAATCCGAGATATTCCTAGAATATACGCCCAGTCAAAACCTGACTTTTCTGAACGTTGCTGCCTTCGCGCGGCTTAGTCAGACCACGTTGCCCGACTGATCATCACGCGGCGGGATCCGTCGGCGAGACTCGTTGATGATGAAGCGTAGAATTATTTTTGATACCGATCCCGGCCGACCTAGTAGTGTGGTGCACTCGTACCAGCCCTGCCCTTGCCGCCGGCGGCAGAGCCGCGTCAGCCCGCAACTGACCCCGCGTCGTCACGCCGTATCAAGCAGAGCCGTCGGCTGCTGCCTCTGGCTGTCAGTATCGCGGCCCACCCTGCTGCGCGGGTCGCTGGATCCAGGCTGCCCCGGGCGTACGGACCGTCAGATGATTATGCTATCTTGATGAGGTGGTCACGTTCCACGGGAGAGATCCTCTCGTGCCCAATGGCGACCGATCGCCTCACATGATCCGTGTCGCGGCAACGTTGTTTTTCTTTTTGATAAGCGTTGCAACGTTGGTGGCGGGCGGAGGAGAGGGAGGTAAGAGGCGTGGCGTGCGAGGACTGAAACGGAAAAGGGTTACTGGTTAGGGCAGCAGCCGCGATCCCTCCACGCAGGATCCGAGTCAGATGTCAAAATTCCCACGGCAAACCCGCCGCCCGACGGATCCAGGCGCCCCTGCGATCTCGCGGCCCGCCCATGCCGCCATGCGCCCCGCTAGCTGTCCCGCGCCGTCCCGTGGCGCTGCCGGCCTCGCGCGCTGACTCACCCCGCCCCGTTTCCGGCTTCCGTTCCACCTGACCCCCAGCTCATCCCCGATTCCGTCCCGGCCACCCTCCGCGAGCTTCCACCTCACGTCGTGATCCTTCCTTGTATAAAAGCAGGCGAGCCGAGCCCCGCCCACGCGCTCCCCCAATCTTGGATTCACCTAAACCTGATACCATTCCTCGGGGACCTTGACGAAAACAGCCGCCTTTTTCTCTTGTGTTTATATAAGCCGCTGCCGCGCCGGGGTGGATTCCCACATTGCATCGCGTCCTCCTCCACATCCTGCCTGCCTGCCTCGGTAGCTTGCACACACAAGCGCGTCGTTCCTTCTTCTTTCTCTGTCGCCGGGAAAGCGCCGCCGCGCTCCCTCGCTTGCGTTCCGTTCCCTCGGGGGCTCGATCCGGCAAGGCCCGACCTTCCATGGCCATCGCCTCCCGCGTCTCGAAGCGTGCGCTGTCCACCTTCGCCGCCGCCAAGCTCCCGGAGGCGGTCGCGGCCGCCGGCGAGGCGGTCGCCGCCGCGGAGCCGCTGCCGCCGGCCACGCCGGCGCCGTGCGAGAGGACCGGCAGCAGGGTGCTGGGGTTTGAGGACACCGGGCGGCTGTTCGCCGGGGAGCCGACGTCGGCGCTCGTGCGCACGCTCGCCGCGCTGCAGGCGCTCTCCGTGGGGCCGCTGGTCGACGCCGCCACCGCGGCGCTGCGGTCGCCGGCGGTGGCCGGCAGCGCGCTGGGCCGGGCCGCGGCCAGGGCCACGGCGTACCGCCACTTCTGCGCGGGAGAGACCGCGGACGAGGCCGCGGCCGTCGTGCGCCGGCTGTGGCGCGGCGGCATGGGCGGGATCCTCGACTACGGGATCGAGGACGCCGAGGACGGCCACGCCTGCGACCGCAACGCCGCCGGGTTCATCGCCGCCGTCGACGTCGCCGCCTCGCTGCCGCCGGGCTCGGTGAGTCGCCGTCGCCGCCGCCGTCGCCCGCTTACTCTTCCGTTCCACCCTTTAATTTTTCTCCGCGGCTTGCGTGGCGGTGGGACGGGAGGACGCCACGTCGGACGGAATCTTCGGTGCCGTCTGCCGCCTGCGCGAGTGGACCCCCGGATTCCGTGGGAATCTTCTGGTAGTAGATTCCCTAGTGAATCGCCCGCTTGTCTAGCTGCCTGGTCGGTCACTGCTCATGGGCCCTGAAAACCAGCACCTGATTTTAGCATGTCACTCTATGCCCCGTCCGTCTCCACCGCTCGTTCCCAGCCCAAACCCTCACATCAAAACCCTACACGACACGATCGGGATCTTTATTTAGACATTCCTAATCACTGCGTTAACAGCGCGTTAAACCTCACGGATTTGTGGTTAGCCTCAAAGAATTACTCCTACTTGCTATGTAATCAGGCTTAATTAAGAGCCGTCTTTAATTTGTTGCTGACGTACGCAGGCGAGCGTGTGCATCAAGATCACGGCGCTGTGCCCGATCGCGCTGCTGGAGAAGACGAGCGACCTGCTGCGGTGGCAGAAGCAGCACCCGTCGTTCAACCTGCCGTGGAAGGCGCACTCGTTCCCCATCCTGTCCGACTCCAGCCCGCTCTACCTGACCGCGTCGGAGCCGCCGGCGCTGTCGGCGGAGGAGGAGCGCGAGCTGGAGCTCGCGCACGAGCGTCTGCTGGCGGTGTGCGCGCGGTGCGCGGAGCACGGCATCCCGCTGCTGGTGGACGCCGAGTACGCCACGGTGCAGCCGGCCATCGACTACTTCACGCTCGTCGGCGCGCTGGCGTTCAACGGTGAGGCCTGCGCGGCCGACGGCGAGCGCCCCATCGTGCATGGCACCATCCAGGCGTACCTCCGCGACGCGCGGGACCGGCTGGAGGCCATGGTGGCCGCCGCGGAGCGCGAGCGCGTGCGCCTGGGGCTCAAGGTCGTGCGCGGCGCGTACCTGACCCGCGAGACTCGGCTCGCGGCCTCCCTTGGCGTGCCGTCGCCGATCCACGGCAGCATTCAGGACACCCACGACTGCTACAACGGCTGCGCCGCCTTCCTCCTCGACCGCGTCCGCCGCGGCTCCGCCTCCGTCATGCTCGCCACCCACAACATCGAGTCAGGTAAAAGATCCAAGCTCTGTTTTGCTTTTGCGAAGAGTGGCACAGCAGACTCGCCGTGGAGCCCCGGTCCAACTGACGAAACCTTTTCCGGCGTGTCCCGTAGGCCAACTCGCGGCGGCGCAGGCGCTGGAGCTGGGGATCCCCAAGGGAGACCGCAACCTGCAGTTCGCGCAGCTGATGGGCATGGCGGACGGGCTGTCGCTGAGCCTCCGCAACGCCGGGTTCCAGGTCAGCAAGTACCTGCCGTACGGGCCGGTGGAGCAGATCATCCCCTACCTGATCAGGCGCGCCGAGGAGAACAGAGGCCTCCTCTCCGCATCCTCCTTCGACAGGAAGCTGCTCCGGTACGGCATCGTTCTGCCGCAAGATGAACATGTTATTCCGAGAGCGCCATTGATGCGACGTGATGATCTGATTCTTTTTTTTTTTTGACTTCATGATCTGGTGCAGGACGGAGCTGGCGAGGAGGGTCAAGGCCGTGGTGGTGGGGCGTGAGTGAGGCGAGCTTGCGGAGCCTGTGAGGCTGTGAAGCTGGTTGCTGGGACAAGGGCGAGTTGAAGGCTAGAAGCTGTAAATACACCCTTCGGTCTTCAGACATTGATGTATCCTGGACTTTGTTGAATAATCGAATGAATAGAGAATAATGTTCTTCTAGGATTATTCGAGGGATTAATTGATTATCTTTATCTTGCCATCTTTACGACTGGAGTGCATGATGCGATTTGCCATTTCGTGCTCACCGTTAATCAATCGATACACGCTTTGTTGTGTACATCTATATAGTATGGGCCCCTCATCCCTCCGTCTTGGTAATTGGCACTCAAGGTGTCAGATCAGACGGTTCAGATGGTCCCATATGTCAGAGACCATGTAACTGACACTCTGAAGGAGGGACACATAATCAAATAGCTCGTCCTTCTTGGCTCCGAGAAGGATTTGTGTGCTCTGCCTCGTCGGATGCTCCCGTGCAGCCGTCGGAATGCAATATGCACTAGTATAGAATCGTCTAGTACTTCCGGTTTAAAATTTACTCTGAATATAGATCTCGAATTCGAATCCTTTGCCTCATGTATACCTTCTTTACCACCTTACCTACACATCACATGTGACCTGAGATGTCTTCCTTTAGGACTACCCCGCAAAGAACACTTTAATCCGAGTTGGAACCACCAACCGGAACTAAAACTCTCCGCCGCACCCTAACTGTTGGATCTGAGACTAATTATAGTCTCAGATCCAAAACTGGTCGGGATAAATAAGAAGAATGAAAGATCGTTTTTGCAGTGGTCATGGACTGTGCAGGTGCAACGAAAACCTCCACGTATAGACTGCGCTCAATTCATCGTAAAATCAGAGCGTGAAGTGTAAATCCAGTAGAAATTATGGTCAATTTGTACCGGTCATGTTGCATCCGACGGCTCCGATTGCTTGTTGGGTGCACGGGAGCATCAAAGATGGGCTGGGAGCACGTGAACCTTTCTAGCTCGGCTCCTGCATTTACTAATGTATACGCATATATGGCTACAGGCTACCATCTTGGCGATTGATACGGAGAGAGTGACAAATAATCAGATGGCTGAATTTGTACGTCCTCCTCGGCTCCTCCTCACCATATTAGTTATGGAATTCGTCTTAGGGTATCTAATCACAAGTCAAATTTTCCGTTGAAAATGTCAGGCGATTATGACCGGAGGTAGTATTAAGCCTGGCATTATATGATAATTCTTAGCAACTATTAATGCTCAATTGTATGAAAACATTATAAAATTTTAATGCTACCTCGATTTGGGGTAGAGCAAGATAGTTTTAGGGCTACATTATCTCATTGGGCAGTGGTGGATCATGGATGAGACATGAGTGCATGGAACACGAGATGTTAAGAAGGCCGCAACGCGCTTGTTCGAATGGTTTTTTATAGATCCTTTCGCATACACGAGTTTCCTTTCACAGATTTTGATAGATCCTTTTGCTGCATGGGGTCGTGACTCGTGACCAACACGATGACATGTGAAAAAGAAGGTTGTGCCAGTACATGATATATGTACGTCCTCTCTGTCAACGTTGGTTCTTTTACAACATGGCCGAGATGGCATTTCGTTTCAGAAAAAAAAAACATGCTCGATGGTGTAGGCTTCATCTCTTCCTCTTCGTTGTGTCGCCACCACAGACTACTCTATTATCTTTCACCAATGTCCACTGGCAGACGGGAATGTAGGTATCCAAAACTAATCGTTGTTGTAATAGGTCACCGAGGGACAGAAGTTTTTAGAAATGGCTGGACGTGACTGCTTTTTTATCTGCTAAGTCCGGAACGCTATCTGCTAATTACACCAATCTTTCCTTTTTCGACTTTGCCATCATGGGTTCCTCACGTGCTCCGATCGGTAACCACAATTTGTTGTGCACATCAGTTTCAGTTTAATATTGTCCATGTCACCAAGTATACTAGGGACTAGGGAGATACATGTGAACTCTTGATAGACATACTACTCCGGCTATAAGATCATGCTATTTTGTACTTCATCACTTCGCATTCGCTATGAATTAAACTAAAGTTAAGAGTGCTCGTCCTGTATCTAACAAAGTCCGAGGTACGAATCAAGTTCATCCAAATCCTGAATCCATGCATCTCAATAAGTACTAGTAAAAAAGAGGCTTTAACCTGGGTTGGCAATCCATTTTAGTCCCGGTTGCAGCAACCAAGACTAAATGATATATATAGCTAAAAATACTTTACGGTCTACGGGCTCATACCCAAAACTTTTACACAACACATATGACTCTAGATGGAATATTTTTCTTTTAAACTAACCCATAACGGACCCTTTACCAACTGAGACTAAAGATATATAGGACATTTAGTCCGGTTGGTGTTAATAATCGGGGATCAAAAGTTCTCTGACGTTCATAAACTTTAGATCCGAGACTAATGAGAGCATAAGTCCCGGATCTAAACTCTATCGAGACAAATGCGAAAGATGGATATGTGTTTCTGTACTAGTTAAGATTCAATGAGTTAGAACAGGACTGTCTCCTGAAGCAACGGATATAGGTCGATGGAACGATGTCATGATACGAAGGCATCTAGCATCACAACGGGGTTTGCAAGCTAAACTTGCGTTCCAATCCCTGATCGAAGAACAAAGCAAAGTTCGCTAGATCTGAGCTGCCCAATGCAATTCAGAGTTTATCCTGAAAGAACTGTCGCTGCCACAGCTCATCCTGTTGCGTCGTTGTCTAGACAGCAGGTAGGTCCAGCTTACCGTACGTGCCTTTTTGAACGAAACGTATCGAATTCCATTTTTAGGTAAGAATATAGGAGCCAATCCATTCAGAAATGTAGGATGGAGGAGCATCTGGCATTACAGAGCCAAACTCGCCTTCCAACTTCTTAACGAGCAAGCAAAGTTCGCAAGATCACGAGCCTCCAGATCTCCCAGTTCTGAATTCCTCCACCTCGTGGCGAGAAAGAGCAGCAATAAGAAAACAAAACTTGACCTTCTCTTCTGATCTCACGAAAGGATCGTCAAATCATCTGCCTTCTTGAGTTCTCGTGGCGAGAAAGAGCAGCAATACTTAAGTTATATCGAAACACGCATGTATTTAACAAATTTAATCTTTTGATTAACGATCTTGACATCCTGCAGGCGCGGGCAACCAGATGCAAGCCACGCGGATCCTTTATGCGCCGTGATGCGACGCTTGCCTCGCTGCGTGCCATCTCCTCCAGGATTTCTCTCGTCTGGCTAGTTCACGTCGCACCCGTCCCGAACCCTCTTCCCTGGCTCACCAAGAACGCCGTGGAGCTAGCACGGAGCACGCCGCACCAGGTGGCCGCTCCGCCCGAGCGTGCGGTGCAGCATCCACGTTCAGATGTTCTCCTGTTGAAAAACCGTAGTTTTCTTTTCTGAGGAAATAGCATGCTCATATACAAGCATACACATTTGCTACAATAAACGCAACCCGGTGAAAAATTCCACTCTACGGAACCTAACTAATGCGCAAAAGCTCTTTTGAAGGAAAGAAGGCAGAGAATCTTTGTTTCCACTCAGGTGAAAGTTTAACCTTTGTCCACCCAAAGTTGCTCATGGCCCATTAAGATAATAGAATCAATCTATTATTTACCTTTTGACCATGTACTTTTTAAATAACTATTTGTGCGCTATAACGTGGGAACATCTTTTTTCTCCCTACATGGAAATGTTTTTGTTGTATACGAACAACAAAGGGATCAGTTTGGAATTTAGAAGGAAAAGAAGGAAAAAGTGATTTTCATGTCTGTTCGCATTTCGGAATGTTTGAATCAACAATACTCTTTTTTTTCTTAAATTACTCTAGAAATCAGTAACACTATTCTCTTAGTTGTATTCTTCCTGCTGTTGTATATGATTTGCCCTTCGACACTGAGACGTCTGTGATGATTTCATAAATTATATGGATGGATGTGCATGCATGGAAAATAAGAAAGTGTGGGTGGAAACTACATTATAGCAGCCCCGCGAAAGGGAAGATGAATCCTAAGGTAATAAAACTCAAACATGGTGTCCCTTATAAGAGTAAAATAATTTCCATGTCAAGCACGGTAAAACTCAAGCATGCCTAGCAAGGTTATGGGCATAAAAACTCACGTCCTTGGTTTCATGGCGAAATGAGCGCATTTGAGAACTACTTGCTTTGAACTTAATTTCCTCGAGTAGAGGAAGGTAGTCAGGTCCAATGCCTGAATGCCTCGTCACGCATGAGCCTCCATGGCTGGATCAGACATTGGCCGGAAAACAACAGAAGAGGACCAAGAAAAGTCCATATTTTTTAGAAAAAGTCTACATAATCTTCCCAACTATTTATGGTGAACTATTTCATCCTCCAACTATAAAATCGGATATTCTACCATCTGAACTTTCCAAAACTGATCAAATAACCCCCCAAATAGTTTTGGACGGTGGTTTTACTACAGTAGCGCGGTTTTATCTTTTTCTTTTTTATTTATTTCCGCTGAATATTTAAAAAATCATAGTAAATTATAGAAAAATCATAAAATGGAAAATCCAATTTGGTTGGACTCCACATGAGTTCATCTACACAGTGAACATATAATATGGTATTCTTTAGTAAAAATTTTTTATTGTACCTTTAGATTTATGCTTTTCTATGATTAATTGGAATAATTAATAACTACAGCTTCTATGGTACAATTATGGTGAAATTTTTACGGTGGTAAAATTTCATTCTCATTGAAAGGGGAGGGGCGGCGGCAGCGGGTTGGGCGCGGCGCGGCACGGTGGCGGGGGCCAGGTGGTGGCAACGCAACCAATGGACCAGAGTCCAGGCGGAGGTGTAGCAGCCGGTGGTGGTGGTGGTGGTGAGTTGGAGGAGGCTGGATCCAGTGGCAGGAGCTGTCATTGATGATGAAGGTAGGCGGCACGGGGGCGAGCTCCTCCTAGACCAGGAGTGAGCCTTGTGCAACGCAGCTGCTCGCACTCGCATATGCGGGTTTGAATAGCCCCTTTTTGTTGGGGGCTTCTATATACCTTCCGGAAGGTGGATAAGCCATATAAATCTATAAAGCCCACTAAGGTTAAGGTCTAGTAACAATAGAAACAGTGTATGGGATCCAAACTAGAGATCTGAATTCAACAATTTAAAAAATTGAATTCAACATTTTATGAAAAATCGATCAACATTTAAAAATAGTAGATTCAACATTTTTACCAACTATTTCAACATCTTAAGAGTAGATTCAACATTTATCAAAATCTAGATTAACATTTTTTCCAAAATCGACTACCATATCTTCTTCTCCGGCGGCAGTGCAGGGGCCACGGTGAGTAGGGTCGGCGGCGGCGCGCAGGGCCGGCAAGATGGTGGTGGAGCGCGTCCGCGTAGGAACAGCGACGCGCAGGCCGGTAGGGCGGTGGCGCGGCCGGCTACGGGCTACGGGAGGGGGGGTGCGAATGGGGGAGGGCAGAAGGTAGAGAGAGGAGTTGTGTTAGAGTTTGGGTGGAGAAGATTCAACGGACGTAGATCTTCGCATGAATCTCGAATATTGTAATGTGAGGAAGAAAAAACACAAGATGTATAGGATTCCCGATTTTGCTGGCTCGATCAAGTTGCTGACTTTACTTTCTGTATAGGCCGCCTAGGCCGTTAATGCTATGGGCTGGCCAGACCAAATGAGGTCAGAGACCAAGAGAGCCCACATGACTGAACTAGGATGGGCTGAGGTCCAGTTGATTGAGCTCACGCCGCTGAGAAAACTATGTAGGCCTTCGCACAGTTCGCCACAGGCCACCTCTCTCTTTTTTGCACCGCCCAACGCTGCTGGGCTGCGCGCGTCGGCGTCCACCGAGGCACCGAGTAAGTCCCCGGCGCCGGCGACTCCTCCCTATCCTCTTCCAGTGCTCGCGCCTCAGGCTCCACAGCACCGCCGCGATGCTCCTCCTTCCAGTGCTAGCGCCATCGGTTTTGTCAGTAGCGACCTAGCTTGCCCTTGCAACGCCGTGCCGCGGACGCCCGTGATGCGCTCGACGAAATGCCTTATCGGGGCATGGGCGAGTGCTGATGGGTCCTTACTCCTTCGTCCCCGTGGTCCTGCATCGTTTAGGCCCCGCACCAGCGGCGCTGATCCGATCGAGCCCATCCGCAACGGCCGCGGCCTCGTCATTGTTGCCACCTGCGCCTGCCGGTCGAAGCACTCTTCGGCGCCGTGCGCAGGGAGAGGAATATACGTGGATAAACGGTCCCGAGAGCACCTAGTACGACGAGTCTACCGAGATTTTGCGGAAGCTCCATCTCGAGGCCATGGTCCATGACGCGCGCCGATTGAGGTGAGGGGCTAATTAACTGATTCTGATGATGAGCCGAGGGGACAGGACGATTGAGGTTGTGGGAGTCAGTAGTAGATAGAATGTGATGGATATAGATGATCACCTGGGCAGTGTGGTACTGAGCATGAGAAAAAAGGTGGGTGCCAGACTGCCAAGGCCCGGAGAAGAGGAAAACATGATACCTGTCTTGAGGGATAAAGGTTGTTTCTCAGTGTTTCAAAGGCAAGTTTTTGTACTGAATTCCATGTCAATTTACACGATCTATTATTCTAGATTCTGTTTATTTGTTAGAGATTATGGCTCTTCAGATTAGAGTTGAACCACTGATGAGAGGATGACACAATTTCCATTTTATAATTATTGATATGACCACCTTTCTGCTTCCTATGACATTTTTCTATATATAAATATAACCTCTTGATGTGTACCTGGGAATTATTTTAATGATATTTGAATTCAGCATTTTCTTGTAATCTTGTAAGGACTCCATACCTTATATGACCTTTAGTTATTGCTACTCAAAATATTAGCTCATTGCAGTAGATGGCTTTGTACAGTATGTAACCAATGCTGCCATATACCAGTGTTCTTTTGAGGTATATTGCCTATATTTTTTTTCAATATAGTTTTTCTTAATCTATTATTTTCTCTGTGCTCCGCATTGCAGGCAACAATGTATTGGACAAGTCTGATCTCCAATGTACGTCAAGGGTTCTCAAGTATAGACTACTGAAGAGAATGCAATATGCCTATTTTGTTTTAGGACATATATTCGTTATGTTATTTTGAAATCTATTCTAATGAATAAGTTTGGCCATCTTTGTGCTGGCAGAAAAGATTGCAGAAAAGCTTTTTAATTCCATAGCAGCTAGACTTCATGGGAGATTTGGGATCCTCCACAACAACATCCTTAACTGGTCAGATTTGTTTCTGAAAAAAAAATTCTGCCAGAAGTTCCATATCTCAGCACAACACTTAGGTTGACAACACTTCACCTTTGATGATCAATTTAGGTGTCAGTCTTCGCGCATGCTGCCAGCTACCATGGAGTGAGGCAAACCATATATCACTGTTTTTGCTGTAGTAAATGGTGTGAGCAAATCTGCACATCTTGCAAAATGTTATTCTCCTTTCAAGTTACTTCTGATAAAACTGTTTACTATGCATGATCTTGAAATCGCATAACTTGCATACTGGCATATTGGGACTGGCTTATCCTCAGCAATGCTGGCAGCTTGCAACACCTTCTGCATGCTTATACTAGCAGGGTTCAAGTAGTATCTTAACCCTTGTATTGAATCATTCAATAATAATAAATTAATAATAATATATTTTTGTACTTTTGGTGGTCTAGAGCTTCATGCGGTTCTTAACCTTTTATTTGATTTCAGTGATAAGGCATCCCTCATTCCCTGTACATCAACTAGAATGGAAAGACAACTTCGCCAAATCTTTTACATAATCATATAGTTTGCTTCCAAAATTTGTACTGGCTATAGTGATCTTTCATTATGACCCCCCCCCCCCCCCACAACGTCTAAAGAGGACTGACATAAACTTGACTTGCTCCAAGGCCCATCTAGTGTTTGAGTGTTGTCATGTGACATTGGGCTTAAAATGAACGATTGCCATTTGGTAGAGACAAGCATACAGAATCACAGCCCAGTTGCTGAATCTTGCTCATTTTCACATAATATAGTATACAGTCTGTTGGTTTTTGTTTGCTTGACATGTTCATCTGGGGACTCAAATTGAAAACCTTAGTACAGATTCATGGTGTTCATATTTTCGTTAGATAGGAAATTTTTTGTTAATCCATAAGTTATTATTCTGCGGTTTTATGACTAGGCTGCAACTCTTGAACATCCGATGCATCTTCCTCTGGTAATTGATTTGCAGGCACGCAGCTTCCATTTTATCACGCTGCATAATTGGTTTGTCATCTCTTTTTGCTTCTTTAGGCTGCTATTATGAGTCAAACATTATGTCCATAACTATATTTTTTCATCACCTGTTTTTCACCTTCTATGGGTTGGGAAGCTCATGACTATTCCTGAAGAAAGTAAATACACGCATTCTGCAGCTAACCATGGATGACCATTATTGGGTCTTGATGTAACCTCTTTCGGCACAACTTTTTCGTCAACCTGATAAACATTCCAGGTACGTTATATCATCCTTTAGCCATCGTGGAAAGTCTGTGTCAAAGGTTCTTTATAAATTAAATTTTCTGTGAAGAGCCTTCTTGAAGATAAAAGAGCATCTCCTTTCATCTTCTCTTTCGTTGATCAGATGCCTTACGGCAGACATGTGTTTGGCATTGACGCATTAGCCAATTTCTAGGGACATATTCCTGCTTTCCAGAAATTTAATACTGAAACATTATCATAACGTCAATTCTTATTGTCAATTTAGTGGTAGGCAAGAGTCAAAAAGAATTTAGTATTAGAAACAAAATTTGTATGTTTGATGAAGACATGATATTCTGTAGAAAAGCATATTTCATGAGCTTCGTCGATTTACAAGTCCATTGGCCCAGGAAAGCTTTGAGAAGGGTGAGGATCATCTTTAATTTCCTTCTACAATGATATTTTGTCACGTTGCTTCCTAGTTCTTTCTTGCACATGTGAAGATAGTTTCATTCCCTGAAATTGACTAGCAACTATATTCTTGTTTCATGGCATGAATTTAGTAACATTAGCCGAAGGTTCTGCCTGTCTTCTCATTACAATTGTTTTTTCAGGTATACTGAAGCTCAGCTGGCACTTGTATGCTTGTGCAGAGGCACATAGCTACAGTTTGTCGGCTGAGGGAAAAGAGAGCTAGCGTCTTCATTACAATTGGATTCGAATATTGTAATGCAGCTATCAAATGGACTGGCCAAGGTAACTGAGTGATTCTTTTAGGCATCTCTTGCTAACTAGTGCATGTAATCTTACACTTGTGTTGTTTCTGCTACACAAACAATTCTGTCTGTTGGATTGGCGATGTTATTGCCAACTTGACCCAGGATATTTGGGCATCTATTTGGCATATATTTGCCTGTGCGTCTTGACTCAAATAGCTTCTGAAAATAACTTGTGCAGATGCAAATCTTCAGCACAAACTTAGAATCTGCAGTTGACCTACTAAGATCATCTACTGGACCATGTATGCATTATTTATGCTCCACCGTTGCCATAACGTCATATGAATGACATGTCGCTTGAAAGCACAATTCCATCTCCATCAAAGAACTGATTCCTGGTGTCTTGTATGATACATTGAATACTCACAGTGACTTGATTTTTCATTTAGAGTGCAGGAGATTGGCTAAACACAAAAGAACACTTGTCTGTCCTCCTATTTTCCAGGTACACTACTCTTATGTTAAGGCCTGTAGAACTGAACTTTGAAGTTCCTCGCAAAGGCACCTACTTGTCCTTTGCAGAGTTTTGCGTACTTAGTTATAACCACCGATTATTCTTGTGACAGACTCTTAGTCAAAGGCTTGTTCAACCTCACTGTTACCATAATATAACTGTAGTAAATCTCATTGTTGAACCTCAAACGTCCTGAAAAAGCTGGTTGCTTTATGGACCTTAATTGCATGTTACCACAACCTTATAGACAATAGTTGGGCATTGAAGAGATTGCTGAAGGGAAAAATAAACATAGATGCATGCATCATTCTGTTCATTCTTTGCACCTCCTTTTGCTTGATCAAAAGTAGATCCAAAAACTATAATTCTTCACCCTAACCACCTTTACTGCCTTTTCCTCCTCCGCAAGCTCAACTGGTAGGCGTCGCACGTACGGATAATGCTAGGCTATTACTAGCCGTAGTGAGGGCTTAACAGCCCTACGCCATCTTTTCCTCACCAGAAACACTATCTTATACAGAGAAAAGGAGAGCACAAAGGCTGGACGATGCATGGTGTGGTGTGGTGTGACCCCATGCATCAACCTTGTAGTTGGCACCGAATCCCACTCTCCGAGGCAGCTTCACCATGACACCATCCATCCATCCATCCATCCATCTCTTTTCCTTTTGGTTTTGGCTCTTAAAAGTTGCGTATCTTTAGCTCTTTCCAAGGGAGGGTACTTCCATCCAGCCTCCCCCAACAATGTTCTACCACCACTACTCAGTCTGTCACTCACTGGCCACCACCGCGTGCATTGCGTTCCCTGTTTGGTCTGGCCTCCAGGATGGATGATATCTGGACCCGTATGAACGAGATCTGGACACCGGCCTTCAGGTCCGGTGGCTTCTGATTCCCGGGCTCTGAACCTTCAAATCATGCTTACCATTAACAATGCTCCCCCTCCCTTTTGCGATCGATTCGATTTCGTGGCGCCTTTTACAGGGCTCCAGTGTGAACCCGAGCCGCGACTAAACGCTCAGGATGTTGGAGGGGGAATAAAGCGTGCGCTTGTCTCGGCCGCTTTGCGATTGCGAGCCCCTGATGCGCATAACCTGATGTTTTTAGAGCAATTTTGTATTGCAGGCAATTTGGATGGCTGGGGAATGATTCACTCCTCGTCCCCAATTCCTAATGGTACGTACGTACATGCATCTGTGGTACTGCAGGTGCCTCTGAGGAAGATGCACGGTTTCTGAAATTTGGATCCTGTCCTTACTAGTTACATTAGTAGTCGCTCACTTTCAAGCTTTGAATGAACTTAGCTGTGGTGCAGTGGTGCCCATTTCTCTGAAGTTCAACAGCTAACAGCTTATCTTCTTGTAACTGCCTTGCAGGCTACCTGCCGGTGCGCTCTTTTGTCCTGGGCCACGCTGATCAGCTGATGGGTGAGTGGTGAGAGACTCAAGAGGATGGAGTGCCCGAGCCAGACGAACAGCCGGCTGGTCCCTGGCGTGGCGTGGCGTGGCGCGCTTTGCTGTCCCGGACGGAATGGCAGTTTGGCCTTGCACTGGCGCCGGGGGCATGGCCGGGACGGGCGGTTTTGTTGGAGCTTGGACGCACGCTGCCGGCCTCACCGTCCCGTGTGTCACGGGTACTTGTGCAGCACCCGCCTGGCCCCGGACACCGTGATGATGTTAACCTGACCTCGCCGCTGGCTCTCCATTCTCCAGTCTGTCAACTTGCCCGAGTCCATTCTGAAGCCAGTCCCAGGTAAAAAGCGACACATCCATACCGCCAGTGCCCAGTGGGGCTGGGCTAGGGCTAGGGCTAGCTTCTGCTCATTGCTCATGATGTGCCTGCCCCGACCCTGATAACATCACAAGTCCAGTCCCAGTCGAGTCCAGTCAACCGTCAAGTCCTCCAGCTCATCGTGCCCGTCACCAACGGGCCTCCCCTGTCGCTGGCTTTGCTGCTGGTAGAGCCCCGGCTGGCGGGCGAGACGGGGGAGATGACGAACGGGTGCGGCCAAAACTGGGAGCCCGGCCCCGAGCGTGCTCTCTCGTTGCCGGATACAAACGCAGGCTTCGGTTACGTGCAACGTGCGCGGTGCATGTGAGGGGCTCATTGGCCCGACGCGATGATGCTCACACAAGACAAATCCGGCGAGGGCGAGGCCAGGAAGGAGGCAGGGAGCACGCCATGGGAGGTGGGTGAGGTGATGCAAGCCACATGCGGCCTTGCACGGCTGTTGCTGGGCAACTCGACACATTGAGGAGACCACACATGGGGGCCGAGCCTGGCGTGCGTGCGTGCCCTGGAGAGCAGATAGCATTGGGGGTTCAAGGGTGGCTTGGTTTGGTTGTGCTTTTGTTTGGAATGCAGAAGTTTTTGTGAACTCCGTGCTCGGTACGAAGTTTCTGCGTGTCTTCGTGCGGTCAGGCTTGCCTATAAACATGCTGAACAAATAATACACTTCGCGAATAAAATGGCAGAGAAAGAATTTGTTTAAGTTCGTTTACATTTCAATCCTTGTTTTATAAAAGAGACACAGGAAAATCGAGCCAGATCCAGCCATAGCAAGCGCCAAAGACTCGAGAGCACATGCACCGGCTACACCACACGCCTACACGGCGCAGGGCGGTGGCCGGGATGAATAATAAACTACGAGCCCCGGCGAGATCCGGGCCGTCCACCTGCCGGCGCGCGGCGGAACAGCGCGCTGCGGGGGCGGGGCCCGCGCGCCATCTGGTGGCGCCTCACCGCCCGACACGGATTGGATCATCGGATCGACAAGTCCTCACTGACCGATGCTGGCAGCGTCGCGTCGGCGGGGCCCGCGGCGGCCTGCGCGCGCGGTGTGGTCAACAGGTTCACTGCATGGAAGCAGGGCAGGCAGCAGGCAAACAGAGCCGAGCTGCAGCAGCTGTGAACTGCGAAGGACAGACAGCACAGGGATAAATTATGCAGCTAAACTTCGCCATGGCCCCACATGCTCCGGTTCCATGCTCTCCTGGTGAGGCCCGGCTGTGTGATCTCGTGATCTCCTCCTCCTCCTACCTGGCACATCCATCGTGTGGCCCTTCTGCATCCCAAAGGCCTGATTGGAAGGGTTCTACATGAAAAGCTTTGATTAAACTGAGAAATGTGAGCTCGTAGCACATGAAGAACCGGAAGAGCTTTGCTCAGGTAGAATCCTACGTCCTAACCACTTGGAAGCACAAATCCTTTCGGCTTAACATCCTGTTGAACCAACATCTTGCTGGTGGTGCGTATCACTCGCTCGCTCCTCGCATCATGGTGTGATTCCCAGCAGCGCCATTATCTCCGCTCAATATTCCCGGAGTAGAGAGGCCGGGGGAGCCATGTTTTTATTCCCCCATCGCTAATGCTGCGGGAGGCGACGTGGCCGGACTGGGTACTCCGATTAGCTCCTCACCGCACGAGATGCCTTGGCCGCCATTCCGGCAAAGCGCGGGCGCTTTACACGATGATTGCCCCCGTCTTTGCATCCCCGTCCCCTGTCTCCAGCAGCGCCAGGAGAACAATCAGAGAGATGACGAGGGAGAACAAGCAGGGGATTCGGTTCATGCTGCTGCTGCAGCAAGCGAATTCCTATCATGGCGATAGGACAATGCGTTGCAGGAGGATGCAGTGGGGGGTGTGTGCAGTGGCGACCCCCGCCAGCGGCATATGTCCTTTGAATGATCAACAGTATCAGTATACTATGGGTTGGTTATCTGCGCACCAGAATTGTTCCCGCAGGGTTCCTTTTGTTCTTGGCGGGAATAGATAAGGAACTTGCCCGGTTTAGCACCTTCAGTTAAGCTGTAATGCGTCCATTTTTGAGCATGACAGCCCGTGGAACAGTGCGCACACCAAGTTGCGCAATGGTTGGATGTAGGAATGCGACCCGAGCCTGAGAGAGACACAGACCATGCCTAACTGTCGTTTTTTACCAGGCAGGCAAAAGTAACCATGCCGTACCATTGTTACCATGGAACCCTCTAACTTTTGCTTGTACTGTGCTGATGACCCTAGCTCGCTAGCTAGCTCAACAACACTACCAGATGATACGATGCTAAACACTTTCCCTGGAGCGTTAACAGTAAAACTGACGATCCTGGCTGCTTTAAGGAGTGCCTGATGCTAGAACACCTACGAGGATAGAAGACAGGTAGGTTCAGAGCCTTGGTGAAGCCACCACCACCACGACGGCGAGCTTGTTTAGGGGCTAAGCAACTGGAGTGTGTGCTAGTAGTATATCTATATCTTAACCCTGGCCAAGTGCAAATCGGAATCCCACTCGGGAACAAAACTGCCGGCCGCCTTTATGCTTGCTTCCGGCGGGCGCCCATGCGGTGGCCGCCTTTATTCCCGATCGTTGTTTTTGCTCCGCCTCGCCATTGCTACAGCTGGGCCGGAGATTGTTCTCCGTCGTCCAATTGTCTCGCCGCTCTTGACTCTCGACCACACGCCGCTCTCGTGGGGAGCCTCCTTTTTTACATTACAGGTGGCCGCCGCGCTCTCTCGACGAAGAAAGCAATTGTTTGTCCCTAATCCAGTTGCCAAGAACATATGATCTTCTAATATGACGGCCTGATTTTCATGTGAATTTCAGAGGCTAGATGCACTCAAGTTGCAGATGCAAACGATGAACATTTCTGCAGGCGAAATTCTCGGTTAGGAGTAGGATCGGATTGCAGGTGGAAGAACAAAGGTTTAAAACGGCATAACCATTGATTGATTTCACAGCAATAACAGAGTAGCAACACGGGTGGTAGAATGCACTGGTTACCGCACCGCACCTACCTTTTACAACCTGCTATTCCAAACACAATCTACTCTGCTGATCAACACGAGCAGAGCGACCGGGCTGCAAGCCAGGCGACGGACGACGCACTCCAATTTTAGGACACTAATAAGCAGGTGATCAGATCGGATCATTACAAGTTTACAACGACGACGGTGAAAAATACTTTTTTGTTTGCTTGCAGTAGGATCATTAGTCCTAGCTAAAACCGGGCTGGGTGGTAGATTCACGGCTGGCGGTGTCGGCCGGGGTGCGGCGGCGTGGGCCGGTGGTCAGCACCGCCACGCCGACACGGAGACCAGCTCGCCGCGCTGCCAGTAGAGGCAGAGCGCGCCGCCGCGCTTCTCCACGCGGAACCCCATCAGGGCCATCCGCTTGAGGAGGGCCTCCGCCTGCGACTCGGCGAAGGTGCTGGCCTGCACCGGCACGAACCCCGCCGACGCGAACACGGTCCGCCACGGCAGCGGCGGCTTGTCCATGGCCGCCGCGCGGTGGCGCGCCACCACGCGACGCTCCACGCCGGGCTGGACCAGGAACCGCTCGATCTTGGCGACCGCGTCGGCGTCCGGGCGCACGGCGTCGACGGACTCGAGCAGGGACACGCAGGACTGGAACGCCTGGAACAGGTGCGCGGCGAAGGGGAGCTCCGTGCGGTCACAGCCGCGGTCCATGGAGACCACCACCTTCGCGCCGAGCCGCTTCACGAGGCGAAGGATGGCCGGCATTGCGGCCACGTGGGCCGAGCCCACGGGGAGGTGGACGGCGACGGCGTCGCCGCTGGTAATGGCCACCAGCTCCGCGGGGTCAAGGGTGTCGATGTTGAAGACCGCGAACTGGAGGAAGACGCCGAGCTCGGCGGCGAAGCCGGAGAGGTTCTCGTGGATCAGCTGCAGCTCCAGCGGGTGGTGCGTCGCCGAGGACACCAATGCTGTGACCTTGAGCGTCGCCGCGGGGCATCGCTGCGCGAGCTCCTGCATCAGCGACGCCCACTGCTCCCCCATGCCGATGTCGAAGTCGAGCACGTGGATGCGCCCGGCGCCGCCGATCTCGTCCAGTACCGCCTGGACGCAGGTGAGGTGCGCGAACTGGAGCACGGGGGACACCTCGGAAAAGGCCTTGTACGCGCCGAGCTTGAGGACCACGTCGTACGGCGTGGACACCGGGGGCGCCGGGGCCTCGCCGGTTGGGGAGAGCGCAAGGCGCAAAGCCTCCTTGAAGTAGAAGGCTGAGCGGAGCAGTGGCGTCCCGGCCGGGGGTGCGGCGGGGAGCCGATAATTGAGCCGCGCCAATATCTCGCGGGCGCCGAAGGCGTCGCCGGCCTCGGCAAGCTTGGCCGCCTCGGCGAGCTGGTCCACCGCCGCGGCCGCCTCGTCGTTCGCTGCCTCCGCCTTGGGCTTCATGGCGGGCACGAACCCGCCCGCCGGGGCGGCAGGGCCAGGGAAAGACTGCAGCTTTGGCGCCGGCGCGGGGGCCATCGGGTGGTGCCGCTTCGGCGTCTGCGGCGCCGCGTCGAAGGACGGGTGCGAGCCGAAGAACGCCGCGTGTGGCTGGGGGTGGTGCTGATGATGGTGGAGCAGAAGGTTCGACGCGTGGCCGAAAGGCGGAGCCTTCGTGTCCTCCATGGCCGGCGCGAAAGGCATGTTGGACCCGAACGCCGGCGACATCATGGACGGGGCGTGGTCGAGCTCAAGGACCGGTGGGTCCATGACGGACCCCATGCCCGCGGACGCGTCCTCGCCCCCAATGATCCACCTGAGGAAGGTGTGGTCGGGGGCGAGTCCCGGCGGCGCCGCGCCGTCGGACAGAACAGAGCCGGTGGCGTCCCACCCCTCGCCGGCGCCAAGGCCCATGTCAAGCGGCGTGAGCTGCCACTCCTCCTTGCCCCCCACCGCAGCCTCCTCCCCGGCCGCTCCGCCCGGCCATGCCGCCGCCGGTGGCGGCGGGGAGACGTTCTTGGCGTTAGCACCGGCGAGGGCCGCCACGCCGGCGGTCGCGGCGCCCAGGGGCGACGACAGCGTGGAAGCCGAGGTGGGCGGGCTCGGGCTGGGGCTGTGCCTGTGGTCGAGCACGGAGGTGGGCTCCCAGAGGCCGCCGGCGCCGGAGACCTTGCCGGCGGCGAGCCCCTGTTGTTGTTGTTGCAGCAGTAGCAGTGTCCCCGTGTGCCCCTCTCGTGCGCTACCAGCAAAGAGCATTCCTCTCATCAAATCCAACACCTCATAACAGCAACCAGACCAAGGAATGGCGATGGTGCTGCTCCTGGGCCGCCTCCTCCTCCTCCTCCTCCCGACACGTCTTGTCCTACGGGTGTTGCTTCTCCTCTCGCTTCAGACAACCCTTCGGTGTAGAGTCCAAGAACTCATCAGTACGCTCTCGTACTACCAGCAGTTAGCTAGCTACACGGCCGGCCCTTCTCTCTCTACCTTCTCCTCTTCTGTCGTGGTGGTCTCTCTCGCAGTTTGTGAAGGGAAGGGGTGAGGAGGTTTGTGTGGGGGAGGGGAGAGTATTTTATTCCCATGGCAGCGTCTTGATCTCGAAATGATAGCGTGCAACATGAAAAAGGCAAATAAAGTGGGGTGGCCTTCTCGCCGAGGACTTGCCTTCCTCCTCTCCTCTCCTACTGTCCTACTAGCCAGCCTCCTGCTCCTCTCCCTTTCTCTCTCCATCACTTTCTCTCCCTCCCTCTCCACCACAGTAGTTTTTCGCTGAAACAAATAAAAAAAGGCTCAAAGCGAGGGAGGCTTTAGCACTGTTGCTCTCGTTTTGGTAGCAACAGCAAAAGGCTGTGCTGTGCAAAATTCCTGATGCATTGGCACAGGGAAAAGAAAGAGATATTTGTGCCGCGGACATAATAATACTTGTCGGCACGTACAGATACGGGTATCTCTAACGTGTCCAGCCCGAGAAGCGCGAGGTTATCCATAACCACGCGTTAAGCTTCCAGGCAATACGGCGTACAGCCCGGGTCTGATGGCTGGTGGCACGGTTCCCGGACCTCCCTCCACGCCCGTCAGGTCCGGTGCCTCTGCGTGCCAGCAAGGACAATGTACTCAGGGACGACTGTCACAAGGCCAGACCACCGCGGGGTGGTCCTAGGCCCCCACGTCAAGAAGCCGGACCTCCAGAGGGCCTGAGCGCCTGGGCCTGCTAGGGAGCTCGGACCTCCTATCCCTCCAGGGAGGAGGTCCGGTGCCGCCACGTGTCCCAGCGGGAGCGCCTGCATACCAGCGCTGCTCCATAACCCGCAGGATGTGCTGAGGCAGTGGCGTGACAACGTCGTCCGCCTCCTCAACTTGGCACAGGTCACCCCGGGTTCTGCGGGGGGATCTGTGTCCAGACAGCGTCACCGTCAGGGCGGCGCATCTGGCTCTGTGCACTCCCCAACGGTGAGGAGTGCACGGACCGAAGAGCTCCAGGTCGGGGACCTAGTCCTACGGCAAATCCTAAACCGAGAAGGGCTCCACAAGCTCTCCCCCAGCTGGGAGGGCCGTTTCAAGGTGTGCCGACCCGGTTCTGTTCGCCTAATTACGGAGGAGGGCGTGCAATTACCCAATCCATAGAACATTGAGCACCTCCGTAAGTTGTATTCTTAGGGGTCTAGCCGAGAATAAATTTTTTCCTTTATAATATGGTAGCACCTCCGTGCGGACCAGGGCGGTGGAGGTCCGCCCTCGTAAACCCGACCCCTAACGTACATCGCACATTCTATCTGAACCAATTTATTAAGGAAAAATTTATTCTTAGTCTATCTTTGAGGTTAATGCAATTCAGTTCTTTTTTGTCTCCCGCTTAAACTAACCCCCATATGGTCCTTTATCCCTATACCGTGCTTGAGGTCCGAATTGAGTTGCTGGGTTGTGTCTCCGCCCAGAACCTCTCCTTCACAGGAAGGAAGAGTCCGGTCTTCTGGGGACTGGCTTCGGGGAAGCATACTTATCCTCAGCAGGGTCCTGAGTTGTGTAGCTGCTTAGTCTGGTTCCGTACCCTAAGCCTGCACACTCTACCTCCCTAGGATAAGTACCATAGTACCTAAAACTGCGGATCCGGAAGTCCGGACCCCTTCGATCCTAGAGCCTGGTTCCTGGCGCTCTGATTCACTAAGCCCAGTCTTACATCTCAAAGGACTCTTGCCGGCAAGGTCCGGGACCCCGTGGGAACGATTGCTAACCGTCGATCCTAAGTCATGTGCAGGACTAAACCTTGCGACTACCTCCCAGGGGGCCAAGTGACCTCGGTAGTCCAGAAAGCACACGACAGAAGGAGAACAAGCAAATGGAAAAACAGCTAAGTTTTTTACAAAACAGCCTAGTTTTTATTGCTTACCATCCACAGAATATTACATTACTTACCATGTGTAAAAAATAATTTGTATTGCATATCTTTGTATTACATATCGTACACAAAACTTTATATAACTTATAATATGTGCTACTACTCCTAGTCTTTCTGCAGTCCGGAGGGGCCTTTTCCTTCTACAGGTCCAGCTCCACGTTGCGCTTGAAGCGGGGGGCCACGATCTCCACTGCCTCTTGTACTCCCTCCCGGGCGGCGGCCTCCGCTTCTGGTGCGGGGCCCTCCGGGACCGGAGTTAAGGAGATGGCGGGGTCGTGGCTCCGGAAGCAGGACAGGACGTGGTCTACCACCATCCGAGCAAGCTGTCCACCCAGTGCAACACAGGATTATGGCCCCACCTGTGGGTTCGTACCTCACCCGAGATGGGTCCGGGGGCCTCTATCGGTACATACAGACAGGGGTACCTCCTACTAGTATGTCCAGCCCGAGGAGCGCGAGGTTATCCGTAACTACGCGCTAAGCTTCTGGGCAACAGGGCGTACAGCCCGGGCCTGATGGCTGGGGGCACGGTCCCCGGACCTCCCTCCAAGCCCTGGCAGGTCCAGTGCCTCTACGTGCCCGCAAGGATAATGTGCTCAGGGACGGCTATCACGAGGCCGGACCACCGCGGGGAGGTCCTGGGCCCCCACGTGAAGAAGCCGAACCTCTAGTGGGCCTTATCTCCTGGGCCTGCCAGGGGACCCGGACCTCCCATCCCTCCGGGGAGGAGGCCCGGTGCCGCTACGTGTCCCTGCGGGAGCACCTGCATACCAGCGGCGCCACGTGTCCGGAGGGTTCCAGTCTTCTACGAGAAGCCAACCCAACTACCGCATTAAATGCGGGTGGTTGGGGTGAGCGTGCCCGAGACAGGGCATAGGCTGCCCTCTGACATGGCGGGCAGGTATGGCCAACATCACGGTAAGCCCGCCAGTTACCAAAGCGGTGCGTCATGTCACTGCGCCGCATGCGTGGGCAAGGGACGACTAATCACATTACAGCGCCACGTGCGTGAGTAAGGAATCATTATGACCTGCTACAGGAAGGCCACGGCGTGCACAGCTGTGACGCCCTGAAAACTTACCAAATTAAACCACGCGCTAAAATGTTTCAATGAAAAACCATTCGTCGTCAAACCCTAACTCTAACCCTTGACGACCGACAGCGGACTTGACCGCCGTCCCAATCCCGCACCACTCACACAAGACCGCTTTCCGCGAATAGCGCTGGCGCGACTCTTTTCCTCGCGCAGCGCGCGAACGCCGAGCACGCGTGGCCGACCCGCACGCGATCACCCGCCGCGTTCTGCGCCGGCGCTCCTCGTGCCGCGCGCGAATCCCCGCGCGCGCGTGGCCGACCGGCCGCGGTCGCCGCCGCGACCGGCGCCGGCACGCCTTCCCCTCTTTCTCTTTTCTTTTCTTTTTCCAATCTCTCTCTCTTTCTTTCCTTCCTTTCCTTTCCTCCCTTTTTCCTTTCTTTTTTTTTTCCCTTTTTCCTCCCTTCTTCCTTTTCCCTTCTCTCCTCTCCTCTCCCCTCCTTCCCCTGCCTCTGCTCCCGAGCACCCCCACGCCGCGCGCCACCGTGCCGCGCACGCGCTCGCCCCCGCGTGCCCCGCGTGGCCGCGCGCGAGCTCCTGCCCAGCCGCGCCGTACCCGCGCCCCCCGGCCGCGCTGTGTCGCGCCACCAGTGCACGCGCACGCGCGTGCCGCGCCGCTCGCCGTGCCGCACGGCGCCCACATGCGCCCACCCCCGCGCGTGCCGCACCGCCCGTCGATTGGCCGCGCCGCACGCTGCCGCACACCGCCGCCGTCCTGCACCACCGCGTCGCGACGGCCGCAAGCGGCCGGGGCGCCATTAATGGCGCCCGCACCGCCCGCCGGCCCTTCCCACCGACCCCCATCGCTCCTCCACGCGGCCGCCTATAAGTAGCCCTCCCCCGCACCTCGGCACCTCCACGAACGGCGCCACCACCCCCAGCCCCTTCTCGCACGCTCCCAGCTCCGCCGCCGCACGCCGCTCGGCCGCCACCCGCAGGCCTCCGCCGCCCCACTCCCACGCCTCGCCCCGGCTCAAGGTGAGCAGGGGAATCAGTTCCCCTTGGCCCCCTCTCCCTTTTCCCCCACGCACCCGAGCCACCCCGGGCCTCGGCCGCCGGGATTAGGCCGGCGCCGAGCCCCTTTTCCCCTTCCTCTGTTTCACGGGTGAGAGGAGGAAGAAGAAGGGGTGGTTTTGCGTTTAACCCCCCCCCCCGCCCTTACTCTCTTTTCTAAATAAGGACCCCCCCTCTCTAATAGCTCCCTTTCGCGAAAGAAACCCTGCCCACTCTATTAATTCAAATTGAATCCCTCCGTTACATAAAAACCCAACCATGCCCGACACCCTTTAGCATGCCCTGATTAATTCTAGGTTTCGCAGATAAACCCTTACCCCCTTTAGATAATTACGAACAAGTCCCTGGACCCCCGTCTAAGCCCTGAAACCACCTTTAGCGCGTCATTTTATGTGCGAAACGACCTCCGATTGACCCGAAACTTTACCACGCCCTTTCTAGTATAGTTTTAGCCATGCCATTAAGAAACCACCCAGAGATATTGCCCCTAACTCCGTAACTAAATTATTTCCGATTCAAGCCTATCGGTAAAAGCTTTTAGTTCTTTCGCTTGATTGTGTGTCTGTTTGTTTGCGTCGTAGGACACGGAGTAAACGACGAGGTTCCCGACCGCGACCAGGCAACTGAGGACCAGTACTGCGACCCCGAACCCGAAGGACAGTGCTTCGATCAGGACTTCCCGCAAGGGTTTGACGATGGCAAGTTCAATTCCGCCCTTTGATGCATATTTCTGTCCTAGTTTTTATAAACACGACCCAATGGCCTGTTTTATAAAATTGCATTGTTTTGCGTGCTGGAAACCCGGTAGGATAGCCACCCTTGCTTGAAATAACCATACTTTGACCGCCTGATTTATAAAGAAAATGCGTGTGTGTGGGAAGGGATACAATGGGGTTTTGAAAAGCGAGTTAGACGAGATGGATGGCATTTCTGTGTGAATTGCCGCTGATGTGCTCGTACCTGTGTGGTTGAGCGTGGATGGGAGATATCCATCTTGTCACCCCTAAGGACCGAGTTGATGTGACATCTCACCTAGCTTCTCGTAGTGCGAACCACTTGACCGTTGTATGGGCAACGGCTTGGCTCAACCCCACTAGTTAGTCTGATAGCCATCAGGAGAGCTGGGAGCAACGGGTGATCAAGGAGACGGGATAAGCTCTGTGTGACTTATGCCCCGGTTAAACCTCGGTGTAGGTCGAATGACCCCTTGATAGATCCCGTGATGGCTAGTCAGGTCTAGCTACGGTGGGTAAGGGCTTCGATGGGATCTGCACCGGCACTCAGGTGTTCGTGCTGTGGTACCCCGCCTGTGGGTAAAGTTGCACACCTCTGCAGAGTTAAAATCTATTCGAATAGCCGTGCCCACGGTATTGGGCAAGTTACGGTGTGGTCACATAACTAGTGTTTATCTCTGGAAATGGATGGGCTGGTGTGAGTTGTTTGGAAAGTGTCCGGCAGTTGTGCCGTGTGCTACGGCGGACGGGGAGTCCGGTAGCAGTTTAAAACTTGGATCCTGTGTGGATCAAAATCGTGTGTTTGGTGCCAGAAAACTCGTTTTGGAAATCGTTTTTAAACGAACCCTTGCATACAGTTGAGTTTTTCACAAATGAACCATAACCTATCCTTGGATTGTCTGTGCATATGATTCTGTTATACCCCCCTCCGTGGGTGTGATTGGACTTGCTGAGTACGTTTGTACTCACCCCTCTCTTACTTTTACAGTGGAGGACCCAGACTACATCCCCGAAGACAACGAGTAGGGTTTCGTCCTGCACCCAGTCTTGCCTGTGGTTGAGGCCACCGTTGGATTCCGCATGGCGCAAGACTCTGATGACCCTTTGTTCGTAGCTAGTGTAGTTGTGTGGGTTCTGGTTGTGATCCTCGCGATAGTGGCGCTTCACTGCCCATTACCGCGTAGAGTTGTACGGTGATATACCATCTGATGTAATAAAAGTGTTACAGCCTCCTGGGACTGATAAATCAACACTTTTAAGTCTTCCCTGATGGGGGACGCTTCAGGTGGTATCAGAGCCGTAGGCTGGCCGTAGGACGCAACCCTAGGAGCGAGACCCCTTTTCAGACCCTAGAACTTATCCTGGGTTAGATATCTTTCTGCACAAACACTCACCACTGGTCTTTGCCTTGTTCCAGATGGCTGGCAATGGATGGGTTAGCGGAATCTGCCACGCAGAGCCCGGCCTCCCCAAGTTACTATTGCTCAGCCTGGAACGGTCGGGGTCATGGAAACGCCGGAGTACGCCTACCGAGAATACATCTCCGGTGGCACCCTTCGGTGCGACACGATGATCTTTGTGGAAAGAAGCCCCCGCTACCCTGAGGTGGACCCTTGGTTCATCTCCACAAAGGGCTTCCGATTCCCCGACACCTACCGAAAGGCCGCCCGTAAAGCCTACGCCGACTGCGTGTGCTCTATAGGCACCACCTTCAGCGGACTCCTATGGGATTTTTCCCACCCGCTGAAAGAAGTGGACGCACTTGGATTGCCCGGATGAGGGGGCTTGGACGAGAAGAAGAAGATCTAGAAGATACGGTCTCCCACTTGTCTATTTACCTTACAGGCTTAGACGCACTCTGCAACGAGCAGTCGGCACAACTGAAGAAATTAATCCATGGAGTTGAAAAGTTAACCAGGAGCTGGAGGAACAACGGACAAGAGCTGCAACCGCCGAGTATTCCTTAGCCGCCCTCCAAGTCCAGATGCAAGAATACGAGACCCGCAATGGAATAGGTGGATGGATCGAAGAAGAAGAAGAAGAACCCATGGAGACCCATTGGGACAAGGGACTCAGACCGAAAATGAGATGGATCGGTTCCTTCCAATAAAGAAGCGCTCCATCAGGACTGAGGAAGAGTCCCTTGATAGGATTAGCACCCTAGCAAGAGCCCTACCCTAATGACCACGTATCCATGAAAACTGTACCACCCTTGTTGTAATAATAAATATCATCTACTCGCTTTTGCACCTGTACCATGTTGTTTACCCTACTTCTGTTTCAGATGGCTGAGGACGGATGGACCCAGGGCGATTGCCAAGCTGCACCTGGATTCCCCAGCCTCTTGATCGACACCCTGGAAGGCCTTGGCGTTACGGAGCGCCCAAGTACTACAGCCGAGAGTACGAGCACCATGGTACCCTCCGCTGCAGGGTGATCCTGGTCATCGCCAGGAGCCACCGCTACCCCGACATCCAGCCCTGGCGGGCGACCGCCACAGGGTTTAGACACCAAGACACCTACCCCTTGGCTATCAGGAAAGCACTCCGTTACTTATGCTGGATTTTTGAAGAACACCTCGCCCCTACACCAGCGAAGTTCTTCCCACCGGCCATCAGAACCCCAGTCTGGGAAGCGCGCATGAGAAACCTGGAGCGACGTCGCCACGAAGAAGGCCCCCTGTACCAAGTGGCTACTTACCTAGCCGCCCTGGACCAACTCTTTGACGGGCAAGCTAACCTTCTGAGGGAGCAGACTCACCGAGCCGAGCAAGCAGAGCTCGCGGTAAGGATACAGCAGATCCGAACCGCCCATGCCGAGGCGAGAGCCGCAGCAGCGGTCAGTAGCGAAGCTGTCGCCCAAGAAAGCCTTAGACAGGCCCGAGACCGGCGTATGCAAGATTGGACCCAAAGTGGAACACCAGTCCCGGCGATAGGGGAAGACCACGTGTTACTCGGGACCCCCGTCATAGGGTGGGGATCACTCTTCGGGAGCGCACGAGCCCCACCCAAGAACCCTGAAAGCTCTGCTGCCGCCGATGGAGGGGATGCTGCTATGCAACCCCTGACCGATGGGAACCCAGAAGACGGCGAACGAGAACCTCTCACCCTGTCCGCCCCGGAAGAAGACACACCACACAAGTAGAGTGACCGACGCCATCCCAGTGATGCCTTCCCAGCCTTCCTGTTTAAGACGTGCCCTTTTGCAAGACCCTGGCCGAGTAGCACGAGACTTAATCGTACCCCTAAGTTGTATCCTCCCTGCTTAATAAAATAGTTGGTGCTTGTTGCTTGTGATGTTGTGTGCTGATGTGTTGTGTGCTGCTTAATTATATAGATATCGGCAGAAGGCAGACCGTAACCCCAATTTACCCAATCAACAGGTGACTCCCCGGAACATCGCGAGGGCCTCCCGCGGCCGGAACCCCGTAGCCGCTAGTGTCGGAGCACATCCCGTTGAGCAAGATCTTCCCCAAGGAGAACAAGAAGTAAGCCAGAACCGAAGGGGAAGCCAGGAAGGAGAACAACTACCGCCACCCCCACCCCTCGGAGACCTGGCGCAGATCATCCATAACCAAACTCTCATACTGGAAACCCTGGCGAATGCCCTCATTAACCGGCAGCCGCGAGTGCAGAATATGAACGACAAGCTGACGGCCTTTTTAAGGACCAAGCCACCAACCTTCGCCGGATCCTGCAACCCGTTGGATGCTGACGACTGGTTGCGAGTAATTCAGAGGAAGCTCGAACCATTCGAATGCCAGGACCGGGATAAAGTCCTTCTGGCAGCCCACCAGCTCACCGGAACAGCATTATCTTGGTGGGAAAACTATTGTGCTGCGGCCGAAGATGCCTCCACCATCACCTGGGGAGAATTTGTAAGGGAGTTCCGCCGCTACCACATCCCTTCGGCCACTATGAAGCGCAAGGCGGATGAATTCCGCGCACTACAACAAGGGAATATGACGGTGGAAGAATACACCCACCGGTTCATAGAATTGGCCCGATATGCGCCGGAAGAGGTGAACGACGACGACAAAAAGCAAGACATGTTCAAGAAGGGGTTAAGCCCGGAGCTACGGACCTTGCTTACTCCCCAAATCTATCCGGACTTCAACACCCTAATGAACAAGGCCATCCTCACGGAAAGGGCCAAGGCCGAAGAAAGAAAGGACAACAAACGCAAGTTCTTGGAAAGTAAGGCTCGCCAACAAGACCGTTTCCAGAAGCAGAGAAATTCCAGCTATACTGCACCAGGAACTCAGGCCCCAATGCAGTATAGAACTCAGTCCCAGGTGACAGGATCACAGGCCCCGCCTAGAAGCCAGAATACCTCGAGGGCCCCGCAAAGCAACGCAAGTCAGGCCACCCCCGACAACAACAACGTTAGGGCCTGTTTCAACTGCCGCGAGACAGGGCACTTCATCGCCAATTGCCCCTACGCCAAGAATAAACCGGCAACATCGGCCTTCTCCAACACGGTGAATGGGCCCAGACCAGCCCTGACTGGTGCTAACCGAGTGCCCGTCCGCAACAACGACGGCAGCCAGCAGCTGAAGCAGCAATCCTTTGGACGAGCCCGCGTCAACCACATCGACGCGCAGGAGGCTCAAGAAGCTCAGGGCGTAGTGCTCGGTGAGTACTTAGTCAACTCAGCCCTGGCGACAGTATTATTTGATTCTGGAGCATCACACTCGTTTATATCCTCGAGCTATGTGGAGAAACACAAAATACCTACAGTACTACTAAAAACACCCCTATTAACCCGGACGCCTGGAGGCGACATCAACTGCCAATTAGGTTGTTCACGGGTAAGGATCAATTTAAGTGGGGTAGACTTTCTAGCAGATTTGGTAGTACTTAAGCCTGGGGGAATAGACGTAATCCTTGGGATGGATTGGTTAAGCCGACACAATGGTCTCATAGGCTGCACTGATAAAGTGGTACACTTAACCAACCACGAAGGAGTACAAGTGATCTGCCGTACCCGGGATAGTAAATATGACCCAATGGTATTTAGCATGGAAGCCAAGCCCTTAGAAGGAGTCCTGGTAGTAAACGAATACCCAGATGTATTTCCTGAAGAGCTTCCCGGTATGCCGCCGGACAGGGATATAGAATTCGTCATAGACCTTATTCCCGGAACCTCTCCGATAGCCAAGAGACCCTATAGGATGGCGGCCTCGGAATTGACAGAATTAAAGAAGCAACTAGAAGAACTGCAACGGATTGGTTTCATCAGACCAAGCTCGTCGCCTTAGGGAGCCCCAGTCCTGTTTGTCAAAAAGAAAGATGGGAGTATGAGGATGTGTGTGGATTACCGGGCACTGAATGAAGTTACCATTAAGAACAAGTACCCTCTTCCCAGGATTGATGACCTGTTCGATCAGCTAAAGGGAGCTAAGTACTTTTCGAAGATCGATCTAAGATCAGGGTATTTCCAGCTCAAGATTAGAGAAAGTGACATCCCCAAAACAGCCTTTGTCACCCGCTACGGGCAGTTTGAGTTCACTGTAATGTCCTTCGGACTAACCAATGCCCCTGCCTATTTTATGAACCTCATGAATAAAGTGTTTATGGACGAGCTGGATAAGTTTGTCGTAGTCTTTATCGACGACATACTTATCTACTCTAAGAGTATTCAGGAACATGAGCAACATCTGCGGGTAGTATTAGAAAAGCTGAGGGCACATAGGTTATATGCCAAGTTCAGCAAGTGCGAATTCTGGCTGGAGAGAGTAGCTTTTCTTGGTCACATTCTAACCGCGGAAGGTGTAGCAGTGGACCCAGAGAAGGTTGAAGCCGTATCCAATTGGCAGCAGCCAACTAACGTTAGTGAGATCAGAAGTTTTCTCGGATTAGCCGGATACTATCGGAGATTTATTGAGGGATTCTCCAAGTTAGCCCGACCCATGACGGAACTTCTTAAGAAGGAGAAAAAGTTTGCTTGGACAAAATCCTGTGAGAGGAGTTTTCAAGAATTGAAGCGAAGACTGACAACCGCCCCAGTGCTGACCCTACCGGACATTCATCGGGACTTTGTCATTTATTGTGACGCATCCCGACAAGGATTAGGGTGCGTACTAATGCAAGACGGGAAAGTCGTTGCATATGCCTCCCGCCAACTCAAAACCCATGAGCAAAACTATCCGACCCATGATTTGGAACTAGCAGCTGTAGTGCATGCCCTTAAAATTTGGAGACACTACCTGATCGGAAATAAGTGTGAGGTTTACACTGACCACAAGAGTCTAAAGTACATCTTTACTCAGCCAGACTTAAATTTAAGGCAGAGAAGGTGGTTGGAGTTGGTCAAGGACTATAATCTGGAAATTCAGTATCACCCCGGAAAGGCGAACGTGGTAGCCGATGCCTTAAGTCGGAAATCCTATGGGCCCACGAATGACCATCTGCGAGAGGAAATGGCACAATTAAATGTGCACATTATACCCCGAGGTTCCAGCCAAGTGCTAAACGTCCAATCCACATTAGAGGATAAGATTAGAGAAGCCCAAAGCTCGGATCAAGAGTTAGTAAAAATTCGCAAACAAACCGGAGAAAACAAAGCACCGGGTTTCAGAGTGGACGATAAGGGAACATTATGGTACGAGGATAGAATTTGTGTACCCCAGAATGGAGACTTCCGGCAGATAATTATGGACGAAGCACATAACTCGGCCTACTCTATCCACCCAGGATCCACCAAAATGTATATGGACATAAAGCAAAAATATTGGTGGAACGGAATGAAGGCGGATATTGCAAGATTCGTGGCTCATTGTGATACCTGCCAAAGGATCAAGGCCGAACATCAAAAGCCAGCAGGATTATTGCAACCCTTGCCCATCCCGGTCTGGAAATGGGATGAAATAGGAATGGACTTCGTAGTAGGCCTACCCAGAACACAGAAGGGACATGATTCCATATGGGTAATAGTGGATCGACTCACTAAATCGGCACATTTCATACCCGTAAGAACCACTTATGGTGGAGAAAAGCTGGCAAAACTTTACGTGGAAAACATAGTGAAGTTACATGGAATGCCCAGCAGAATCGTCTCGGATAGAGGGACCCAATTTACATCTAGGTTTTGGAAAAGCCTACATAAAGCCATGGGCACTAAGTTAGATTTTAGCTCCGCATACCACCCACAGACGGATGGTCAAACCGAGAGGGTGAATCAGATCATGGAAGATATGCTGAGAGCATGTGTCTTGACCTATGGAAACGATTGGGAACAGAGTCTGCCCTATGCAGAATTCTCGTACAATAATAGTTACCAAGCCAGCCTGGGTATGTCGCCATTCGAAGCCCTCTACGGAAGAAAGTGCAAAACTCCTTTAATGTGGTCGGAAGTTGGAGAACGTGCCCTAGAGGGACCCGACTTCATAAAAGAGGCAGAAGAAAAAGTAGCGGAGATCCGCGAGAAACTGAAAGCAGCCCAGTCCCGACAAAAGAGCTATGCAGACAAGAAGAGGCGAGAGATAAGCTTCAATCCGGGCGATTTTGTCTATCTCAAAGTCTCACCCATTCGAGGGACACGGAGATTTCAGGTACAAGGAAAATTAGCCCCTCGATACATTGGACCGTATCAAGTTCTAAAGAAAGTCGGAGCCGTGGCATACCGACTAGAGTTACCAGAAGAAATGTCAGATATACACCCAGTGTTCCATGTCTCGCAATTAAGAAGGTGTCTGAGAGTACCCGAGGGAGAACATGTGCTGGTGGAAACAATAGACCTGCAGCCGGATTTGCGATATCAGGAAGTGCCGGTCAAGATTCTAGACACTGTCGCTAAGAGGACCAGAAACTCCGAAGTACGGATATGCAGAGTTCAATGGAGTAGACACGGAGTAGAAGAAGCGACCTGGGAGCGCGAAGAGGCTCTAAAGAAGGAATTTCCCCATCTGTTTAGGAGCCAGCCGAATCTCGAGGACGAGATTCATTTAAGTGGGGTAGGTTTGTGACGCCCTAAAAACTTACCAAATTAAACCACGCGCTAAAATGTTTCAATGAAAAACCATTCGTCGTCAAACCCTAACTCTAACCCTTGACGACCGACAGCGGATTTGACCGCCGTCCCAATCCCGCACCACTCACACAAGACCGCTTTCCGCGAATAGCGCTGGCGCGACTCTTTTCCTCGCGCAGCGCGCGAACGCCGAGCACGCGTGGCCGACCCGCACGCGATCACCCGCCGCGTTCTGCGCCGGCGCTCCTCGTGCCGCGCGCGAATCCCCGCGCGCGCGTGGCCGACCGGCCGCGGTCGCCGCCGCGACCGGCGCCGGCACGCCTTCCCCTCTTTCTCTTTTCTTTTCTTTTTCCAATCTCTCTCTCTTTCTTTCTTTCCTTTCCTTTCCTCCCTTTTTCCTTTCTCTTTTTTTCCCCTTTTTCCTCCCTTCTTCCTTTTCCCTTCTCTCCTCTCCTCTCCCCTCCTTCCCCTGCCTCTGCTCCCGAGCACCCCCACGCCGCGCGCCACCGTGCCGCGCACGCGCTCGCCCCCGCGTGCCCCGCGTGGCCGCGCGCGAGCTCCTGCCCAGCCGCGCCGTACCCGCGCCCCCCGGCCGCGCTGTGTCGCGCCACCAGTGCACGCGCACGCGCGTGCCGCGCCGCTCGCCGTGCCGCACGGCGCCCACATGCGCCCACCCCCGCGCGTGCCGCACCGCCCGTCGATTGGCCGCGCCGCACGCTGCCGCACACCGCCGCCGTCCTGCACCACCGCGTCGCGACGGCCGCAAGCGGCCGGGGCGCCATTAATGGCGCCCGCACCGCCCGCCGGCCCTTCCCACCGACCCCCATCGCTCCTCCACGCGGCCGCCTATAAGTAG